>NC_141990.1:48759725-49446560 GCF_049901715.1 Pseudonaja textilis | reverse complement strand
AACATAGTTTCTCCCGAGGTCAGGCTGGTCCCAACCCTATTGGCTTTCCAGAAGGCCCTTTAAAGCATAGCTTTGTCAAGTAGCTTGGAAATCCCATGACAAAGCAGAACCTGACAGATGGTAGTATGACAGTTAATGGAATAAACGGAATAAACACCCTGTATGTATGTTTTCCTGCCATTTTGTTTTTTTATTTTTAATTTAAATTGATACTTTTACTGGGTTGTTATATATTTCTATTATTACTATGAATACATCCCAGAGTCACTATATGAGATGGACGATATAAAAATGTGAGTAAACAAACAAATAAATGTGTCCAGAGGACAAAAGCCCCATGTGAGAAGCAGAGAGAGGTAACCAGGGGACCAAAATGGTTGCATAGGTTTAAAACAAGATTGTTATGGAATAAATATCTATTTTCCTTCTTTAATCTCAATTGGAGACTCTTTGGGTCATGTAAATATGCAATTGGTATATAGTGCCAATTCAGTAATATCTTCGCAAATAAATTAAGCTGGAAAAATTAAGATATTAAACAGAAAAATGCTTTTTTAAAAAAAATCAGTTGCAGATAGGCAACAATACTGAATATATTTGGCTCTTCTTTAAGGCTCATAACAAGCACTTTGATCTGAAAATGGGAACCAGATGAGAAGTTTATTTACAGTATTCAAAGTAAGAACTAATCAATATAGATTCCAAAATTTTCCTTGATTCTAAAGCAACTGCTGAAAAAAAAATCAAACCAGTTATCTTGAACATTTACTCAATATCTTTTGAACCCATGAGCCAATGCACAGCCTCTCTCAATATCTTTTGAATCCATGAGCCCGTCTTTCTCTCTCTCTCTCCCTCCCTCTGTCTCTCTCTCTGTCTCTCTCTCTCTCACACACATGTACACACACACACAAGTTTTCAGATGAAGGGGAATATCACATACACAAAGTCTACAACAGTTTTTGAATTAATTAATGGCATAATGCCAATTTACATATTTCTGCTGCTTTTGTATATGATTCAGAGCATTCCTGGCAAATGTAAAAAGATAACTTTGATTTCTGCAGACTAACATCAGCAACTGCCCACTTTACATTTCTCCACACAGGTATTTGCCCAAAGACGCTGGAGCTACTCATAGAACCCACACGGTGACAAAAACCCTAGTTACATAGTTATTTGAGATCTTTGGCGCAAAGGGAACTGGGTGTTCTAATTGTAACAGAAAATTTCCTTTCAAAAGTAATGCTTACTTGTTGAGTTTTTCTTTAATTTGCCTATAAAAATACATTTTAAAGTGATGTATTTAAAAAGTGTACTTTATTTCCTTTTCCATTCCTTCCTTCTCTTCTAGCTTGTTCTAGCAGAAATATTAGGTTACTTTACCTTTTCAAAAACATTATTCTGATGCTCCCAGCCTATACTGAAAACTGGTTACTCTCCTAGGAACTAAAAGAAATAGTCAGGCCACTACTTTTCATTTTAGGAACAGTATCACTAGCACACATGGTAAGACATTTATCACATAGTGTCATTTCAGACACAAAGCCCAGATTCATAATGAGGAAAACTTGGGATAACAAAAACAGGTTCTCTAAAAAGACTTAGAAAGGTTCAAAAGTTCCCCTAGCCCAAATTCTGCAGGTTTTCCAAAGGAACACAGACATTAAAATAAGTATAGGTACATAACATATAGTCACAATCCCTAATTCAATGTTGCATTTCTCTTAACTGTACTTTATAACATAGAAGAGTGGAATGCCATCTGTTGTGTGAATTATTCTTTATATTTACTGTTTAAAATAAACTACTGCTATGTCACAGGATGAACATCAACCAATAGCATATCCATTTAAGCAAAGTAGGAGGGCTAACTTTTTCAAGCACTCTCTGTAAGAGTATTAAAATAAGACTAATGCCTTGACTAGCTCTATATAGCCACGTGGAGGCCAATGCAACATAGTAATCTGATTGCAGAAACAGCAAGTTGAGGTTACTGACTACACTTTAAAGAAATATAAAGAATAAAAGAAGTGATTGATTTGTATGTATATTTTTTAAAGGATGGAATTAACAAAATGATGAGCTCAGGCTCAGAACTCCTCCTGGGTAAACACTTAACATGTTATAGTCTTGTCCAGGTTATAAGCTTTCGTGAGACTTCTGAAATCTTTTGTTCAATTTGATATAGGATGAGACAGTACGAAGTATAAATCATTTGACTCCCACGAGTCACTTCTTAAGAGTTCAATTTGATTAGAAACAGATTACTCAAGCATGCCTTTAGATCTGTTTTCAAGAGCACAAATACACACTCTTACCCCCTTGGCAATTCTCTGAAGGCACCTCTCCATTTCTCTGCCTTTGGTAACATCTGGCTCCACTCTGTATATCATTTCCCACTCCCGCTTTTTATCAAGCTGCATCATAAATATTGTTATGTGGAAAAGAATTAGGCATTTTAAAATGTGGCGTAATATATAGGTTTTTTTTTAAAAAAAGTAAAGTTGATAAATCATATAGAACAATATTAGAGGAGGACAGAGGGGATACAACTATGCTTTACTTCCATAGGGTCATGCAACACATCAAGGTCAATGGAGTGAATTTTCATATAATGGGTTCACCCATGAGTCTTTCCAATTGCATTAGCACCAAGGAAGCTTTTCCAAACACTGAAATGAATTATTCAAAATACAACTCGTCCCTCAACCAAAGAAAACAACCACTTCACAACTGAAAGTTTAATCTGGCATTTGGGTGCTCAACTAGACAAATGAATCTTTGTTCTACATACAACCAAACCAAAGAGTAGAGCCTTGCTTATGCAACAGTATGGCATCCACTTCCCTCTTGACAAAAATTAATCTGGGCACATTATTTCATTCGAAGTGCAAGGATGACATAGAAGGGAATATGAGAATAGCTTCTGACAATAAACACAGATTCAGTACGGTCCCCTATCTATTATTAATAT
This sequence comes from Pseudonaja textilis, assembly GCF_049901715.1. Taxonomy (NCBI): domain Eukaryota; kingdom Metazoa; phylum Chordata; class Lepidosauria; order Squamata; family Elapidae; genus Pseudonaja; species Pseudonaja textilis. The sequence continues at coordinate 49,443,583 of NC_141990.1, read as the reverse complement.
TTATTTACTTAGAAAATTTACATTGCCATTTACTCACACATGGCGACTCAAGGCAGCTTACAAGAATATAAAAATACCATATGAAATAAATAATAATAATAAAAATAATAAAATAATACAATATGAATGCCATCATGACAGCAACTCTTTAAGTAACAATATAGGCATTTGCTACACGGAGGATTTGGCAGTTACTCAAAGTGTTTAATGCACCATCAAGCAAACTGTATCTTCTAGATTATCAAAGTATGTCTGACATGTATTTAATAGCAAATATCTAATGAAAAATCAGTCTTTTTCAACCATAAACCCATAAAAATATCCTTTTAAACTGTCATCCCAGAAAGATAAATACTTCTGTAAGAGACAATTATTTATTTTATTTATTTTATTTGGTTTGTCAATTGCTTACAAGATAGTAGGTATAAGTAAAAACAACGTTATGAATACATGGATACATATAAGAAAAATAAAAGAAACAATAGGACAGGGATGGTAGGCATGTTGGTACGCTTATGCACACCCCCTACAGACCTCTTAGGAAAGGGGTGAGATCAATAGTAGAAAGTCTAAGGTTAAAGTTTTTGGTGTTTGGGGAAGAAACCACAGAGTCAGGTAGAGTATTCCACACATTGACCACTCTGTTACTGAAGTTGTATTTCCTGTTTGTATCTATTGTGTGCTCTTGTGTTGTTATGGTTGAAGCTGAAGTATTCATTGACAGGTAAGTCATTGCAATGTATGATTTTTATATACCATACTTAGATCAGACCGAAGATGGCGTAATTCAAGCTTTTCTAGGTCTAGAATTTCAAGTCTGGTGGCATAAGCTATTCTACAATGAGTAGAGGAGTAGAGAACTCTTCTTGTGAAATATTTCTGGACTTTCTCAACTGTGCTAATATTAGATATGTAAAGTGGGTTCCAGACTGATGAGCTGTATTTGACTATTGGTCTAGCAAATGTTTTGTATACTCTAGTTAGTAGTGTGATATTACCAGAGAAAAAGCTACGTAGGATTAGGCTAACAACTCTTAATGCCTTTTTGGCTATGTAGCTACAGTAGGCTCTAGCATTTAGATCATTAGAGATGAGTATTCCAAGGTCCTTTACAGACCTTGGATCATCAACAAAGTCTTGACTATTCAGCTTGTATTTTATTTTCTGATTTTATTTGCCAATATGTAAGACAGAGCATTTATTTGTTGAGATTTGAAGTAGCCATTTGTTTGACCATTCTCATACATAGTCAAGGTCTTTTTGAAGGGTAGCAGTATTGTCTGTGGTGTTGAATAGCTTTACATCATCAATGAAGAGAACACAGTTTCTCTTAATATGATCACAGAGGTCATTTATGTAGAGTATGAAAAGAGTTGGTCCTAGATCACTGCTTGGGAGACACTGCTGTTGACAGGTACAGAATTTGATAGGATGCTCCCAATTTTGACCATTTGTTGTCTGTTTGACAGGAATGCTTCTATCCAGTTATGCAGATGTCCAGAGATACCATAAGATTTTAGTTTTAGGAATAGTTTGTCGTGTACCACTGAATCAAAGGCTTTACAGAAGTCTATGTAGATTGCGTCTATTGTTTTGCCCTGATCGAGTTGTGTAGTCCATATGTAAGAGTTGCAGATTGCAGGATAGTTTTTTTCTGAAACCAAATTGTTTATTAGAGAGTAGGTTGTTTGTCTCTAAGTGGAGGATAATGGATTGGTTAATAATTGATCCCATGACTTTACAGGTGATGCAACATAAAGAGATTGGCCTGTAATTTTCAACTAGGCTGGGGTCTCCCTTTTTGAAGATGGGAATGACCGTGGCTTGTAACCATAGTTTTGGCAAGGAGCTGGTCCTGAAACATTTTTCAAAGATTATGCTTAAAGGTTTGGCTATGGCAGTGGATAGCTTTTTTAAGTAGTAGGCATGTATTCCGTCCGGTCCAATGATAGAGATGGTTTTAGATTGCGTAGTGCTTTTTCAACATTGTCTACTGTAAAATCTATATGTATTAGATCACTGTATCACATGTATTAATCTGTGGTTCAACTAGGAAATACTGGGCATTGCTGTTTACAAATACTGAGCCAAAGAATGTGTTAAAGAGGTTGGCTTTAATAGTGTCATCATTGCAGTCTTTACCATTAGGTCCTTTCAGGGGTGGGATGGACCTTGAGTCTTTTAGTTTGTTGTTTACAAAATTGAAGAAAGCGCAGGTGGAATTGGTGCGTAGAAGGTTTTCCTCTTGTTTAATGTGATAATTGGTGCATTCAGTCTTTATCTGGTGGCATAAATTTTTGTATTGGCTTTTGAAGTTGGCAATGTGGCCAGATTTGTTTTTCCGCCAAAGTGATCTCTTTTTGGATTGAAGCTTTCTTATTGTTATGGGTAATCTTTTTTTTCTGGTTTTTGGAGTTGTTATTGGTACATATAGTTTGATGACTCTTGACTTCAAGTAAAAATATGTTGTAATGGTCTTCAACACTATTGCATCCAGTGAATAGAAATTGCCAATCAAGAGATGAGAGATCATTGTCTATAAATCATATTCTTTCAGGCCAAGCTATCTTTAAGGAGAGAGCAATGTTATTAACATTTTGTTATGGGGAAATGAAGCTTTACTCCCTATCTGTCACATTTTTAATTGCCTCACCACACAGCCCCTCTGTCATTTTGTGTAGAACATATGGCACCTTGCTTAGTTAGGTCTTAAAGCTCTTTAAGAACATTAGAGATTAAAATGTTTAATTTACAGAGTTTCAGCATTACATTCTTATTGTATTAAAAAAAAAGATCCAAGTCTAAAGGACTACACTGGCCTAAACTGAACAATCTGTGAAAACAATACTATTTGTTCTATTTGGTGCATCATTCCACTTGAGATTAGATTAATCCTAATTTTGCTGGCCTTCTGAAAGGGCTTGAAAACATGGTTTTGCCATCTGGGCATGGGATCCAGTATTGCTAAGGAAACAGAACGTGTTCTGCAGATTTTTAATGGTTTTTAAAATAATTTTTAAATGATTTTATTATGCTTTTGGTTATTTTGTTGTATTGTTTTTGTGTGTTTAAATATGTATGCCTCTCAAAGGCATGCATCTGAAATGGACAGCTATGTAAATTTATCAAATAAAAATAAATACTCAGTTAGAATAGCATCAATAGTTAGTATGAAAGTCAGCGTTATCAAGCACACACTGTGGAACATCAAGTTTTGGATTTTACTTTAGAATGATAAGTCAGGAAAATGAATATACAAACGTTTTATGATATTTATGTAGGGAAAGTAGATGTAATTAATTTCTTTGCCACAGAATGATATTATGGCATCAAAAATCATTACGTGATAGTAAATGTATAGATGAGCTTTGCAGTGATAAACTGAACTAATGTACCCATAAGTAGGACTGGCATTTTTCAAGAGCACAAAGAGGCTAATTAAATTCAGAAGGCATACATCACCACAGCCATAACACACTTAATTGGATCATGGGGACAGTTAATATGTTGTGCAAGCACTCTAACTGAGCCAAGACAACTGACACAGTTAAAACTAATTAAGGATTTGTTTGGGACTAAAGTAATTTCTCTTGGTCAGGAGAATGTTTTGAAAAGTACATAGCAACAACTCTCTACTACAACATGCTGCTACTGAAGCAAGCCATTTAAATGTAATTAAACAATTAAATTTATCTCGAACAATTTTTGAGACTGGAAACCATTCCACCAGAACAGCCAATTCTAAAATACTTATTAGGACAGCCTCTCCCAGCATGTCAGCTTCCGGAGGTAGGGAGTTATAGTTTCTCTGTAACCACAGCTGTCAATGGATTATGGGAATTCTTATTCAACAGCACAAATGGAAACTATTGCATAAAAAAAATCTACTGCACTTTTACACTACTGAACTTCACTCGCAATTTTAAAAGATCTCTGGGCAATGTTCAGATAAGAAGTAGCTTTCAAGTTAAAAATATAAAACAACAAAAAATAAAATCACTAATTAGTGCTATAGTTTGCTTCTTGCAGGTAGCCTTTGCTTAATGGCCAATCACTTAGCAACCGATCAAAGTTACGAAAGATTTCCCCCAAAAGGAACTTATGACCTGGTTCCAGAATTCTGCCTGTATACAGCACTCTTCCACATGATTGCATTTTGGGCACTTGGAAACTGGCTCACATTTACAGCCAGTTGAAAAGTTTGTTGGTCCCATGGCACAATTTACAACATTATTTTTTTGCTGAAAACTAGCCTTTTTGGCCAGTTTCCAGCCAAAAAAAAAAAAAAAGCCCTTAGGAATACATTGACTTGGTTAATGACTGCACTGTCTCCTTTATGACTGCAATGTTTGCTTGATGACCATGAAATTTGCCAGACCATGGTCATAGAACTGCAAGAAAAAAGGTCAGAAAATCAGGTTGGTCATGTGATTGCCTAGACCTATGACCATTATGATTTAAAATTCCAGGCTCCATTAGTTTTAAGTTGAGGTCTACCAATAGTTCCTAAATCCCTGAAACTTCCTTATATTCTCAGAGGTATAATATGACTGATATTACCATCCGTGAATTTTTTGTGTTTTTGGCATTTCCACAATTATTACTTTGATTGCCACTGCCTTAAAATATTTAACTACATTACTGACAGAAGGTGCAAGCTGAAACATTGAAGTAAGCATTTTTAATGCTGATCTAAAATTCTCCAATTATGTTCAAAGTAACAGACATGTAATAAAAATGCCGTTTTGAAATCAGCCTCTTTTCTGAAAAATATAGGGAAAAGAAGTCAGTACAGTGATAGTGCCTACCTTCTAAAATAGTGTTTCTATATAATATGTAAGTTACAAGGAGTCTCTTAAAAATGTAGCACTATGGCACTATGAATGTAAAGTAAATAAATAAGATATATTTCAAATATTTGTTAAATGTTTATACATGAATTATATTTTTAACTAACAGCAATATCTTCATGTTTCTAACGTCAATAGTACTAAGTGATTGCAATAGCTGTAATTATTCAATTTCTTTCTCTTCCTGGATTGGGTTATCTTACCTTTGGAAATCTTTTTATTAAGTGCAACTAAGTGTTATGTATCCAGAGTTTTATGTTCATTGTTATCTTCTCTGTTAATTCTTCAAGTCATCAAATATAAAGTTATTTTCTGCAACATCTTGGCTCCATTCTCATCCTAAAGGAAAAGACATGCTCAGTTCCTTATTATTTTGCGTAAGCACATCCTTAACACAGAAAACAATTTTGTTCCAACTATGTAAGAAGTTAATTGAATTCAAAGACCTGGCTGCATTAAGTATAGGATGCATAATTTTAAGATAATTATTAGAATATCTTTTGTGCATTGCAAACAATTTTTCCCATAATAAAAAAATAAATAATATTTTTTAAAAATTATTAACATTTTAGGCAATTGCAGGACATTAGGGGAAAGTGTTGGGTTTTTTTAAAAGAAATAAAACTACGACACTGACCTCTAGTGTTGGAATTTGGAAATGAAGTTGAAATGAGCAGGATTTTATGCAATCCAATTCAGTAATTACATCTCAAGTGAGCACTTGTTCTAGTTAGGAGGCAATTTCCAAGCAAGACTGGGCAGTGCTTTCTCTACATAGAAAATTTAAGACTATAGTTATCATATCTACTATATACCATTGCTTATTTCTACATGTCTCTCCCAGAAGAGTTCAGAGAAGCGTACAAACTGAGGTCTACAAAATTAGGGCAAGTTTTTTAAAAAATGAAACAGTACAGTATTTGAGTCAACCAAATAAAACCCTTGGGAGTTATTTCCAACATTAGTATCTTATAACTTAATTTGTACTTCTGGTTGTAGTATGTCCCCAATGGAACAATGATCAGGGCCTCTCCTGGGAATCTTAATGACTGTTGGAGAGTACACTTTTTAAATACCTTGATGGAAAGCAGCACAGCCATCAAACATACTAGCCAGAGATTAGGAAGCTAAAGGGCAACACAACCAGAGGAGTTCATAAAAGAGAAGGCGAATTCTAAATGCCTAGAGCCTAGCCTGGGTTTAAGAAAAATATTGATGTAAAACAAGCTATAAAAACCTTTTTTTATCACATTATACAGAGCAAAAATTTGTTCTGCTCCAATCTATTTAGCCATTCAATGAATTCCTGATGTCCACAGTTCTTTCCTGGTTTTCCTTGACTTTGACATGCCTCCTGGCATACTTCAGCAACCACTTCTTTCTTTAAACTTCTGATATTATAATAAAAGAAAGCATATCCAGTCTTGAAATCTACAGTCCAAAATTAACCAACTTTAACTAAATTAACTAATTTTTGCACACCAGTTATTGAAGTACAAATACATCTAGTAGAATGAATTCAACTTCTTTCTGTTTACTGCTTTTTTTCCCCTTCTTCTTTTTCTATAACCCTTCTATCTCGAATTTAGTTTGCATGGACCAAAGAGTGCTTGTGTTATGAAGGCATATTGGTAGAATTATGTGAGATTGGAGGAAATTGGCAAAACACAATAAATTTCTGACATGAACATGTAAAATGATTTATAGCAATTCCAGCATGTCAGAGGTCTCAATTTCCTGCACACTTAAGTTGTAAGAGACATGTAACAGGCAAGACAATTGTAGTGCTATTCTTTTAAATTTTAAATAACTCAAGGTGGCAAGCATACCTAACACTCTTTTTTCCTCCTGTTTTATTTCCCCTGCAAGAACTCATGAGGTGAGTTGGGCTGAGAGAATGAATGGCTCAAAGTCACCCAGTTGATTTTCACGCCAAGGCAGGAAATTCAGAATTTCTTGGTTTCTAGCCTAATGCTTTAGCCACTGGACCAAACAAGCTCTTTTAGTTTTTTAGTTTTAGTGACATGCAGAACATTGAGTACATTCTCATGAGATGCCTCAAGTATTCTGCCTGTACTAATTTGTCTTTGTCATTAAAGAAAAACAAAGAATTTTGCTAAATTCTTTGTTCAGCCAAGTGAAAATCATCAGATAATTGTGCATTATGTTTTCACTTCAGTCTTCCAAAATGGGTGGTCATAATAAATGTAAATGTTAATAGACTAACTCAGTTATAATAACTGACCCCAAAAGTGCTTTTTCAAAAGACAACTAAATTTTGTTTTTCCTTGAAGACATTTTGCTTCTCATCCAAGAAACTTCTTCAGCTCTGACCGAATGGTGGAGGATGGGCGGATTTATGAAGAGTTTATTGAAGGAGGATTTATTCCTAAAAAAAAACAACCCACTTCTAGTAGCCTTTTCAAAAAGACTTTTGGGACAACATGACCTGAATGACTGAGAATACAGACACTTGTAATAACTGACATTAGAAATTTATATAAACTTATAACTGACATTAGAAATTTATATAAATGTATAACATTGCAAATTTTTGCCAAAATGTCAGAATTATCTATTGACATTAAATACAATAAGGCTAGAAAGCTTGTCGTCTTTCAGATATTTTTGGATTATTTTTCCCTATTGATTGCCCATTCTGATTGAGTTGATGACAGAAGTGATCTGTCTTGTGGTTTGTACATTTTATATTTATCTCTTTATTTTAATAATAATTTATAACACATTTTAAAATAAGTTTTAATCCCCAGGCAATATGTTAAGAAACCTTTGATCTTATATAAAGAGGATGCTATCCCATGTAATTACAGAGTTACATGCTGCATTCATTTTAGATGTCTGTTGAACCACATATGTTGTAATGTATTTTACAAGTATAGAATAGAATTTCTATGTTACTGTGTTATGTTCATTTCCCAATATTGTATTTTATGTATTTATGCCCAGACTGCATCTAGCTCCATGTGATGTTCAGTTCAGTTTAAAAGAATTTATTACATAAGAAAATAAAAATAAGACATTGACACTTTTCCCAATTTGCAACTCTCTCTTAGAAAATCAATAAGATAAAACATTTGCTTCGGTCACATCGGTATACAAAGATTTACAAAGTGATATTTAATGTCTTTAGGTATTCTTTTATTTGCTGATCTATGATTGACTAAAGATTGCTTGCTTGCTTGCTTGCTTGCTTGCTTGGTACTTATCTATTTATTTCTTAAATCATAAATGTCCCGGCAGGAATAAAAGAGCCCTTGTGTTGTTGTGTGTAGTGTAAAGGCATAATAAATCAGAATCAGCAAATAAGTAATAAGAAATAGCATTCTGTCTCAATGTAAGATTGAATGTTTTGCCTTATTGAAAAAGTGGCAAAATTACAAAAAGTTCTATACAAATAAGAGACATTTCAATGCAGCACTCCAGGAATGGCTAATATAGGGTGAATAGAGAGAATGTCAAATTGAAACATACTATTTAACAGAAAATACAGAAAAAAAAATTATTTTTTTATCTGTACATTGTAAATTATGAATATAAAGAGTTGAGCTTCCATATTAATGCAAAAAAAACAAAACCCAACTGAAATAAGTCACTTGAAGAAAAGACTAATATATTTGTGGTTTGTGGTTTTTTGTTTTGCTTGGAGCAGAGATGGATAAGAAGAAACATGAAAAAAGTTAGAATGGATTCACAATATTTGGCGGGCGAGGACTAAACTTAGTGTGACAACTTTCTGGGAAGCATGCAACCTCTGATTTTTTGATTGAGTTTGGTCAAGAGTGGGACTAAGAAGCTTTTGGGAGACCATTTGCTTTCACCCAACTTTGGGGATTAAAGCTGAAGGGAGAGGGAACTATTATTGGCTGCGGGAGGTGGCCCGTTCCTGGTATTTATAATTAGATATGATATGAAAATAAGGATAGTTTTTCTCCCCTTCTCACAATATTAGATCTATTGGGAGATTCAGATTCCAAACAAGGACATATTATGACTTAAATTATTTATAGCCATTAGATGTGGAAATGGTCCTTCATTTAGGTGGCTTAAAAACAGGCTTAAACATTCCTTATTATTTATTAAATGTTTATGCCATCCATCTTCCATATAGAACACTGAAATGTTTAACAGAGAAAGTAAAATGTTTTTTTTTCTGCCATAGGTGTTATTATTGGTGTAATGGAAAACCATTTTTTAAAAATGGTTTTATTGTTTTATGTTGCATTCTTACCTAGGTACTTCAGAAAAGAACTCTGTTAAATATGTAAAAGACATGATAGAAGCTATACAGTGAATGTTTCAGCTTTAGAAGAGGCAATCCTTTTGAAGTGTGCATCTGATAACCTTTCAAACATATAGATTCTGAATTTCAAATATTTGAAGGGCTGCCACAGATGATAACATTTCTTGCTCGGGAATTCCAAATTGCAGGACATCATCATAATCCAAAGATTAGAAAAGAAACTGAGCAGATTTCTGACAGGATTTTGTTCCAGTAGGCAGACACTACATCACATAGTTAAATGTTTGTTTTTACAAAACTCTTTCTTTACAAATGTCCTGCAAATAGTAATTACTAATACTAACTTTCAACACCACATTGATTTGTTTTATATATACAGCAGAACACAAGTGCTTAGAAAGCCTTAAAAAAAACCAGACAAAGATAACATAGCATAGACTTTATGACATCATTCCCCAACAAAAAAAGAAAAGAAAGGGAAAGCAGCATCTCTTGTTTTAGGATTGTGACAAATATCAGAAAATATCCAGATCCCTTTCTCAAAATAATTATAAAAGGTTTGTGGGAAATCTGCTTGATGGAATCTTGGAGAGGCTGATTTGCATTTGGTTTTCAGAAGTGGGTCTTCCTTTATATTCTCTGAACAAATCCATGCCATCTAGCTACATAATGGATTCTCTCCTTTTTCATTTCCCCATGTTAGCGTTTTTATTGCAAATAGGGTTCTAAATCTTGCTGTAGAAAAGAAAATTGTAGGGTATGGAAGTATGTGTTCAAAGGAAGCTATCAATAACATTAGTTATGAAAACCTGATCATAAGTGTTTTTAGTCTATTAGCCATTCGGCTTTATTTATGTCCTCTTTTCCACTAGAGTTTGGAGCCAGTTATTTAGGAGATGAAATTTGGAAGGGAAATGGTGCACAGTGATATAAAACATGGACATAGTCCTTATGCTAAAAACAAACAAACAAACCTCTCTTTCTTTTTTTAAAGAAAGAATAAAGTATTAACCCTGGTCTTCTCTTTGTTTTTTCTGGCAACATTGAAGCAATGTTAAAAATCCAAAGTTGCTAAAGGAGAAGGTAGTTCACAAAAGAAATCTTCTCTTCTTTTTCAACAGATGCAAAACATTTCCCTAGAACTGGGAGATCTATAAGCACTCTGAGTTGAGCTTTACACAGTGAAATGAGGGTTAGAGGAAGTGCCATAATCAGAATTTAGTTCCATGTGCATGATGGCTTCTCCCCGCCCCGCTGTTCTGCAAGAAACATTTCATAATTTTGGCAGTTCATAATTTTTGACAAGAATTTTGAGGGGGTGGGGCTTTGGCTCGCAAGAGGTTATAGATTCCCATGAGCCTGGCTAGTGGTGTTGATAAAGCAACCTACAGTAGCCCCATAGTAAGATAGGTAGCAAATAAATTTAACCAATAAATAAACAATAAATTCATCCAGTTCAATCTTCCTAGGAGAAATTATTAATGGCCATACTCTAGGGAGATGTAGAGGGCATGGGGAATAGAAGGATGAGGCAAAGATCAGACAAGTAGGGACTGAGCCCACTCCAAGAACCTTATTTGAGTAAACATCTCAGGCAAGACCCTCCCTTATTCATTCAAAGATAAAGGGTGGAAGAGGAGAGCACATTCAGACTTCCAAGATTTTGTGATTATAAATGTAAAAATAGTTTTATATCAGATTCCATTTATAGGAGAGAATTCTGAAAGTAACAAAGTCCCAGGGTATAAAGGGTATTATAACAATAATTAGCACTGTGTATTGTATCTGGAAGCCTATTGGTAGCTAATGCAGTGCTCCCAATATATGTGTCATCTGCAGGCAAGGCTGCATTCTTTGTGAATTACATTTTTCAAAGTGTCTTCAGTGTAAAACAAGGGTCTTCAAACTGTTCAAAAACTGTTGTAGACTTCAACTCCCAGAATTCCTGAGCTAACATGACTGGAGGAAGAATTCTGGGAGTTGAATTCCACAAGTCTTAAAGCTGTCAAGTTTGAAGACCCCTGGTGTAAAATGCATTACAGTAAACACAAGGACAGAATGAAAAGGGTAGCAATTATTTTGCCATTTCCAAAATGGCCACAACTGCTATATCAGCCCAAATAAGGCAAAGGCTCTTTTGGCCACAACTACCTGCTGTTTAAGCAGAAGCCACAGGTCTAAAAGGACTCTTAAATTACAGTTCTGCTCCCTTCAAGGGGAACATGACTTTGTTCATAGTTAAAATTGGAAAAATTGTGGAGCTGAATGGTTTTTGGATGAACAACTGTTATGTTTTTCTGGGCATGACCATGTTTTATCCTATCCAGCCTCTCACACCCTCCATGCATCAAGTCAGGTCTATTGAACTAATTGCCTAACCCAGGGTAGAGACGTATAAGTGGATATAATTCTATTTCACCCCAAACAAATGAATGGGTTCTACTAGCAGAGGAGAGAGGATGAAGCCATGAGGCACTCCACTAGTGTGAGGCTAGGATGCCTTTTGCCCTTTCTAACTATTGAACTGCTCCTTTAGGGTGGAGTAAAACCACTGGCACATAGTAACACAACACCCAACCTTTGCAACTCTTCCCAAAGTGTTCCATTGCCAGTACAAAGAAATGTAGCAAAATCAGCGGGACCATACTATCTCCATTCAGAGCCTGTCGCAGGTCATCCACAAGAGTGACGAATAAAAGAGTATCTCATCTTTGATCCTTGATGGCAAAAATTGTCCCAAAATTGTCCAACACTGCATTTTTAGGATGGAATTTATGCCATTTCCTTCAATGCAGTTAGTATCATCTACTCATTCTCTCCCCAATTGTACTTGGAAATTGTACTTGAAAGTTGTTTCTCTAATAGTAACAGAAAACTTTCATTTCATAATAAAGAAGGTGTATTGCTGTAAAATAAGGAAATGAATTGACTATTTGAGAAGGGTAGGGAGGAAGAAAAAAAAAATCTCCAAAAACACCTCAGTGGGTCTATAGGAGTAAAGTTATTTATGGAAGCAATGCACAATAATACTTTCTATAGACTAGATAGTCTTTATTAACTTTGCTTTCTATAATAGAAGAATTCAAATGAAGAAAGTAAGCTCATACTTGAAAGTCATATTTTGAATAATGTTCTTAAATTAATTATATTATCTTGACTTAGTGCTGTGTTCTCTCTGGGGACTAAAACTGCGAGAGAGCCTTTAAGGCAGGTGTTTTTTAAGTTTCAGAGACCCTTCTCAATGAACTCTGATTTGTATCCTCTTCAGGAGGCACAGATCTACAATACTCTCCCTAGAGTTTGCCTTCTGCCTTGCAACTTGAATGTTATCCAAATTATTTGAAATAGCAGGATCAATTAATTGCAAATTAATATAAAACTAGAATAAACAATTTATCAGTGTGATACTATCTTGATTATATCCATTGAGCTGGAAAAAAATGTCCCTTGCTACTTATTATGTTGATGAATTACTATATGATATCAGATATGTGAAGGCATAGCAATTCTTAGTTGGTGTAGGATTTTAGCAACACCGAGAACAAATCTGCTTTCTTCTGGGACATAATAGAGAAGGCAGATCTTCTAGAAATGATGAGACAGCTTTCTCCTGTTGAGACAAATAAGGAGAAAAAAAATTCTATTTTTCACCTTATTTGTCACTCTCATTCTATTTCTTTCTCTTTTTGCTCTCACCCAACCAATCAAGGGACACATTATTCTTGCCAACAGTCTGAAATGATCACTTTTTGAATTGGATGAAAGGCCATTAGTTGCATAAAATAGATAGGGCTTAGTAAAAGAGATGCTTATTCACAAAAGAAATACAGTATAGCTCAAAACTAAAGGAGGCAGATCACTTCTTTCCTTTCTTGGAGTACCCAGCCAGAAGCTGGTCTTTTTCTTTAACACATCATTGCCCTCATAGTTTGGCTCTCATTACAAAGTGGTAACTTGATGCTACTTCTTTTCATTCTACCTCTTCCATCTCTGCAGTGTTAGAGGACAGCACATGATGGATTTATGAATCTAAATTGAGGTTATTACTATGTCTGCTAATAGAGAACGTTCCTGTGATGAAATTAAGCTTGAAAGACAAGTTGTGTTACAGAGGAGTATTTATTTAGCATCTGCCCCAGAGATTTTTGTTCCTTTATTATTTTTAATGCAACTCTGAAACTGTCACTTGATTCTATTGCAGTGGTGGCTAACCTTTTTGGGCTCCTGTGTCGAAAATTGCGTGTCCACATGTGCACACTCACTCATGTGCCAAAATCCAGAAGGCAATGTGCACAGGCCCCCCACGCCCCCTGTGCATGCGTGTGCGATCCCCCCCTTTTGGCCCATTTGAGGCCTTTTTTTGGCCTCCCAGAGACTCAAGGGAAGCCTCTGCAGCCTTTGCAGACTGAAAAAGGGCCTGTTTTGTCACTTCTGGTATTTCCGGAAATACAGAAAGTGATAAAACAGGTCTGTTTTTCGGCCTGCAAAGGCTGCAGAGGCTTGCCTCAAGCCTCTGGAAGGCCAAAGAAGGCCTCAAACAGGCCAAAAATCAGCTGGGAGGTGTGCACATGTACAGTGAGGTAAGTTTGGCTGGGGCTCGCATGCCCGCACAAATAGCTCTGTGTGTGACCTGTTGCATGCGTGCAATAGGTTCGCCATCATTGTTCTATTGAATACATGGTCCTCAACTTATAACCATTTGTTTAGCAACACAGTGACATTTGTACTCAAAAAAAGTGACTTACAATGGTGCTTGCACTTAAAACTTAAAACATACCCATGACTGCATGTTTGAAATTTGATTGCCTAGCAACCATCATGTATTTATGACACTTGCAGCACCACAGAGTCATGTGATCACCATTTTCAACCCTTCTGGCTTCTAACAAGCAAAGTCAATGGGGGAAGCTGAATTCACAACAATTGCATGATTCAGTTAACAATTGCAGAGATTTGCATAACAAAGGTGGCAAAAAAGGTTGTAAAATCAGTCCTGACTCACTTAATGCCTGTTTTGCCTAGCAACAGAAATATTGGTCCCAATTGTGGTCGTAAGCCAAGAACTATCTATATATAGAACATAGATTTTAAATGTTATTAGAGGACCTGGAGCATGGTGGCTCATGTGGTTTGACAGGCAGTAAGCCTGTGTTTGAAACCTGAATGCTAGTATAGGATGGGGTAAGCTCATGTCATTCACTCCAGCTCCTGCTGGGGACATGAAAGGAGACCCCAACTGGGTGTCTCCCTAGGCAATGATTAGTAACCTTTCAACCCAGAAGCACCTCGATGCTTCTGACACAAGTGCAATGTGATCAGAAGACCTAATTTCTGTACACTGTATCACTCCCAACAGCAGGTAGCTCTAGGACATGCAGGCATGCCAAGAGTTTGCTCATCTTTCACAAATCTTAAGAACTGATCTAAATCAGTATTGCTTTTTTGTTTTGCAAGGCAACACATGATGGTATGCATACAACACTACCCATTATTGAGCAACTTCACAGATTAGGCAAACCGAAAACAAACTATCTAGAATTATGGGTTGGTGTGATATATAAACCAGCCACTGCTTCTAATTGACGATCTCAATTTGGTGTCTTCTAGATGTAACTCTGTTCATACTTACTGGCTGGAGTTGAAGTTGTGGTCCTACAATGTGAAAGATGCCAAGTTCAGAAATGCTGGCTTGTAATATAGCTGAATAATGCTATATATGTCTTTGAAATAGTCTGATTAATACCTTGTGCGAATAACACCCTCTAACTTCCAGGCTAATATTTAGAAGGACACACCATTAATTTACACATAATTTAAAATAAAATTCAAGGTAAAGGTAAGAACCTTGAGCCACCTGGTCTTTTAAGTAGAAAGATTTCTAATTGAATGTTAAGATCAAAGTTTAAGTTTATAAGAGAAGAAAACAAGCACAGATAAATAGTTATTATCTGACATCCTTATGAAAATTCATGACCTGCCACTTTATCCGGGACCTTTTAAGAATTCTAATTGTGAAGTATGCAGAACTATTAAACGGCTTGAGTGGAGCACTTCTGTCTCTTGATAAGAAGCGAGTTAAATAATTGTCCTGTTTAACTTGTGCTTGTTAACCTTTAAGGTCAACTAGTTTGAACATACGTTTAATGAAATCTTGGCACCAGAATTTATGATACTGCTGCTGAATGTTAAATTGGACAATTTACATAAGCAGGACATTAACCTTCGGAGTACTAAATAGCATTTTAGCACTTAGCCGCTGGGGACAATAAGGGACATGTTCTATATATTTGTGATTAGCTTGCCTGGAAACTCTCATGATGACCAATTGGCCTACAAAGTTTAGCAGCATAATTAAATGAATGGACTCAGCCTAAGTAAATTATCACTACTGTGTACAGTATATCATTATAGTCCCAGCAAGGAGGGGGAGGAAAGGATATGAATAATTTAATATTACATTATTAATTTATCAATGCTAAGTGACTGTGAGAAGGCTCTTTGTAATTCGTTGCTTCAAATTTGATATTTGATTTACCGGTGGTATGATTAAACTTGAGCCTATTTAATTTTTTTTATCAGGAATTTATGCTAACTCAGAATTTATGATAGCACTCCCAATTTCCCCTCCCCCAACACACACAACTACGACTGCTGTGTCTACCTTCTGTTCTCAGTAACAGACACAAGTTCTTTTATTTCCATTCAGAATGATAGCAAATACAGCATATTAAACATCCCACAAATTGTAATTAAGTCAGGCTTTTCCATTTAGATGGAAATACCTTGCTTCCCCTGGATGTTAATTTTGCCAGAAAACAAAGCTTTCAAACCTAAAATTCTTCACCTCATAAGGAAGGCCTTGCTCCAATTGAAAAGATAAAGCCAACCTGGTAGGACTCTATATGTTATACACGACCTTTTCTTTTATACAAAACCAATGCTCAGTGTAGGGTTGTGTGCTATAGATATGTGGCAAGCAGTGGGCAGATTCTACTAACACAGGTCTTGGGTGATAAAAATAGGACGTCTTATTGTACAAGCCTCTGTACGTTTACATGGAAGTCAGTTATGTTCAATGCATAATGGATAGATAGCCAAGTTTTAGACTTAAGAGGGCTTTATCTTCTGAATATAGCACCCATGTAATTTTGCAATTTAGCCAAGCAATTATCAGCCTATTTACCTAAGGCTGAAGCTGCAGTCTTGTGCATATTTCCTTGGGAGAAAATGAAGCACTGAGTAGACTCTGGAAAGTATTAAAAAAAGACATTGAAGCTTCACTTCAGAGGATAAAATACAAGAGGGGAGCTCCTTGTGTCAGGGCTCTGGTAGTTACCCCTCATGAGTCTCTACTGGATTTTCCAAAGCTTAAAGAAGATTTATTAGGAGAAGATATGCCAGTACTGCCTGGGTATAGCCAACTCTGAGACACATCATTCATTGTCACCCTTGACCCTGGTTTTCCCCATTCCCTGGGTGTATCGTAATTCATATTCTCCAATGGGACACATCCATAGTCAAGAGTCATCAATCATGCTCTCCAGTTAGAATTTTGCGAGGCAGAAAATTCAGTCACCTGGAAACTATCTATGAAAACATTTATGGAATGCAGTTTCAGTTTTGCAAACTGCTACACTACTCCCCCCTCTCTTTCTGTTGGCATCTCTAAAGGACCAGATAAATATTTTATGAGTTGACATCTTGTTTCCTATTAATGTCTTCCATCACCAGGAATTTATTGAGTGGTTTTTGAAAAACTCATGCGCTTTTGGCAAGTTGATGAATTGTTTTGGAACCTCTGCCTGAGGTTATATGCATATTTTAGAAAAAAGCTCTCTCAGTGTGGGGCTTCTGAGTAATGATTTAAATAGCCTTGATGCATGTCATCTTGGATTTTGTCAGAGTAGAATTCCGACTTTCTCAAGAGATGTACCTAGCCTTAAAGAAGTAACTGCATCCCTTCAGTTTTTCTTCAAAATCAATGTATCTCAAAAGAACTTTTGTGGAAATGCTTGTCATAAAATTTCAATGTCACAGAAAGTAATAGCTTGCTCAACTACAGTTTGTTAAATAAGGGACAACTGGACAATAACTAACCAAGTCAATGGTTCAGCATGGCAGAGAAGCAATTTGCCTCAACACATAGTATAATATTAAATCCACTGGTGCCAATATTAAGCCCTCTAATATGGGGACAAGAATCTGCTGATAGAACAGCTAATGGGTGATACTTTGAATGAACTCCTGTTTCTTGAGATGAATAAGAAAATGTATGAAGTTACTGCTGAAGAATTGAGAATGGTGCAAGTTGTACCCTCTCATACCAAGTATGCATCAAATCTTCAAGCACAACCCCAAGCTCCTTCTTCAACCTAATTGGGTCTATCAGACACCTGGGGCATACCTTCAGGAAAAGAGGCACTGTGATCTGGTTTTGGGGAACATCAACACAAGCCCTTGCCTTTTTTATATATTTGCTATTTTTACTGATTCTTGTAAGTTGCCCTCAATGGCTTCTTGTAAGATTGGAATCCATACACATGTGATTAGTAAGTAAATAAAACTTATATTCTATAAATTTATATTCATAATCACAGGAAAGTATCAGTTGGAAACTGCCACCAGAAACCAAACTCTGTCAGGGTCAGTAATGTTTCCAGCCATTTTACTATTTGAGATATTTAACTTCAGTTTCTATATGTAGCTGCTTTCTTCCATATCAGGAGAAAAATATAAGTGAATAACAGCTAATCTAGAAAATGTCTTCTGTCTAGCAAGTGGGTCAAAGACTAAAGCTTCCATCCAATGCAAATAGTAACAAGTCTTGACCCTCAATCATTAAGTTGATTTAGGAACCCAACAGAAAAATTCCACAAGGAATTATTAACAGCCACTGAATAAACTGTATAGACCAGTATTTATCAATCTCTGAAATTCCCAGAATTCTCCAGACATCATGTTGATGTCCACACATCTTAAAGTTGATGAGGCTAAGAAACAATTGATACAGATTATCCAAACAGTCACCGCTGTTCAGAAGCAGAAGAATCGGGTCTGGATAAGTATATCTAACTTAAATGAAAGAGAACAAGAAGGCCAGGACTTACTCCCTGGTTATTGGGTTTATGGCAAAAATCACTGCTGGGGAAGGAGATTCCATAGCTGAAATGCTCTTTTCAGTGCCTGCTGCTCTTCTTTAGCCATAAAAGAAGCCAATGTGGTTATAGGAGCCCGATGAAACCCTATTAGTCACTGTCTGAGCAACACAAAATAAACCTTGGGAGATAATTTATGTGCTGCTGTCTGGATGTGATAGATCACGCAGTGGCAGAGCAAGTGCTTTAGCCCAGCAGCAAGTGTGGATGTGAACCAGCCCAATATCAACAAGGCCACTTGCTGAGGCCATGAGAAGGAGTGGGAGGGAAGATGTTTCTAGATGAGTCTGATATACTTTTACAAAAGCTCAGCAAATGAAGCTGAACATAGGATGCTGAAAGTATCCGTATTTCTTGCTTACTTTTAAAGCACAGCTATTGAGAGTCGGATCTTGTTTTTTCTACTGTTGCTTTTCCCAGTGAGGTTTATAGTTCTTATGTTCACAACAGTTTGAATCCAAATGTTTATTTTTAACATCTTTATATCTCAGTTGTATACCATCATTACTATCAAAACAGCATACCAGTACATGGAGTGCATACAATGGAGGAAGATTTCACATTGCACTAGAAGTGGTGAGATCAACATTTTCCCCTTCCTTTCTCTGTATTATTGAAGGTGTGCATACTACAGTCTTCAACATCCATTTTGCCCATAACTGCCTTCCCCAAATGCAAACAAAGTCTAGAGGTTTTGTCCTATTCTACTCAAGAGCACTCTAATGTGTAATGCTGGTGGCTGCATGCAGCAGATGCCGATCCCTTTAATAGAAACTGATGAGATAAACTTTGTCAAATTACGGTGGTGTTCACATAGCCTGCTTAATACAATTACTGACTGGTCCAGTGTTCAGTGTTTTTACAATACTTTGCAACATAAATTCACCAAATGTCCTAGGTGACAAACACTAGCCCACCAAGAAAAGACAAAACTAATACAGGCAGTCTTCAATTTACAACAGTTCATTCAGTTCAAAGTTACAGTGGCATTGAAAAAAAGTGATTTATGACCATTTTTCACACATATGACCATTGCAGAATCCTCATGGTCACATGATCAAAATTTGAATACTTGGCAACTGTACATATGTACAAGGACTGCAGTATCTCGGTGTTATGTGATCAGCTTTTTTTGCAACTTTCTGACAAACAAAATCAATGAGAAGCTAGTTTCCCTTGACAACCGGATTACTAATTTAAAAACTGCAATGATTCACTTAACAACTGTGGCAAGAAAGGTCGTAAAACGGGATAAAACTCACTTAATAAATGTCTCACTTAACAACATAAATTTTGGGCTCAATTGTGGTTGTAAGCTGAGCACTAGCTGTAAATCCCAGAGATCTAATTCTATTTAGCATTTAGTACAATTCTATTTATGTTGGCAGATAGAGAATTGGAAGGATCATCATAGCGTGTAGCGTGTAGCAATAGCAATAGACTTATATATTGCTTCACAGTGCTTTACAGCCCTCTCTAAGCAGCTTACAGGGTCAGCATATTGCCCCCAACAATCTGGGTCCTCATTTTACCAACCTCGGAAAGATGGAAGGCTGAGTCAATCTTGAGCCGGTGAGATCTGAACTGCCAAATTGCAGGCAGCTGGCAGGCAGCAGAAGTAGCCTGCAGTACTGCATTCTAACCACAGCACCACCACAGTGTAAGCTGGCTTTATAGCCAAGTTTCAGCCCCATTGGGACAGAATGAAGCCTATCTTACTTCAGTGAGGATATAGTTTTATCTTGACTGAGGGATTTGCCTGACTTTCCCAGGTGCTACACCCAAACACACACACACACACACACACACACAAAACACACACGCACACACTTATAAAATTAATGTCATTTGAATTGTGTTTAAGAAAAATTAGAAGAATATCCACTAAAAAGAGTAGTTTGTTCCATATCATATTAAATAATATTTGTTGAACCATGGTTTATTCAATAAATCGCACTTGGCTGAGTTTAGTGAAAAATCTTACAGAAATGCAGCTCCTTCAAGAATTAGAGGTCGAAATATATGATAGCTTGTATTTAAAGGAGGGAAATAAAATAAAAAAGAACTGAAGGCCAAGTTCAGAACAAGTCCAAGCAGCAATGGAGAAAAGAAGCCTCAATTTTATAGTGATGTCAGAATTGAAAAACAGAAAACAGCCAAATGCCTAAATATTGTTCTTTTTTTCCCCAAAGAAATTGAGGAGAAATAGATAGAAGGAGTGCTTAATGACTGGTAGCCCCACTTAATTCTCTTAAGAATCATGCTGTTTTGTATAATAATGATGGACTTAATTCTTTGCTTGCAGACAGTTAATTACGTTATGAAAATTCACAAGGGAAGAAGAAAGCTTGTTCATTTCTTTTTCTCTTCCCCTGCCTTTGCCTGCCTTTTGTCCCAGCCTATCAATTAACTCATTTTTATATTTGCTACAATGGAACCAAGTGGCGTGAGTACTTACTCTGATCTGATATAGAGATTATTGACTGAAATTATCCAGCATTGTACTAATAGGTGTTTAAAAGTTGAGGAAGCAAGTCTGTTTTTTTCAAGTCTGCAACCTCCAAATAGTGGGCACTGTGTAAGTTAAATTCTATATATTTCACAATCATTAGAGAGTCTGGAAAAGATACAATTATTGACATCGGATGAAACTGCTAGATCAAATTAGGCATGCCAAAGATGCTGATATAAATCATGTTCATCCTTGCCATTATTTGTTATGTAAGTTCATGCCTCTATCTGCAAAATTGGGTGGGTGGGTCAGAAATTGCTAAAAGTGGAGCTGGTTTGAACCCAAAAGTCATGTGTCAGACTTCTACCATTTGAGCAAGTGATGCTGTTAAACAAGATACATTATCTGTACTTTGTTGTTGATGTCATTGCAGTACATTGGTGCCTTCAATCAGCTGTCAATGGGAGTCCAAGGTGCAGTACAATTTGAAAAGAGTTATTCCATGTCAGTTGTGCTTCCTTTCTCCACTTTCCTTTTTTAAAATATGAAAAAAGAGGAAAAGTGAAAGAAAGAAGAAAAATAAAGAAGTGATTTCCAATTTTCTTTTACAGCAGTTACAAGTATAAATATATCATAACTACTTACTTTATGATTGTAGCTTTCTTTACATTTTCTCTATTATTTTTCTTCTAATCCTCAAAATTACATATTATAACACCATTTTTTCAATTTTCTTTCTCTAGGTTCAAAGTTGTTCTTCATTTGAGACTCTGCAAAAGTTTTGTTTTCAACAAAACAATAAATAAATGTGTTGGGATGCAGCATATCAGTTATACAGAACTTTTCTAAGTGAAATAATAAAAAAAATAAAAGCAGTGTATTAAAAGGATGTATTCAGCCATATTTCACATATGCAGCAAATTAGTAAATATTGTATGAAGAGCTATGTTATATCAGACCAGGTAGGCATTTTAGTCTTATCATCTTATTTTTTATAATACACAAAGCATCTATGGAGAGTCCCTCAGGTGCTACTGAAAGTAGAAGTTCTTTACTGCTCTTGTTCCTGAACAACTGATATTTGGGATGCTGCTCACGCAAAAGAGGAACTCACAGAGGAGGGTATCAGCTATGATTTCCAGTTCTGGCCTTGCCATTTCAGGCAGCAACAGAGGGAAACAATTCTGCTTATCATCCAGCTCCAAAAATGATGAGCTCAATCATTGTTGAAAAGTAACTGCAGTTGCTTAACCTGAGATGTTTCTGCCTGTTGATTTAATGTTATGGCTTTGCATTTTTCCAATCAGCTTGTGTTGGTTCTTCAGTTTAGTTATTCCAGAACTATCGGAATGACTTCCAACAAAGGCCACACATTTCTCTTTTTCATGAGTAACAATTTGGGACTCATATACACATACTTTTCTGCTAAATGTAAAGGCAGGAGTTCATCAGTTATGTTAGAAACGGAATGGTACACATTAGTTTTCTGCATCAAACAGGGCAGTTGAGATGATCCCTGTAAGGTTTTCCAGTCAGAAAACCCAGGAGATTTTCCATAGAGATTAGTAAATAAAAACTTTATTATTACAACTCTGGTATAAACAAAAATGTGATGTACAATTTACCAGAAGCTTTCATGTGCCAAAGCTGAACAGACAAAAAATAGGGGAAAAAAAAAGAAAATTGTTATGTAAAACCTGAATTGGAGCTACTTTAAAAATATGAGCAGTTTTCAAACTACACATACATATCTAACTGCTTTTGTGAGTCTAATCGACAGCTCTTTTCCTGTATCATAAGGAAACTGATGATTCCTTTTTAACCATAACTAATAAAAATGATCCAGTACCCTTCTGCTCCATTAGCACTCTTCTTTAACTGCCATGTTAACTGGCTTCTTTAACTGCCATGTTAACTCCCCAACATCGGGGAACAAAACATTAAAATTCCCTCTTTCCTCCATTTTGAAGAGTTCATTCATTGAAGAATTTTTTTTTTATTTTTTTTAAAATTTATTGAACACTAGCAAGTAGGGAAATGACAGACTAATATATCTTCATATATTGATGATGATGCAGTGGTGGGTTTCAATTTTTTTTACTACCGGTTCTGTGGGCATGGCTTGGTGGGCATGGCAGGGGAAGGATACCGTAAAATCTCCATTCCCACCCCACCCCACTAACCTGTTTTTCAGCTCCGTTCTCCTGTGCAGGGCAACAAAAAAGATCCAGCCGATTAGCTGGGAGAACCGATAGCGAAAATTTTGAGTAGTTTGGAGAACCGGCAAATACCACCTTTGACTGGAGATTTTACAGTATCCTTCCCCTGCCATACCCACCAAGCCATGCCTACAGAACCGGTAGTAAAAAAATTTGAATCCCATCACCGGGCAGGGCCAGTCAGGGGTGGTATTTGCTGGTTCTCCAAACTACTCAAAATTTCCGCTACCGGTTCTCCAGAACTGGTCGGAACCTGCTAAATACTACCTCTGTGATGATGTTGAGGTAAAGGTTGGTGGCCAGATATTGAGTCCAGACTTTCAAAGCTTTTCTGGACAAAGAGAAGCCATGAGATTGCAGCAATAATTGTATGCCCTGATTTTAGATAAAGAACAAATTGTATACATTTCTAGTTTGGCTCTAATTGTAGCAGCTGAGCTCCTTTAATACTTTAATAATATGAGCCAACAATGCATTTAAAGTTTATGTCGATTTTTAAAAATGCTATGTTAGCAGTGCCTTGTTAAGAATATGGAATTGATGAAAACTCAGACTGTGTCCAAAAATACCTTTATTTAGTATAAGAAACATTTTATAGGAAAGAAGTGGTATGCAAAAAGAATGGATGACATGCCAAATGAAAATGCAGAATTATTATTAGTGCAGAAACATGGAGAACTTAAAATGAACCCAGTAGAACAATTGACTGCAGAGGGATTTAGTTTTCAATGGTTTTCATATTCACAATTAAGATAAAGTTTTAACATAAGTAGAAAGATAATTGGAATTGAATAGCGTTTAACTGTATGCAGAACGTTGGAGAAATACCATTGTAGGAATGGATGGCAGAATTTGTGAAAATGATAAAACTGAGCACTGTTTGTTAAGGAATAAAACAACATGTGGTTTTATAACAGTTTGGACCTTTTGGTGAAAATGGAAAATAATGAAATGGCAATTTTTGGATTTGCTATTTAAAAAGGTGAATATGAAATAGAAGAAAACCAGGTATTCAGCAAGTTTTAACCAGTTCTGGAGAACCGGTAGTGGAAATTTTGAGTAGTTGGAGAACTGGCAAATACCACCTCTGGCTGGAGATTTTACAGGGTCCTTCCCCTGCCACGCCCACCAAACCACACCCACAGAACCAGTAGTAAAAAACATTTGAATCCCACCACTGAAGCAAACTATGTGATATAAACATACAAAGGGAGGAGGGATAATATGTTGATTTATAACTGCTGTAAATAAGATTGGAAGTTGCTTCTTTATCCTTTTCTAATTTTTATTTGTATTGTTTTTCATACTTTTTATTTTTTTTCTTTTTCTTAACTTTCCTTTATATATGTTCAATAATTTTATCTTCAATAAATTATGTTTAAAAAAATATACCAGGTTGGGTGAAAATGAAATGTTTAAAATTGTATTTAATCTCCTGCTTGGTTGAAGCTAGTATGACAGGATAGCCTGTTTCTCGTACTAGATAGACCTACCTATTTTGTAAACAAGAGACAGATGACACAGATATTCAAGGCAGGGAAACGAACAGACTCAAAAAGGCAGGAGAAAGAGGCTTTGGATTGAAATCTTAGGATCGTGAATGAACAAATGAGTGGCAGGTTTCATGCATATCACAAACATTCACAACCACTGCCTTTTTTCCCCCCAGAGTGATAAACTGAATTATGATGTCATGATGGATGCAACCTTAGTACTTGTCTATGTATCACAACACAAGTAAAAAAGGCCTGGAGTTATCATGACATTACAATGCACATTTTGCTTCCCTCCTTCCTCTGCCCCATTTTGAAGACATGCATTCAAATTAACTGCCTCTTCATGTGCCTAATATCATAATTATTTGCAAGAAACTATTTATCATACCTTCCTATATTTTCTTAGGACTACAGAGTGAAGAGAATTTCACAGCTGTGCCTAGTGAAAAGCCTTAGCAATTATCCTTTCCTAAACATAGTCTTTCTCCAAGAAGTTTTTCCCCCTCCCTAGAGAAGTTTACATACATATGTATATATGTGTATGAGAGGGTATATCTGTATTTATTTCTTCAATTGTTTTGTCAAATCAATCACCATAACGGGTATCTATTTTTTTTTCACAACTGCCTAGGGCTAAATAGAGCAAATGACAAAACACTTTCAGGTTGTCATGTGTTAATGCTAAATGCCTTACAGGCTGCACTGTTATTT
This sequence comes from Pseudonaja textilis, assembly GCF_049901715.1. Taxonomy (NCBI): domain Eukaryota; kingdom Metazoa; phylum Chordata; class Lepidosauria; order Squamata; family Elapidae; genus Pseudonaja; species Pseudonaja textilis. Next base: position 49,418,439 of record NC_141990.1, on the reverse strand, counting down.
TGTTTCATCTGTTGCCTAATGTTTTTCCCAAGTTGTTATGTACTGGTGTATTAAAGAAGCCTTCAAGACAGTTCTGTCAACAATTTAGTGAAATGTTTCTCATTAGTGAAGTAGAGCTGTCACATGAGTGTAATTTATATATTGACTTGAAAAGGCTACAGACAAACTTGGCGCACAACCTGGGGGTTCTTCTAGACTCCCAATCCTGCTGAAAGATCAGAAGGCACAGCTATATACCCATAGCTATATATCTTCAGGTGGTATATAAGTTTCACCCATTCCTCAACCGAGAGGCCAGTAATTATGTTTTGCTGTCCTTACCACCATGAGGTAGGCCTTAATAGTGGCTCTAGCGTGTGTCGAGTCATCTTGGCTTTTCTTCTTTCACCAGTGCAACACTATGCATTGTGTCATGCATAAAGATCTCACATGTATATATTTTGCATTATGTCCTTGCAATTGAGAATCAGTTAAGACTTCTCAAAAAACAGGTACATGGTGATATCAATCATCTTTAATGTGCCTGTCTGTTGCTGAGAACTATTTTTCCTTATGTACAAAGAACAATAGAGTTGGAAGGGATCTTGGATTAGAAGCGTCTTCTAATCTAACTCCTGCTCGAGCAGGAAACCCTATATGATTTCAGACAATTGGTTGTCCATTTCTTTTGAACGGCTCCAGTGATGGGGCACCCACAACTTCTGAAGGCAAGTTCTAGGTTGCTTCTCTCCTTGGTTAGGTTCTGTGCTGTCCAGACAGTATATAGGTAATTGGGAATTAAGATAGTTAAGTTAGAATTGGGAGCTGTCCTCATGGTAAATGTAGTTAATGCATCATGGGAAATGTAGTTCATGTCTTGTGGTCATCTGTAATCCTGATTGGTCACTGAATTGATGCTTGGTTGGGTTGGGGGAGTTTCCTTTACTCTTGCTTGGACCCCAGCACCATGCTGGTGTTTCACCCTTTGCTCCAGCATTATGGGATGAAAGATCATTATAATTTTACACTATGAAGTCAGCTGTGCAATGAATTGGACAGTAGATGAATCTCGATGTAAGTGTGAGTTATATTTGAGGATTCCTCGTGATCCAATAAAGAAACTTTGTATGGAAATCTTTGTAGAGTTTAATCGGACTGTCCTTATATTCAGCCAGCTATTAAAAGACAGAACAGGTTCTATCCATTGTTTCTTGTCTTTTGGTGCTTTGGAAGATAATTTGAGCTCCTTGTCTCTGTAGAAGCCCCACAAATATTGGAACACTGCTATCATGTCTCTCTTAATCCTTCTTTTCACTAAACTAGACACCCAATTCCTATAATTGTTCTTTGAATGTTTAGGCTCCAGCCGCCTAATCATTCTTGTTGCTCTTCTCTGCACTCTTTCCAGAATCTCAACATCTTTTTATATTGTGGTGAGCAGAACTGGATACAATATTCCAAGTGTGGTCTTACTAAGACTTGGGAAAGAGGTACGAGCACTGCATATGATCTTGATTCTATCCTTCTAGTAATGTAGCCTATAATTGCTTAGGTTCCAAAATGTGTATTTTGGAAGGTTTGTTAAAGACCTTGTATTAGAATTACAAGTGAAATCTTCAAAAGACTAGGGCTCAGGTGTGTATTGAAGGAGACAGTTAAGTGCAACACACACCCTGAATGCAATAAAAACAACAGTGTTGTTTGGGTCCATTGCAATACCACTTGCCCAGACAAGCAGCAGGTCTAGATAATATTTTCCAGAAATAAACTGCAGCTCTTTCAAAAAGGCATGAAATATTTGCACTGAGGGATTTTTACTCTGACATCTGCTGGGGGGAAAAAAAATCTGCAAATATGTTTCAGGATATTCCTGACTTCTTGACAACTTACTCCCTCAGAAGATGTAAAATGATCAACTATCCTTCGATTGATATAAAGCAGTTGGGGAAACGTAACTGTTGAAATATAGTTAGCAGGGATATTGATGAAGAATGATCCAGTAATGCTCATTCCTTTGATATTGAAATGCATAACTTGGACTTTAAGAAAGCAGATTTTAATAAAATAAACACAGTTGCCAACACTACTAATATACTTCTCCAAAACTGGACATGAAAAAAGCAAGGATTCTTGGGTAAAGCAAATTACTTTATCATCACTATACAAAAGGTTATATACTGCCCTCAATTTCAGGAAAAATAATTTCCATTCCATTGATTTTTCTTTCCCAAGGTATGATCATAGACAGGTTTAAGATCATGGAAATCCAAAAGGTTTTTTTTAATGGAGAATATCCATGATTGTTTATATTTAAAAAGTGAGGTATGTGGGGTTAAGTACAGAGAGCAATATTGAAATAAAATGTGTTAATTTTTCAATACATCAATCATAAATCTATTTATATTTTTTTGTATTAAGGATTTTGATTGTAACTGTAAAATCTAATACAGACTAAATTTAAAGAAAGAGGAGAAAAGAGAAAGGAATAAAAAGTGCAAGGAAAAAGGAATAAAATTGAAATAAATAAGAAAGAAAGAAAGAAAGAAAGAAAGAAAGAAAGAAAGAAAGAAAGAAAGAAAGAAAGAAAGAAAGAAAGAAAAAAGAAAGAGAGAAAGAAAGAAAAATCTTTATCTTTATAGTTGTCCCTCCTATATTCTCCATACACTGCATTCTAATTCTCTTTCTTGAGGGGTCGCATTCCATAATTGAGGTATTAACATCACAAAGAATTAACAACACAAAGAATCCACAAGGTGGCTCCCTCTGCAAATGTTAGTCTACTGGCAGAATTCTAGCTTCAGGTGGAAACTGAGCATGCATTATGTTCTTGCCAGCAGCGCAACAGGTTCCCTGTGCAGGAAAATAACTTTTGAGTCTCTCCTCAAAGCAACACCAAATCCACCAAGACTACTTTTGTTTAAATGAACTGTACCAATTCGTTTTCTCCAAAATTCAACAGAAATATACTATATGCCATTTGAGCTGATGGAAATAGAAAAAGTAGATTAAGATTTTAAGATTAAGATCATGTGCCACTTTTAATCAGATCAGTCATATTAATATCAGTCATATTAATGTTGCATGCCAAATTTCAAATTAGTTTTCCCTTGCTTGGAATAAGCAGGCGACTGAATTGCATTTTACATATATACCGTCAATTGAATTGTGCTCTACACAGTACACATATCGGATAATCAGGAATCAGATAATATATAGATTAGAACAGGGCTGTCAAACTGGCGTCCTGTGAGCCGTATGCATCACACACTGGCCATGTCCCCACCCAGTTTAGCGAAGGAGGAAAAATCCCGATACATCATGTGACGCTCCCATGATGACACCCCTGGATTAGAGCATTCATCGCAATTGTTCCAGAACAGCAGAGAGAGAGAGAGAGAGAGAGAGAGAGAGAGAGAGAGGGAGTATGTATGTATGTATACATATATGTATGTAGCTTGTTGGGTATTTTCCACGTCATTATAGTTGTGCTTTTAAGTTGTAGCAACGTTTCAGCAGAATCTCATCTGCCATCATCAGGCTTCTGTATTGTGTTTGTCTACAGAAGCCTGATGATGGCAGATGAGATTCTGCTGAAACGTTGCTACAACTTTAAAAGCACAACTATAATGACGTGGGAAAATACCCGAACAAAGCTACATACATATATGTATACATACATACATACATACATATTTCTCATCATCATCTTCATCCTCCTCCTTTCCTGCTTTTAAATCACTACTGACAATTCCAGGCAGTTTCTTGCCCATGTTTTTTTCAGCTAGGGCCAAGAGAGAGTTACTGGACCAAAATCATTGAACTGGCTTTGCCTCTAAGGCTGCACTAGATCTCACACCTTATGATTCCAAAGTTGATGCTTTTAACTAGGGATGTCCAAATTTGGCAACTTTAAGACGTGGCTGGCTGAGGAATTCCAAGAGTTGAATTCATCTTAAAGTTGCTAAGTTTGGAGATCTCTGCCTTTAACCATAATTCCAAATGGACTATGCTACATTACTTTTCATAAATGCAGAAATGACTATATTGTTGAAGAATATTTAATTACTCCCAATTCCCTTTCATTTTTTCCCCTTTGGACACAATCTGCGTCTACAAGTCATATTTATGAAGCGGGCCTTAGCAGAGAAAGAGACAAACAGCCATCATATAAATTTTCACTAAAATACTAATATTTTCATGCTAATTAAGGAACCAAAATATACTGTTGGCTTATGACTTTTCATTGCTAGTAGGCTGTTAATATTGACATATTAAAAGTGTTTCATAATGCTAAACATGTATATTATGATACCTACTGTAATAATTTAATCTCCATGTTATTTTTAGAGCAGTATTCAACCATATATATATATATATATATATATATTTCAATTGATTCTAAATTCCTTTTTCAATGACATGGGAAAATTCAACTTAGAAACACAGAAGATGGCATACAGTAATAAGTTTCACTCAAAATAATTATGACAGTAATTTGAATAAAATACAGATTTTGCAAGCTGTAAAGCACATCATTAGAACATATCCTGGCCTAAGGTTTGGTTCACAAACTACAGTACTCAAACCAAGTCATTAAATCTATCTAAAAGGGCCTCATTTGAGAGGCAATAAAATTTTTAATCATTTTATTATTAAAAGAGTGTTTAATATGTAGCTAATTAAATGCCAAAGGCAGGTTATCTGAGTTTAACCTTCAAAAAGAAAATGATGTATCAAAGTCTGCCTCTGGCATCATGGGATAGAAATGTCATCCTCATAATCACTGCGTGACAACTAGCTAGTGGCCTTTTCGAGAGGTAGAGTTAAATTACCTGATTAAATTAATAGACATTTAGATGTTTTAGGAACTGTACAGACCTATACTAAATGAAAATTAGGTCCATTACATTTTCTGAGTGGGCTAGATAGACCCTAAAATAAAACACGTATGCCATTGTCCACATTTCTTAGATTAAGCAATTAAAAGCCCTTTCTAAAAAGTGACTCATTTTCCATAATGTGCAGACAACTGGTTTTGCCCTAATGATCACAAATATGTTTTTATCTTCCTGGTTTTCCTGTTCCTGGTTCTCTTGTAAGAAATAAGAAATGGTTTGTCTTCCCTCTAAGAGTTACATTTCGCACTGAGCTTTTTACAGCTTTTTGTGATGACTAAGATAAAAGAAGCCAGATCCACTGCTAAATCTCTGAAGGATATGCATACAGTAAGACCAGTCTAAGATGTTTAGAAGTTTAATCTGGTAACAGCCGAAGAAAGCCACAAGTCAAAATAAAAAATTATCTTCTATAGCTGGCCTTGTGCCAAAGTTTATGTCTTTCATGTATCACAACTCCAGAAAATGACAAAAGACCCCCTTTTGCCTAAAAGTTGCATGTGCTAATTCTTCTACAGTGAGATGAATGTAGACATATTGTATATATCTCATTCTGATGGGGAAGACTATGAGCAAGTATACATGTACTCAGGTAAACAGGTACTCAGTCTGTTGTCTCAGAGCTGCTTAAAAGCAATGCCAGTTTCCCTTTTCCATCTTCTTAGGGTCCTTATCATTACAGTATATTGATCTTTGACCAATTATCACATTTTCCAAATAGAGACAGTGGTATGGTGATCTGTGGACAATACACAGATCAGGCTGGAAGAAAATATTTGGATATATACATATTTACATTTTCCTTTTTTCCTCTGAAAAACAAGATTTAAGCAGTACTAACACTTAAGATACACAATATGCAAAACATAAAATATATCGTGGAGAATATGTTTTGTAATGTGTGCAACATAATCAGATGTGCCTGTGATTTATAAATATATTAATTTTTAAAAGTTGAGACACCAGTGCAATAGAGGTCACTTTCAAAGGAAGAGAAAATGTCCTCTAATAATTTTTCAGAAAGAGGCCTGTCTTCTGTAAAGGAGGTACCTGTAACTGCCTTCTTAGGATTATTGGATGCTGGATATAAGGCCCTAAAAGCCACTACTTAAGCCTTTTCTCTAAATGACATGAATTGCAACCTACCTGAATTTGGGGAAGCTGACATTTATGGTCCCACTGAAACCACCCCATTCCCCCTGGAGCCAAGCCATTTGCGCTGGAGAGCAAAGCCGGACCGCAGCTGCTGATTTACACGGCGGCCTTAAGAGAAGGAGAGGCCGGCCGGCGAGCCGCAGCTCAAGGCGCCCAGGGAGAACAAAAAAAAGTTCAAAGATAAATCCTCTTCAAATAATTTTTATTAGCCCTTGGGATAAAAGTCACCCCTGACAGGGATGATTTAACCGTAACTGGAGGCAGAAAGGAAGCTCCCTAAGAACTGGTGAAAACGTTCTTTTTCCTCCTCCCTCCCAGAGTTCTTTCTGGTTCACTTTTGACACTCCGCGTGGAGCACCAGGGGTCAAAAGGGGATTTCACAGGCCGCTTTACTCCCGGAATATATCCCTCGTGAGGGCGCGTCACCTCTTCCCGGAAGAGAAAACCCGGCGCCCCGGCGAATTAGCTGAAGTAATATAATAGCTGGCAGGAGAATAAATATCTCCTGAGGAAGAGGAAGGAGGCCAGTTTTCTCTGCCGCTGCTGCTGCTGCCGCTGCCCCTGCAGGCAGGCCTTTCTGGTCGCAGCATCCCTTTGCGGGATGGTTCACGCACCTCGCAGTACATCGCGTAATTAAGGAGGAACCGGGATTCTTCTGTCTGCCGAGAAGCCGCGAAGCGCTCGGCATCTCACCCGGGCTGAGATAGCGTAGGCTTCCTCTCTTTCTCCTCGAACAGCTGGAATCTCTCTTTAGGTCACCTGCCGTTCCTTTGCGCATTTTTTGAGAAAGGAACAGAAATGTGCCAATTATAAGGTCGGTGGGAGATCTCCAAAGCGAAGACAGGAGAAGAGAGCTCTGCTTTAAAAAAAAAAACAGAGATCAAGCTGGTGAAAAAAACAAAGGCCAAATCTAGAAAAACAGATACCTTTGTGTCTCACTAACTTCAGAGAGAGAGAGAGAGAGTTTATAAGCCAGCACAGGTGAGGAGAGACTATCAATTGCATGCAATATGTTGGAGCATCATTTCACTATTTGTGAAAGTTGTGCATTATCACATACTTAGGAAAAACAGTCTATTAATATTCTACAACTAACATTTCTGTAAACTAGTCTTTCTTTCCAAGGAAATATGTCCACAAATCTTTAAGAATAGCAAAATATATCTGCTAAAATCATCTGAAAGACACTCAATTATTTCTCCCCCCTCACCTCCAATTTTACTTCTGAGGTACAGTTTTCATCTGTACCTGCACTGATATTGGATAATAATCAATGCATGTCTTCCAAATTCGGATAAGTTTGGTGGAAGTTACAGATTTGTATGAAGCTTCCGCTACAGGATTCCGTATCATTATTTCTAAATGTGGACCCAGATAATAAATAAGGTTAATTCGCTTCTACATAATTGGGTATTACTGACATGAGCGGGTTTTTTTAATAGTAGAACATTAAAATCCAGTTGTGATGATAGGAAATGCTTTTGCTACAGCCGTATGGAATATAAGGGAGAACTTCTTTGCTCTCTCTCTGCTGTTTTCTACAGTGCAATAGTTTTGCGGTTAGGAGGGATGTAAAACATCAGGTTATAATCTTTGCCTAGAAATATGGAAAAATGAAACTATTTACAGACATAGTATAAAATGGCATATGTATAACTAATCTCAACACGTGTTCCCACAGCCATGCCTACTGAGGTAATGTGAATGGATTTGTAGAGAAACAAGGATCAATTAATATTATTTGTGTCCACCCATTTAGTTACCACTAAATAAGCAATTTTTTTAACCTCTGACAGATTTACTTCCAGTCTTGACATCCAGCTGAGAAAATTCTGCAATCTCAAAATCTTAAATACTCATTTTTTAGTTTTCTCTACAGATAACACAATCCCAAAGTATAATCTCAAGGGAAATATAGGAATATTAATTTGGTAGTTGCGTTTGTGGCACTGTCATTGGTTTAAAACTTCCTTTACACAAGATACTGAGAAATTTTCTCTTCTAATGCTAGAAAACTCATTTTCTCTTCTAATGTTAGAAAAATCTCCCTGCATCTTGAATTAGCACATGAGAGGAGGATTCCCTTATGTATCTTATTCTATATGCAGCACTGTATAGAGACACTTTGTGTTCAGGTGCCCACTGTATATGAATAGGAAAAAAAGATATCTTAGATGGAAGTGGCTTTAAGCATCTTTCAGGAATTCCATCCATCCCATGCATGAATATCATAAGTAGTGATTACTTTTAATATTTTCAGTTATCATCTTGTCAGAGTTCAGTTCATGATTCCATACATTATTCAATTTGTTGGACTATGAATACTTGAATAATTATATCAGAAGTATTATAAATTATCAGGTTTTGATGATAATCCCCTTTTAAAGATTTTATGATCTGGTGCTAAAAACACTCCACTGAAATTTGCCTAAAAGAGTAAAGGGACATTTTAAATGTACATGTATGTATGTGTGTATGACTGTGTGTGTTTAGAAGAAATAAAGATTATTTTCTGCATATATAGACTCCAAGTGTATTAGACTTTCTGATCATTATGTACATTTTGCATCATTTTAATTACCATTGCATTCATAGAAGTGAACAATGTAGACTAAGGCAGATATATTAATAACCAGTAATTACAAATAAAACTCGTTTTTCTCTTGCTAATGTTAATATGAATGCATGCCATGTTAAGATTGTAATGCCTTTTTTATCAGAAATGTGCAAGGCAACTAAGACAATATTCCTAATGGGAGTTTGCTGGGCATGTAATAAAAAATGTGTCAACAAATTCACATCACAATAAGCAATGAGAAAAGCAATGTTAGTTCGTGATAGGGATAGAAAGAGCCAAAGAACATTTGATTCTGATTTCCCAATTTGTAGACTGTAGCACTGTGATGCTGAAGTGAACGTGTCTCTGATTTGTAATTAATTTTAACTTTGTCAGATTCCCTCAACCTCTATAGGCATATGCCAAACCGAATATTCATTTGTGTCTTTATGATTTCATCTGCAACATCAGTTCTTGACAACTTTAATTTCCCTAATTGTGGTCATTTAAAATTCAGTGAAAGAATGGATTATTTTTCCAAAAATACTTACGTGGAATCATAAGCATGTACTGGAATGAAGATTTCTAAGTTAAGAGACAGGTTGTGATAGCAATTGAATAGGAATAAATAGCATTTTAAAAGATATCTGTGAGGATTGATGAGTTTATGTATCAAAAAAATTTAGAATTAATTTTTCAGAAGATGCAAACATAGCAAAACAAAGAAGAATGGTTGTAGCTCACAGGTAGAACTTTGGTTTTACATACAGAAAGTCTTGCATTCAAACCCCAGCATTGCCAGAAATATAAATGATTTCTCTATGCAAAGTTGAGAGATCCTTTGCCAGTTACTGTAGAGACAATTTTTCATCCAGGGGAAATGTCCTATGTGTCCCTAAAACACAGCAATATTTAGCATTAGTTTAGCCAAATGAAAATTTCCTTAACATCCTGTGGATCAGATTTTAGAAATAATTATGAAGTATGAAATAAAAATAAACCATCTTGAGGTTACTGCATCTAGCATATTTTGGTTCTTCCTTTTTATATTGTGCAGCTTTATCCTTAAACTAGTTAGACTGGACAATCTTTCAAACAGCGGACTGTCACATGTAAAGTAGGATATATAACCATCCTACCCTTGTGGCCCTAAAATTTGTGAAAGTATTTTTCATTACTCTGGTGCATCTATTGCAATGATATTGCTGTCAGATTTCATTATTCTTAGCATTAATATGGGAAACAGTCCTTATGTTTTCATTGTTATGGTTTGGTTGGTTATCTCTATGGAAGACATCTTTGCATAAAGTAAAACATACGAAGGTAATAAAAATCTATGTTCATCTGAGTCTGAACCCACCTGATCCTATGTGCTGTTGAATCATAACAGCTTTCAGATATCTAGTAAAATGTTCCACAAATGGATTATGTTTCTTGTCTCTCCCTCACAGTAGGAGACACAATAGTTCAGGAATTGTTTGTTTATTCCAAGTAACATAAAAATTCTCTACACAATTGCTGTAACAAAATAAATGCAAAAATCAAATTTATAATTATTGTAAATAGTTAACAATATTATAGGAAGAGAAAAAGTAGAAATAATTCATAGAATGATATTTAATCTATTACCTTAGTATGTTGAATTAAAAATAATATTAGTCCATTGACATTTCAGGTCCTAAAGCAGGGGTGACAACTCAATCACATCACATGACATATCGTGACATATCACGATGTTTTTTTAACCTTTGCAGACCCAGGGTCGGTGTGGCCTGCATGTGGTGTATCCAGCCCTCAGGCCACCAGTTTGACAGGCCTGTACTAAACCCAGCTGAATCACTACTTTGGAATGAGGTACTACCGTGTGTGGGGTCCATTGGTCCCTATTCCCTCTTTCACTTTAAAAAACATAGTTATAAACCATAATAAATGACTTACATCATATATTAACCAAGCAATAGGGCTTTTTTTAAACAAATCATTACTTAGCACAAAATATGAGCAGAGACCTCATTTCACAATGTGGGGGTGTCAACTAAAAGACCCTTTTTACAAAATACAAACATTTCATATTTCATTCTGGTTAGAAAGCCTTATCTGTATACAATTGATGAAGAGCTGAGGTTAAGAGCCATTAGTTTATCTAAGATCAAGTGATGAGCCTATGGCACATGTACTTGAATCCAAAAAACAAATTTACTATCTTGACCAACATTCTACATGACTTTAAGTATAACGATATAATTAAAGAAGTTCTATTCATCAGAGGTGGTATTCAGCAGGTTCTGACCAGTTCTGGAGAACCGGTAGTGGAAATTTTGAGTAGTTCGGAGAACTGGCAAATACCACCTCTGACTGGCTCCGCCCCCCTCTATACTCTGCCTCCCGAGTCCCTGCACAGGAGAATGGAGCTGGAAAGCAGGTTAGTGGAGTGGAGAGGAAATGGGGATTTTGCAGTATCCTTCCCCTGGGGTAGGGTGGGAATGGAAATTTTACAGTATCCTTCCTCTGCCATGCTCACCAAGCCATGCCCACCAAGCCATGCAATGCCCGCCATACCACACCCAGAGAATCAGTAGTAAAAAAATTTGAATCCCACCACTGTTGCTCGTCTATAGTAAACTTCAATGAATGATGATATTTTTTGACTTCCTTAACTGTAGTTCCTTAACAAACACCTCTAACTTGTAGTATCTTGTTTGCTTTAAAATGGAATATAGATTAGTCCACGTGCAAATTGATGAAATTAGGAGAGATGGAGAGATGTGTGGAGAGAGAGAGAGAGAGAGAGAGAGAGTAATATAGGTTTTACAATCTAATATATAATAAGTGGGTCCTATTTTAAAATCATAGTTCAAAAGGGTTCTTGTAACAAATATATCCTGATATGCTCATTTAAATTCAACCCTTATTCCTTTAGAAACCTTCTACCTATTCAAATTATAAGTCTATCCATAAATATAAGCAGACCATTTTAATTGCATGGGAGAAAGGAATGGACTGTAAAGGTTGGCCAAATATTCATCTAATGGAAATAGTACTCAACTAGAGAAAAGCTTGGTATAATTTCACAATATTATTTTGAAAATTGAATCTAAATCTATTATGTTTACTACTGAAAAAGGATTTGTGGAGTGAAGATATTAAAAAGTTACTGAGAATATTTACTGCAACTTTTGCATAAAGCTTGTATCTATAACCTGATCTTTGTGACATAAATATTAGCAGGCTTATTTCCATTTCATCTCTCATAGAACCACTGATGTCCTACAGCAATAACCAGCATCAGAATAGAGCTATTTGCTGCTGTCATAAATAAGAAACGGTGTCAGGGATGTTTTCATTTGACTGAGCAGTAATGGAGTTAATTATACTTCCAGTCTCTTTGTTTTTGATCTGTGTTTCCAAAGTCATCGCAGTGTCCTGAATTCTCCCTGTTCATTTAAACTTTATGAGCTCCCCCCACATATATTGTTTAATTGTTTTTGACCATTTTATGCAATAAATTTGGAATTATTATTGATAAAAGTTTATCACTTAATAATAATTGCTAGCATAATAACAGAAATAGAATATTCTGCCCAAAATTATGAGCTTAAATGACAACGATGGTGATATATTTTCATCAATGCTGCAGTTTGCCCTAAAGCCAAACCCACAATTTTCTCATTTCATTTCATGCTCATAGTATATTTTTCTTTTGTGGTCCTATTAGAATAGAATGAATATAGCATTTTGTTTCCTTGTGATGAGGCTACATGCAGACTTTCACAGAAGTTGACTCATAAAGTTCATGTCCTTTGTTCTCTATGCATGAATGCTCGGAATATAGAAAATCAATGAAGTGAACTTGAACTGTTTGTACAGAAAGGCAAATATGAACCAACTGGTATAACAGAGGTCTGCAGGATGGTTTACATGAATTGACTAGAAAAACTGAAGCGTATTGAATACAGCAATACAACCATATGTTTACAAGGAACAGAAACAGTAGAAAGTGAGAAGTTGCAGTACATATTAATCAAATTTCAATTCCTGCTCCAAAATCAAAAGAAGTAAATTTGGAAATGCTTATCTAGGTTAAAATAAATAGGGATAGAACAACAAGAAGTACATTTTGAGTGTCTGCTAGATGTTTTAATTTTCTGAATGCTGCCCAGAGTTACAGGGCAGTTGGTAGCCTTGAAAATTAATAAATTATATTTAATTTTTAAATTATTATGTTAGATTCAGTCTTCTTCAAGTAGGAGATATGAGCAATTGTGAAGAACACAGTGGAAGGACAAAACTTAAGTTTGAAATTGATAGAGACAAGATCAGATAATTCCTGTTACTTTTAATGACTTAAAGTTTCTAGATGATTTGCCTCCCAGAACTTTGACAAAGACTGGAAGAGAACAAATGCTGTTCTTATATTCAAAAGGGGGTGAAAAGAAGATCTAGCAAGAGAGTGACCAGGTTATGTGCCACTGATATGTGGAAAGATTTTAGAGCAGTTAATAAAGATATTAAACTGTAAGCCCTCTGAAAACACTAATTATGGAAATCAGTATGGATTTGTTAAAAAACCACTCTTTTCAGAATAATCTCTTTTTTTGACTGGTTAATTTTTTTAACAGATTTTGGAAATTCTGTACACACAACATACCTTGATTTCAACAAAGCAAAATATCTCACAACTTGTTAATTAATAAATAAGTTAAATATGGGTCAGATAGCATGACAATTTAGTGGATTCATAGTTGGCTCAAAAATATGCTCTAATAGTGTCAATCAATATTTCCTCAACAAACTGGTATCAAATGGGTTGCCAATGGATCAGCTGTGGGTCTTCCCATCAGTATTTTCAGTAATTATTTGAATTAAGAGATAAAGAGAATGTTTTGCAGATAATACAAAAATTTGGAGGATATAGCTGCTCATAATACATTGCTAGTGAAGATGAGAGGAACAGAATCTTCAAAATCAGAAAGAGGAAATATCAAGGCCATCACTTTGGGAATTGGCTGAAAAAAATGGCATACTTGCTTGGTTATAATCCTTGATAATTACCTAGGAATGTTGGACCCCATCTTGAATATTGTTTCTGATTCTGAGAATACTTTTTACAAATGATTCAACAAAAATGGAACAAGTTCAGAGAAGAGCAACAAAAATGATTCAGGCCTAGAAACTAAGATCTTATAATGAATGAAGAATTTAAGGAGCTAAATATATTTTGCCTTCAGGAAAAATATCTAAGTGCCATATGAAATCACTCTTTGAATTCCTGGAAGGATATAATACAGAGGAAGGTCATATATAGGGAGGGGGGGAAAACCTCAGAACCTGACTTGGTTTTTAAAGTCCTCATGTGTCGGTGCCTTTCATCCTCCATAAATTCTATGTTCTATTAACCTCAGAACTTCAACTGAGTAGCAACTAGGAATATAAAACAATTATCATGGATTTCTCAATAAGTGAATTGTTGGAATCCACTATAATAATTCTGCCATGACCTATACAGGACAAAGAACAGAGCCTACTGTCCATCATACTCTAGTTAAAATATCCACTAAATTTGCTTATTAGCTCCCCCCCATCGTATATTTAGTTTCTGTACCTTGGTAGAATATTTATTGAAGTTGGGAACATGAGTGGAAAAATTTTAAGGAATACAAAGGTAGTGGGTAGTACTGGTACATGGTCTCTTTGTCAAGAATTAACGTTTGTCAAAAGAGGCAAAAATAATTGTGTACAAAGGCATAAACCCACCCAGATGGGTAAGTCAAGAGAAAATGAAGGTTAGATGCTGTGGGAAAGAGATATTTTTAACAAATGTGACAAAACACGAAGAGGCAGGATCTAGAATAATTGGGTATTGAATGTATGTGGACTGAATACAAAAATGAGAAGTGCCACTGATGTCCTTTGGTTATGTCAATAAAATGAATGAGATTGAATGGCAAAACAAATATATGGAGTTAATGGATCAGGAAGAAAAGAAAGACTGAGAAAGTCTTGGTTGGATGAAGTTGATGAGAACCTCAAAAAGAGAGGTGAGAAGTTTAAAGAACCGAAGGCAATATATGAAATAGTATACATGTGTGATGTTAAGTAAGGATAATTTGAAATATACAATACTATGGGAGATGTATAATAAATAGAATTTGTGTAAATTAGATTTAGCTATATTTTCTTATTATATGACTTTAATATTTTTGGCTTATAGTTTCCTACCTCCTTTCTGTACTTTGAATAATGTTGCTTAATTCAAAATGGAATAGTGTGATGAGTATGTATGTATTATACTACTGCCACTAATGATCTTCAATTACTCTCTCAGAACTTTCTCAAAAAAAGAGGTAGAATTCAGTGTGAGTTACAGCTGTTGTTTTTAATGATAGTGGATTTATTCCAGCTTTACCCTTTTTGGGGGAAGGTCAGCTTTGTATATGTGTGTGTGTGTGTGTGTGCACATATGTGCAGATGCACACATATATGTATTCTTTTCATTCTTCTTGGCTTTTTGCATTAGTGTTGCATACTGAGCTGCAAGTAACTATTTTCAACTTTGTGGAGCATTTGAGCATGAAGAACACATTTCTTGATGTCTTTAGCTACACAATTGGCATGCAGGTGGGCTTGCAGTTATACAGTACAAAGGGAGGGGGATGTCTTAAATCCGCTGTTTATTACCCAGGAAGTTCTGATCAAGTTTATGTTTCTAAAGATTTCAACATATCAACTCAACTGAGGAATTAGGAGAAGCTATTGTAAATATGAACCATCAAAGCACCAGCCATTTCAATGAAATGAAGCAAATCAATTGTTTTCCATAAAGGTGCCTTTCATATCTCTTTTCTCAGGTTCTCTATTTCCTTACTAGTTTCAGCATTTTTATATATTTGACAATGGTGCGAACTACACTAACATTAGGTACATGTTTTTTCTAAATTGTCATTTTAAAGATCACTGATCTCATTAAAACAGTTGGACAATTTAATATAAATGACTGAATTGTATAGATACTATACATTTTGAATTATAATCTTCTGTATCTCCAGAGTTTTATTTCCTTTTGAATTATTTATCTGTATCAGTAGGAGGTATAGATCTCATCTGAAAAGCTGAGAATGAATAGAAAGTAATGAAATGAACTCTTATTTAAACAAGTTGACTCTTTTTAGCTGGGGCAGCTCTTTTAGCTATAAAACCTGATTCTCAGAATCTATGTCAAAGTATAAAGTTACCTTTGTACTACAAATCCAGTGCTAACACACTCAATTGATTTGTCCAATTTGAGAGTTTAATTTATATGCAAAATGATGCTTCTAAAGTTTCTATAATTTATAATATTGTGCCAAGTTTTGTGTTAGGTCTGTATCATCACACACCACAAGCATTTGACTGTTGCTTCTTAGATTATACTATTTTATTGTGCTTGGGGAAAATAACTTGGTGGGAATAATGATGGATTCACAGGTCCTTCTTCAGAGTAACTTTTATAATCAAATCACTTTGGACCTTTGGCTGGGTGTCAAAATGTGGAACATAGGGAGAATTTTGCCAGAATGTTGAGAAGTGATCTGATTAAAAGGATCAAAAAACAAAATACAAAGTGAGATAATGGGATGTATTAGACTCAAAAGAATAGTGGCAGTCTAGGTTGAAAGACATCACCAACACCACCACTTGAAGGAATTACTGAAAAATAACTAGAGAGATTTTGGGATGTCACTCTTCTTTCCTTTCTTACCATAACCAGCTTCTTTGCTTCTGGAGACTCAAAACTAAAAATGGCACACTTCTGCAGTGGAGGCAGCCTTTGTACTCTGGCCTTGATTCTGAATATGTATTTATTTATTTGCATCCCACTTTTATTATTTTTTTTAATAAACTCAAAGAGGTGAACATATTCAAAACACTTTCCCTCTCCTATTTTCTCCACAACAACAAGCCTTTGAGGTGGGTTGGGCTGAGAGAGAGTGACTGGCCCAAGTTCACTCAGCTGGCTTTCATGGCTAAAGTGGGACTAGAGTTCATGGTTCTCTTAGTCTTGAGTCTGATGTCTTAACCACTAGACAAAAATGCCTCCTATGTATGAATTCCTCCTATGTATGAATTCCTCCTCTGAGCAGTTGTTCGTCTGGAGAATGGAAGAATCAGGACACAATCAGTTGTTTGACTCTGTCTAAGGTAGGAAGGGGGGGAGGGAGAGAGGGAAGGAGGAAGGGAGGGAGGGAGAGAGGAAGGAAGGACTTTTAAGAAGAAGTAAGAAAATCAGCTTAGCAAAACAACGATTGTTTTGGCTTCCCTTAATCAAATCACACATCACCGGATGATATATGTTTCAGGTTGGACTCATTCACCATTAATGAATTGCAACATATAGTGTGACTATCACTGAGATATCTTTAGAAGTCACCTCCAGTCCTGATTACACAAATATATTTCTCCTCTATACACTCCTTGGTATATGGCAGTTCCTTCAATAAATGACAGCATTGCCCATTCAGTATGCTGTTTTAGCCCCAACAGCTCAATTGTAATGTCAGTTGTGAGATAAACTGCATGGTCCTGGCATCTGTGCTGTTTCAGAACTGCTCACATTGAAGTTCCCATCAGTTTCAGACAAGTTTTTTAAAGTATGAAGCCCAAATACCATCCTCAGTTCTTGAAAATATAAGGCCTAAATTTAAACATGGCAGTCCAGCAAGGCAAATATGAATGGATTACCTTGATAATTCCATAGCTGGACTGAGAACTGCAAAGAGTGACAGAATATGTATTGAAATGCTTTTGACGAATCCCACATAGAAATCTACAACTGCCCAGAAAGTTATAGATACTTACCCATGTAGTCTCTGTATACCCATGTTTGAGCATGAAACTTCTGGTACAAATATCATGCTAAATTGATGAATCTACAAACTTTTCCTATGTCCTCTTTTGGTGCAGCAAGTAATATAGGAGGTTTGATTATTAAATTCTCTACTGTGACTCCCTTAGTAACTATCTATCTATCTATCTATCTATCTATCTATCTATCTATCATCTGTTTCAGACAGATTGTTTTTATATATTTACAACTTTCTATGAAGTTGAATTGACACAATTCTCATTCACAACCTCAGAAATTTCACTTTACATGTTATCATCATCTTCTTTTAATGACTCCATAATCCCTTGTGGGGTGGAGTCTGGGCAACTGAATGGAGCCAAGTGTTTACTGGCCAGATGCCCTTCCTATCGCCAATGGGGAGTTATATGCAGCAGAGATGCAGCAGAGATTCTCATCGTGCCCAGAGAAATATCTGCCTCTACCTAAGATTGAACTCACAGTCTCCTGGTTGTGAGACGAGAACTTTGCCTCTAGGCCACCGCACCACTCTCACGTTGCATGTTATGCCATTTGCAAATACAATTCATATTTGTAGATTTTCAATATTTTTCAATATTTTACAGTATAATCTCAATGCCAAAATAACATTTCAATATTAAATAAACCTGTTTGGAGATTTAGGTGGAAAATTCAGAATGGCTGCAACCCACATCTGCCTTTCACTATGAACAGAAAATTACATTGTAGAATTCATGTAAATGTCTCTAAAAATTTCCCCACCCTCAATTAGTAAAAAGAGAATATTATCATGGACAGGGATACAACATTATAAAGATTTAATTGAGATAATGTCTTCCTCCCATCACAACAAAGGGAAATAATTTATAATGTAAACTTGGAAGTTTATGATTTAGGGCCCCAAAGCCAAGTGGATATAAAAAGGATCACTTATAGAATGGGATGTGGAATTTCACATACATTTCTGACTCTAGTGCAGAGATTACCATGGTGGTGCCTGAGCTGGCATTTTTTTAAAACATAATTAAGGTACAATTGTTAGGATATGTACAGAATAATAGATGCTCATTTTATTATTTTTACAATAAAATATATTTCCTATTGCAATCTGATCCTTATTCTCAAGTGAGAAGCAAAACAGGAGAAGCAAATTTCATTTTATTCCTGAAATCATGATAGATTTATAAATAGTGATGAATTTAGATTGTAAAATTTTACACCCTAAAGAATTTCCTTTCTTCGTTATAGAGAAGAATAAAGAAATTATTTATGGGTTTGTTTTGCTTTGCTTTGTTTTACTTTTCAATCTAGTTTGGAGACCTGCGATATAATTTCACAGCCTGTTAACTATGTCTAATTCTGTTTAGATTTTTAAAATTAGTCAAATTATCAAAACAGAATCAAATATGGTTGATACTTGGGACAAAGAGGAAATCCCAAGTTTGTAAGATTGACTGGACACATTTTATGTGAAAAACATCTTGAAAGAAGGCAGTAGAAAACTGCTTCTGTATAAATGTGTTCAAGGAAATGGCATGGATAGGTTCATTTAATCCTGAGAAATGAAGCTTGATTAGGGTACATTAAATTACCTTTAATACAAGAGCAATTGAAAAGCTTGAAGTGATTATGGGGGTGGTAGAAGATAAGAAATTAGGATTACCATATCTGGACTTCAAATATTCAGACAACTAAATATGATCACAGAGCTTGAGTTTCTATATTATTTAATGATAACAAAGGTCAAAACATTTTTTTAAAGGGTGAGGTGCTGATTGCATAGTTCTGCCAGCCATCTTGACTTTTCAAATCTGATACTAACAATAAGAAATGCTAGTTGAGGAATTTACAGTTGAAATCATATACCCAGATATTCTTTCTGTGGGCATTACTCTGCAAAAGCTCAAACAGTAAAGAGGTGAGCTGGCCAGGACTTTGGGAAGATTCAGCTGACCAGTTTCCTAAATAAAAGATAGTAGAAGATGTTCATGCTTTCTGAGGCCAGCTTCTTTTTTGGCTGTAGCATTACCAAAAGCTGAGTAAATTATTGTCTGTTTAATAGTATTAAATGATTTGGGGTCATATTTGGTAATAATAATAGGATCTGAACCATCTAGAAGATAATTTGACAGAAAATCTTCCATATATATCTTTAAAGTACGTAAATAAAGGTTATTAACCAGAACATCATGGCGAGAACTTTTGGTTTATGGATTCTTCACCGCTCTGAGATATTAAATAGTACTGTAATGGTTTTCTCCCTTTTGAAAAGTATGGAATATATTGAAGACAAAAACATGTATGTAGATAACATAAGGGCTTTTTTGTTATCCAACCAGAGAGAGAATCAATTATAATTCTCTTCTTGGCTTCATATCCATAATTCTGGGGATTCACCTGCTACAGGGAAGATGTTGAATTGCTTGTTTGTTTGTATTTTGGAGCACTGCTAGACTCCTCATTTTTAAAAAGCCTGCATTTGTTTCAGCTCCCACCCACCCCTCCTTTCATTTTCCCTGTGGCACATGCATTAGGCAAGGCTAAGTGGATAATGGGTTAGAACAATCATAAGGATAATGGTGGGTTACAGAAACAATTATGTAAGGAATAACACATGACAGGTGATCTAATCAGAAATATAGAGGCCAGTTGCTGTCTCCCCAGGAAAATGATGAGCCGCCAGGGTAAAGGGCCAATGCATTTTACCAGACACACCGTATGTGTTGTTTGTGTTAACACTTCCGCTTTTTAATCCATCAAACGAGACTGTTTATTATTATCACTGTTGGTGTTTATGTATAAATCTCTCTCTTAAGGGCAGCATAGAAGTTTTTCTAACCTGGCATCCACATCCCAACAGTGGCCAATTGGGTTCCTATGCCGAAACAGAACACTGGGGCAATGTCATCTTCCCTGCTAGCTCCCCAGCAGCTAGAATTGAGACCGCCTACTGCTTTGATTTGTAGGCAACAGATAGTCATGAGGACTAATGGTAATTGCTTGAAATATATGTATGGGTCGGGCAGGTGGCAGATTATGATAGGCCAATAATCCTATTAGATAAGCAAGATATTCCTGGCTTTAAATGGTGGGCATGACCAAGCAATCAAAGCCCATCCTCTTTTAGATATGCATTTGCATGTTAAATGGGTAGAGCTGCACTCATGCAGCCATACAACCACTGATTTGAAGCTAGTGACCATTCCTGTAAATGTTCCTGGTTGCTCTCGGATCAATGCAGCCTTGAAGAAAAATTTAGCCTCAAGCATTAAGGAGTTTTGGTACATCACATTCAAACTAAGGGATGAGTTTTGCCATAAATGATAAAATCCCAAAATTTTGGAGCTGGAAAAGGCCATTTAAGCCATGGTGTCAAAAGCTCTTCTCAGTGTGAAAGCCTATTTTAAACCATCATTGACAGATGGCAGTACTATAACATCTAGTAACACATCTAGCAAAGGGAGTTCATCACCTGCTTTAATAATGGATTCTACTGTAAACTGCTCTCTAAGTAAGTTAGGATCACTCTTTTGTATCCTATACTTAGGATAATAAAGAACAGGTCTTAATCTTCTTTTGAATGATCCCTTTTAACATTTGATAAGCATCACTGAAGCTCTCCTAAATTATCTCTTCTCAAGACTAAACATATGCAGTTCCCTCAATCTCTTTGTAAAATGCCATTTCTGGTATCTTGATCATCTTCATTTCTTCTTTATGGAGTAATTTTACCGAATCTTCCCTGAAATGTGATGTCTGGAATTTGAGACCATCTCCAAGAGTCTGAGCAAGACAGAATAGTGTGGAACTATTGCTTCCTGTGATTCAGATTTCTGTTGGGGAAAGAATAACCTAAAATGGCATTTATCATTTTTCCAGTCAAGTCATATGGATGAGCAATATCTAATCAACTTTCAAAATCCTTTTCACAAATATTGCTTGTGTAGTACTTGGTTAGAAACTCCATCCTCTCTATATATGTGTATTTAATTTCTTTCTCTTAAATGAACAACTTTGCTCTTGTTTGTACTACATTTTGTTCCCTTATGTGCAATGTACTTTTCTTACATTTTGTTTCTGATTCTATATAGCATTTACTACTCCATTTAGTTTTGTGTCTTGGGCATATTTGATAAGCACCCATCTATCTCTTCACCCAAATTATTAAGTGAAAATGTTCATGATTACAAAGGACAGGGGCAAAGCCTATGCTTTTGGTTACAAATAATCCATGAACAGTTTTTTTAGGACAGCTTTCAAGCCAACTGTGAATCTACTAGACATGCCACTGAGCCCATGCTTAGCCAGTTGGCCTGATATAGATGGCCAAAAAAAGAAGAAAAATGTCATACTAAGCAGTGTTGCCAAAGACCAGTCCATCAATGCTTCCCAACCATATTGGGCAGTCACTTAAAATTAATGGACATTTGTGGAATAATTAATAAGGCATTCAGGCTGTGGTAAAAAATAATCACTGAACAGGATCCTTCAATTGATTTGATGGTTTATTTGATTTGACTTATAACTGTTCTTTGTTATAAAAGTTGTGGGTGCTTCACCACTGGAGCCTTTCAAGAAGAGACATGGCAGCCACTTGTCAGAAATGGAGGTTGGACTAGATTACGAGGTCCCTTCCAACTCTTTATTCTGCATCCGTATCTGTCTTTCTAGCCTAGCATTCTTCTGATGATAAAGAATATAGAAACATTTAAAAAAATATCATTTTTTAAATTTTTTTAAAAAATTATTGTTAAAGTGATACGCCACTAAAACAAACAACCTGGATGAAGAGGAAGATCTTTCTTGGAGACTAAAAGAAGGAAAACTAAGCACGAGTCCAAAGGGAATTTGGGAAAACACAAGGGATCCTGTTCTGTGGCTTTTACAAGCAGGCATTTACAAGAAACCAGAACATCTTTTAGTAGGGGTATTCTTACTGGTCCTAATGCCTGGATAGACTCATATCGAGAAAAACCTCAACATGGACTGCCATTGTAACTTCAAATAGTTTCTGAATAAGTGATATGAGCATAACCTGCAAAGGAATGTTAAAAATAGAGATAAATGCAGGAGTCTGATTGTAAAGTAGGTTCTTTCTTTAACAAAACACACAAGATAATATTGATTAAATCAGAAGGGCAGAACTTGAAGAGGCTGTGACATAGGTTTTGTGGTGAGGGCTTTTGCAGATAGAAACCAAGATGCATTCTGGAGCAATAATAATTGTTCACAGTAGGATGAAGGGCTATGAGGTGGGCAGTTACCATTCCTGCCACTTCTGGGAACAAAGCTAGCAAGCAGCTTATTAAAAACGGCCTGATGGAATCAGTAGCCCAGTCTGTGAATGCCACCCAAGAACAATTCTGTTTTAATAACTTTTACTTTGTATTTCATTGAAATTGAGTCATCAAAGCCTTCCAGCTCCTGCAAGACAGATTTTAGCTGGAGAGCTTGGAGTAATTATCCTACTGGATGTTAGCCTGTGTAGCTATTTCAACCTCGTTCATCATTTCAAACAGCTACATACTCTGCCTGCTAATTTCATCAGATGGATTAGCCTCTCTTAGTTGTCTATCTTTTTTTTTTAATTTCTGGGGGGTGAAATATTGCCTTCTTCCCATTTTAATAAGCTGAGCAGGCATGCACCACTGCACCGCTTCTGCCTCCTATTTCTTTCAGCTCAGGGAATGATCTACTGGGGGAAGATGCAAAAGTAAATGTGAAGGTGAAAACTTGACCACTTTTACCTGCCGGCTCAAACCAGCTGCTTTCAAGCTGTCTCCAAGACAGAACGAAACCCAAAAAAATACACAAACAAAAAAGCTTTTTTCCTCCTAACTCAGATTCCATCTTCTTATGAGTTCACAAGGTATTGAGGATTGCTCTCTTTTGTCATATATTTGCTCCTTTTGTGCCTAATGTTGATCATATAATTCCTCAGATTCAAGAAAAGAACTTATCATAGCAGCATGATTAACAGTGTAGTCCTATATGTGTCTATTCTGACATAAGTCCCACTAAGTTTAATAGATCTCCCCTCTGAGGAAGTGCCAAGCATCTCATGAGGCAAAATGAATTCTCTGCCTCAGGAAGTGAGATAAGAAGGCTGATATCCTGGGCAAGTATCTCTGCTCACCCTCCCCTCTCCACTCTTAAAGAGTGAAAATTATAAAGTAGCTGATCACAAAGACTTCCAATTCTAATGGGCCTTGTTGGAGTACTGTTAGACAATAGAACAACAATCTCCTAAGGAAGAGGAGTCATGAAGAGGCAGAATGCTTCCCCTGTCCCTATGACAATGGCAGAGAGAATTCAAATTCCTATGGTTTCCAAAATTCCAGGTTTTGTACAGATTGCAGACTCAGTTCTCTGTCTCTCTTTTAATTGTGGCTCCTACTTTGTTTGCTTCATACCCACATCCAAAAAAAAAAAAAAAAAACAAACCAGAATGGACTGGAAGATGCCTTTTGATTCAAATGAGTCTTTCTACCCCATAGGATCCATCAATTTATTTAACATTTTTCCAGTGATTTACATTTGTTTCCTTCCAAATGAGGCACTTTCTATGACCTAAATAAAATTACTTTGAGTAGTTGTATTGGTTCCATCAATTCTCACTTGTCCAAATCTCCAATAGAAATTTGTGTCTAATATAAGGGTGCAAAGAAAAGCATACCATTCTTACCTGTTTGTACTTTTATCCACTATGTAACATTTCTGTACTATTTTGAGATTCACCAAGCAACAAGAACATTAGAAAGTGTGGACCTGCTTTAGTTAGGAAGAACAGTAAATTAGAGGCTTTAAATAAACAAGTACTTTCCACTGCTTCATAGGTTGTGATCATTATGAATTCTGCTTTGTGTGCCAGGAACGGCACTCCACCCCACAAAAAAAAAAAAAAAAACAGAACCAGATGAGAATAAAATTAAAATTAATTAAATTAATTAACCACATCCTCATAGTTGGCACAGTGGCTTATGTGCTAATTGCCACAAGATACTGTGAACATATTACATTTGTGCCACAGGCCGTACATTTGATTACTTGTGAATTTCTGGGTGCAATTTAAAGCATTGGTTTTAAGTAATAAATTCCTATATGGCCGAGCATTAAGATATCTCCATGTAGGAAATGACCAGGCTGAGCCTGAGGGAGGGGTCAAGAGCATCATCAGTTTGGAATTTCATTGCACCCACAAGAAATCTAAGTCTAGTCGTCCTTGAATTCTGTTGATACTTATCTACCGCCAGTTTGCCTTGACCATTAGTAATTCAGATTCTTGTAGAGAGATAGCAGGGAATAAACTTGTACTCATTTGAACAACCTAGTTCCTGATTTATTTCATCTGACACTCTAGGATTTTCCGCTTTACCTAGAAATGTCTAATATGAACATCATGAGACTCATTATCCCTCAGTACATTGAAAACTGGGGGCCAGAAGCAGGTATTTTTCTCTCATAGCTTCTAAATTTAAGACACAATCTTTTCTTGAATGTGACACTTTCCATTACTCTGCTGACCTTCCAGAGCAACTCTCCCAAACATGTTTTTTAATTAGTTTGGCAATGCCATAGGAAAGTTGTATGCTTTTTGATGTTTCTTTGTGTTTGCTTTTATTGATTTGCATTATTGAAGTCATGGTTTCTATTTAGCATGGATGTTTTATATGTGGTACACTGCTAAGAATCGTAACATTGTGGTGGTATACACATCTCATTTATAATGTCCATTTTGGTTGCAATAAAAATTACCATTCCGAGTTCATTTTTGGTGCACTGAGATCTCCAAGGCTTTGGGGAAAATGCATTGAGTCCTGGGTCAGAAGTTGTACTGTCCTCTGCTAGCAAAAAGCCTTAGAGAAGATTGACTTTGTCAGAGAATTATTTTAGAAGCACCCTTAGGAGTTCATTCATAGTTCAACAGAAATAGCACTTTGTTCATTTGGCTGAAATGTATAACTTAGTGAAGAAGTAAATGATGCTCATTAAAAAGTTATTTTTATTTGTGGGAATGGATGTTGTCTGAGAATTAATGCACTAAAATCCCAATCATGTTAGTTGCAAGTCTATAACTTTGTTCAAGAAGAAAGAAATCCAAAATTAAGAGCTAATGCTTGCTGGAAAGAGATCCTTCAGTTATATTTAAATTATATAAATAGTTAGACAAGATCCATATCATCTGAAAATGACCTTGATCTTAGGACTCCTTGATATTTTTGGAGGTGTTTTTTTCATTTTTGCAGATCTGTAACATTAATTATGGTTCACCACCAATATGAAGATCATCAGTATGAAGTCAAATGGATTAATAGGACAGCAATACTGTATCAAAGGAGTTTCTGACTATTTTATCTGTGAATTTCAGCTGTAGCTTTCAGTATAATCTTCTGCTCTTGGTGGAACTAAGATGACTCCCATTAAAGAGAAAGCATAAACCTGTAGGCCTAGAAACATTGTGAAACCATCAGCTTCAAATGCTGAATGGGCCTAACATTTAGGCTGATAGATGGGCCTTTGTCGATGGGTCTTTGGTGTAATATCTTGCTTCTAATATTCATAGAATGAAACCCAATGTAACTCAATGGTAAAAGGGCCATACCATGAGAAATAGAATATATGAACTGATTCCACCATGGAGAAATGAACAGTAACTACCACTGGACAGAGTGTCTACCACTGGACAGAAGTCTGTCATACTGTGAGAGGGATCTTGGAGTCCTAGTGGACAATCATTTAAATATGAGCCAGCAACATAGAAAGCCAACACTAGGCTGCAAAACAGAGGGATAGAATCAAGATCATGTGTTAATATCAGTTTATAATGCCTTGGTAAGGCCACACTTGGAATACTGCATCCAGTTTTGGTCATCACGGTGTAAACAAGATGTTGAGATTCTTGAAAGAGTGCAGAGAAGAGCAATAAAAATGATTAGGGGACTGGAGGCTAAAACATATAAAAAATAGTTGCTGGAACTGGGATACTGGGTATGTCTAGTCTGATGAAAATAAGGACTAGGTGTGACATGATAGCAATGTTCCAATATCTCAGGGATTGCCACAAAGAAGAGGGAGTCAAGCTATTTTCCAAAGCACCGGAGGGTAGGACAAGAAGCAACGAATGGAAGCTAATCAAGGAGAGAAACAACTTAGAACTAAAGAGAAATTTCTTGACAGAACAATTAATCAGTGGAACAACTTTCCTCCAGAAGCTGTAAATACTCCAACACTGGAAGATTTTAAGAAGAGATTGGATATCCATTTGTCTGAAGTGATGTAGGGTTTCCTGCCTAGGCAGGAGATTGGACTAGAAGACCTCAACTCTGTTATTCTAAATATGAACTGGCTCAATGCAGTGTATAAAAATGAAATATTTCTGTACTGAAATGGCATACTACTTTCTTTTTTACTTAGTACATTCTTCTTATAAATGCACACATTTTCTGCCCAACTGATTAGTCTAGAAATACCTTTCTTCTGATAGAGCACAAACCCCAAAATACCACTGCATATGAGGATTTGGACCAGCTGTAACAGTAGGTCCACCTAGTATACTCTCTTCTGGTTTGGAAAAAATAGTATTGAATATGAGATTTTCTATCTGTTATATAAAGGTTCTTATATTCTTTACATCTTGAGTTAGACAATCAGTCTGTTATTTAGATTTATATGTCACTCCAGGTCCTGAATTGACTTCTACAGTAGATCCTGCCAATGTACATTAGTTTTGTACTTTTGCTTGACAATTGAGTGTAGAAAGAGTATTTGAAGAAATAGAATACATTTTCAAAAGAAGTTTGTAATACACCAGTAAGATGGCTAGAGTCAATATAATATAGAAGCTTTCAATCAGAATTATAAAATGTCTTTTAAATGCAAATAAAGAAAAATGATGGGCATTCATGTGATTGACAGCCTCTTCAAATAGAAGTGTTACTATAATTAAGCAATAACGTATGAGCAAGTATGCATTATGACAAATTGGAAGTCTGGCTGATTAGATTGAGCATATAAACTGTCAGCATAATTATCACATTTTAATAATTTTTCTCCATTTTTTTAAATAACAGCATTGTCTTCAGCCTCATTTGGTGCTTATTAGATTGATATTCTAAGAGGAACAATACAACATAAAATATGTCCTTTAATAGGATGAACTTTAAATAAGACTTCAGGTATGTCTATAAACATTTATAATGATGGCTGTTGTGGCTTCCCATCCTTCCTCATCTCCTGTCTCATTTAATGTCATGTGGGTGTTTCTTTGATCATGGTGAAATATGTTTAATTGAACATGTCCTAGCAAAGTGCCGTGCTGAACTATGATGAATTACAACACATGAAATGTTTTTTGCATTAAACCAATAAGGATCTCTTTATCATTGGCCCTTGTTTACAGAGAAATTTCAGGTTCAGAAGATGGGAATTAGTCAAAGCTAATGTGAAGCCCTACACAAGAGAGCTTTGGTAGTGTAGATGTTCTCCTCATACAAAAAACTAAATACGTTTTTTTAAAATGTTTTTAAAGCTTTTATCGCCATCCTTATTTCTAAGAAAAAAAAATTACAAAATGAATAAGAGGTTATTCAACTATTTGTCTGTTGAAATTCTCTTCTGGAACAAATAGACACTTTGGGTAAAGGCAGAAATAATTGGAACTTTGTGTGTGTGTGTGTGTGTGTGTGTGTGTGTGTGTGTGTGTGCCATTAAATTAGTGTTGACTTCTGGCAACTGCCTGGACCAGTGGACAATCCCTGCAGTTTTCTTGACAAAATTTCAGAAGTTGTTTGCCTCGCCTGCTTCCTATGGCTAAAAGAAACTGACTGGCTCAAGGTTACCTTTGGAAAAGCACTTATGGTGCAATTTCTAGTTCCATGACATTGAATGCTATGTTAAATGATCATCATCATCATCATTTAATGACCCCCATAATCCTTTGTGGGATGGGGTCTGGGCAACTGAATGGAGCTAGCAGAGTGTTTTAATGGCCAGATGACCTTCCTGTCACCAATGATATGTTAAATGATATCTAGATGATTAACTGAAGTAGCATGTAACATGTAGAATCTACAATCTACAGTAGTAGATTCTAGATTGCAATGCGCAAATAAAATTCATGAAAGTTTTTTGAAGAGTTTGGGTAGACATTAGCAGAAATCCTCTTGTGCCACAGAGTAGCAAGGCAGATGGAAGAATATGATTTGTCAAATTATTTCTACCCGAAGACTAGCAGAGAAGAGAAAAGAAGTTTGTTAAAGAAGAAGGAAAGAGAGACGGAGAATGTGGGAAAAAGAAAAACAGCAGAATTATAGATACACCTGACTAGTTAAATAAAACTCCTGTAATAAACCAAGTTGTTCAAAGGGAACACTTGTCTACAAGGAGAAAGCCTCAGAAATTAAAGTAGCTTAATTTTGCCAGAATTGGACCACTAATAAAGGAAAATTAAGTCCTGGGTATTAATTATAATTCCAAGATACAGCTTCAGGTCAAAATTGCAACAAAATAATTTAAAATTACGAAGGGTGTGTACGATTATGCTCCATAACTTTTCTGCAAAATGTGATATAGCTATGAGAATGGTGCCAAATCCATCATTATCTTTTTATTTATACCAATAACATAACTTTCCATTCATTTTTGGTTTTTCATGTAACGTTTTCATGCTTTTTGCATGAAAAATTGACAAACTCTAACATCAGATTAAATGACAAGGTTCCATCTTTATTCGTTATCTAAACTGCACTTTTTGGCTTTTCTATTGTAAACTGCAGTAGGATCATCCCAGGGGAGATTCCAGCAGTAATCGGCAAGCAAGGACAGACTCCATTTCCCTTGGTGTCTTTTCTCCATGCCTGCAATATCCTGGTGGAATCTCTCCCCATGCTCATTACTCACTTCCCCACTGTTCTAAGAGGAATAGTCTAAATGCAAGTGTAAGAACTGAATTTTCACTGACATATTTGCACCAAGTGCTTTATAGCAGGGGTGTCCAACCTTGGCAACTTTAAGCCTGGTGGACTTCACCTCCCAGAACTTCTTGGAGTTGAAGTCTGCCAGGCTTAAAGTTGCCAAGGTTAGAGACCCCTACTTTATAGGACCTAAGTAAATTGTCCACATGTTTTCCATAGTCATCTGTCTTGCTGTTCTCAAAGTGATGATAAATTTATACACTTCCACGTGCTACCATTTTCATTATTCTACCATATTTTGTTGAGTACTTACGAGGATCATGATCATTAGATACCTCCCTGCCTAGTAGGTAAATATATTCATCTGTGTTTAAATCTTTATTGTGAAGTATCTTGAAAACTTTAGCCAACCAGCACCTTTATCACCTATTTTCTAATTCATCTAATCAAAATATGTAAAACTTAAAACATTTTATCTCGGAGATCAATAATTTCCCAAAATTTGTAGACCAGTGGAGTTAAATTCTTAATATTTTGGTAAATTATCTTTCAGTTTATGAAGAACTTGGGCTATTGAGCTTGGATTGTGGAAAAAAAATGTGATAATTTGCTATCCAAAGATTGCTTGTATCTCAGACTATAAATACTTGAATATTGAAATTTCTCAACTCTCAGCCTTTGAATTAACTTTGTACCAATGGAGAAGAAAGAGCAAAAAATATTATTCTAAATAGTCTAGGTTCAATGGATAGTTTAAGATTTGAACCAGAACAAAAAAAGAATGAATGGCAGTTGCATTTTTGTTCAACCAGTAGAAGGTAAGATTATATGTTATAAGATTATAAACTGACAGCAATACTTAATGACCCCACAATCCTTTAGTACTTCTTACTAGCACTGATGATGTTACCTAGTTAGGGTAATGAAATGTCTGCAAGAAAACAAGTAAGCTCAGAGCTCCCCTCTGATTATACCTTTGTCTAAAATGCTAAAAATGTAGAGCACCGGAAGAAGGGCAATAAAACCTAGTATTTTAATACTAGAGAGTTCCTCTCTGCATTTTGTACTCAGCAAAAAAACTTTAATAAAAGGGGAAAAAAACACCACAAAACCTTCTTAAATTGTTTTGTACACATTTCAACTTTCTCGAACATTAATTCCACAAACTTTAAGATTTTTTATTGAGGTTGTCTGCTGAAATTAATGTCTATTTTAACCAGTGTTGAGAGAAAATCTGTTCAAATTTGAGTCTAGGTTTGAGGAAGCCTTCAGCAAAGTGCTATGCAATGAGTTCTCTCCTGTGTCTCTGACTCCTTCCAGGCATATCTGGTGATGGTGGTGGCAAACTGCAGCTCACCAAGAGGGCATATGTTGTGTGGAACTGCCACTCTTACTTTTTGTAAAGTGTACTGATTCAGTAGAGCACCAGAAAAAAAAAAAAACTAAAGGAAACCCTCTTTTAAAGGAAAGTAGAACAGATACCAGACTTTCTAGGCAAGTGTATGTGTTGATATTTGGCTACTATAACTGAACTGAGAGACTGAAATCGAGCAGCAATTTGGCAATGATGCCAAATTGTCTGTAGATTCCCAAGCGCACACCTCAATATGAATAAGATTTGGGCATTTTTGAATTAGATTTGGGTGAGGTTTTCTATTACTCATACCAGATTTGTGAAAGTTCAGATTTTTTTTTAAATAAGTGGGATAGTGCCATGCATTTGAAAAATGGTTATTGTTCTCTACATTAATCCATTAAATGAAGATACTTCTATCATATGACTTTTTTTGTATCATAACAGTTTCACATCATACATTATCAAACTATGGGCAGTAAGAGGTTACCATTTTGATAAGAGATATCCAACTTTGACAACTTTAAGACTTGTGGACTTCAACTCCCAGAATTGCTGGCTGGGAAATTCTGGGTGGAAGTCTTAAAGGTGCCACCTTTGGACATCCCAGTTTAGACAGAAGAGAGCTGAGGGAGCATGCCATGTCATTCTGAACACAAAGGTGTATATGAAGATATATGTGAACAGTAATTTTCTCATAATCTATTAAAATGTATTTCTGAACTTCATTATTATTCTACTTCAGTAGAATTTTGCAAATCTCTGGGCTATGTCCACCCTTATTTTGGCAGATTAAAGTTTTCCAAATTAAATTGTTCAAATTTTATCTCCAAAAGAGTGTCTTAGCTACCCATTCAATATTACTCCACTGATTTGCTACTGAAATAAAACACTGCAGTGACCTTTTTAATTTCCTGATTAAATTGATTTTTGTAGTCTTTGAAATTTAACACAATACTAAGAATTTAATCATATTCATAGATATAAGAACCAGAATAAAGCATCTTTATATGCAATGTGAGGTATGATCCCTGCGATACCAGACTTTTCAGAGATTTTGCCATGAATATCCCCAAGGACATCCCCAAGAATATCCCGAAGTTTACTTAGAAAGAGTTCCCTGCTGTTCCATACATGTGCACATTTCAGCATGCTATAATCCACCAGAAGACAAATCCTCATCCATTTTCTAAAACACCGGCTTGGTTGAGCGGTTGATTTTCATGGAAAGCAGGCTCACACTTTTGGAGCTGTTTGATAAGAAAGGTGTGTGAAAACACAGCACTCTGACTTAAATATGAAATCTGAAATCCAGCAGCATCTGATCTTAGATAAAACAACCCAAGCAGAGGTCACTAGTATACATAGACTTTATTTTTATTTAGTTATTTAGTTTGTCAAGCATGTATGAGAAAACAAATATAAGTATGAACATAACATATAAGTATAAACAGGTATAAGTATATACATAATAAATAAGTATGAATAAATGGGAGCAGTAGGACAGGGACAGTAGGCACGCTGGTGTGCTTATGCACCCCCACTTACAGACCTCCTTACAGACCTCTTAGGAATGGAGTGAGGTCCACGGTAGACAGTTTAAGGTTAAAGTTTTGGGGGTTTGAGGATGTAACAACAGAGTCAGGTAGTGAGTTCCAGGCATTGACCACTCTGTTTCTGCAATCAAGTTTGGAGTGGTTTACTTTAAAAGGCTTACTTAGAAAGCGTAGCCAAGGGCTCCAGTAACCTCTACCAGGAAAACAAATTGAGGTTGCCCTTTCCCTTGATTGTTTGTTTGTTTCCTACCTGTATCATTTTTACATGCAGATTTTGCAGGGAGAGAAGAAACTCCTTGGAAATATGTATAAGAAAGAGGGAAGGAGGGACGTATGGGAGGAAAGTGTGCAGTATCTGTGACACTACTCCCCCAGCTGTGTTCTAACATGGGCAAGATCATTATTCTTTTATTAGAGTGGAATTAATTTAGAAGTTAAGGTTTAGAATCTATCACCTGGGTAAGTGGTATCAAGGCTTGTTTCTACTTACATTGTGCATTATTTCATTTTTTCTTTCTTTCCTGCTATGGTCCGCATTCTTATTATCAAGTTTTCTTTTGATAAGAAGTACAAAGTCTTGCTCTCTTTTTAGTCTTGTAATTTTTCTTGTATGGGTCTTAGTTATTCAATTTCTTTAAAAGATAAAATAGAGCCAAAAGTGAAATTCACACAAAAGCTTCTGAACTTGAAAGTCCCCTGTGCAACTTTAGGAAAAGTTCACAACAATTATACAAGCCTGTAAAAAGATGCTTCTTTTGAAAGTAAGTATTTTGGCCTTAGTCCTACGGATTTCAAAACAACTGCTTCAAAGGATTTGGATAGTCTTACAATAATTATGTCTTATTTTTCACATTTTCATTTGCCATGGCTCTGTTTCACTGCATTTTCCAGTAATTTTCAAATTTAAGAATAAAATATTAAGTTTTTTTAAAGTTATTACTAAGTATTCCATAATTATATTACAATTCTAATATAATCACTTGGAATATTGTATTTTCAGTTTATTTT
Organism: Pseudonaja textilis; assembly: GCF_049901715.1. NCBI lineage: Eukaryota > Metazoa > Chordata > Lepidosauria > Squamata > Elapidae > Pseudonaja > Pseudonaja textilis. Next base: position 49,385,181 of record NC_141990.1, on the reverse strand, counting down.
ATTCAATGTAAAGGTAAATTAGGATAGGTATCTTTAGAAGGTCTCAAATTCCTTCCAGGCATTATGTCTATTTTTTTTTCATTTCCCTATGTTTTAATTTTTTTACTTTAATGAATTCTTTGGCATTGAAAGAAATGGTAAACTTGTATTTCAAAGTCCATGTTGCATTAAAGTCTATTACTTTAATGGCAGGAACATTCATTTCCTTGACAAACTGCTTTGAACAGTTGATATGAAAATGTCTATGTATATTATTGTCTAAAGCAACAACACTTAATACCAAGGGGGCTTGATTTTTTTTTCAGCAAAAGGAGACCTTTGGAAGGTTGAAAAACCATAGCTGGTAAAGCAAATGAAAATAGGAGTTTGTTTCCTTCCTTCCTTCCTTCCTTCTTCATTCTCTCTTCTGGCTATTTTCAAAGGCAATTCTCTAATGTTCATACATCTAATAAGATGAGGGTGGTGGATTAAAAATCCAGTGACTGAGCTCCTTCCTAGTGAAAATGCGAAAAGAAAACATGGGTTATAAATGCAATAAATAAAATAGCAATTATAGAAAAAGGCAAAAAGAGCCCTCAACTCTCCCTCTCTCTCTCTCTCTCTCTCTGTGTGTGTGTGTGTTTATACATGTGTACTAGTAATCCTATTTTCATTCTACCTCCCTTAGATGTCCTCTGGAAAAGGAAAGATATCATTTATAACAGCAATATTTTTTCCATTTACCCAAATACTTTCAGTATTAAAGAGAGAAAGAAAGATGTCCATGCCAATGCCCACCTAGTAAGGATAGTAGAGAAAGAGCCTGGTAATAACTTTTTCAACTTTTAAAAAATTACTAAAATGCACCTGTTTCCATGAGTAGCAGTTATGCTTTTCACAACCCAGATCAAGGCATGGTGGGGATTGGGAGAGAACATAGGTTGGTTATATAAATGCAGGTTGCATGTGAGGCCAATTACCTTATTGATTAACAGTTGTAATAGGTTAAAACTTGTATATATTTTTTTAGACCTGAGGAAAAAGACAGAATTGGTAAAAAAAAAATAGTGCAAAAGATGGGAACTAGCAACCAGGAAGAAAATCTGAGGAAGAATCTGAGAAAGAGGTCTCAGTGGGCAGAAAGCAATTTAACAAAATCCTTCATCATTTGAAATGTTACTGGGGTAGAGTTGTGGTGGTTTTGTATTGTTAAACATGATTTGCACTTCTTGTTGGCCATTCTGAGTTTTCAAAAGAAAAGGCAAGATACCTGTTTAACATAAATAGAACCTAGTGCTTAATCATCTATTTCTTAACAGGGGTATAATGCTATAGAATAGAATATGTCTGAAAACATCAAATATATAATCTAGGAAAACAGAATCGTTACCTCCTTATATGTTTATTAAATTTCTGCAATTGTTAGATTTATGGTTAAGGCAGTTCACCTTCCTTTCCAGTATGTTTCTTTTCAAGATAATAAATAAAATTGACTTGGTACAGATATTTTGGAAGAATGGCCCAGCAAGTTGCACCTTGGCTTCATTTGATATCTTGAGGAAGACACAGTTAAGATAACCACAGTTTATTAAGTATAATATACCAGAGAAGCTTTATTAGCTAGGAAAAAAAATTGTTACAAGTTCTTTGTTCAGGTCAGTGTAATACTTTGTTGGAAGTAAATTCAAGAGAGGCCACACTCCTAACTTGCTAAGGATTCATGATCACTGAACCATGGGGTGACACATTTTCTAAGATAGGTACTGTGATAATCACATCACAAATGATATAGTACTTATGTTTACCATTAAGTCATTTCCCCATGCCTATATCTTCATGACATGTTTTGATAGGCTGCAAACTATTAGAAAAATGCACTAGAGTTGCAATAACTTCTGAAAGGTGGAACACTCAGAAAGAGACCTTTAATAAACTGCATGTGGACATTCATTACAAAATTTACTGCAAGATACTTTATGTACTTCTATCTACCACACATAAAAAACTGTACAATAGTTCTAACAAAATTTGTGTGAAGTACTTGGTTTAATTTGGGCAGTGAGGTGCCAACAGAAGTGTCAGTGTAAGAAACTTCATTGTGCAAGGATTCTCCAGGCTAAATATTTATTTGGATGAATGGCAGCTTACAAGAAAGAATGTTTCTTTGGATATATCATCTCGGATCAATAGGCTTTTTGACTAAGTTTGTCCCTGTTTACATTGTGTAGGATCTTGATTAAATGCTCTAAATGCAGTGAATGAAAAATTAATTAATTTTAAAAAACCCTTCTTCATATATTTTATAAGCATTTGCATCGAAGCAGTGGTGGTATTCTACAGGGTCAGCACAGTTTGGGTGAACTGGTAGTAAAAAATGCTACTGTTCGGCCAAACCCGTAGTAAAAAATATAGCTACCAGTCTGGCTGAACCAGTATTTCTTCTTTTCTTCCTTCCGATGACCAGCTGTTCCAACAATCACCTGTGCCAGGATTCCCCTTGCTGTCTTACTGCTTCGCCCAGGAGGCTTCCCTGAGGCCTAGGAGGCAAAAAGGGGTGCACGGGTGGGTGGGTGCTATGCAGGCCCCCTGCACTCCAATTTTTGCCTCCTGGGCCACAGGGAACCCTCTTGGGAGCAAAAATGGGCTCCCAGGAGGCTTCCCTGAGGCCCAGGAGGCAAAAAAAAAAAGAGTGCGGGGGGGGGTGCTGCAAAAAAGACGAGCCATGCCCACCCTGTCACACGGCCACACCCATCTAGCACTCCCACCTAACACACCCACAGAACTGGTAGTAAAAATATTTGCATCCCACCCCTGCATCGAAGGGTACAGCTCTAAGATTGCAGTTTTACCAGTTTTAGCAGTCTTTTAAAGGCTAAGTATACATATAGAGAGAGGCTTTTTTTCCCCTCTGACATTAAAAAAACCCTGACCTTTTCCTTACTTTATTGTATAGCATCCAACTCTACATTTCTGAGACAATAAATACTTGAAGATGGTGCATTATAGTATTTGGATTGCTCATTTTTTGTTTTTTTCAGCATTCATGAGTAGGGGTATAAATATAAATATTGGAATCACAATACAGAGATTATTAGTAGAAGAAGCTAAATAAAAACTAGATACAACTATTGAACACTAAAATACATCTAAATTTAAAATTAAAAACATAAAGGTGCATATGATAAATAAATAAATGGGATTTATGTAGTAAACTGGGGAAAAAAGTAAGAAATAAAAATACATAATTGACCAATAAGTTTCATTTAGCTTGCCTTTTCATTTCAAGCAATCCAAGCAGACATAATTAAAAGTAAAATAAATAAATTACATACATGTACTATACATATGGCCTACTGTAGTCTTTTAGTGTTTTACTATAACCAAAAAAACCCAGAAATAATAATTTTATGTTTAAAAACAGTCAATGGATGAACATTAATTGAAACAACCAGAATTAAAAGCCCTTTGAGAAATGTGTTTTAAGATCTCTTTAAATGTCTATAAGATGTCAGTTCTCCCAATTAACTAGACAGGGGGCGCAGGGGTGGCCATAGAGAAGGAGATCAGGGTGGCCATAGAGAAGGATTGATCCCATGATGCTGCCCCACAAGACCCCAATTAAAGTTGTGTGTCCTTGTGACATCTGGCAGTGCTTCAGCAACTCATATCCCTTCTTCCCTGTTCAGTTCTCATTTGTCAGATTAGGGCATTCTTTATTTGTATTTATTTACTGTAATTGCACCCCATTTTTCTTCTAGCAGCTCAAGGTTGTAGACATGCTTTCCCCCACATTTGGGGGTAAGTAAGAGATGATGTATGGTACAAAGTCACTCAGCAACTAGGACAGGACAGAATACAACAAGAGTATACAACTGTGCTTCAGTGAGCTTTCAAACAATGGCTACTAGGCAGGGCTTTTAAAGAGAGTTTGAGTAAACACTTTCCCACGTATACTTTCTTCTCACTGAAACCTACTTTGATTAATTTTTTTTCCTACATAGACATGTGTGGACTGAAATACTGAAATAATAATATTTTAACACAGTGTTTCTCAACCCCGTCATCTTTAGGTGTGTGGACTTCAACACTCAGTATTCCCTAGCCAGCATGAAATGGTCTTTATTTTAATCTCCTTGTCCTACATTCACTTTTAAAGGACAAAAGGACTGTTTCCTCTTGTATGTGATAGGCTTTTATATATCTGCAGAAGATCATACTTTTCTCAGCCTTTTCATTTACAGATCTCTGTCTCTGTCTCTCCATCTCCATCTCACCAAAAGGGTGTCAGGCGTCTTTTAAAATTACTTGTAAGCCAGAATCTTCTCTCTTTCCTGTTTAAACCACATTGCCCAGAACTGAACATGCAATGGATGCAATGTTTCCATTAATATAGCCCCAAGCTTGCATCAGGTTTTCCAGCTGTTGCATCAGACTAATTGCAATATTCAGCTGCTTTCTCATATGCACGGCCATGAACTTAGATTTTCTTTCTTGTATAACTTACACATTTGATTTTTTTTTTTACACATTACATTTTTCACTGATTACCTTCATAACACTATTCAGTTCAGTGTTCGAGCTCATTGAGATAATTCTGAATGGGATTTTTTTTTTACTGCATTATGTTATTGGCCAATCCTTCATATTACCTGCAAATTTAATAAACATTCCTTCAACTTTACCCTCTTAAAGTCACATACAAAGATAATGAATACTATAGGACCATGATGGAATGATGGGTTAGGAAATATGTTCAAAACACCTGTGTCTTGTCCCATGCTTGATATACTGTAATGAATGACAAGGCAAATGAAAGACTGGATCCCAACAACTTTATATGAAAGAGATAGATTGATTGTATCTTAAAAGAAATGCACAGAAGTAATGCAAGGCTTATATCCAACAATTAGGAGTCCTGGCAATTTATTGATGCATAAATTCAAGCATTTGTTTAATTGGCTTATAAAATAAACTTAGATAAGAACTTTGTACCTCTGCATACAGAAAACATCACTGGAGTTTAGCTCCAAAACTCACTTTGAAATATTAATTATGTGAGAAGTTAATAGGTAAAGCTGCAAATCAATTCCAAGAAGGCTTGGGGATGAAACAGTCCGTTTTGACTTGAACCAAATAATATACTTGATTTTAAGAATAATCCAAGTTTAAGTTCAGGTTTTTGTGATTAGCATGAGAAAAAAATAACTAGTTGTTATTTTTGTTTTGAGAAAAATTAATTTAAAAGTAAGTTTAAACCAAGGAATAGTTTTTTCAAAAAAAATTTTGGTTGCTTTTAGTTTATTATTATTTTTAAAAAACTGTTTGTGATTGAGGGAATAGAATTACAGTAAGTCACCTCTGCAATTGATATGCTATATTTCTGAGATGCAAAGATTCTAGATGACTATTACATGGTATCAGATGGGATATTGCCCCAGTGATGCTTAGGATTCAGACAGGGTTTTGGCACTGGTTCTATACTACAAACATTCCTTAACATTCCATTAACAAGGTTCTACTTGTTTGTTTGTTTGTTTGTCTGCCACTAGTCAAAAACCTTTATCCCTAGCTTTTCCCACTATTTTTGAAAGAATAGAGAATGGCATTTAGTTTGGCACATAAAGTATTTCAGATTTGAAAATGAAACCCATATGGCTGACAAAAGGATGACTGTTACTGTAAAAATTTCAGAAACTCAGAAAAATGATGGTGATAACAGAACTGTGTTTTCTCATAAAACTTCGGTTTCTATGATAAGCTTTAAAATTCAGATTCTTTCTAGAATGATTGCCATTTGAATACCTTGCCACCAGATGTCAGACTTCTACTGCAAATTTTTGTTTTACCACTAGAACTTGATTAAGATGGACTTTAAAGCATTAACATGCCATACCAGCAAAGGCCCCCAAAATCCGGGCAATCACTAAATGTCACTCCAGTGACACAGAAAACTATTTTATCCTTTGCTAGCATTTGTGGTTGTCTGGTTGTAGTAGTTCTAATGTCACTTTAAGTGTTTCCATTTTTGAGACAATGTGCTTGTTATGTTATTAGTTGGTTGGAATAGTCCTTGATAATCATCATATTATTTCTGCAAGTGGTTACAGGTTTAGAAGATAATATTATCTGTTCTTCTTGCTTATTTTACTTTTATTAGTGGCTGAAATTTCCTCTAGAAGCCTCCCACCTCTCAATCAGATAGCAATGTTAGATCTAATCATGACTCTAATAGTGGTGTCAACTTGTAAGATAATATAAAGAAAATCAAATATCTAATAAGAGAAATAAAATGGAATAAATGAAATGCAAAGTCTATTTTATACATATATAAAATATGTATACCAGGAAAGTCTCCAAATTTAAAAACATTCAATACACTTCAGGCATCAGCTTTTACTTTTCTAAAAGGCAAGATATTGCAGTGCATCATCCAGAGTTTCTTGGGTGGAGATTTGTTTGAATCTAGTATTCCTGTAATTTATGCTGTAAAATGGAATAATACTATGTTTACTCTATGAAGATTGTGATTACTGATATTAAGTAATCAGGAGACAAATATAATTTAGGCTCTAAAATCTGAATAATTTCTATATATATATATTTTAAAAAGTTCATAAATAACTGCATTACAATTCATTTTAAACTATGACTATAAGCTTATAGAAAATCTTGTATTTTTTATATTTATACACAACCATTCTATTTTGAACCCACCCACTACAAATAGTCCTATGAAATTATCTTCTTTTCTAAAGACATAACATTTTGTATTTTAATATTTAAAAAGAAATGTGCAATATTATGTGTCAGAATGACATAGAAATAACATATTTTAAAACCCCTTCCAAGTAATAAAAGGGATTCCTCAAACAAAGGTATGTTAATATATTTGTATAAAACACCATTTTGACAGAAAACCCAAGCGTATACATTCATTTTGTATACTATTCACACTTCTATAAGTACTTATAATGTTTGAATTTAAAAATTCTGATACATAATGCATAGATTCTAAGTAATAATTAAATTATACAGTATGATATTGTAAAATATTTTTTCTTTTTCAGCCATCTTCCTGGAGATAACTGACTGTACTTAGTATAGTAGTAAACAAGAAAAGTTGCAGACTAGCTTGAAAAAGAGAAATAAAATAAGACATATATTATAATCAGCACTGTAATCAGTATTTTTCCATTTTTGAACCACATTAACATACAGGTTTTGTTGTTTTTTAATGTATTATTTCATCGCAGTTTAGAATTGTATTCTCAGTTTTCATTTTCATGCTTGTGTCTGAAAATTTCAAGGAATTCTAATGAATATATTAACTTAGAATCTTTTACTTAATCTCTCTATGTAGAATCAGATTTGGGATTGGCTCAATTAACTTGGAACTCAGAAGTCATTGATTTTTCTTAGTTGAAAAAGAATATTTTCTTGATATAAAAAACAACTTTAAAAATAAAGTTTATAGTGTTTTATTACAATTCCCATCATTCTGAAAAATACAGCATTAAGCTATTTCAATACCTTGTTGTTTTTTTAGCTTCCCACTTTTATTTCAAAAGGAATTTGCATATTTATCACAGATTTTTCAGCAGATAACATACTGGTTGTTGTTTTTGCAAATGTTATAGTTAATCTGACCTTTTAAGATTACAAATATATTCCTTATTCCATGAATTAAAAGTTTTATTTCTCAATATATGACTGGGAATATGTTGAAAGATTTTACAGTTGTGAAAGATTCATTGATCAATCCTGAGGTTAGTTTGTTTTTAGTGATTTATAAAAGGGCTGTGATTAGAATAATTGATTTATCCAATATTTGAAATCTATTTGCAACATTAAAATTGGATAACAATTTTTATTGCTGGAGTTTAGATTTACTTCATAGATAGATAGATAGAATAGATAGAATTCTTTATTGGCCAAGTGTGATTGGACACACAAGGAATTTGTCTTCGTGCAAATACTCTCAGTATATATAAAAGAAAAGATACATTCGTCAAGAGTCAAGAATCATAAGATACAACAGTTAATGATAGTCATAGGGTACAATAAACAATCAAATCATACTAGGAAACAGTCAATATAAATTGTTAGGATACAAGCGACAAAATTACAGTCATGCAGTCACAAGTGGGAGGGGATGGGTGATAAGGAGTGATAAGAAGATTAACAGTAATAGTAGTGCAGACTTTGTAAATAGTTGAACAGTGTTGAAGGAATTATTTGTTTAGCAGAGTGATGGCTTTCAGGGAAAAACTGTTCTTGTGTCTGGTTGTTATGTGCTCTATAATGCTCTATAGTGTCATTTTGAGGGAAGGAGTTGAAACAGTTTATGTCCGGGATGTGAGGGTTCTTTAAACATTTTCACAGCCCTCTTTTTGACTCATGCAGTATACAGGTCCTCGATTGAAGGCAGGTTGGTAGTAATTGTTTTTTCTGCAGTCCTAATTATCCTCTGAAGTCTGTGTCTGTCCTGTTGGGTTGCAGAACCAAACCAGACAGCTATAGAAGTGCAGATGATAGACTCAATAATTCCTCTGTAGAACTATATCAGCAGATCCTTGGGCAGTTTGAGCTTTTTGAGTTGGGGCAGAAAGAATATTCTTTGTTGTGCTTTTTTGATGACATTTTTGATGTTAGGTGTCCATTTTAGGTCATGTGATATAGTAGAACCTAAAAATTTGAAGGTCTCTACTGTTGATACTGTGTTGTCTAGTATTGTAAGAGGTGATAGTATGGGAGGGTTTCTTCTAAAGTCTATCACGATTTCTACGGTTTTGAGTGTGTTTAGTTCCAGATTGTTCCGGTTACACTACGAGGCAAGTTGTATAACCTCCTGTCTGCATGCAGATTCGGTGTTGTCTTGAATGAGTTCAATCACTGTTGTGTCATCAGCAAATTTCAATATTTTAGCAGATGGATCATTTGAGATGCAGTCATTGGTATATAGGGAGAAGTGGAGATAGCACACAGCCTTGGGGAGCCCCTGTGCTAATTGTACAGTATCAGATGTGATTCTGCCTAACTTCACCTACTGCTTCCTGTCTGCTAGGAAACTTATGATCCACTTACAAGTGTGTGCAGGTACCGCTAGTTGATTTAATTTACTGAGAAGAATATCTGGAATGATGGTATTGAATGCTGAACTGAAGTCTACAAAGAGGACCTTTGTGTAGGCATTTGGAGATTCAAGGTGTTGTAGTGATGTAATGCAGAGCCATATTAACAGCATCATCTGTCGATCTATTTGCTTGGTATGCAAACTTCATGGGATCTAACAAAAGATCCGTGATGGTTTTCAGGTGGGACAGCACAAGCCTTTCAAAGATTTTCATAACTACGGATGTTAGAGCAACTGGTCTGTAGTCATTCAGTTCCTTGATGGAGGGCTTCTTTGGCACTGGGATGATGATAGAGCATTTGAAGCAGGAAGGAACATAGCACATCTCTAGTGATCTATTGAAGATTTGGGTGAAGATGGGGGCCAATTGGTCAGCACAGACTTTAAGCAAGGAGTAATCTTGTCTGGCCCTGGTGCTTTTCCTGGCTTTTGTCTGTGAAATAGATCTTACACTTCATAATGAGATACTTTAAAAAAAAAAACCTACTTTATGACTAAACAAAGTTCTAAGTAGACTAAGAAAGCTAGTGCAAAGAGAGGATCTATTGAACAAAAGCACATGAAAACTCAGATACTATAAGGGTTTATTCTTCAAAAGTGGGAAAGCAACCTTTCATTGAAAAAAGGTGTAGACTTTGTGTGCAGTATAAAAAAAACTTAAATATTGAAATATTCCTGTGTATATATACAATTGTTTACTTAATTTAATTTACTATCTACATTAATTCTTAATTAGATATCTTGTCATGCAGGCAAAAGAAAAAAATGCCACTTCTTCAAAATAATTCCTTAGACGTAGCTTCCGTTTTCTTGAGTGCATTTCTCAAGTGTGTTTGAATAAAGGATCAGCTAAAGGTTGCTTCAGAAGAGGTGATGGTGTTTTCTCCTTTATGTCTTGCTTTTTGGATGCTATTAGGGAAAGAGCTCTCAATGATGCCATAATTATTGCACATAAAATCAAATGGTTATAACTTCTAATTTTAAAACATTGTAAAATATGAGACAGTTTTTTCCATTCTCCCATTTTTAAAAGTTGAATTATTTATGGGTTGTTTCAGTGAGTTCAACAACTTGATGATTTTAGCAAAAAGCCAAGAGTGTTTATAAGAATTTACTAAGAAGAAAAAAAATAAGCATATAGCTCAATATTCTTTGAAATTTTTTAGAATCCAAGGCAGAATTTAAGAACTCTTTTGTTTTTTCTACTGTTTCCTATTCTATTTGATTAAACGATTGCACTGACTTGCACTCATGCATGGATGATCATATTCCTGCACATTTAGTTAAAGGAATGTGTACATAAATATTCTATTTTTACTGTACTTTCAATCGTTTTGTGTTGTGTATCTCCCAGGCTTCAGTTATATCTCAAGACATCCATTTCCACTGGGTTTACCAAAATGGTGCTACTGTCAACAGCAGGGGATAGCTTAGCTCATGAGAAATAGTGAAGATAGAGTTCTCCTAGAAAAAAAATGAGATAAAATATTTATTCAATTATTTTGGCCACAAATTTAGTTAAGAATTTTAAACCCATTCTAGTTATTACAGCCTTATTTTCCTTACTTGAAAGTTTAATGGCTGACCACCTGATTGCTACAGTTTATAAAATGTTACTTAAGATGAATCTGGAAGATGAATATGTCAAAGACTGTATGGTAAATGGGTGAAAAATTTCAATTACAATATAATGACAAATGGGAGAATGTATGGACCAATGATTTAAAACTTACTTTGAATTATAGATTGAAATATTTTTTATAAAATGATGTATTGCTGGTATTTTACCCCAGACTAGAGCAGGGGTTGCCAATCTTTTGGACCTCAAGAACCACCAAATTCATAATTTTAAATTCCGCGGACCGCTAATATGAATTTTGACTGACGGTGGCTTCCTGACGTTTCCCCAGGGTCTCTGCAGAAAGCAGTAGAGACCCTGGGAAAATCCCCCAAAAAGTCTGCAGGAAAATTCCACACCCCGTTTTCCTACCGATCAATCGTTCTTTATTTGAGATCTCAGGATACCCTCTCCAGCTCCTTTCTAAGAGAGACAGAGAGAGAGACACACACAGAGAGAGAGACAGAGAGAGAGAGACAGAGAGAGAGAGACAGAGACAAAGAGAGAGAGTCTTTTGGCTTCATGCAAGGAAAGCAATAGAAGCAGAAGTCTTTCTTTCTCTCTCCCAAACTCCACCAGAAATGAGTCTTTGCCAGCACAGCCTCTTGAACCAGGATGCTTTGCAGGGTCCCATTTGTGATGGAGTTTGGGAAAGAAAAAGAAAGACTCTTGCTGCTCTCCTTGTGTGCAACCAAAAGCAAAAGAAGAAAGAAGCGGAAAGAAGCAGCTCGGTGACCAGCTGAGGCAAGTTCCTCCCCTTCACCCTTTTCCCCCTCCCCTCGTGTTGTTCACAATGCGACCCAAGCTTTGTGTTCCCGCGGGTTATGTGGGCAGCACAGCCTTGTGTTCCTGCACAGCCTGGATTAATTGATTTGGGGAGTGCTTTGGGGGTGACATTTCTCTGAGGCCCACCAAAATTTTCTCATGGACCACCAGTGGTCCCCAGCCCACTGGCTGGAGACCACTAGACTAGACGGATAGAGGGATCTCCAACAAATAGACATAGAAGATTTAGACTTAGGATAACTTTATTGTCTCTTTGAATGTACACTAATTGGCATAAATTAAAATGAAATTTCATTGCATCCAGCTCTCAAAGGGTCTCTACCTCTAATATACACTACATAAACATGACGAGATAAATAAATAAATAAAGGTTATGCATATACTCACATATATGACACAGAAAAACAACACAGTCTAATTCGGATTATATATGTACATGGCAAGAGAAACAAATTTTGTGAGTTTATCAAATAGAAGGCATAGGGAACCAAGCTGTTACAGAATCTGGCACTCCTGCTAGAAATACTTTGAAACCTGCTCCCAGAGGAGAGCAACAGAAAGAGTTGGAAATGCAATCAAAATCCAGGTACATTTTATCACATGGGGTAGTCTTTTATGTATGCTAAATTGTATTGGATAAATATAATAATGATAATGCAGAAAATATTTAAAATGCAAATATTAATGAAACCTGAAACTTTTATTCTGAATATTATGGACAAATCAATACAGTTTGGGATGCTATTTCTTTATATGGTGACTGCTGAGAGGATTGTATCTGCTACGCATTGGAAAGAAAAGGGGATGCCAAATGTTGAAGAGTGAATTTTAAAATGGATGAAATAGCAGAGTTGGCAACATTAGCTGCTTTGATTACAGACAATGGATTAGATAACATTATAAGAGACCAAAAGCTGTTTGTGGACTTTCTATGAGTGAAATACAGTAACAGATGGTTAACAGAGAGATTTGAAGATCAGTTTCACTTTTGAGGTAACTTGTTGACTGATTTTTTTTTACATATATACTGAACAGATGCTGAGTCAATTCAATTATTAAGACAAACAGATTTCTACATCTGGGATATTTGTTTATGAAATATAGCACTTTTGTTAAAATATAGATGAGAAAGTTTGTAACTGTTAATAGACTTGTTATGTAAGAGCAGGAGAACATATTAATTTTTTAATGTCTCTTTCAGCATTCAGTGGAATATTTTTATTAAAACAAATTTTATTGGATTTTAAAGACAATACAGAAACAAACAAAACATAAAACATAAGAACACCTGAAAGCTGCTTATTGAGTTTTAACAAAACAAATAAAACATCTTATTTGAGTACAACGTAGTTCCAAATTATCACATTTCCATACAAACACAATTTGATATGCATATTTATCTTATGTATTCAACTTCATATCTTATTACTCTTTTTCCAACTTCACACTATTTCTCCCTTTACATCTATTCAATTATATTTCTTTTACCTAAATTCCTATATCTTATTATTCATTGTACTTATACTTTCATCTGTCTTGTTTACAATTTCATTGTTCTCTTCCAACATTCTTCCAAAATTTTATTAATTCTCAATAGGCAAACATAAACAAACAAAACACAAAACATAAAAACATAAAACTCCTTTTGCAAAAGCGGCTTAGACCCAGGTTACATCTTTTTGTACAGACATAAATCAAATTCATGCTCACCTTATATACCATTTCATATCTTATTCAGCATTCTATATTTTCTATATGGCTTCTCCCCTCTTTTCACTCTCTTAATTCTATTTTATTTATTTCATCTCAATTTAAATCATTATACTTGCATCTTTTGTCCGTTGTTTTTCAATTATCTATTTATCTTTTCTCTTTAATACAAAATTTCTCCTGTAATCACTGGTTGAAGTATGACGCCTTTTCATCTTTCCCCTAAATTTAACACTTAAAATAATACATAATTTCCATATTGATTCTGCTTAGTACATTCTACATACTACATTTTAGGATGAAAAAAAATAATAAGGTTATAACATAGTAAAAAAACAATATTCCATAGCAAATTAAACTCTATTATTAAATCTTGGACATTTTAACATATTCCCTTTAGTATATTATTAACTCATATAATATTCCAATTTTCTAACTCTATTTCAAATACAAATACTATAATACAGTCTTATGTATACTTTTGCAGATTATATAATTTAATTATATTTTACCCTTTGTCTCTAAAAACCCGTTTTTTAGAATCTTGTTTTAAGCCTTTATAACTTCTCTTCCCTTTTCCCCTTCTTTTCTTGTCAATTCTAGCCTTTTTACCCCCCCCCATCTCTCAACCTTCACCCTCTTAGTCTCCCCTCTTTGTTGTATTCCTCTTTTCTGTTGCTTTCTGACATTGTATCAATTTTCACCTTATTTTTCCCTTTCTTGGTTGTTTTTTTAAATCTTGAATTCTCCATTTTCTTTATCCTCTTTCCCTTTTCTTCCTCAACTAAGATTATTTGTCCATTAAAGATGGCTTCTTCTTCATCATCCCAGCTTTCTTGTTGTTGTAATTCCTGGTAGGTAAAAATTGCCATTTCTAGAAAGTGAAAAACAGATCCAGAAGAGCCCTTGCCTTCTTGTTCCTCTTCTTTTAACTTTTTGAATTCAATTTTCAATTCTTCAACAGATAATGCCATTATGAGATTTTTTAAAACAACCCAAATGTTTTTAGTCTTTCAAGAAATAGTTTCCAAAAGTCAAAGTCACAAAGCAATCCAAATCAGCACAAACTGTTTCACTTAGCACTTTCTTCTTTTTATACTTTCTTTTCCTGGGGTAGAATTCAATTACACAGTTCCAAAATAATTTTTTAGAAGTCTTATTGTCGTTTGTCTCTAATCGTATAAGCTCCAGCAGTCTCCTCCAGCAAAATCTTAATATAGGTTCTTTACATCTCCCTTCCCACTTATAGCAGAAAGATTTTAATTTTTAATTCCAATGTTCAGAAATCTTTAATATCCCCTTGGCTTTAATTTTCAAATTTAATTACCTTCTGCGCCAAAGCAGGTTTTTCCGATTTCCATCTATCTCCGTAGGGAAGGAGAGTGAAAAAAAACAAACTTTCCCTTTTTCACTTTCATCCGCCGCTTTTTACGATCTTCTTAGGAAACAATGTATCATTTAAAAAGTTGAATTTCCAAGGTATTTAGATGTTACTTATTGTCCCGGTTCAGCCAAAAACTTTCACTTTCTCAGACTTCCTCCTGCACATTCTTGTCTGACTGAAAGCTTCTTTGTGGCGGCCATTGCTGACCGCTGCTCCACCGCCTTTGGAAAAGGGAGTTAAGCCGGCTGAGGAGGGGGGTTGCGATACCCCCGGACCCCTGCCCGGATCTCCCCTATCATCAGTTACCTATACGGGGTAACCATAGCCTCCAAATCCAGCTGGATCGGGGGCACTCCAGCAGCGAGTACAGCAGGAACCGCGCACGATTACAGATTTCTGCCAACACCGAAGCCTTGCAAACCGGAACTCAGCATTCAGTGGAATATTTTTATGTTCAATATTAAATTTATTTGATATTTGCACACAAAGATCTTTTTCTTTTCGTTGTTAGTGTTGGATATTATTAATATTTTTTCCTGTTTTTCTGTTGTATCTTTGTGATAAAAGAAAAATAAATGTTTTTTTAAAGAAAGTTCAATGGCAATATACTGTATGATATACAGATAGTCCTTGACTTTTGACCACAATTGGGACAGGAACATCAGTATGCAATGCAGTTGTTGAGTTGTGCCTAATTTTATGACCTTTTTGCTATAGTCATTAAGAGAATCACAAAGCCATTAAGCAAATCTGGCCTCCACTATTGATTTTGTAGGAAACATAATCATGTGACCTTGGGACACTCCAACCATCATAAATACATGCCAGTTGAAAAGTGACCAAATTTTGTCATTTGACCTTGGGGATGTTGCAATGGTCAAACTATGAGGACTGCTTATAAACCACTTTTTTCAGCATCATTGTAACTTCAAATGGTCATTAGGTCAATGGTTGTAAAATGAGGACTACCTCTATACAGAATAGTAACAATGCATTTAGGTAACAATGCATATGGTGTCTGCTGTAGAAATTAATGTCATGAAATTACATTAATCATGAAATTATCATGATTCCATGATAATTATAGTTACCTCAGCTTTTATTTGTTATGAGGATATGCATGATTTCAGTGCTCTCAAATGGCTACCTTAATTGATTAGCTGATATTTTTTAATTATTATTTTTTAAATAATTTTATTAAAGTTTTACAAAAAAAAATTAAAAAATCATGTTTATAATTTTTTCAATTTGTCATAGCTACAACAAATTGATTATCCGATATTTAGATGAACATTTTACTATTTTTCTATAATGTGAAATGAGAGCTCAGTGTAACTCAAATCTTATGTCAAATTAATTCAATAATTCATGTCAAGTTTTTTTTATATTAACCATATCTAAAAATGGTTATACCACTTTAAACAGCTATGTAGATGCTAGCTATCCTATTAAAAGGAATTCTGCACAATAAAACAACAACAATGAAGCAGGAGCAAACTTGCAAATCTAATTTCATGTTCCTATTGAAATGCATTTTGCTTACTACCCACTGAATCAGGCAAACATTATACAGTGGAGAAACTGTTTAAAAAACTTAATCAAATAAGTGCAACAAATAATTAGATTTCTAGTCAGGAGATATCCATGTATGAGATACTGTACAGTACAATCTTACTTTTTCTCCTGTTTGTTCTCTATTTTAATGAAGCCAGTAACTTTTAAAGCAGTGTCTCCAAACTTATCTTCCTCAATCGACTGCACTCCAAATGTGCTAAACAGTACTTTAATTTTTATCCATTGTTTGAAGGGTGCCAGGTTAAAGAAGGCGTCAAAGTGATGTGTTGAAACTACTTTTCCCTTAGCCGTTTCCTTGAGTCCTCCTCTCAAGATTTAGATGTAGAAAAGGTGTGTGTAAAACCTCTTCCACATTACTGAGTTAAAGTGCTGTTTAACCATGCTTATTAAATGTATCATTGTGAAATTTGTTGTCCTCAATGCTGGGCAATATCCTGCTTCTATTGTGTGTCTGTTCTGACTCACTGCCAAATAACCTTGTCCTGATTTGGCATATGTAGCACATGATAAGCAAAGCAATTAGTCCCTGATTTTGCTGCCCTCCTGCTTCATTATGTCATCAACTAGTGGGGGAAAACATTTGCCAGTCATGGCCTTAAAGAAGGAATGTGGCTGCAGGATTCTGTCCATCTCTTGGCTCCCTCATCCCTTTCATCCATCTTACATGCCATTCTGTTGTATGCTTTTAACTTTTCATTTAAAAAAAATTACTAGCTGAGTACAAGCAGCAATAACACAGACAGGAAAAAATGGAGCAGTGGTTATATAATGAGAAAAGAATCTTATACATGTTGAGTTGTGATTAAAATAAACTAAGCATAACAACTCCAATTTTAAAAAAAGAACTGTATATATTGCATGTATCTTTTATTGATACATATGCATTATTCTAGAATTAATTCAGTCCTATGATTTGAAACCAACACAACACTATGGCTGGATAAGACCAAAGCATATGAGTTAACAAAACCTCAAATGTCTTACAATGCTAAAAAAACTTTCAATCCTTTTTAAACATCTATTGTATCCAATAGATACAAAATATTTTCTGATGAATTCGTTTCATTCTTAACTCATAAGAAATACGTTTTACATTTCTTAAAACCTGGGTCCATTATCTTGAATAGAACAACATAAAATAAATAATTTTAAGTCATGAAATGAGATGAGTCACAAGCAATATTGAAACTTTTATTTAGAACTTGCCTTTTCTTCATTCCCTTTATTTACAGCAGAGGTGTTAAACTCAATTTCATTGAGGGCTGCTTCAGGGTTGTATTTGACCTTTGACGGGCAGGGTGGGTGTGGCCAGCTCAATGTCACTCATGTTGGGGTGCCTATGGTGGCCTGAGTGCTCTGACAGTGAAAACAGGCTCCTGAGCTCCATTTTGGGCCCTCCTGAGCTCCATTTTCACTGGCAGAGGCACCGTGGGCCAGTCCCTTGCAGTTTCCAGGACGGCCCAGCAGGCCAGATCTAAGCACCCCATGGGCTGGATTCAGCCCCTGGGCCTTGAGTTTGACACCCCTGATTTATAGTATATAAGCAAAATGCTTGTATTTACTTTTGTCCATCTAACTGGTATCTACTTTTCTCCATGTCCTGTACAAAAAGCATTGGAAGGTAGGTAGTCCTGTCATCTCACTTTTATGCTCCCTCACTGTTATACCACTGCAAATCTAGGCAGGTAATTTTTCTATTTCATTCATTCTTGCATCCAACTTTTTAGGAACAAAGATGATCAAGGACAGGCAAAGAGGAGACATTCCCATATTACCCTGAAATGGCTAATATGTGCCTCTTTTATATCACATACTACTCGCCACCAGACTTTCCTTCTGATGTAATGGATGTAAAGCATAACAGATTTTATATGCTCTGCAGATAGACAAGTGTCATTTTAAAAAGAAAATACATCTTTAGCAATAATACAGCTAAGGATTAATGGACTGGGGACAAGACAAATAAAAAGAAACAAAAATGTTGTTCAGTCTTATTTGTTCTATGTTTAAATGCAGGTGGAGAAAGGTCCCATAATAGAAACCACTAATTTAAGACTTATCTCTGTACCTTCTGTAAGTACTAGGAATTGCAGGATAAATGTCCTCCCCACTTCCACTCATTATATCAACTTGCTTTCAAGCCACTGTCAGTGGACCTCTGTTCACCCCTTTCCCTGCTATCTGAAGTGTGAAATAACAATCATGTTAATGATAATAGCAATTGCTATAAGAAAGCAATGTGGGCACCTTGGGTACCAGAGATGGTCCTCTTTAATTTTTTTTAAGTTCACATCTTTATTGGGCCAATGCGTATTTGCCTATTAATTACTCTCAATATTCTGCGCTCCTATTCGTATACACAAATAAGGATTCTGTTTCAAAGTTCACCTTGAGATGCTCTTTCGCATGCCTTAGGCAATTCTGAGTTTTGAAAACAGTGGAAATTAATGTAAGCGCCTCTATGTTTACAAAATCATAGCTTCAAAAATGGTGCACGCTAAATCAAATACTTATGTCTGTCATAAGGCTCTACCCTTTACATTAGTTTGCTTCACTTTTTAATTCTTATCAGTGATGAGGTCATCAGATTTTTTTAAATATTGTGTAGCAAAGGGTGGAATGATTGCCATTATTCCCAACAACTGGACATACTTACTTGGGAAAATGGCAATTGGGGTCCAAAAGCACCTGGAAGACCACAAGTTTCCCCATTCCTTTGATTAATTTATTGACAGCCATCAAGTCAAAGAACAGGAATAGTTCAAGAGCTTTTTTTTCAAGATGATAGACAGGTGTCTATCAATAGAACAATAGAAGTAAATTAGAACAGATAGGTTTGCAAGTACTGTATGTCTTGTTTAAATTTAAGTATGTTTAATTTGAAGATGGAGGGGGAAAGAATCAATTAAAATAATCATTCTTGCTTAACCTTTTATTTTCTTCCTCTGATGATGTACACAGTTAGCTATGCCATATTTCCCTGTTCTGCAATCCCCAAACCAGCTTGTTGATGTCATACAGACAGCAGTTCAGTTGAAACTGATGTCAAATCACTAGTTTTGAAAAAAGATTAGATTAAGAACCGTGGTGGTGCAATGGTTAGAATTCAGTATTGCGGGCTAATTCTGCTGACTGCTGATTGCCAGCAGTTCAGCAGTTTGGTTCTCACCAGCTCATTGTTGACTCAGCCATCTATTCTTCCGAAGTCGGTAAAACGAGAACCCAGATTATTGGGGAAAATATACTGACTCTGTAAACTGCTTAGAGAGGGCTGTAAAGCACTGTGGAGCAGTATCTAAGTGCTATTGCTAAATTCCAATTTATTAATGGGAGGGGAGGCAGGGGTGGTGGTATGTCATCTTTTCCTTCGTATCAGTAAAGTATCTTGTGCTAGGCTAATGAATTATTTCCAAGTATTCCTGATAAAGATGATTTTAAAAATTGAACTTTTAAAAAACCTTCTTTATAGGTTTAAAAACCTGTATAGACAAAAAAAAAAAGACCACTCAAAGTAGACAGTACTTGGCTAAAGGAATCAGTAATCTGGCTTGGTACATAAGAATGCTTCTTAAAATAACCCTACAACAATTGAACCTTTCCAAATTCTCGTTCAATTTTTTGGTTCTGATTGTGCACACAAACAATACTGAATTGAAAATTGCTATCTGATTGATAATTATGTTAGATTGTAAAAATCTATGATTTAAAAAGAAAGTGATGAGGAAATTAGTGGAATGTAGAGTGGTCTGAAAATTGAATTATGGCAACTGGATTTATTTTTGTTAATTTGAGAAGTTTTGCTGCTCACCCAAACAGCTTCTTCAGTCTGAATAAGTTGGCTAGGCAGTGAGTCGTTGGAATGTACTGACTCTTTGCACACCAGATTCAGAAGTTCCCCAAAGTGCATGGAAATATGAAGATTCTCAGTCATCCAGGTAGAGTAGTCTGAAAATTGTGTCACGGCAACTGGACTTATTTTTGTTAATTTGAGACAAATTAGGCCTTTATTAGGTCTCGACATTCTTTGAAGGTCTTCCAGAAAAGCTTAGATTCTCATCTTTTCAAAGTAGCTTTTAATCTTTAAAATAGTTGAATATGAGTTGTATGCGAATGTAATTTCTTATTTTGTTTTAATGAATTTACGGTTCATGTAAGTCCCTTAGGAAGAGCAATATAGAAGTGAGCTCAAAAGACAATTTTCCTTAGCCTAATAGTTCCATTTGGCCTGATGCTGGAAGACTCACAATCTGCCAAATTCACCTTCATTGTTATTGCTCAAACATAAGCAAAGTGTTAGATAGAATAGAAATAGAAATAGGAGTCCAAGGCCCTGCAAAGGAATCTCTCCTATGGGGTTCCTGACTCCAGGAGCAAAAAGAAAAACCAGCCAGGAGAATAAAACTAATCCATCCCTTTTTGACTCCCCCCAACACCCCCCCCATTCCTCTCGTTTCTTCCATAACCTCTAAAAGCTGCTGCTTGGAGTCTCCCCTCATTTGCATGGGGAGATTTAATTTCCATCCTTTAAATATGACGAATTGCTGAGATTTCCTTCAGTTAATGCTTTTAACAGCTCCCAATAAACTTCATTAATCAGGCCGGCTCTAGGCCCAACGTGCAGCCTGGAAGCAGCTAATTTGCCTGATGAGCCTGAGACTTTAGTGAATAAACAGGTGGATAAGCTGAGGGTTTTATGGCCTTAATTACACTCTAATCAGTTCAACGCTTGGCGGGCAAAAGAGAAAGAGAGAAGGAGGCAGCGGCATCATCAGCCACCCCTTTCTTCCTATTATTATTATTGCTGTTATTATTTCAATGGTATCTCATTTTTTTCTTAGGCTTCATCTGTCCCTGATTTTCTGAGGGCAGAACCTTGGGCAAGGAAAGGGGAATTAAGTTAAATAAGTTAAGAGTTTCAAATCTTTGGATAACTAATATTAAATCTTGAAAGTGATAACACTTTTCTAACACAAGCTGTTTCTGTCTCTGATAGTCCCTTTTCTTCTACCAGCTACTTTTCTTCGGCAATGGTTTTGTGGGAACTTCCTTTTTTAAAAGATCAACTTACTACAAGCTGTCCAGAGTCATTTGATACAAGATGGGCGGCAAATAAATTTCAAAATAAATAATAAGTTTTTTTTTATTTCAGATCAAAGCAGGAGCTGGATGACAGGTGACCCCTCTATCTTGAAGTCTGTACTACTTGGGAATTTTCATTAAAAGAGCTTTGTATTCAGGATCTGAATCATGTAATGTATATAGCTATATTTTGGAAGAGCTGTATTTTCCAATAAATTTGCCTTATCCAATTGGTGATATTTAGAGATGATCTCTAAATTTTGATTTCTAAATGAATTCCAAATTCTGAATGGATTGGGGGGGAAGCATTTTGTATGAGCTCAAATATCACACATTTCTCTCAATTTTTTGTTCAACCTGATCTTAAAACCCAGAACCTGATTTTAAAACTCAGGGGCTAATAAACTCCTGCATTGGTAACTGGGAAATTAGTTTGCGAACTATGTTGTCTATGTAGTTGCCATCTTGACATTTTTTTCTGGTGTAAAAAAAAAAAAGAGTATTTTTCTATATAAGAAAGACCAAAATGATTTTTGAACTTCTTCCATTATGCATTTCTTAGCCTCAATGGTACTTTTGAAGAGATGGGTGTAAATAAAAATGGTTGTGCATGTGTGTGTGTGGGGGGGGAGGGGGTTTTCCTAAATTGATTTGACTGCAGTCTACAAGGCATTTTTAAAGAATGAATATACTATTTGGGTCAATAAATGACTTGGCTTTTTAAAAGTCTGGCCTGAAAGTACCACGAAAAAAGAAACAACGAAAGATCTTTTAAGACGTGCATTTTTGTTTTGTGAAGGGAGTCCCTTTTCTAGGGCTGGTCCATGTCACATCCAATTTAGGCTCCTTTCAGCTATTCCAGTTCTCCCCACCCCCACCCCCTTCACCGCTGGGTCGTGGAGTCCTTCCCCAGCGCTCCCGTGCACCCACTTTTTCGACCTTGGCTTCCAGGTCTCGCGGCTTCTCCTGCCGCATCCCCCATCACTGCGAGGCCGCCTGACAAATTACTTCAAGGGCAGCCTAACTTCGAAGGACAAGACAAAGCTTTAGCATATGGTCCAATCCCCAGATGTTTGCCTTTCACGCGCTCTCCCTCCTTCCCCTCCTCCTCCCCGCTTCCCTGGAAGAAGGGCTACGTGGGAAACAGAGACTTTCTTCCTCCCCCTCCCTCTCTCCCTCCTCTTCCCCTTCGGGTTTTGCTGAGGGGTGGCTAACTAGCAGCCTGAGCTTCGGGTCTCTTTATAGCCTGCGAGCGCGGGAGGAAAAGAACGATTGACGAAAGGGAACGGGGTTGAGGTGGAGTGTGGGGGGGAAATCGCCGTTGCTTTTTGTTGAGTTTAATGGTTTGTTTTTTTTTAACAATCCTGGACTCGGAGAAGTCTCCGAACTGTTAACACGGGTGCTTTGGGGTGGCGGGGTGGGGTGGGGGTTGTCTCCAATCCTAGGCGAGGGAGGGGTAGGCAAGGGGAGAGACACCTGCGCGATCTTTCGGCGTGAACGGCAAAACCTCTTGCCACGAGGCAAAGTTCGGCGGGCGCAAAGCCCAGGGCGGGAAAGAGAGGCGTTGAATTGAAATAGCCTCAGAAAGGCGTCCCCGCCACTTGTCTGCTGCCTCTCGTCTTTCCGCGGCAGACGGCGGGCGAATAAAGAGGCTCGAGGCGGACAAGGGAATGAATGCTGCTAAGAGAGAAAGGAAAATATTGCAAGCTTTATTTGGCAGCTGCTTGCAGAATAGAGGAGCGAGGGCAGAGGCCTCCAGCCGGCAACCCACTGCTTCTCCGCACCCCCCCCCCGCCAATCCCTTCCCTTGCTTGTAGAAGATGCGCCCGTGTTAAAGCCGGTTTCATTTTGGATGATGATTAATTGGGAAGAGGTTCTCTTAGTAAGACTTTAAAAGAAACACGTACAAATGCACAACAGCTGGTTCGGAGGGATCTGTTCGAGATTACTGGTTCAATAGTTGCGTTTGGGAACAAAAGTCATGGGACAGGGTGTTGCAGTGTTTTAGATATTCATCTCGTTTACATTTTAGTCACAGTTGCGTAGTCGGATGCATTTTATGATTCGCTAAACACCAACTGATTAATGGATCTGAAAAGAAACATCGGCTTTTTCAAGCCATTCAGCAGTTAAACAAAAGGGGCTGGGCGATTCATGAAACTATTTGGCAAGCATTTTTAACAATGAAGTAATACAAGCTTTCAAGATCCCTGAAAAATGAGCAGAGCATTCTAGAAATTACTTGGTTTTGATCTTGAATGAGCTATTTTCATGAGCAATTAAGAACGAGGTTTATTTATTAAAAATGTCTTATTTGAGAGAGAATATATAGGTCAATATATCTTCAATAGAAAACGGCATTAGTGGTTACAAATTGGTTGTTAAACGAGCATTTGAATCTAAAATATGTCTGTTTCTCATAATTTTCCAAGGATTTTCCAGGTAATTTAATTTTTTTATCAAGATCATCTGCCTAACTTACCTTAAATGTGCATATTTAAAATCTATTACTTTGAACAATTTTCAGAATTTTATTTACAAAGAGAAATAACATATATGATCAATCTGTGTATATAAAATTATACATGCACACTTTTTAAAAAGAAATAGAAATTTAAAAACCAGCTTTGAAATTACAATTGCCTTTTAAGATACTCATTTCCCCAAAATTGGGAACATTAAAATTATCCATATTAAAAAAGGCAGAAACAATATTTTCTGCATGTTATTTTGTTGCTGTTTTGTTTTTATTTTTTACAGAGTTGACTAATAACTTTATATTTTTCGTATTTTATTTCTATCCAAAAAGTGGGCCATTGATGATTTCTATGCCTCTATTCAATAGAAATTTCTCATTTTGATAAGAGAAATAAAATAGAGTGGCAGAAACCTGCATTTTTCATTTGCTACATCTCTAATAAATTGCTTGCGCTTTAATACAATTACTTCCTGAAGCATGGTAGCACTTTGACCAAGTCTTGGTGCTTGTTAGCCTGCAAGTCGTTCCCTAGGAAAGCTGTCGACTAATCAAAAGGAATTTAAATAAAATGCATTGAGTTTGTGGTTCCTTCCTACCCCCTGCTCTAAATTCTGAACATTCTCAAAGTGGCCCTGGAGAAATACAAAAGCACAAAGCGAGAGGCGAGCCAGGCCCTGTGCTCAACACTCAATCATTTCCTGTCACAGGTGCAGCCTGTATGCATTATCCTGCCATGATTGATAGAGTGGGGTTGTGTAGACTGGGGAGCTGGGCATGGTTCAGATGGGGCCCTGTCATTCCAGCACTATGTCATACTACCTGTAGGGAGGAGAAAAAAAGATAGAAACTTGCTAAGGCTGGCTATTCAGTGAGGCTTAGAAGTTTTTGTTCTCCATGTGCAACCAAAGGTCATATTTCCTAAAAGTTAAACATAGCTTCTAGGTCTGGCTTTCTTGTAATAATCCAACTACCAAAGAGCTGATTAAATCAGGCGTGTTAGAATGATTACTTAAAGTAGAGGTGAAGTTAGTTTCATTTAATTAATAGGATGTTTTGTTTCACCTTTTTGGTTTTGTATTTCAAGAAAATATTAAATACCACACAGCGAATCCAATTAGAAGCAGAAATCACTCTTGCTCTGCTTCCCTTTTTGGATGTTTAAGGTAGTTGATGAAAGGATTATTTTTGGTTAGTCTGACATACTTACTGTTTTCATTGGAACTTGTTTCTGTTCAAATCTTTGTTGTTTTGCTGTTCATTATATTTTATATGAGGAAAATTTTGTGGTTTATTATAGTTTAAATTGTTAAATCAGTTTTCACATAAACTCTGTTAGTTATTTTGCTGAGAGGGGGAAGATGAGAATAACTACCAGTAGTTAAAATAAGCTATTGCAGGATATTATGGAAAATGAAACATCCACACAAGCACACACTAGATACATATGTTTAGTGACCATTGTTCTTGGTTGCAAATGGGAAATCTATTGAAAATCTGTTCCCATTGATCACTAAATCTATGTCAAGAACTGTTATTGCTTTAGGATATATGTTAATTTATGCAGCAGGAATCTTTAACGGAAGTTTTATCCAGCTGGGCATGGGAGTTTAGATTTTATTATCTGTGATCATTCAGAATCCTGTCTAATTGATGTAAGATCAGAGTTGACAACTACCCACGAGCGTTCAGTGCAACTGTAGTGTCTTTCCATTTGTTCATTTCCTTTTGAAATGGCCAAAGGCAGTGTAATTTATGTAAAGGGATTACAACTTTTAAAGTTGGCAGTTTTGTTTAATGCGGTGTTAGGGGGTCTTCAGTGAATTATATCAGAAAGTTCAAAATATATTGGAAAACATAAGTGAAGAATATGTTATAAGTTACTAAAATTAGCAAGACATTGATCTTGCTAATCATGATAAAACAGATTCAGATTTATATTCAATGGAGGCAATTTCTATATGAGAAAGGATTTCTTCAAAGGATAAAATGCTACTTTTTAAAAAAAAATACAAATTTTCTCTAAGCTGAACTTGGCTCCTTGTTCCATGTTTATTGTAGACAAATAGACTCGAGCATAAAAATGCTATAGCTATAGTATTCATATTTTATTTTAAAATCTAGAGAACAATTAAGCATAATATTCTTATGCTCAGAAAAAAAATTGAAAGCTTTTTCTTTGAAATTGCAGCAAACATTTTGCATAGCATGAGTGCTTAATTTGGTTGCTGGCCATCACAGATTGTTTTGAAACTGCAAAACAATAGTTTGTGCCCCACTCATACTGACTTGGAACTGTGGTATTCACAGCACTTAGACTGCATCATATTGGGAAACCACCATTTCAAAAAAGGTTTGTTACTGGAGTCTTTTTTTCTTGATATAGAAGTTCCGAAAAGAGAAAGAGAAAGAAAGGGGGAGATCATGAATTGTAGCATGGATGAATTTGAATAGAAGTTGGAGCTCCAGAATTCCAGAATATCTCCTTGCAATTTATCTTAAAAAAAAAGTTTTCTTCTTGATATGCAACTTTGTCTGAATGAGTCCAGGTCAAATTTTTTTTTTTCTTAAACAATTCTTTCCATTCTGTTTAAATAATAAGATGGAACAAAAAACAGGCTTCATAATTCACCAGGAAGCTTTTTAATGCTAATCCCATTCAAATGTTGGGGGGAAAACTATTGTACTTGAACAAACCTAGTTCATTTCCATAGACTTGTTCAGGAGGAATTTGTTTCCTTTTTTAAAAATTAAGACAGTTACACATTCATTCTAAACAGTTATAACCATAAAATTTCAGTGAATCTTCGGTCGTATTTTTAAAACACAAAGGAAGCAGAAATTATCAAATATACACATATGAAAGAATGTTTATTATATTAGTGAATTATGCTTACAATGAATGAAAAAGAGAGATTTATGTGTTAGAGAAGAGAGTAGTTTCTGTAGGCTCATGCATAAACAAAAGATTCTTTATTCACAAGCTTTTGTACACATAAATATAAATACAGTCTAAGGAAATATGAAAACCATTGGAAATTTAGATTGGCAGCCTATTGCATTCATAAACATAGATACAACTAAAGCTGCCAATACATCCACTGAGTGAATCTGCCAAGCAGCCAGATGCTACAGCTGCAAAAATATTTTCATTGTCTAAACAGCTGCATGCTACTAAAACAATGAAAAATAGAGTATATTCAATAATACCCAATCACATTTGTTGCAAATTTGCACAACCTTACTTTCACATTAGTATAAAACACTGATGTACATGCACTTACACAATGCATTTTAAAAATGTAATTTAAAATAGAGAAAAATGTATCTAGGAATGCAGAATGAGAAATATTCAATCAAATAAATTAAAGGTACCATGTAAGAAAAAAGGAAATATGATTTTAAAAATTGTTTACAGCAACTTCATTCACTATGTCATATCTTTCTGTTTTTCCAAGCCATCCTTGCTTCGACAGTATCTATATGCATCTGAATATATATATATATATATATATATATATATATATATATATATATATTTGTATGTTCTTTAGCTGCTTCACCTTTCTTTTTATCTTTATCCAACAATTTCTTGATCTTCCCATTTGTCTTTACCCATTCACTCTTCCTTCATGTATTTTTTTTTTGCAATTTGATCCTCATTCATTTGCTTTATATGATCAGATCATCTCAATATACAGTACTTGTTCCATACCAGTTATTCTTTCAAACCATATTCAATCACTACTCACCCCTTCCTTGTTTTTCCACAGTTGCTAAGAATACATTCCCATTGCATTCATTTATATTGCTTATCAAAGACTGCATTTCATATGGATAAATGTACATTCTTATACACAGACTGGTGCAACCGTACAATTAAAGGAACATAGCTTATAGGTACATCTCTAGAAAATTCCAAATTAAAGAAGCCGAAGTTTACAGTTCTTGCACTGATTTATATAAGTAGATCTCATCTTCTCAGTAATGTATAATGTTTTTCTCAAACTTTTCCTATTTTGATGAAAAAAGAAAATTGAAGCCATTTGTTTTATTCTCACATTACCCAGTGGGTGCTCTGGACCTTGCCTAGTACTGAGCCTCAATTCAAAGCAAGCAGTCCCTGATTCAGTCTAAATTGAAGCGAGTCATTTTCCAAAGCACCAATTATGATAGAAACTACATTTTCCAACCAGGTTATTCATAATTATTATATCCTAGATTCATTTGATGTCACACATCACTGAGAATTTAGTATTATGCATGTATGATTAGTTGCCTGTCTTAATTGTTTTAAAATTTATTACACACATTGTAGTGCTGCTGATGGCATACCTTTTGAAATACATTTTGCCTTTGAGATGGATTTCTACCATTTCTATATATGTTACAGAAAGCAAATGAAATGTATATAACTACACAGGCTTTGCAATGATACTTTCATAGGAAACTGCTGCTATATTTTTGGGTACATATTTGTAATACCTTTCCCTCTGTGAATCCATTTATCGTTTTTTAAGCTTGCTGAATTGCAGATTGTGTCTGGGCTAATTAAATCATTGCCTCTAATAAACTAATGCAAAAGGAATTATTCTCCTCCAAAGTACATAAAGGAACTTCCATGTGCTCCTTGGTGGAATGGCTGCATATCCCAAAAGGCTGATCACGCCAGCTGATACATCCAGAGGGGATGGGTGTCAGACTGGTGCAGGTGTCAGTGGCCACCAGTGAGTGATTGCACCATCAGACTCCTACCGTGATCCATCATGCGGGCCCAGCCAGTGAAGAATCACAGCCTCAGGAAGGTGCTGAGCCCAGCAACATATCATTAAACAAGGTTACTACCGGCAGATTTGTTCCCATGATCAATCTGGTCACTAACCGTTCCACCTGACTGTACTTCCGCTCTTCCATTCTTTAAACATAAGCATTATGAAAGTGCAGGAAAAACATGGCTTTTAACAGGACCTAATTTCTCCTGTGGCATTCCATGCTTTATAAAAAAAGATTTTTTAACAACAACATATGAATAACCTTTTATACAAACTATATCCCCAGGCTAGTAGTTTGCCCTAATTCCATATTTTATTGCTTGATAACTTCTCCATACTTTGTAATTACAGAATGACTTTTCATTATATTTCTACAGGTGACAAAAGGTGTGAAATTATAATTCATTTTACCTGCATCAGTATGAATTGATCCTTCAAAAATGTCTCCTAAGAGGGAAGAAAAATACATTGTATACTTTTTACCATAAAGTAATTATTGGTCAACTCCTACTCCCAAATGCTTCCTATTATCTTGATTCACATAACACAATAGTTTATGTAAGCATTGTTGTGATTTATGTGTTCAATTGCGTATTTTTGTCTTATTCTAAAATTAATATAGATATGTAGAACAGAGTAAGCCATCTAAGTTAACCAAAAACATTTATCTCAACTATTAAGTTTTAGAGATCAGCTCAAATTATAAACTTTTTAAACATAGTAACATTTCCAGCTTTAAATTTTAGCCTGAGAAGAAATTAAACATATTACAAAGTTTCTTGAATCATTTTAAACATCTGCTTAATCCAACATTTGTAACCAGAAATTCAAGCATTTTTAAGAATAAGGATAGTATGAAATGCAAAACTTGATTTTTTGCTTTGAAGTAATAGTTTATGCATTGACTGAGTTACCAAATCATGGTAAGCTGTGAAGTTTTCTAGTTGATTTTGGTTTAGTGAGATGGGTCTAAACTATGATTGTGGCTTATTCTAGAAATTATAGTTAAAACAAGTTATAACATGGCAGGATAAATAAACTTACAGAATTGATTTATCTGCTGAGCTCAATTTAATTCCGTATCACTCTGTCTTTTCTCACACAAGACATTGGATGACATTGGAATAGTGGATTTTAAAGCAGTTTTAGGATGCACAGTTCATTCACACTGTGCTCCCAGGCAAGCCTCTTGAGTCTTGTTATCATACCATGTGAATTGAGAGATGCTTCTCTATACCTGTATATTCACTGCAGAATAAGATTCATAGGAGTTGGTAAGCACTCTTAGAGGGCAAACTGTATGCCATTTTTAGTGTTGTCATAGGCTCTGCTGTGCTTTAAAAGTGTTAAGATTTCTAGAAAACAATTTTATAAATTCAAATAATGATTCGGCAGATGATATTTAGTGACTGGAAAAGATCAAGATGAGTATCTAATATATATTGTAAGGTGAAGGAGAATACATGGAATGCTTCTAGCCAATAATAACACAAATGTCAGTTAAATATGTATCATTGACAATGCAGAACACGAATCTAGCATTGGCCAGATTTTCTCATCTATGACTTAGTTATTTCAATTTAAATAGGCACTGTTAATACGGTACATAACATAAAACAGTGAAATCAAACTCAAATGAGTCAATTAAAACAATTAACCAAAAACTTAAAAGCTAGAAAGTTCTGGCCTATAGCTTAGACTAATTCTAATAGGTTCGTATTCATAACCAATCTGATAATTGTAGAAAAATACTGTGGATGAATCAATCCTAAATTAGAAAAATGTAAATGACTGGATATATAATACTCTGTTTGGTTTATTTTTTTCAGTTGTATTTTGTGAATTATATCTTAGCGGCAGATATAATTGTGTAACTGTGGAGTGAATAACTGGAAATTCTAAAACTTGTGACGGTGTTTCTAAAATTGGCAAAAGATAGCATAAGCAGAAACAACAAGTAACAGCTGAAAACTTGTGTTTAAAAAAATTACTTTGTCTGAAATGGGGGACCTGCTATTATTTTCTATAAAGACATAAGAGATTCAAATGGCCCACTGTTTTCGTAATTAGGATCTCAGGCTGTAATCCTATACATCCTTACCTAGCAGTAAATTCCTGAGACTTAAATGAGCTATCAAAGAACTATTTCTGATATTTGATTCTGTATAACACAAATATAGAGCAATTCTTAAATTGACTATATCTGTGCTCTAAAATAGAGTTTTTGCACCTCCAGAATAGGAATGTTTCTCCAATCTACTCCATATATTATTACAAGGTCATTATGTAGATGCTTTTGAGCCTATTTATTCAAAATAGAAATGTCTGTGTTGTCATCTCCCTGCTGAAAAGTTCAGTTGAATGCTGTCCACAAATTAGAAAATGAGCCAAAACCAGCCTGTCAACATCTCAGATAAAAATGTATTCTCACTGGAGATGTTTGTATCAAAAACCAATCAAGAAATTTATACATATTTTACAGACCTCAGAAAAATATGACAAATTTAACCCTTGTTATAAGTAATTTAATAGCATGATTATTTACTGAGTGTAAATGCCCAGGTTGGTAATTAGGAAAATTAACCACTTGTCTTTTAATCTTTTCCTATTTGGGTTTTTTAAGACAACAGCAAATAACATTAGTAACATACTGATTGATATGTGTTTTTCTTTTCCTTTTCAAAGTCACTGTTAAAATAGGATGGTATCTCCCATGACCTCATTGTCCCATAAAGATCTTATGCCACAAAGTGGTGCTACTCTTAGTGGCCGAATAATAGAACTTCTTATCAGTATTCTTTCCATCTTTTTGCTTCATGGTCCAAATTTCATTTTCATAGAGTACCAGAGAGAAAATCATTGTCTGCATTATTGTGATTTTTGTAGATAGACACACATCACAGCATCTGAATATCTTTTATAAGGGATTCATTGCTATTTTTCTAAGTTATGATCTGTGACATATTTCTTGATCACTGGTTCATTTGCTTAGATGTGTTTAGTAAGGAGGATAAAGACCAATTCATACAGATAACAATCCCAGAGAACAGGTGGGGTGGGGGAAGGTAGCAATTATTATCTTTCTACCAGTATATAAGAAGGGGAGTAGAGCCTAGCATGTGGCATCAGTTATTTCAAGGATTTCCTCCTCAATCATATCTACCCATTCCATCAGGTCCAGCAGGAGGGTATGTTTGAGTCTCTTTTACAAAATAATGTCATCTGATGGGATCCAGGACGAGAACCTTTTCTCACATGGCATCTGCCTTTGGAACATCATTTTCCCGAGATCAGATTGGCTTCAACAAATATTTTGTATTGTTTTTGTGTTTTTAATTTTGCATGCTGCTTGGAGTCATGTATGAGAGATGGGCGGCTATATAAATTTGCCAAATAAATAGATAAAGAAAATAAAACACTGAGAATGAATTAGAGAGAGAGAGAGTAAGGTAAGGTAAGGTAAGGTATAAGATACAGCTAATTATAATTCAATTAACCTAATATTTGAACATTGTTAGAAACTTATATGTCATTTATACAATTCCATACCTAGGTGGAAGATGAAGAAAAAATTGATCTCAAGAAAACAGCATTCCACTATATCTACTATAGGTATAGCAATGTCTATACCTATAGTAGATATAAGCAATTGTCTGCATCTGGTATAGACCATTGTTTAGTGCTGTTTTTGTTCAGTCACTAAGTCCTGTCCAATTCTTTGCAACCAATGGACTATAGCATGCCAGGCCCCCTTGTCCTCTATTATCTCACTGAGTCTGCCCAAAATGTGTCAATGACACTATCTAACCATCTATCCCAAAGGTGCTTTTTCTAAAGGCAACTGGACTTCTTTGTTTTTGCTTGAAGACATTTCATTTCTCATCCAAGGAACTGCTTCAGTTCTGAGTGCCTGGTGGGAATGGGATAATTTATATTCTTTGCAATCCTCTGATCATTAGCATTCTTTCTGAGAATTGTTGAGGCCACTTGGAGGTTTATCTGTGCCCTCAGGGTCACCTTAATCGTGTACATAGGCATGGAATCTTCTTGGAACTGCTGAAAAGACTGTGTCCATCCCAAAGATAAAACACCCAGACATAAACAGCAATGTGGTATATGCAGTACAATGTAGTGAAACGTGCAGATCTGTACATTGGACAAACAAAACAACCACTTCACAAATGCATGTCACAAC
Source organism: Pseudonaja textilis (assembly GCF_049901715.1). Taxonomy (NCBI): domain Eukaryota; kingdom Metazoa; phylum Chordata; class Lepidosauria; order Squamata; family Elapidae; genus Pseudonaja; species Pseudonaja textilis. Next base: position 49,352,474 of record NC_141990.1, on the reverse strand, counting down.
ATAGGAGAACAAACCCATCAGGATAAGATTCAGCAGTCTATCTGTATTTGAAACACAAAGATCACTCTTTTGAAGACAAAATCCACATTCAAGAGTCATTGAGGCCACTTAGAGGTTTATCTGTGCCCACAGGGTCATCTATGCAAATAGGTATGAAATCTTGGAACTGCTGAAAGGACTGTGTTGTAAACAGGAGGCAGATGGTGTTGTGTCCCGCCCCCGCTGTTGAGAGACGGTTGTTCAATCTTAATGTAGAGGCCTGCTTTGGATAATGTGGACTTTGCTGTCTTCAAAATAGTTCATTAATTCTCAAATAAAAATTATCCAAAGAGTTGATACCCATCCATATCTCAAACTAGCTTATGGTTTCCCTTTATGTTGATGCAGTTCTTATTTCCCTGTGTTACATAGGTATGAAGCAGATCCCAAAAATCTTGGCATGTTACTGTAAAGAGCAGAGGTCTCCAAACTTGGCAAATTTAAGACTTGTGAACTTCAACTCCCAGAATTCTCCAGTCAGCATAGCTGCCTGAGGAATTCTGAGAATTGAAATCCACAAGTCTTAAAGTTTATTTATTTATTATTTATTTTATTTATTTGATTTGTCAATCGCTTACAAGGTAATAGATATAAGTATAAACATGAGTAAGAATACAGGAAATAGGTATGAATAAATGGGGACAATAGGACAGGGACGGTAGGCACGATGGTGCACTTATGCATGCCCCTTAGGAATGGAGTGAGGTCAATAGTTTGAGGTTAAAGGAGTGGGGGTTAGAGGATGTAACCACAGAGTCGGGTAGTGCATTCCAGGCATTGACCACTCTGTTGCTGAAGTCCTACTTTCTGCAATCAAGTTTGAAGCGGTTCACATTGAGTTTGTATATGTTGTGTGCTCTTGCATTGTTGCGGTTGAAGCTGAAGTAGTCATTGAGTGGTAGGACATTGTAGCAGATAATTTTGTGTGCTACCCTTAAGTCTAACCGTAGGCAGCATAGTTCAAGGTTGTCCAAGCCCAAAATCTCAAGCCTGGTGATACAGGGTATTCTGTTGCAAGCAGAGGATTGTAGTACTCTTCTCATAAAATACTTCTGGACTTGCTCGATTGTATTCATGTCTGATATGCAGTGCGGATTCCAGACTGAATATCTGGTAAAGAGGAACAATTGACCATTAGATACAATACATTCAAAACTTTTATTTTTTCCAATAAAAGACCAAGGCATAAATGGATAATTGATTCTCATGAAGTTTAATGGTTTAAATATTTGGGCATAGTCTTTCAATCTTTGGAATTTAATAGGCTAATTCTGCCATTCTTACTGCCTAAAGGAGCGCATTAGCTATAGCCAGATTTTATAGACAGCAAGGGGCAAATTACATGCTAGTACAAATTAAATTGTTTATGGCTAAAACAGTTGCACAACTATTGTATGGTCTATAATTTAGCCCATTTACAAACCTAATAGAATATGAAACCATTCAATCAAGCTTCCTTAGGACTTTGTCCTCAAACTGTGCCTTTGTTGTAGTTCTGAGGCTTGAAGTTAATGTTCCAAGTATTAAGGCTTGAATAAGATCAGGATTTTAACTTTGTGGCTCAGAATTATCTTTGATCCTCCAAGACTGTTACCTTTGCTATTGACAAATAGCTACCAATCTCATTGATACCAAACTTTATACAAGGAATTATGTAGTCTCTGACTTTCTCCTGAATTGAACTGTAAATCAATTAGCCTTTATGGAGGTAAAATCATTGGTAATATAGCAAATTAGGGACACTGATAATTAGAATGGTCTCACTAGTGTTCCTGAACGTGATAGCCAAATGGTAGATTGCTACATTCACTGGAATATTTATAAAAATTATTATGTACCAGTAATGAAAAATTGGTGGGAACATATAGTTGAAAAGTAGCAAAAATGAACAAGTTAAAATATTGTGGGATCTTTGAATACATGCTGGTAAAAATTTGGCTCATAACACATCTGATTTAACCATGGTTGAAAAGAATAAAGTATGAAGAATTTGTATGGTAATACTAAGAGACAAAGAATTGGAGAAGATCACAATGTATCAAGAACTGAAAATCCAAGTTGAAAGATTATAGTATAAACAGGCCGTGGTAGTTCCAGTAGTTATCAGCACACTGGATACAATACCAAAAAATCTTGGATGTGCATTGTCAAAATTTCCATTTCCAATTACAAAAGGCAATATTGCCTGAATCCACAGTGATACTTTACCACAAGTTAGGTTCTTGGGAACAACTTGATGCATATAATAGTCAACATCACCTAAGAACTAGCAGCTGTGATTCCACATTGTTGTGAATGGTAATACTAATAGAAAACAATCCCCAGTGAGGTCCTATCTAGACATGGTGTAGTGGGGTTTGTAGATGAGACCTGTGCCAGAGGTTCACCATATTGGACAGGTCTCATCAGAGGAGCCAGATGTAGAGTGCTAATACGGTGTGATGTAATTTTCAGAAACTCATACTGGATTGCTCATTGCCCAGGTTAACAAGAGCTGTACTTAGTATTGGAGATCTCAGACATATATTAACAAATGGGCTATACAGCTGTTGGCTGAGTAACCGGGGTCAGCAGCTTCCAATACAGGATTATTGGAAGAAAAGTTGTTCACCCATTATAAATATGTGAAGACTAAAAAAAAAGAAATAATGTTCTGTCATTACAAATCAAATTCAATGAGTAGAGGATATCTGAAAAGAATGTACCAGTTCTGGGAAGAAAAATATCCAGAATCAAACATTACTGAACAGAGGCTAGCAGATCAACGTCAGTTCAAGAAAGCAAAGATAGTACCAATAGCAATAGATCCCTTGGGTGCTATTCCAAAACATCTGGAGCACCTCTTGAAAATCATCAGCATTGAAAAATCACCATCAGTCAACTGCAAGAGACACAGCTTAATTTGGAACAGCTTACGTCCTGCGACAATACCTTTAACACCATCGAATAAGAACATCTGGCTATTCCAGGTCCTTGGGAAGAACTCAATAGGTGAATAAAAATGCCAAATGCAGTTTAAACATCTGGCTGACTATGTGTCCAACCATAATAAACAAAACTTTAAGTCAGAATGCAGAATGATCTTCTTGCCAATTTATTTGAAATTTGCAATTTTCTGCAAAGCTTCATGTTAAAATTGATTGCAATTTCATTGTTAGGTTTAGATTGTGAAAATCAAATCTGATTTTGTCATTAATGGTCTAACATTATCATTAAGGATTAATTTTGCTGTCAGGAATAGGAGCTCTTATAATATGGTTCATGCTACATTAGGGAACCCAAATAATGTTGTATTTGTAGGTTAAAAAGTAAACAAAATAAAGCCTAATCCCAAGTCTTTAAAACATGTATTTATTCATTATTTGTTAAGTAATTTATATCATCACTCATCTTGCAATATAACTCTCAATAGCTCACAATTTATTAAAAATAATAAAAACACTCCATGAATAAGCCCCAAACAATCAGAAAAACAACAATGTATGGGCCACCTAATTTAGTTTAGTTTAGTTTACTTTATTGTCATTGCACCTCGTACAACGAAATCAAACACTATCTTCAGTGCACGTCATGACCATGAAAATAAACACAAACACACATCCTTCACACTCCACACATTGAATTGAAAACCTTAACACCACACCAACACTGCACTATACAGCAGAATTCAACAGAGCTACTGCCCTGGGATAGAAGCTGTTTTTCAGCCTATTTGTCCTTGTTTTTATTATTCTGTACCATCTGCAAGATGGTAATAGTTCAAAAAAAGGGTTCCCAGGATCAGATGGATCTTTAAGAACGCTTTGAACTTTCTTAAGGCAGCGGGACCTATAAAGCTCTTCCAAAGAGGGGAGAGGGCAACCAAAGATCTTCTGGGCAATGACGTTAACCCTCTGGAGTGTTGTTCTATCTGCCATTGTGCAATTGACAAACTATACAGAGGTGCAGTAAGTTAAGATACTCTCTATGGTGCAGAGGTAGAAGGTCACCAGCAGTTTTCTTTCAGTTGCTGTTTTCTGAGAAGCCTCAGGTAGTATAATCTCTGCTGGGCCCCTTTGACCAATACTGCAATGTGAGCACCTCAGGTCAGATCCTCTTTTATGGTAACACCCAGAAAGTTAAAACTGGCCACTTGCTCCACTCGGTCTCCATTGATAAGCAAGGGCTGGGTGTCTGATCTGTTCCTTCTATAGTCCACTATAAGCTCCTTGGTCTTATTGGTGTTGAGGACCAAGTTATTGTCTCCACACCACAAAAGCAACTGGTCCACCTCATCTTGGTAGGCAGACTCTTCCCCCCCAGAGATAAGTCCCACCACTATTGTATCATCTGCAAATTTAGAAATAGTATTACTAGTGTGAGTGGGAATGCAGTCATGCACATAAAGAGTATAGAGTAAGGGACTCAACACACAACCCTGTGATGTACCAGTGTTAAGAATAATGGCTGAAGAGGTATGATTATATAATCTGACCCTCTGTGATCAGCCAGAGAGGAAATCTTCAATTCTCTATGCTCTAAAGCACATGGTCTATGCATACAGGTCTTCATTGCTTCATGGAAAATAGGCAGTGTCAGGACCAACAAAATCTTAGTATATTTTGAGTTGTATACTATGTTATTGGATGCTACTTTTGATTGGTGCAATGGCCTAGAGGTAAAGATACTCGCCTCACACTTGGAAGGTTGAGAGTTCAATCCTAGGCCGTGACAGCTGTTTCTCTATAGGCACAAAGAGAAAATATCTGCTGGGAACTCTGCATAGGTGTCAGGAAGGGCATCATAAAAACTCAGCTCCGTTCAGTTGCCCTGACCCCACCCCAATAAAAGGGATTACAGAGTCGTAAAAAGAAAAAAAGTGGATGGCACTTTTGAGAACAACAACTATATTTGTATAATTGGCAATTATACTTTATGGTGTATGATGAGACTTTGATCTAATCAGGAACCAGAAATAATTCAAAATATGAGGTGGTATCCAATGGAGATTTAATGGAAATGCCCCACTTTCTGCAACAAGCTATGCTATTCATTTTACTTATGCATCATATTTAAAAACCACTCATCTACCTCTGTACTAGATTGGATACAGAAGGAGTGTCAGCTTTGGAATCCTTATTCATCGCTGCCAGATAGCTTGAGAAAGTGGGAGGGGGTGATTTTAATTGGGTAGCTCTTAGTAGACAGAATTCTTTTGTTAGTTCAAGGTCAAAGAGTGTGGCTCAGGAAAAAAGGAATTTACTTTGGGATTGGTTCATGTGATGTGATGATGAGAGAAAAGGGGATGGTTTGTAGTTTGGGACATTGTGGGAAGTCTGGAAGACTTTTAGTTTCGGAATTCCACAGATGTGCCAGGTGCTAGTCTAATAAAGGTAGTTTTGAGATTATGCTTGTCTCGGAGTTACTGATTGGAATGGAGGTTCCCTGGAATGCTGACAAGGAGTAAATTTCCTATGCGTAGAAGAAACATTTGGAATGAGGAGACTGAAATCTTGTATGTGTAATTACCACGATGAGTACATGAGAAATTTGATAATATAAAAATATAGTTAGTAAATACATATTAAACAAATTTTAAAATTAAGATACTGTCTCAAATAATTACAGTTTTTTAATGGTATGGAAAAGTTATTTAGACACATAAAGGTCAGACACATTCTAATCTCTGATTTGGAATCTAATGTGGGTGTTCTCTAATGTAAATTCATAGTAAATTGGTTTGATAAAAACTAAGAAGTTAGAAACAGAAATGGTATAAATTGACCCCCTGTTCTCCCCCACCCCCAAATTTAATTTGGCAATAAAGGTCCCCTTTCTTTTGCTGATATGAATTATATTCATTTGTCTCAATTTATAATCTGCTTCTGATATTAATGTAACATGTAACATAATTAAAGAAGTACAGAATTCTTGTTTTAGTTTTAAAAATCATGAATGATTTTAATAGGATTTAAAATAGGATAGTAAAATAATACAATCCAATTTAAACAGAATACAAACTTTAAAGCAGCAGGCAGGATTTAATACTCCGAAGGGAAATCAATCAATCAATCAGGAATTTTGAAATCATGAGCTACCAAATGACTTTCATCTTTGTTTAAAAAAAATACCAGCAATTATGTCTATGGAGAGAGCTTTCTAATTTCCAAAGTAGGAAGAGGATGCACGCAAAGAAGGGTCTCTAAAGAAAATGTTAATTAAGTAGTTGGGTTTGTTTGCAGCAAGCCTTCCATTAGCTACCTTGTCCATTTAAAGTATTTCAAATCAACATCACTCAATTAACCTCCGCTATTAATAGCCAGACCAGAATGTTGATGAAGGTGTTTGTGAGCTAGCAAAGACAGTTAGCAGACTGTGTTTAGCTATTGTAGGTATGCATAATGGTCAATCTACCTTAACAATTGATCAGCTTTAATGGTTGCAGAGGAAAGAAAAACAGCAAAGGAGTATTTTAAAGCTGAGCAGTCATTATGCTGGGTGACCAAGCTTTTTTAGAGCTAAATAACTGTGCAGTCTTTTATATCTCCCCCTCCCCACTCTAAATCTGAACTTTTGGGTGATTACCAAGCAACAAAATCACCTTGCGATTTCATCTAGCAGTAATGAAATCTCATGTGAGTTGGTGAACTCCATGATTTTGACCACTTTTTAAAGCTCCCTCCTTCATTTTTTAATTAATTGGTGAGTGGGTGGATAGACACATGCGCTGTTACCCTCAAACACTTTTAATTAGGTTATAAAGTATTATAAAATGCAAAATACAAAAGTAAATAAAAGAGCAGTGAGAGGGGAGGGAGAAGTGAGGAAAGGTAGGGAAAAGGAAAGAAAAAGAAGAGTCCAACTCTCTCTGTTGCAGTAATGCAGTAGAATAGGACATTAATCTCAAATCACAACTTTTTGTTCTTCCATTATAATATTAACAAGTCATTTCTATAAAGATCTATCAATCTATAACACCCGTAGTCAAAATTACATTCTTTTCCACATCAAGCATGAAATTCAGAAGCGGTTTCCACATGGAAACAAAAGTACTTATGTTCTTTAATCTGAGTAGTCAATTTTGCCATTTCAGTCAACTCCATCAACTTCTGCCTCCATTCTTCCATGGTAGGTATCAAAGTGTCTTTCCGTTTTTGTACATAAAATAGACTTGTTGCTGTCAAGGCACATGCACTGTTTAAGAGTATGGAAAACCCCTGGCATGAGGTTGTATTATGTTGATGATTCTAATATTCCAACAATTTGGAAGATAGTTAACTTGTGTTAGGGCACTTGCAAATGTTTAGGTATATGGTGCCTTAGGCTTAATATTAATTTGGTAATAGGAAAATTTATTGGGTTTTTGTTCAGTCTATTCAAGGTTTTCAGTTTTTAATATTTCAACATTTTGTCCTCACTAATTTATAATGCCTCACACTTTAAAGGATAGAGGAATCTTGAGCTATCTTCTAAAGATGAGCTTCATGCAGGATAAATACTACCTAGATGCAGGAGGAAGAAAGAGAGAAATGCAATAGTTCCATCACAGACAACACAAAAGCACAATCTATTTTCTTCAGACCTCTAGCCAGGAATGACCCATAAAGAGATCTAGTTGGTAAAGTGGTTAAGATACTGGCCCAGAAATCAGGAAACTGTGAGTTCTATTTCCACCTTAGACATGAAAAACCAGCTGGGTGACTTTGGGCCAATCAGATGCTCTGTCAATTCAACTCACCCCACATGACTGTTACTGTGGGGAAAATAAGAGGTTGTAAGAATATTAGGTACATTTATATACAACCTTGAGTTCTATATAAAAAAGGTAGAATTAAAAATCTAAAAAAAAGTTATTATAAGGGCTGAGCAGTATCACATGCCCATTCTACCCAGTAATCTACTGATTTCTAACAAGTGGCCCAAAGCAAGTTCTGGTGTCCTCATTGGACATCTAGTCTGAGAAGTTAGAGGTTCAACCACTAAACTGTTGGCAGAATGATTCTGTGTCTCATTTTCTTTAAACCTGGTTCATGGTTGCATATGAATTGAAGAATGAAAAAACTAATTTCTTTACCCATAGCTTGAAGGTGACTTATCCAAAGTTAGAGATAAAGTTTCATTCAAAATGAAACTTGGATTTGAAGCAAATGAAAAGTAAATGCTTTTCTGTCTACGACTCAGAAAAGGGGAGAGTGTAAAATCTTGGGTTTATTCCCAAGTCGTGCATGTCATGTTAAGCCACATTTAGTGTGATCTACAAACCTGGCCTTTATATGCACATGCATACTTGTTGACATAGATTAGTCTTTAATCTCATCCAACTGTCACTTATTATTTTTCTGATCTATATACACATACATTTTTGAGTAAATGAGCCAGCACCCTGACACACATACACATACACATTCCAGAAAGATCAGTTTATAAAATCCACCTTTTTCCTCCCTTAATTAATAGAATTTGGTTCTTAACTGAAAGTGGCTTGTTTTTCCCTTCCTTTTTCTTTTTGGTTATCATAACGGCAATATATTATAACAACACATTTGCTATAAATGTATCAGCAGAAAATTTTAAATAATAACAATATTCATTCATACCTGGTGGATGCCGGCATTTAGATAAGGTAAAAGGCAGCCATTAAACTGAAGTAGGGAGCTCATTAAGGAAAACAGCTTTATTTCTGTAGCCTGAATATGCTGATGTGAGGTACACATTTATGTTCTCAATTTAGTTCCTAGAGATAGGACCAAAACATGCTGCATTTGCCTCGTGCCCATTTATTTCCAGTAATATAATGTCCCAAACTGTGCATGTATGTATGTACAGGTAGTCTTCGTTGAGCAACAATTACTTTTTAATCACTGTTATGAAAGAGAATGATTGCTGTATAAAATGATCCCTAAGCAGATAAATACTTGTATATTCTTCACCTGTATTGCTTAATTTTCTCTTCATAATGATTTTAAGAGTTAGGTGCAAAACAGTGACTTATTGCAATTTATTGTCATTTTATAATAATAGCCATCTAGATGACATCCCCTAGTTGGCTTATACCAAAAAGCTAAGCAGGGTCAGACTTGATTAGCACTTGGATGGGTCACCAAGAAGCTTATCTGGAAACTAGATTCAGAAGTTAAAAAAAAACCAAAGAAGGTAATGGCAAATCATATCATAAATATTGCAATAAGTAAAAAGGAAAACCCTGCATGAAGACATTAAAAAAAAACCTAAACATGAAAATCAGAGGTAGATCATCTTGAACCCAATCCATTGCCTCATCACAATTTTCTATTTAACCACTTTGGTTATTTTTATAAAATTGTGAGAAGATCTGCATGGCCTCTCCCTCTCTAAAGGAACCTAACCTATTTTAATTTTAAATGTAATATTTTTCTTTTCTTTTTTTCCAAAAAGACCCTTAGAATCACATTGCAGGATTAAAGGGTATATTGTAATTATCAATAGCAATAGCAATAAAAGTTTATTAGAGGTCATTAAAATGAAAGGGGATGGCTGTAGATCCCATCAATCTGAACTGACTCCCTCCTTTGGTGTTAATTAGAAATCTCAGATAATGGTTATATGGGGGAGTAGTGGGGAAATTTAATTATGAAAGTTTAATGGGCCACTATCTACTTCCTGCCAGATTAAAAACTGATGATTTATGCTATTTTTTTATTCTATTCAGGGGTTTCTTTAAACAAAAAAGCAGAATGCAAAAGAACACAAATATTTAGCTACAATGTATTGTTGCTAGGATAAAAGCAAACAGAGGGATGTACAGAATAGAAAACCAAATTCCTGATGAAAGGCAGAAAACAATAATCTCTGATCAAATACAATGGTGCTTTTACGAAAAGACCACAGGGCAGAAATCCTTGAGCAAACACAACCTGTATCAATTACCAGTTAAACTGGGAAGATCCCCAAAGGTGACACCATCCAGATTCTAACATTTCCTTTCTGTCCAAAGGCCTGTTTTTTAGAAATCTATTTGATTACTCAACAAAGATGGAGTCTTCTCTTCAAAAACTCATGCTTTAATAAACCTAAATATTTAATAAATATCTATGGTGTCACAGAATTCTTTTTTCCCCCAAACTCCAAGAGAGCTTTAAAAAAAGAAAAACAAGAATTCTTTTTCTTTTGGGCCCTTTATATTTACATGGAAAATAGAGTGACATGCTGCTATTCTCATCAACTTTGTTTAATGTGCATCCAAAGAAAACATACAGCTGAATCTACAACTCAATTAAGCCCAAGAATTCACATATGTGTTTATTCAGTTTCCTGACTGCAAAGTCATTAGAATTAATTGTATTGTAGCTCAAGTTCACATATATTAGAGTTTATTGAGTAATGAAGAATTAAATGTTTTGTCCTAATTTAGGAAATCCAATACAAAGGGGACTTAAGAGAATTCTGCAGAAAGCAAACGGGGGATCAAAATGGAATGCTTAATTCACTTTGAATAGGAGTGCAAATCAGCATTCAGAGAATTTCACTATAACAGAAGCAAAAGCTGAATCAAGCCAAGAATCAAAACAGCTTACACAAGTACCTCGGTTCTTGTTAATTGGTTCCATTAATTGGTTGGGAGGCATAAGTGCTAAAAACAACAAATACCAAACAAATCATGTGACTAACATGTTACCCTTTGTTTTGGGTAGTGTGTCACAAGGCAGTTCTGGCTTTCTCATTAAGTACCAAACAAATGAGTACCAGGGCAAAATTTTCACATCAAAATATATTCAGTATGAAATTCGATGAGTTTCAAAGTAGTCCAGTATTGAGGTATAACTGTACTTGGGAAATTTATTTGATTTCTATAGCCACTCATCTGAACCAGTGACCCTGGCTGTTGTACATTGTTATAGGATCACAAATGACCATCAAAGGAAAAAAGGAACTGAGAAATAGCTGAGAATATATTCAGCAGTCCAAAAAACAAAAAATCAAAAATGATAGAGGAAACAAAAAATAAGGTAGGGAAACAACAACAACAAAACATTTCCTTTCTATCACAATTTTCGCAGATATGTAACTACTTCTTGAATTAAGAACAGGCTTGTTCTTAATTCAAGATTCTTCTTCCTCTCTGAAGACAACCTCTTTCCCACCTCTATATTATCCCAACAAGATTTGTTATAATCCTAGTTATAGTGGAGGAAATAAAAAGAAAAGGCTACATGTTAATAGCTCTTCAGCAACCATCCCAAACTCCAAGAGAGCTTTATTTGCTTACAGGTTTCAAAATTGGTCATTTTTCCCCCTAAGTGACATCCAATCTAAACTTGATAAACTTGTTTAAGTTCTAAAAACAACTGGTACATGTAAGTTGCTGGATTCCAGCATCTAAAGATGCCATGGACTTTACTAAAAAAAAAAAAATCAATTTGAGAATACAATTAGAATGCTTCAAAAGAACCAAGCTCTGTTATTTATCCCTTTAAATAGCCTGTTTCCTAGGAACTGTACACATAGGAAAGATGTAAGCTGCTAAATTGTCTTCCCAAACATACATATTCGGCTACCTATCAGTTTTTGCTTAGATTTCTAGGATTTAAAAGAATCTCTTTTTCATAAGCCATATAATGTACAGAAAGTTTATGATGGCAGAAAGTAGATAGATAGTATTTTCATTCTAGAATTTTTAAGATGCCCCAGTCAGGCTCTTAATTCAGCTACACTCTTCTCACTTGCTTAAGGCCTATTATTCCAGAAACCAGTACTTCAGTGCAGAGAGAATGCAATCATTCTTCTCTCACCCCCAGTGACTTATATTATACTCAGTTAACAGATCTTGAGAGCAGGTTCCAGATTTTAAAACAAGCCTCCCCATTGACATCTCTTAGATTTCAGCTGGATCTAACTGGGAATAACTTAAAAGAAGAGTGTAAGCTTCCCAGCTTATCTGTTCGATGCAGTTCCAAGAGGGAGAATTATCTCTGTAGGCCCAGACCTATAGCAAGGCCCAAAATTGGAGCAGTATACCCTCAAAGGCAAGCTTTTCTCTTACCTTTGATATTGACCCTGATTTGAACACCGATGTACAAATTAATTTTGTACATCTCACTAATCTGGAAGGAAGCTGCTAGCTCATTTCTCTGATTTTTCTCTAAATTCTACTTCAATAAAAGAAAAGGCTGACAAAACCTAATTCTTCCTAATCTCCTATGTATCCATTATCATTCTCAGCATTGGACAAAGTTGCTAATCTTGAAATCATGAAGGTGGGGTCACCAAACTCTCAGAAGCTACTTATAGATGATCCAGAAGACAGGATACCTTCAACCTCAAGAGCTACATTACAAAGATGGAAGCAGATTAATATAGAGCACACCATACCAGAAAGGTCATTAAGAGAGCCAAATCCTCCTCAAGAGTGGAACTGACATTTTGTCTTCTCTGTTTTTCCTAAACAATGATAAGAACATGAAGGTCTCTTTCCTACCACTTGCTACTCAGGAGAGGGAAAGCCTCTTTCCACCCACCAATTAACATGTATCTTCTTTTTGGGAAGACTGATTATTATTGCTTTAGAGAACTTAACTCCAACTTGTTCATACTAATTAGGGTTTGTCAGTGACTGGTGGTTGTAATGAAACAAATTCACCTCTATATTGATATGTATGCTGAGTGTTAAACTTGTGTCCATTCACAGGCATGGACAATATATTCTAATGAGATTGCCTCCATTCGTCAGCCATTTACAATTTCATTTTAGTGGGAACTTCTTGCAAAGGACTATGCTGTTGCATTGTTTTGGAGGCTACATCCATTCTGTTCCTATTCTTGCATCAGTTTTAGCCTCTATCCCATGCCGGTTTCTCTCCCTGCTCTTCATCTCCTCCCTGCTGCTGAGAAAGATACTTAAAAGGTGGTTTGACCTTGATATTCTTTGGTTGGCAGCATCTAGGCAACTAATTGAAGGGTTTGCATATTTCTTTTTTGATTGCTTGAAAAAAGGCTATAAAGCATTTAGGATACTGGAATTTTGAAGAAAAAGCCCTTTCCAATTTCCAGACCTAATAGGTTTATTTAAAAAAAAAAAATTAGCTGAAATATCAACAAAAAAAATGAAAATCCCCTCTCCAGTTCCATGTTGCTATCTAGCTGAATGCATTCTTAATCTCTAGCTGTTAAAAAAAAGTGTGTGTGTGTAAAGGGAAATGCGGTATCCAGTTATGGAAAGGTTGTGTTGCCATATACTAAGAGCAAATTAAGGCAAAAATGTATGCACCAATCCCACTATCCCTTTGACTGTTAGTCAATGTAATAATGTGCTGTAAATATATGTAAACATGCACAACTTTGTGATTTATAAACATGTTTCACCACAGTGTCCATCACTTTATCTAGCATGTGATTTGGAGATCTGGAAAGGATTTGAATTCCAAACTCTGAGTCTGAGTCTATTCAAGATATATACATTGTATTAATCAGAAGAAATGTCCAAGCTTTAGAGTAAGGAAACGAAAGTCAAGGGCCAGATTTAACTTCCCACTATCCTGAAGAGCAGATGAGTTCAGGGAATGAAATATTATGTGCTTTCCCTATGCAGGAGGAAAGAAGGAATAATATTTAAGGAGAAAGCTGAATCAGTTTTGGCCCATCTAAATCATTCCTCTCTAATAGATATAAATAATTACATTTTGATGTGATTTTAGTGTTGGTTACAAAGCGTTTTTTTTTAATTCTTTGAATTAAGATGACATAAATATAGACACTAAGCACTGGATCTTTCAGTAAGAAATAGATTTGAATCACGGATATAAGGTGACTCTGAAATTTTCTCCTCAAGAAGCCTCTGAAGTTTGACACTTGCAAATTAATGAATATGTTGAAAAGAGTTAGACCCAAATGACTTGTCCAAGGTCATATTCCAGCATGTGGCAGAGCAGATAAGAAGATATAGTAACTATGCCTCCTGGTCTTGTAGAAAAGACAACTACCTTCTCTAAGCAGCATAATGAATGATTAAATGTTCAAGAATGTAACAGCCCTGAATAGGGATATTTCTCTATGTTCTATGTTTCTAGCATATTAATTTTTAATGTGTGTGTGTTCAGAATAAAAGATTCCAAGTCCTAGGATTTGTCTTATTGAACAATGAGCTACTATAATGAATATTAGAAATGATAAACAGTAAAAAAAATCCTCAGAGCATTTTTTAAAATCTAACTTGCTGTGTTTCCTTTTCTAGATAGTTTTGTAATCCAAAAGTTGAGAACTCAGCATTATAAACCAGGACTTGTTGTCAGTTCTAATTTAGGAAGATGCAGACAGTTTTATATAGCAGTTCCATGGCCTGAAGCTGTCTGTCTTGCTGTTGAAGCCTCATTGTGTCAATTGCATGTCCTTGAACATTTCAGGTAGACTCGTAGCACTGGGATTTACCCTCCTTGTGGATTTCAGGTGGGTAAACAACACTTTTCTGTTTTCCTAATTTATTATAAGATAATGAGGTAGGAGGCATTCAGACATTATGTTCTTATATTCTTCAAGGTTCACTTCAAGGTTCAAGGGCTTTCTATTTCTCAAAAAGAAAAAGAAAGGAATTTAGTCCACAGTCCTTTTTCAAGGAACAAAACTTGCTTCCCTGGTTTCACACTGTTGTATAGCTTAGCTATCTGAAACCATACAAGTGCTTCAGATAAAATTATATTACAAAGACACTTCAGAATCATCTGGTCATATCTGAGAGGTGTTCTTCTAAGTTACAGGATTCCACAAGAAGAGGGCCTGTATCTTTTGTCAATATATATTTTCATAGGGCTTAACATTTTTCTCTCTGTTACTGTACATCCTCTAGCTATTCTTTTAAATGTTCTGCCAGGTCAAGTAAACAAAAGAAATGTGCCAGTTGATACTTAACATTTATAGGTGCAAGGGTGCATATTTACTGATTGATAGATTTATATCCTTCATTTAGGAGCTCAAGGATCTTGCATAAATTCTTTCTTCTCTTAATGTTCCGATGATAACTTCTCTCGAGGGTAGATTGGGTTGAGAAAGAATAACTGGCCCAAAGACATGCAGTGAGCTTCTTTGACTGAAGAGAGTTAGAAACTAGCCCTTTTAATGTTGCTGAAGTTGAGAAACACTGGTTTAAGTCTCTAGAGAGAAAAATGTTAAAAATGGAACTATGGGCAAATCAGTGGTAGTTTAATGTTACTCCTCAATTCTTTTCATATTTTAGTGATCTTATAGAGAAATGGGAAACCAGGGGGTTTGGGATGAATTTAAAGAATGTTATAACTTAAGCATGGTTTCAGGAGGCATGTCATATCTATGACAGTTGATATATAAATGAAGATCCTATTGATTTGAAGCAATTAATGGTTGCCAAAAAGAGAATTGAAATGATAGCATGATGAGGTAAAAAAAGTTTGTGGCTTAGCTACTGCAAACAGCAGTTGATCCCTGTGATCATGTCTTGATAATGGAGAATCCCAAGATTTTTGATACAAGAAAAGCACTTTAAGGTCTCTATGAAACAGGTTGTATCTTGCTTTGGCTAATGGCCAGAGAAATTTAAGATCTAAGTAGCTGTGGTGTGGATTAGATATAGTTATTATTACAGCTGTAGAATTTATGCTGTGTAGGATAGATTAGGGACCTGAATGGCATGCATACTAAAAGGTGACAAGCGAAAGACCAACAAATAAATGAACACAAGGCAATAATTTTACGGTATGCATCAGACATATCTATGTTGCTATGCCTCAGAATCAATACTAACTTCATCATAG
The DNA here is from genome assembly GCF_049901715.1 of Pseudonaja textilis. Taxonomy (NCBI): domain Eukaryota; kingdom Metazoa; phylum Chordata; class Lepidosauria; order Squamata; family Elapidae; genus Pseudonaja; species Pseudonaja textilis. Next base: position 49,336,701 of record NC_141990.1, on the reverse strand, counting down.
ATATTACCCAGATTCCTATACATTTTGGTTGTGGCTCTGGTTAATGGTTTTCTAGATTTTAATTATTTTTTACAGGTTGCATTTCTCTAGAATGTGTATTACATAACACATCTGGAAACTTGTTTTCCTGGGATAAAAAGCCCTACTATCACATTTCTTTGTTTTGACAGGTGCTTTTTCAGTTGTCTATCTATTTGTCTATCCATCCATCCAGAGAGCTTTTCAAGCATTGAGAAGTTTTATAAAAGATAGCTTCAAAGCTTAATTTAAGAAAGTGAAGTTTCTTCTGCAAGAAGAAGGGGGCCTTATAAAATTGGATTCTTAAGAATTGGCATTTAAGGATTCCCAGAGGGAAGCTAGGTGAGGAAAAAAAATCTATCAGCTATTGTGAAAAGTGCATTGCAGGTGAAGGAGCTTAACACAATACACATGCAATCAATGATAGCCCACTTGAACTTTACTTGTACAGTTATCTCTAGGGGAAAAAGATCTGTATGTGTTAGAATGACTGCCTTTACCAAGAAGAGGATACCACAAAAATTATATAAAAGTAACAAGAAAAAACACTATGTTCAGAGAGGTTAACAGAATAACTGAAATGTAACAAAAGGGGTTGCCATTATGAATGCTCAGATGGTTTTGGTGATGGATTATATATAGATTTCAATTCTTATAGCTATCAAGGAAAGTTTAGAGATGAATTGCATTGTTTATTGTTTTGACTACCAGCCATAACAAGATAAAACTGACATAAAAGAGACCGTACACTAATAAAACACACTAAAATGTGCAAAAATTAGTAAGAACATTAAACCACTGTTACTATAGCAGATAAATAATGGGAAAACATGAGAAGCTTTTGATAAAATTATCTCTCTATTTAGCAGCAGCTGGTGCAAAACTTGCTAATCTCCATAGTAGTATCTCCTTGTCTAAATCAATTAAATGTTCAATTTTATGTGAGTTAGACAAACTTTGTGTTCCTACCAAGAAGAGCTCCAAAATCCTCCAAGTGCTGAAGTGGAAATAGGGAAGTTCCATAAATAATTTGTAAGATCTTCTATAATTTCCTTGAAACATAGGCAGAAGTGCATCTTTTACGAGGTAGTGAGATAACAGCCTCTCTAGTTGCAGATAACTTTTGTTAGAACTTAAGAGAATGTCTGGGATAAATGGCAGTGTAATACCTCAGATAATGTTCAGGTTCAATTTTGGTTTTAAAGTTCATACTAAAGGGAAGTTTTATTTTATGATAAATAAACTGATTTCTTTGGGCAAAGACATCCAAGGCCCAGATTTTAAATAGTAGGTTATTGTTGGCATTATTTAAATACTGAAGACAAACCAAGATATGCATATGATTGGATAAAACTATAAGCCAACAAGACACACTCCTTGACAAGTCAGTAATCGGGTAGTAAGAGGGATCTAACCCAATAAAAATCCTAATAATTTTTTTAGATTTAATTGGTATGTACCAGTTTCTGCATAGAGAAAGGGAATAGGTGTATTCAAAATTGTTCTGAGGAGCATATTTTGAATGAATTCTATATCCTAAGAGGTTAAGGCTCTTTTGTGCATAAAAAGTAAGAGCTTTATTTTTTTTGAGAGAGAGAAAATTAGGATCGGTGGAATTTGACAGCCATTCTTGTTCACCAGAACTTTATTATTCCTGCCAAAGCTTTTTCAGGTTTTATTTTTAGGGTTAATAACAAGAACACCAATTACTGAGGTGGTAAAAATGATATCCATATATCTGATTTATATTATGTTCCCCAGTTGTCCATTTGTTCCGTTTGCATTTCTCACCCCGAAACCACCACCTTTACTCTTTTCATAGACAATTTTAAGGAGACAAAGGTGACCAATGTTCTTAACTGTATGTGCAAACGTAATTAATAATGGGATATAAGCATTAAGTCATCTGTATAAAGTAATATGGACAAGTTCCTTTACCTGAAAAAAAAAAAACTTCACTCAGGGCTGAAACATTATCATTAATAAATAAATAGTAGAGATGCTAGCATACATCCTCTTTACATCTTTAAAAATCTTGATGCTATCTGCTATCCTATTGAGATGAACCTAATCTTAATCTGAGTACATAAAGCCATGATAAAAACTAATAACCATCTATCCAAATCCAGCAGATCTAACTTAAACCATAGCTTGTTTCCAGGGGTGGGATATGACAGGGTTAACTACCGGTTCAGGATTTACGAGCTTCCCTGCCCGCTGTGAGCCACACGCCTGTAAATCGTCATTAGCACACTGCATGCTGAGAAGCAGCCTTTGAAACAGCCCTCTTTTCTTGTTTTTTTAACTGTAGCTGTGCCTCATTCGGCAGCTGAAGTTGAAAAATCAGGAAATAAAGATCAGGTAAGAGCCCAGGTGGGCGGGTGGGCAAAAACATCAGCAGACATAGAACCGGTTCTATGTCTGCTGCTCTTCAGAGCTACCGGTTCTACAGAGGTGGACAGAACTGGTAGAAATCCACCCCTGCTTGTTTCTATTGATAAAAGTGAAAGCTTCATGGGAATCCACAAAGACTATGGTTTCCCATTGACAAATTTTACATACTTATTTATCAGATGATCCAATATAAATCCAGAGTCAGTTGTTGACTTTCCTGCTATAAACTCTGCCTATTCTTCTGCAAGCACATTGTTATCAATGACCCAACCTTCTAATTTATTAGCTAAATGATTTGCATAAATTTTAGCTGTGATGTTAACTGGGCTAATCAGTCTACAGTTTTCTGGGTGGCTATGATCACTTCTTTTGTATATTAGGACCATTATGTTTGTATTCTAGCCTTGGAGAAGTTGGCTAGAGGAAATTTATTTAATAATAAACCTATTTATTAACCAAAATAGGTTTCCACCAAACAACATTAGCCTTTAATAAATCACTAGAGATATTATCTTCTCCTGGGGTTTTGTCTCATTGCAATGCCAGGATCAGAGATTTTTGTTTAAAAGAAAGACAGGGTGCTACGATGTAGCATCACCAAAATTTAGAATTACCAGGAATGGGATAAGGAGCAAACAATCCAGTATAATATTTCTCAAAATCTTTAGACACTAGGATTTATTTATTTATTTATTTATTTATTTATTTGTCATATTTCAGAATCTCCCATTTCCCTCACAGTGGCATTCTGGACAGTGTACGATCAAATAAGAAAAGCATAAAAACAGTATGTAAAATTTAAAAGAGGCAGGGAATGTTAAAAATTGTTTAAAAAGTGGGGATAGGACTTTCAGGTACCAAAAACCACTCCATGACTGGCCATGCTGAGGCTGTATGGATACTTTTCAAAGGTATCCCAATGTTGAGCACATGAGAGATGACCAGGGCATGAGTGACTGAGCAGAGAGTTCCCTATACAGGAAAGGGCACAACACTGGCACACAATACAAAGTTGAGCAAAAGCCCTCCTAGCTACAACTGTCACTTGCTCTTCAAGCAGGAGTCATGAGTTTAAGAGGACCGCCAGATTAGGTACCCCTGCCTGGGGTAGTGCAATACCATCCAAGACCAAAGATGAAAAAATCCTGGATGCAGACTCCCCACCCCCAGCTTAACAGGGTTCAGCTGAAGTCTATTTTTTCCAATTAGACCCCCATAGCTTCCAAGCATCATGAAAGGACATCCACGGCATCATTCATTTCATCCAGGAGAGAGATGTATAACTGGGTATCATCAGCATACTGGTGATACTTCATTCCATAGTGATGGATAATCTCACCCAGAAGTTTCATGTAGATGTTAAAAAGGAGAAGAGAAAGCATAAAGCAGGGACCAAGAGCTGAACTTCTTGCTAAATAAATGATTACCCATGGGGAGCAACTACCTTTTACTCTCCTTTACAAATTCCTAACCATACAATGTGCTAGTGTACATTCAACAGTGGCTTTATTGTAGAAATGAACTTAATTTACCATTGCCCTGACTTAATTCTGCTTTTATTTATTCAAGTATTTGTTGGTAGTAGCTCAAGATAACTGAAGAAGCTGGCTCAGCATTAATCAATTTAAGCTGAATATCTGCCAGTTGGCTTGAGCAAAGTTTGCAGTGATTTTATCAGCTAAATTAACAGACCAATTAATTCTTTTTGTCCTGAATGTTTTTAATGCAGGTATTTAGATTGTTATATATTCTCAGCATTCTACTCTCTTTCAAGCCAGAATATTGGAAAGTGATAGGTGCTGGTCACTACAGCCTTGTAGGATAACTTCATATTTTGAAATGTTTCTATTTTGACAAAGGGAATACATACTGTACATACAGTAGTCAAATATTGTTGTTCCATTTGCTGATAAGTATGTGAAATTACCTGGAAAATCTCTGGGATGAGAGTCATTCAAAATTTGAAAATTTCATTTGTAAAGTAGATTTAGAAGTTTAAGCCTTTCCAGGTTTACTTTGGAATCCTTCAAGGTGTATAAAAAAGCAATGTAGAGTTAATCAATATTAAATTTCAATCATTTTGCTATTTTGATCTTATCACCTCCTATTCTTGCATTCAAATCACCCACTAAAGTAATATTGGGAAATTATCCCATTAAACATCAATTATGTGTAGTCTAGAGCTCCTGATTTTGAGTTTTAGCATTTCTGGGAAGCATATTAGGACAATCTTAGTTATTTGTTGTCATAAATCTCACTAAGGGGAAAGAGGGATAAACCTCCAAATTCCACTTCCCATTTAATGAAATATCCATAAAGGAGTGGCCCAGAGAATGTAGTTTCCTTGCTATTGCTTTAGCTATGATACAATTTTGTTTCCTTCGTTTAATTTACAAATATTTTTGTTAAAAATATTTATAAGTACCATTTCTTAAGTATGTTCTTCTGTACATACTTAATCAAAATGGCTATTGCATATATCCATTTTGCTCTGTATCATATAATTGTATTGGCAATTAACCAAATCAATTAATTTGTTTACAATTAAAATTCAATTAAAAGAAAGAATCTTGATTTTTTTTTAGTAGATTCTGAAAGTGTTATTTCCATGGTATTCTTTCAAAAGAAAAGACTATTTGTTATAATAAAGCAACAACCCAAGGGCAATGAGAAAAAGAATATAGAGGTTTTTGTCTTGTTGGAGAGTAAAATTTACTTAAAGTGGTCACAATAAATATATTGGTTCAGGAGAAACTAAAAGAGGTTTAAGCTGACATGCCTATATTTGTAGAAAAACTTGTTTGCGTCTAATATAACATAAAAAAAATGCTCAAGTACAGTTTGTCCTTGTGTTAGGACTGTTCTATAGAAGTGCTAACATCCTTAGGTTGAGACCGTAGGTCATATAGTATATATTTGCTGATCATGCAAAATAAATTTGACTCCCCCCTCCCAGGTCTGTGATTTTTTTTAAAAAATCATTCCAGCTTGTGTCTTTTTGTTTGACTTGCCTTTTCTCCCAGATATCATGCTTCTTTGAAAAAAAAGAGAAAAAAAAACCCTTCACACAGAGGGAGACCAGATGACTGCAAAAAAATATAATCTTTCCATTCTTCCATACCACCCCTCCCCACATCCAATCACACCTATCCTTCCATCCCTTACCCCGCCATCAGAACTGATGAAGCTTTTTGGATTAAAAGCAAAACGTTCTTCTTCCTCAAAGAAAAAGCAGCCCAGTTGCCTTTCAAAGAAAAAAAAATCACCCTTGAGACAACTATAACTTGGATGACTGACAATTTCCCCAGACACACAAACACAATACTTCGATGGAGGTTTAAAATGCTGACTTTGAATAATAGGTTATGTTGTTGCATTATACAGAAAAGCATAGCACTAAACTACCAGAGGCCAGAGCCAGACTGTGGATTTCCTGCTGATTTAAAATCCCATCCTTTTTTCAGCCCACTCTCAAGTCTGTCTGGAACTTCTTAAAACTTCTTTCTTTCTTCCAAAGTTTCAGTCACTCCTCCCAGCTTATTGTCATCAGCAAAATACCCTCAACTCCCTCTTCCAAGTTATTGATAAGCGTAGATGGGCATAGGATTAAAGACAGACCTCTGTGGTACTGTGCTTAATACTTTCCTTCAAGCTGAAGTTGACCAATAAATTATCTTTGGTAAGATCATTTAATCAGCTGTGACTCACCTAAGAACAGTATCCTCTGGCCCATATTTTATTATTTTATAAAAGAGAATATTACAGGACAGTCTATCAAAAGCTTTGCTCAGGTTCAGGTACATAATGCTTATGGCATTCCCTTGATTGTTTAATTTCAATTTGTAAGCTAGAAACTCTATCAAAGAAGGAGATAAGGTAACTCTAATATATGTTTGCAAAAATACTCATCTACAGATACTTGTTAATTGTAACATACTTCCTCAAATGGTCAGAAGTACACTGCTTCATAATTTGTTAAACTTGCTGAACAGATATCAAGCAAACAAAGTCTCTGTCTTCCTTCTCTTTTTAAAGATGGAAAGATATTTTAGTCTTCCCAAATTTTGAACCCCGTTCCTCCAGGAGTTTCTTATAAGAATTCTTCTGTATTCACCTCCACTATGTGCTTTGGTACTCTATGATGTAATCAGTTTTGTTTAATGAATGGAGTTTGTTTAAATTTGCTAACCTTTCTCTTAACCCAGAGGTGTCAAAGTCGCATCGTTAAGGTGTTGTCACGTGATGTATCAGGACTTTCCCCCCTTTGCTAAACCGGGCTTGGCCAAAGCGTAACGCTGGTTATCATATTAATGTATTTATTTTTGTTGTTTATTTTATAGCTCTATTATTTTACTTTTGTCACACTCCTTTCATTTTTCTTCCTTTTTATCATTTTAAGTTGTCTAGAGTAGCCCCATGGTGAGGTAGGTGGCAAATAAATTTAACAGACAAACAAATAAAGAAATGAAACAGATTCTTTGGAACTGCCCAAGCAAATAATTCAGTAGCCATCAGAATAAAATATCTAACCAAGGAAGTACTGTAAATGGATCTCACGGCAGCAGTTTGAAGTTTGACAGCTTTCTTAGCCTTAGTAAGTCTTCTGGCTTCCGTGGTTGGATCTATCTGTTCCAGTATTGATGTCTGCTTCTGCAAGACAAGTCAAATTATCATTGTCGTGAGAATTGTTTTTTTTCTTTTTCTTTGTTGATTTTGTCTACTCATTCAGTGTGGAACTGCTAGTTCCAATTTGGGTGGGGGGGCATGATGTCATCATAAGGGGGGCACAAAGGCTTGAAGAAATGTTATGATTTAAATTTTGGTGGTCTGTGGCCACAAAAGGTATTTAAAGAAGATCTGTGTTGAAGAAAAGGTTGAGAACCACTCTGATAGTTAATAACAATACCTTTCCTTGGAGTACTTCAAAAGCCATTCTTCTGAATGTTGAATACTTGCTGAAACCATCCAACAGACAAATCTGTCTCAACTCTGATTATCACAAATTTAAGGATAAACTCGATAATTCTCCAGTGCTGCCATTCTCCTTGCTTTTTTCTCAATCAGTTTTTCTGTGGTGGTAGAGATTGGTTAGGATAGTAGGCCCCCTTGTTCCTTCTTCCATCTTGTCACAAATGAAGTGATCAGTGAGAAAGAACAAGAAATTGTTGGACTCTGACTTGGCAGAGTGAGATTTTCAGCAGAAGTCAGAATGATTGAAATCCCCCATTATCACTACCACATGTACAGTTTTAACATACGGCCTCGCAATAGGTGCTTATATGTAATTGCGCGCATGTGTTGATAAACTGTTTTTTTCTCTCTGTCAGAAAACAAAGCTGCTGCATATTTTCATTACAATGTATGTTCATGTTTATTCTGTTTTTTTTTTGTTGCCTTGAGCTAATCAATATTTTATTTACGAATATTGGTAAATAAAAAATAAATGAATAAGCTTAATGAACATGACACAAAGTTTTTGATCTCATGCCTGGAAAAGAAGAAGATATGTTTAGCTAGAAATTCTCAATCTATATCAGCATTTCTCAAATGGGGTTGATTGCAAATGGTTCTGTGAGAAATTATGACCGAAAAAAACCATTGTTTTTTGAACAATACTTGTGCAAACCATAATGGCTTCATGACTCAGTGCTAGGTAGTTACATGACTGTTGTTGTAAATGTTACAAAACATGGTTTCTGTAGTCTGGGAATGAATTATATTGGAAATTTTTGTATTGTTTTATTTTATTCAGGGGTTCCCAGGGATCTGAAAATTATTTCAAGGATTCCTGGTTAAAAACATTGAGGAAAGCTGATCTATATTGTTCAGGGTAAACCAGGGACAGGGACAGTGGTGGGATTCAATTTTTTTTACTACTGGTTCTGTGGGCGTGGCTTGGTGGGCGTGGCAGGGGAAGGATACTGTAAAAATCTCCATTCATAGGTGGTATTTGCCGGTTCTCCAAACTACTCAAATTTTCCACTACCGGTTCTCCAGAACTGGTTAGAACCTGCTGAATACCACTGGTGGACAGGGAATTGTTTTTCCCCCACCATTCTTGATGTTAACTTTTGAGTCTACAAAGAGTATACTCTAAATTGTGGCACTTGAAGAATATTCTGTATGTTGCAAAATGAATTATGACAACCATATTTAGCCATAGGTTGCCAGTATTACTTTTCAAAGTACATTATAGTAAGCTATAATATTTATTTTGTTAAAAAAATGCAGTTTACCCACAGTTGTTTGTTTGTTTATTTATTTATTTATTTATTTATTTATTTATTTATTTATTTATTTATTTAAAAGAATCAAACTGCCTATAGCTGAAGCTGTTTGGGACATTTATAACCACCACACTAAAGAAATGCAATTTAATTACAAACATATACAATCAAAATCAAATGCAAAATGAAACAGCATAAACTAGGAAGCAGCAATGTGACCATTCAAAATCTAAGACAATACAAATTAAAAGACAATGAAAAAGCCTGGGAAACAGAACAACTTTCACCAGGTGCAAGAATGATGCTCCTGTAAGATTTTCTGAGGAGGGATTCCATAAATAAGATACCACCACAGAGGATAATGGATTTGACTAATTGCTTTACTGTATGTGCCCTCAACTCATTACCAATTCTTAGTGACCACACAGAATATTTGTCACCAATCTGGTCTTTCTGGTCTTGAGTCCATCCATTTATTGCTGGTTGTCCTCTTTTCTTCCATTTCCCCCCCAGCACTGTAGACATATCTGAAGAAGTTAGGTTTTCATTTAATTGTCTGATGTATAATAATTTGAGCCTGGTCATTTGTGCCTTAAATGAGTTAATTTGTTTGATGATTAATTTGTTTTCTTGGCTATCCATGACTTTCTCAGGCTATCTAAAGCATAAACATTCTCTCTATCCTTGTTCATTACAGTCCAACTTTCATTTCCAGAAAATGTCAAAGAGAAAATAATTGCCTACTCAATGTTTGCAGGTGTAGTCATATCATGGCATATGAATATATTTTGCAAGACTTTCATTTCTACTCAACCAAGTCCTAGCGTGCAGCTTATTTCTTGACTGCTGGTTCCTTTGTTGTTGTCCTAGAGGAGTACTTAAATAGAAATCAACATGTCAGATGTTAAGTAGGCTTCATAGACTTAAATAATGAGTGAAATGTCACCTATCCAAATATGTTAGTCCTAACTAGAAAACATGGCAATGTATTTCTGGAACTCCTCATCAAACTTAATGTGATTTCACAGGTAATCTGGCAATTACTAACTCGGGGAATCACAAGAGCTTTCAAAGTATCCTTATTCTGAAAGAATAATCCAGTGTCAAATCTTAAGAAATCTTTCAGTAACAATGCCTCTTAGAAAACTAAAATATAACCTAGCTGATAGCAACATAAACCACTGTAGTTCAATATTGGCATTTTTCAAATTAAGTTGCTAGTTAGTTTTGATGCTCCTTTGTTTAAGGGGAATTGCATATAAAAAAGATGTGGAAGGAGAAGGAGAGGAGTCTCATTAAAGCATTAAAACCAGGCTTTTTATTCCTCTTTCTTTCCCTCCCTTTCAGTTCTTCAGAAAATGTTAATTTAATTGTGATACTATCACTTTGATGACAATATGACAAGACAGACAAATTTGATTGTATTCTCCACAGAGCAAAGCATATGCTACTTGGGAGACATTGAGAGAGAGGAGGACATAAAACAAATGGAGTTCATGAATATACAATTTTTATTGTACACAGTAGCGATATCTAAACTTCAGAGAATAGGTGGGTAAAGACTTTATGCTTTCCTATTGAGATTAATTGGTGCATTTTTAATGTGTCAGCTGAGAATATTACAGTTGATGTTAAAATGTTGGCATGAGTAAGAATATATTTTTTCACAAGATGAATACTCCATTTATTAGCTACAGGAAGTCCAAGTCTGGTAGCATTTCTTAAAAGTATTTTTTGCTATCACTGTGTTATAAATTATATCAACTTAATTGCAATTATAGACTTGTTTAGGTAAAGGTCATGTTTGTCGACTGGTTATAAACTAAAAGAGAAATTAATAAATGTATTCCCTTGGCAATAGAATGTGAATTGAGTTTAGGCAACATAATGGGAGGAGGGGAAACATAATTCTATTTCTACTTTAATATAATATTGCAAATAAAACCAGCACACATTAACAAGTGGTAAATTAGATTTGTCTAAGTAAACATGTTTGTACAATAGTAGCAGTATTGCTAAGGTAAGGACAATCTGAAAGTTAGGAGCTGCATGTAAATGGTACCAATTCATTTTATAGAAAGGAAGAGGTGGGAGATATCCCTCTTGACAATTACCTCTGAGGATATAGTCTATTTTTTGTTGAAAAAATAAATTATGAAATTTCATCTATTAATCTATTTTGCTCTAAGAAGTAAGCATAATTTTTTTTAGTCAACTTCTTAGATGAGTTGAAATTTACTGTCCTGATCACAGCCATTTTAATCAGCCAGTGCAGCCAGGTTGAAGAATTCCTAGCTAACATTCCCTTCATCCTCAGGGAGTATAGCCAATGGTTATGATAGTTGAGAATGATGGGAGTTGTGTAACACTTGATCTTAAGAGGACGCTTAAACTATCATGTTTATGTGTATGTAGGAATGAGTATATGTTTTGATATCTCTCTCTCTGTGTGTCCTTTAAAGAGATATACTTCAGTACAGATTTTGATTGGCTCTCCTTAAAAAGCTTATTCAGATATGCATGATTATCTTTCATTGACTTCAACTATGAGAGATGATGAGAAGATTTGATTAAGCTGTCACAGATGAATGAAATCTTTTTCAATAGCGAAAGTTAACATACTTTGTGGAATGTCATCAGCTGTGCAGAAATCAAATGCAGTCATCTAATCATTGAGTGATGTACAGTATATACATGTTTAATCAATTATTAGGAGGTGTATCAGCCAAAAGGCTTGGAAGTGATAGAACAAGAAAAGAATCAGTGTTTTGTTAACACAGATCCTTTTAACCATGTTTAAACAGAATATTTTCAGGTCTACAAATAGGGTCCCTTTTATAGGTGGGTGTTGGCTTTTTCAAACCCATTAAACAAGAATACTTTACTTATGGTACCTTTACCTGAGTTTTACCTAAGGCTTCCAAACTTAAGTTACAAAAATTTAGATAATCTCTAGATGACAGGAAATATTAAACAGTCTAACTTTTTCTGTCAGATAATGTTGTCTGGATTTTTGCAACACTGATCTTGTAGTCCTATTTTACTTGTTTCTTAGGTTCATTAAGAATTTTGAGTGTTGTTCTCATTTCGACCACACGTATACTAAAATTTGAATGATACAAGAATTTGAGTGTTTTTTTCCTAGCCTAAATTAGGCAGGTTCTTAGCAAATGTAACTACACCAAAAGTCATTGCCCTCATTGGAAATTTTTATGAAATCTAGATTCTTCAAAAGATTGATTGATTTCTACTGACTTATTAAGGCTGAAAAAAAATGGTTACATTTTATTCAATCATTCAAAGTACAACCTTGTTTCCAGACTCCATCAATTCTTTCTTTCTTGAACCAGAAGAAACCCCCTGCAAGCTCATTTTCCAGACTTCCATTAGAAAACTCTCAAGATTCAATTCTTTTTAATAAAAAAAAGCCAATGCCAGTTTGGAATAAGGGCCACAATTATTTTCAATGAAGTCAGAATTTCTCTTCTTAAAAGCTTCCAGTGTTGGAGCACTTGCAACTTCTGGAGGCAAGTTGTTCCACTGATTAGTTTTTCTAACTGTGAGGAATTTCTCCTTAGTTCTAAGTTGCTTCTCTCCTTGTTTAGTTTCCACCCATTGTTTCTTGTCCTGCCCCCAGGTGCTTTGGAGAATAACTTGACTCCCTCTTCTTTATGGCAGCCCCTGAGATATTGGAATACTGCTATCATGTCTCCCCTAGTCCTTCTTTTCATTAAACTAGACATATCCAATTCCAGCAATCGTTCTTCCTATGTTTTAGCCTCCAGTCCCCTAATCATCTTTGTTGCTCTTCTCTGCACTCTTTCTAGAGTCTCAACATCTTTTTTACATCATGGTGACCAAAACTGGATGCAATATTAATTACCAATAATACCAAAAATAAAAATAAAAATTTACCCTCTTAAATATGCTGAACATTTTTAAACAATGTCATTTACCAAGCGAGCCTGGTTGTGGTCACTTGAATTTTTTGGAGACCTTGCTGGAATAGAGAACCTGCTCACTCGCTTTGTAAACTAATAACCCCCTCCTCCCAAATCCCATCAATATCTCTTCCCATTCCCAAGTGGACCATAGTAACACTTCTGTGGGAAAATTTGCAGAATGCCCATATAATTCATTGTTTAACTTGCCTAGCAATTAAGGGTGCCTGAGGCAGCCAGGCAGCTTCCCATTCCACTTGGCTGACTGTTAAGCATGACCTCTCTTCCCCTTCCCCCCCTCCAAGTTCAGAACTCTTCTCATCTTCCAAAATTATGTGAGAAATGATTTTTCATGCTATTTGCATGTTTTAGCACATCCATCATTATCATGTGCACTGACAGCTTTATACTTCAGCTGTGACAGAGCTTGAAAAATAGTAGGCCTATCAATCACTACATTGTAGGTTTCCAAAATGAGAGCTTTGCAGCTGACATTTTCCCTGTGCCTTTCCTTTTGTCTGCTTTGCTTTTCTTCACCCACAATCAGTGGCTTTTTGTCATTGTTGTTTAATTACACAAAAGATGATTTGGGGTGATAGCCAAATGTTGGAAGACATCTATTCCCAACCTTTCTCCTATCTTTCAATTGTATTTCTTTTTTTGCCATTCTTGCTTTGAATGTTTTCATGAAGAAAGGATAGGATCAAAAAGGATGATAGGATTTGCCTAAATTTATTTCTCCCAAATGTTACATTGTCAAATAACTTGGCTCTAGCTGTTCTACTCATGTGTATGCACTGTCATATTCTTATAGTTAGTTTTTTCTCTGGATAAAAGGTACAACCTATACATGAGAGAAGGGAAGACAGACATCAAGGTATGTCCAGCTAATTATTTTTTTCAGAAAGAAAACCAGCCAGATGGTGCAAATACACTAAAGAACAAACCATCCTAAACTGTCAGGACATTCTGATGGCCACAGAGTGCTACTAATAGTAGCAGAAAAGAAGAATGTGAAATGGAAAACCTGAGGAAGGAGAATGTAATAGAATATCCTGGAAGTTGGAATGGACATCTAAACAAGAACCAGCTATACTGCAAGGTCCAAAGCACCCTCTATTATTTCCAAAATTTTAGAGTCCAAATACAAACAGTCCTCAACTTACAACAGTTTGTTTAGTGACAGTACAAAGTTACAATAGCATTGAAAAAAATTACTTATGACCATTTTTCACACTTATGACCACTGCAGCATCCCCATGGTCACATGATTTACATTCAGTTGCTTGTCAACTGGTTTATATTTATGATGGTTGCAGTGTCATCTAATCATCTTTTGCAACCTTCTGATAAGCAAATTTGCATATTAACTTAGGATAGAGCTACAAACGGAGAGAAAGAAATGTTTTTCCTGAGTGAAGCAAAAAGTATTGTGGCATTCTTCAAATCCTCCTCCATTCCTTTCTACCAGCCTCCCTTCTTTGGTCAGATGAGGACCTCTCCATACTCTCCAGCATTCTTCAACTTTCTTCACAACTTTGCAATTTCTTGGCTCTAATGTCAGAGAAATCAAGTCACCACATCGGGCATCAAATTATTACTCTAATTTCTGGAATAACTTTCTCCCCGTCATCATAAATGGGAAAGCCAGATTCTCTTAATAACCTTGTTACTAGTTTAACAACTGCAGTGATTTACTCTAATGGGCCAAGAAAAGTCATAAAAATGGGGCAAAACTCACTTTCTCACTTAGCAACATAAATTCTGGGCCCAATTGTGGCCATAAGTTGAGGACTCCCTGTACCAAAGACAGTTCTGCTCACATGTTAGAAAATGAAGGTTACCAAATAATAGTTAAATTGAATTGAAAATAATTAGATGTCAATTAGATGACTTCATACTCTTAGAACAGCCCTTGGTATGTTATTGAGTCTGACTGACATTGAGCAGTGTGTTTGTAAACAAAAAAAATGTTCATACACACTCAGTGGTTGGAAAAGATGGGAGCAACATAGGTGTAATGAGCTGTTTTCAAGTTACACTTCGAGTGTAGAGCTGTGAGATTTTATCGCTTACAATTTGGCTTTTAGGCCCAGGTTTTACTTTTAAAAATATCAGGTCAATGAGATCAAAGATTGCAATTAAGTGGATCCCAAGGTTAATTTATCTCACTTTTAAAACAAGCACCATCAAAATCTTTCTTTTGGCAGCTCTGATGCACCAACTCATTTCACCTTACTTAGGCACTGAGTTGTTTGGCAACAATGGGTTAATTGTGGTATTGTTCACCTCAGATTTGCATATTAACTCAGGATAGAGCTACAAACTGAGAGAAAGAAATGTTTTTCCTGAGTGAAGCAAAAACTACTGTGGCCTTCTTCAGATCCTCTGCCATTCCTTTCTACCAGCCTCCCTTCTTTGGTCAGATGAGGACCTCTCCATACTCTCCAGCATTCTTCAACTTTCTTCACAACTTTGCAATTTCTTGGCTCTAATGTCAGAGAAATCAAGTCACCACGTTGGGCATCAAATTATTACTCTAGTTTCTGGAATAACTCCCCATCATCATAACATATCTTTCAAAGATCTGCTGTACAAGCTTCAAAAGTTAATTTCCTCTCCTAACCCACCTCTAATTGCTCTGGTAACCAAGAAACTTCCATTTGTTTACAGCAGTTGACTTATAGGGTTGAAAGCTTACTTTAAAAGGATAACACCTTGGAAAATAAGCACCAAGATCGCAATAGGCAAGTATGCCAGTGAAAAAGGAACAAAAGGAATGGGGAGAAGGGAGAGAAAGAATGGCTATTTCTTTCATTGGATGTTATAATCAGAGGGCACTGAAAGGTGAATGAACTAAGGAAGAACCATCCAATTGGCCTTCTGTCTGCATTTAAGAAAGGTTTCATAGAAAAGACCAGAGAATTGATTCACTGTGATGTTGGATTTTAATCAAAGCCAGAGGATAAGTCAACTTTTTAATCAAGATTTTCTGTAATGGATTATTTTCCTAATTGGATGGGTACAGGAGACAAACACATAGAACCTAGTGCTCTTTGGCATTCTTTAAATATTGGTAAACTTTCAATCTCAGCTGATTGTGAGATAAAATCTCTACTGGAATCGGGCACTCTTGGAGGTCACACATTCAACTCGTAAAGCTATGCACTGAATAAGAGCCAGGCAAGTATTATCTTAATTCGGTACTGTAATTAAGACAGTTATCCTTGCTTAGACAGTTCATTGATGGGTTAAACTCTGAAGGACACCCCACAGGTTACAAAGTTTTTGTTGGAAGCAAAATACATGGTAAAAGCCAACCAAGATTAATCATTTTCTGCCTTGTCCCTTCAAATCAGTGAAACAGATTAGGTATGCTAAATCTTATTTAATTCCCTGAAATTGAATTAAATTATTCTCACAACCAATTGTTATAAAATGCAAAACTTACAGTATATTTTGATAGTATGCCCAGTATGATGCAAGAAATAGCAGCAGTTTTATCATCAATCTACAGAGTGAAATATTCTGGGGTTCTGGATTGGCCCTACTTAAACAAATTCTTTAATTGAGCTCTCTTCAGATAACAATAACTTTTTTATTTTAATATAAACTTTGTCTGAATAATAAAGGGTTCCTGGCTTTTGCATCTTTCTGTGTTTTTCTTGACTCCAGCCCCATCTCTTCTACAGTCCAGCTGATCTAGCATAGCTTTCGATGGATGATACAAATACCGGTATTTACTATCTAGCAAGATATGTACCATGATCAACAGCATAGACATACTTGAAGTTCTAAGGTATAGCAAGAAGGTGATTGCCTGAAGAAAGATCCCTCAAATTGGTTTGTTTTTTTTCCATAAAGTATGGTGTGTACGTGTGGTAAAGAAGGCTGCAATGGGGTGGAGTGTGTGCAGTGGGTGGGAGAGAGCATCATTTCTATGAAACAGAAGTTTTAGTCAGAAGGAACATTGGATCTACAGAAAACACCTCAAGATAGGAGCCTGATGGTGCAGTGGTTAGATAACAATACTGTGGGATAACTTTGTCCATAGCCTAGAGATTGATCCTGATGGGCTCAAGGTGGACTTAGCCTTCCATCCTTCCGAGGTCAATAAAATGAGAACCCAGATTGTTGGGGGCAATATGCTGACATTGTAAAACTACCCAGAGAGTGCTATAAAGCACTATGGGGTGGTATATAAGACTAAGTATCATTTTTTAAAAAGGAAAGATTTTTTTGCTTCTGGAGCTCCGGATCAATACAGGTGATAGATGACATAGATAATGTCACAAATTTGATGTCACAAGCAGATTTGAATGCATAGATTATACCATAAAGCCAAATTAGAATTTGGTCATGTATAGACTTTCTGATGGACAGCAGGCAGCCAAACATATTTGACGATGTGGTTATTTCTCAAACTCAAATCAACAAATCCTACCTGCCTTTACATCACTGGTCTACTGCAAAACTATTAAAGAAACATATTGCCCAAACAAAGAATTTTTTTTTTTTATGAAACACACTTCTCTAGTTTATCGTAGTCAAATTTTGCTCTCAGGTCTCCTTATCCCTATGACTTTTTATTTCTGCTTTTTAGACACCACCCTCTGATCAGTTCTCCAGCTTTGCCTCTTGGCCTCTTTTTCACCACATAATTCCCAAGTCTTTGCCAGCAAGTCCCACTATTTTTCTCCACAATAACAATACTGTTAATCAAAGCTGCCATAATCATAATGTGATTTATCAAAATATTTTGCAATATTGTATAAAAATGTTTTCTGATGGAAACAGGATCACAATTCTCATCAACCTCTCTTAAAAAAAATTAGTGAAAGCAGCAGTGATGAGATTAAGACCATTCTCCCCAAGCCTTGTCTTTATTTTATTTCTGGATGACCAAATAATGCCAGATTGTATTTTGAACAGAAAGAATATTTACGTGTTACAGGAGTTTCTAATGTATGTGTGATGGTATTCCTCCTTGATTAAAAGTAAATCTTCAGGAATAAAAGCTTCACTGAATAATGGTGGTACTATAAGCCGTTAGTATGCCATGAAATCTGCACATATTCCAATGGATGGAGCTTGGATCATGGTGCATGGCCATCTTGTCACTGGTTGGATTTGAACTGAGGAAACTTGGTTCAAATCCACTTGTAGCAATGGAATCTCAATAAATAGGTTTTGGCCAGTTTCTTTCAGCCAACCCCACAGTTACTTCTGTGTGAGGGGGGGTGGGGAAATGAAAGAAAATGATAGGTATACCACCCTGAGCTACTGCAAGGAAAGATACAAAACTAACACATAGAATATAGTTCCACAGCTATACCACTAAAGAGAAAGGGGCTCTTTTTTATCCTCTTATTTACAGTGATTTCAAGTATAATTCTCTTTTCAACACCTAGGTCTAATTCTATCATAAAATTTCCACTCAAAGTAATCATTGAGTTTTACAGTTGGACAGCTTTAATCATTGAGTTTTAGAATTTGATGGCTTTTTTAAAAAATGGTTGAGAAACATTCAAAAATATTATTTGGGATACTTTAAAAAACTCTTTTCAGCCTCTTATAAAGAACACTCTAATCCTTTACTGCAAAAAAAAAAAAGCGCCATCAGTTTAACATAGTACCTGTGGCGTTATTTCTTAAAATGATTCTTTTAAACATCTAAGTAAATAAAATAATAATATCCTAAATCTAATAAAACATGACAACAGATATCAGAAAATATTATTTTTTTTGCCCACCCAACTGGTAAGCTACTTCATGTGACACTTTTGAAAAAGGAAGCATTCATCCTATGTCTCTCAAGATTATGTCTGAAGGAGACAAACTGTTGCTTAGGGAGCATGGCTGAGGATGAAAAGGCCCTCTGTGTAGGTGACATGTTGTCTGCTCATCTAGGGCTGCATTTTGTCTTATTTCTGTTGTCACAGAACCTGAGGCTAGTACTTGATGCAATACTAGGTTTGCCCCCATTTCCCACACACACCTTTTCTGTCTCATTCAATTCTTCTTCCCTCTTATTGCACTCTCCTAAGTGGGTGAGAAAATCCTGTGGAACAAAAATCATGGAACTTTCTGAATCCATTTGATAAAACTGCGCATCCAGTCCAAATCCCATCAATGGCAATGTTTTTTTGTAAAAATGCAAATGGCTCGGATTTGGATTAGGGCATAAATACACAAAGATGCAGAATGATAACATTCCAAATTCTGTTACATTTTGCAGTTAGACATGTCATAGGACACTATTAAGCTAGGACTAAGATATTTTCTTTTCAATTTTGATTATAAAGAGACTTTCAGACTTTACAAGGAATAATTGAGTTTTGACATTTTGATCCACTTTGTATGTACGTATTAGTAAAATTCATGCATGCTATGGTGAGAAAAAGAAGGCAGAGTATAGATTTCCAGATTAAAAAATATATAGGGGTATGAAAGCATTAATATTTTCTATTTATTTCATTAAGGAAATTTACCTGTACATGGAAAATTTTCACACTCATTTAAGGAAGGGCAAATATCTCCTAAGCATCTTCTCCTAATTCTAACATATAATAGTTTCTATTTATATTTCTGATAGTCACATTATATTTCATTTTAAGTATGTTCAGCTTTATTGAGAAACCTGAAGTTGTCCCCTGACTCCTCTTTTTTCTCATCTTGACCCCCACCCTATTATTTCCCACTTTTCAACTCTTGAATGCCACATTGGGGTGGTAAGTCCAAGTTTGCATGTAACCTGGAAATGCTTTGTAAACACCAAACAACTGGATATTACATATAATTTTGATATTCTCTTCTTAATATATATTCATGGGTGTTAATATTGATTTTTATTTCTTCTATTATTCTACATTAATTTAAATAACCTTTTCTTTCTTAAATCAAGCTTGGTGGTTGATTAGGCAGCTAATCTCATACTCTTTTCTCATTTACTTCTCATCCAGTTTTAGACATAATAAATGGAAATAAAAGTTTGGAAGACCTGCAGACCTAATTTTTTTTTCATGAGTAATAGAAAAATGGATGTCTTCATTTTGATATCAAATTTTGCACTTACATGACAATTAGCTATATAAAGGATCATGATATGTGTAGTCTTAAATTTCTAGAGCAATGGCCCTCAACCTTTTGGGCACCAGGGACCAGTTTCATGGAGAAAAGTTTTCTGCAGATTGGAGGGGGCATGATTTATTTATTTTTTGCATGCTGCCTTCATCCCACAGATGGAGCTTTGCTTGTTTGCACAGATTGTTTGCTGGCATGCCACAGACTAATGACAGTCCACAGACTGGGGGTTGAGAACCCATGTTCTAGAGTACACCAAGGTTATCTACTACTGATTTTTATTCTGGTTCTCATGATGCTCTATAGATTTGAAATGACACAATTTTTAATGCTAGGGTATTAAAGTAAGAACAGATACTAATTATAAAATGATACTTTATCATCATACCTGTTTGATATTTCCTGTTTGTTTCATTATGTAAAATAAATTTTAGAAAGTTCTAATGGGGTAAGAACTAGTCATAATAAAAAGCAAGTAAACATTTCCCCTTCTGGCTTGAACTAGCTACTTTAAATGTTGATGTAAATATGTGTCATGCTTTACTCTGGTGGATAGATGGCACTTTCTAGCATATCACTGTTTCCCTTTGGCTGTTTTAAAAATAACTTGAATTTTAGGAGGTTTGTGACAAAGCACAAGATGAAGAGGTAATGTGGTTTGGGGGCCTGATTCCTCATAAGCTTCTGGACAAATGCCTTATACTTATTCCCAGAGAGAATCTGCAACTTTTCAGTTAAGTGGTGTCCCTGATCCTGATCATAGAAAGTCTTCTCTTTCTCACAGCCATGCTAAGATGATTCTCTTTCTGAATAGGTCAGTAAGAGGTGGAAAAAAAAAAGAGTAGTCCACAATGTGGGTGAGGCCAAGGGAGGCTCCAAACAGGCACACGAATCTCTAAAAGTCCTAAAACAAACCCAATGGCAAATCACTTCTGTATTCTTGCCAAGAAAACTAAAACTAAAAACAAATTCCATAATCTGACAATCATTCAAAAAGTATCACAATATACTCTACTAAGTAGACAGACAGATAGATACTGACACACAAACACTGACAAAATATGTATAAACTGTATGTAGAAAGACAAGACAGATGCTTTTTTGAATGAATTTCCTTCCTCTATAAGTGGGTTGAAAAAATAGTTTTTGGTCTGCTGACTTATACTTTTAAAATATATGCTTTTAATAATAGAACATCCTTGCTGTAAGCCACTCTATTACTGCTATGCTTCCCAATGTGAGCCAGTGTCTGCTTGTGTAGTCTGCCAATTTCTTTTTAATGGCCTTTATTCCTTAAGGTGATGATCCTATTGACTTACCAGCTTGAGTTGTTTTGCATTATCTATGTTAGGCATTTGCATTTCTCCCTTTATGACCATTTTAATTAGCGCTTCCCAATTTCAGCTCTTACTAAATATGAATGAAGCAGAAAAAGTGTAACCTAGCTGGGGCATATTGCTGTTTAGCGCTGGTTACGATCTTTAGCCGAGATGCTGGGATTCATTCTCATCTCATTTGCTGAGCGCTCTATCATTAAAGTGTCATTGAAAACTGACACCACTTAATTTTAGCAGCTTTCAATTCTCGTTTGCAGCAAGAATAGCTTTAAATGGAGAGGAGTGCAAATTACAGAGGGAAAGGATATTTTTACACCGCACTCAGCATTTCATCAAACAAAGCTGCCTCACAGAACAATACATTTATAAAACCAAATTCTCATTGGAGAGTGATAAATGAGGCTTTGTTCTTTCTTTTGCAAGCTTCTGGTTGTGGGGAACATAAGTGACTGTAAGCTTGGTTATTTCATATCAGATGGACAGACAGACAAAAATTGTATCTTGGCATGGTGATTTTCACATCTCCAAGAAAAAAAAAAACGGTACATCTTTGTCAAACAAAAGACATGGGAAATCCTCCTTTAGCCTGCTAATTGCATTCTTTCCTTTTGTATTTTGAACCCTGGAGGAATTAAGCAGAAGAACCCACCAGGGATACCCACAATTTTTAAACCTTTCTTTCTGGTTTTATTCCCTAATTGAATATACAGTTTCTGTATACACCCTGCATTTGAAGGCCAATGTGCTCTTCTTAATATTTCCTGAAGATCGTTAGTTAAAGGGAGACGGAGATTGTGTTTGCTTTCATGACCTACTTCCTGTTATAAGAATCCATTCATCCATAAGGAATTTGACCATAATCTGTCTCTTTCCAAAATTAAATCAACTTAAGGGAAAAGGTCACGTGGAAGCAAATAGATAGAACTAGGAAAAAGATAGCCATGTATCTATATTCAAGAAAAACAATAATAATGTTCTTGTCAATATCAAATTCTGTCTATGTGTCTTGTATTCAGATTAATTGCAGTCCTCAGATGTAGCTCTTTCTTAAATAATTCTCAGATAGGAAATTTCTAAATTTAAGAAGATTTCAGGGCAAAGCCAAAACTGCCAGTTTTCTAGGAATTCTTTAGCCCCTTGTCATAAATGTGGCTCCTTTAGGGAGTTTTGATATGCTATCTGTGATCATGTGTAAGATATTATCCTGAAACATATATAAGTTTCCTTTAACATTCATTGAAGATACAGCAAAGATGTATAGAGTAAAAAAACAAAATTACATGACATATGTTTGACAAATTTAATATAATTCATTTTATTATGAGATGCTGTATTGATCACCATTCCTAACAAATGGAAATAAAGAGAGAGAGATTTCACAGTGTTTTATTAGAATAGAAAACTCCAGGGAGTCTTTATTTAGGATAGGATTAAAATATATATTTGAATGCCTTAAAAATATATATGCTTCTTGCAAAAGCAACCCAAATTTTTAAAAGGAATATACACACTCTATTTTGGAAGGGCTGGTGGGATAGGGAAATCAGAAGAAGGGAAAATCACTATTGCCTCATGCGTGTTGAATCAGAAATAATCAGATTGATCCTCACCCAAGTATTGTAATGAATCAGTGATATCAGTCTGTAAAACAAAGTTGAGGTGCATAATTTCATAAGAATGGTTTGTTCAGATTACTGAGTCAACTACACACATGTTTAAAAGATCACTCCATTATGCAGCTTAAGTGTTGAGGATCACTTTTTGGAACATTAGATGAGGGGTACAAAGTTTCAAAACTTCTGTTAAAGTCCTTTGCATTTCCATAAAGATTAGAGTAGATACAAAAAGGAAAAAAGATTTGAGGCAGGTTCTTTGTTGACTGTGCATTCATATCCAAAAATGTAATCTATACTCTACTCTATTTGCATTCAATTTGCATTTATATTCAAAAATTTAAACACAGAGACTTGCCTCACACTGCTAACCTGCAATCTGATGTGAACAGTCCATTTTAGGATTCATTTTGCAGCAAAGTTGGTTAGGTTTTCTGTTAGCCAATAGAGGAATTAGCAGCAAACATCCCTATCCTTAACCCTATCAGAATCAGGGCTACAGAAAAAAAAAGTAGTATGAAGGAGTCCTAACACAAGTTGGATGAATTTTCCATCCGTTTTTTTTTTGATAGAGAATTTTTAAAAAGACTGATTTGTTTTAACCACTTTAGAATTGCATTTCATATAATGAGCATCACAAGTGTATATCACTACACTGCATATATTTGTTAATTTGTGCCAAATGGGTAATGATATATTTAGTCACCAGCTAGTTTTTGGAGACACTATATAGAATAGCGTTAGCATGCTGCTGTAAAACAAGGATTTGGTTGTACTTATGATAAAATGGTCAAAATCTACAAAAGCTGATCCATACTGAGCATGCCATTAGCAGAAATAGTCACATAGGACATGGGTACAACCATTGCTAATAATGTTATTTTTATAAAAAGTCTATGGAGATTCTCAGTCATTCCTGAGACCATCATCTGTGAACTATCCTTAAATATCACATTTTGATTCTTATTATGTTATAGAGCACCTTTTTATGATATCGAACATGTAAACAAGCTAAATTCACTACTAACATGGGCAACATCCTGCCCACATGCTTTTATCTTTCTTGGTGACTTCAATCTACCTCATATTAACTGGACCCTAAACAAATGTACAACCAAACCCATACATACAACCTTCTACAATGTTGTAACAAATCTGGGACTGGAACAACTAGTAACCAACAATACTAGACTTAACAACTGCCTCGATCTCATCTTCTGCAATAGTTTGAATTTAATTTACGGAATACAAAATAAAGAACCCATTTCCAACAGTGACCAAAATATGATTGACTTTTGTCTCAACATACGCCCACACAAAAATAATCACAATAATGTAATTCCCAATTATAACTTCAAAAAAGGCAACTATGATCTTATAGACAACGATCTCTCATCCCTTGATTGGCAATCTCTATTCACTGGGTGCAATACTGTTGAAGACCATTACAACATATTTTTACTTGAAGTGAAAAGAGTCATCAAACTATATGTACCAACAACAACTCCTAAAACAAAAGGAAAAAAAGATTACCCATAACAATAAGGAAACTTCAATCCAAAAAGAGACCACCCTGGCGGAAAAACAAATCTGGTCACGTTGCCAATTTCAAAAGCCGATACAAAAATTTATGCCACCAGATAAAGACAGAATGCACCAATTATTGCATTAAACAAGAGGAAAACCTTCTACGCACCAATTCCACCCGTGCTTTTTCCAATTTTGTAAACAACAAACTAAAAGACTCAAGGTCCATCCCACCCCTGAAAGGACCTAATGGTAAAGACTGCAACGATGACACCATTAAAGCCAATATCATTAACACATTCTTTGGCTCAGTATTTGTAAACAGCAGTGGATCATGCCCAGTATTTCCTTGCTGAACCACAGAAAACTACAATGATACATATTGATCTTACAGAAGACAATGTTGAAAAAGCACTACGCAATCTAAAACCATCTCTATCTATTGGACCGGACGGAATATGTGCCTACTTCTTTAAAAAGCTATCCACTGCCAAAGCAGAATCTCTAAGCATAATCTTTGAAAAATCTTTCAGGACCAGCTCCTTGCCTAACCTATGGTCACAAGCCACGGTCATCCCCATCTTCAAAAAGGAAGACCCCAGCCTAGTTGAAAATTACAGACCAATCTCCTTATGTTACGTCACCTGTAAAGTCATGGAATCAATTATTAACCAATCCATTATCCTCCACTTAGAGAGAAACAACCCACTCTCTAATAAACAATTTGGTTTCTTGAAAAAAACTATCCTGTAATCTGCAACTCTTACACTGCAAAAACATATGGACTACACAACTCGATCAGGGCAAAACAATAGACGCAATCTACATAGACTTCTGTAAAGCCTTTGATTCAGTGGTACACGACAAACTACGACTAAAACTAAAATTTTATGGTATCTCTGGACAACTGCATAACTGGATAGAAGCATTCCTGTCAAACAGACAACAAATGGTCAAATTGGGAGTGTCCTATCAAATTCTGTACCTGTCATTAGTGGTGTCCCCCAGGGCAGTGATCTAGGATCAACTCTATTCATACTCCACATAAATGACCTCTGTGATCTCTTTGCTGATGATGTAAAGTTGTTCAATACCACAGACAATACTGCTACCCTTCAAAAAGACCTCAACTATGTATCAGAATGGTCAAACAAATGGCAACTTCAAATCTCAACAAATAAATGCTCTGTCTTACATATTGGCAAAAAAATCAGAAAATAAAATACAGGCTGAATAGTCAAGACCTTGTTGATGATCCAAACTCTGTTAGGGATCTTAGAGTACTCATATCTAATGATCTAAATGCTAGAGCCCACTGTAACTACATAGCCAAAAAGGCATTAAGAGTTGTTAACCTAATCCTATGTAGCTTTTTCTCTGGTAATATCACACTACTAACTAGAGCATACAAAACATTTGCAAGACCAATACTCGAATACAGCTCATCAGTCTGGAACCCACATTACATATCTGATATTAGCACAGTTGAGAAAGTCCAGAAATATTTTACAAGAAGAGTTCTCCACTCCTCTACTCATTGTAGAATACCTTATGCCACCAGGCTTGAAATTCTAGACGTAGAAAGCCTTGAATTACACTGTCTTCAGTCTGATCTAAGTATAGTATGTATATAAAATCATACATTGCAATGACTTACCTGTCAATGAATACTTCAGCTTCAACCATAACAACACAAGAGCACACAATAGATACAAACTCAAGGTTAATCGCATCAAACTTGATTGCAGGAAATGCAACTTCAGCAAACAAAGTGGTCAATGTCTGGAATACTCTACCTGGCTCTGTGGTTTCTTCCCCAAACCCCAAAAACTTTAACCTTAGATTGTCTACTATTGACCTCACCCCTTTCCTAAGAGGTCTGTAGTGGGCTACATAAGCGCACCAATGTGCCTACCGTCCTTGCCCTATTGTTTCTTTTATTTTTCTTATATGTACCCATTTCATGTATTCATAACCATGTATATACTTATACCTATTATCTTGTAAGTGATTGACAAATCAAAATAAATAAATAAATAAAAATAAAATCCAAGTCATGGTTGTCTCAAAGATGCTTTTTCAGGAGGCAACTGGACTGTTTTTTTCTTTGAAGACATTTTGCTTCCCATCCAAGAAACTTCTGAGCCCTGACTGGATGGTGGGGGATGGAAAGATTTATATTTCCTGCAGAC
Organism: Pseudonaja textilis; assembly: GCF_049901715.1. Classification (NCBI taxonomy): domain Eukaryota; kingdom Metazoa; phylum Chordata; class Lepidosauria; order Squamata; family Elapidae; genus Pseudonaja; species Pseudonaja textilis. The sequence continues at coordinate 49,310,369 of NC_141990.1, read as the reverse complement.
AGTTGGTCATTTGCATTCTTTTAGAAAGTCATCACACATATATATGTATATGATATCAGTTGGTACTAATATGTTGTTGTGGATATGCGTGAAATTAGGAATTCATAGTTTGGTGACAGATGCATGTTACATTATAATAATATAATATAACATTTATAATATAACATAATTAATATAACATTTTGAATAAGAATGAAAGTATTTTTATGGGGGGAGCAAAATTATTTTGCTTACTGGCATGAATGGAGAGGTCCAACAAAATGAAAGAGTACATAACAATAATTGGGTATGATTGGGTTATTCAATAATCCAAGAGTGAATGAGAATGTTGAATGGTAATCCACTGCTTAGAAAAAGTTCTTGTTTAAAATGCATGTTTTATCTCTATTCATACAGATCCATGACAAAGAATGTTGAAAGAATGAGAGAAATTATGAAAAAATATACATGTGACAATGTGGGATAGTCCATTTTTGGTGGAATTAATAATAGATTTTAGGGAGAAATGACCAAGGAAAAAAATCCTAAAAGTGAAAGTAGAGCATGTATTAGGAGAAATATGAAAAAGTACTGGAAGAGAGATCAATATGGTAACAGAATTTTTAAAAAATGATTTTATAGAAAGAGGATCTGAAAATGGTTTGGAATAGAATGAAAAAAATTAGTTTACACATCAAATATGTTACAGTCTAAAGAAATGTCTAGAGTGATATTATTGGGAAGTAGGGAAAGCAATGCTTGTAGAATGATGAAGAGAAAGAGCCATGGATGAGAAAAGCTCCTATAAGAAAATGCTGCAAAATGAGGCTGAGATACTAATAATATATCATGTATATATAAAGAAAAAAAATATTACTATAATAAAACAAAAAGAGAGAATGGGGGAGGGAGGGAGGGAATATTAAGAGGCAGGGGAAAAGTAGAATAGTTTCAAGACAAAACATTATGGGAATAAATGCAAGATAAGAGTGAATGGAGCTAAAAATAAACTAATGAAACAATCTTGGATAACATTGAATTGAGGGAATGCTGCAACACTATTTAATATACTTGAATAGGATCAATAGGGATCAGGTGGCGAGTGGAACTGATGAAAATGCCATAAATGTTAGTATACAAGAAAAACTTGATGATAATTAGGTAACAAATTCTGTGAGAATTTAAAAAAATGGAAAGGATGTGGTAGTAGCTGATATAACTGAGGAGATGATAATTATAGAAGTAAGAATGTTTCTCCTAGCTTTGTTGATTTAAGTAAGGGATTTGATGGAGGGTAGGCTTGAAAGTTAGGGAATGTTTTGTAAGCGTATGAAATGGAAGCTTGGTTGCTAAAGGTGGTAAAAGCAATTTGTGATGGATGTAAAGCCTGCAGGAAAATAAATGAAATACTTGGTGTATAGTTAACCATTGAATAAGAAGTAGGACAAAGGGAAAATATGCCCTTGGCTCTTTTAACATGTTTATGAATAAATGCCTAGGACAACGGAAGCTTGTTGGTCGTGGATATGAAGGTGAATATGCATATATTTTTATATGCAAACAAAGCCATGTTATTGGCTGAGAACAAGCATGATTTGCAGTGAATGTTAGAGAAATTATATGGATGTGAAAATCAATATATGAAAGACCTAGAACATTGGCCTTGATAGAAGAAACAGAATGAATGATTGCAAGTTATGTGTAAATGGCAAAAAGCAAATTTTTGATCAAAATGTTTACTAAATGTAGATGTTTTAAGATGTGCAGATACCAGCAGAAAGATGGCATGGTCATCCATGGTCTGTTGCAAGGCATGTGAATCACCTTGTAGGGTAAATAGGCAGCATAAACATGTAATAAATAAATAAATAAATAAATAAATAAATAAATAAATAAATAAATAAATAAATAAATAGCTGTGTATGGGAATTAAGTGAAAATGACTGTATATAACAATCTGGTTTTGCCCATGTGAAGAGGCCTATAAAATGTGTGCCCATAAATGTGTGCCCGTGGGCAATCTGGTTTTGCCCATGTATGTGGACATACTGTATTATAAGAATTTTTACAAAATCAGATGAGTCATCTAGAAAGGGAAAACACCATGAACTTTCCCCATGAATTTTCCCCAACTACTTAGCCAACAATTCCAAATCGTATCCAGCTCACTTTTTGTTGCCTCTGCTCTACATGTAAGTGTGCAACCTCATGATATACCCGCATAAAGGAGGAAGTGTTTGCATCACAATGTTCCAGTGTTGCTTTCATAATTTATTTCTCTTCATGGGCATTTCTCCGTATTTCTCATTACCTGCATCAGCACAACAAAGGAAATACAAGATATATTTTCATCTGAACCCCTTGCTACATCACCAGTATACATTCCAGCAACAACAACCAATGAAAAACAAGCTATTTTAGCTGGATATTCATTGTTGTTGTTGTTGTTCTAGTCAGGCTCCAACACCTGTGAGTACTGCTTGGGAGAGAGTAATCTAACAGTTGCAGCCATGCGCAACACGGAAATGTAGGTAATGAGGGAAGCTGCATCTGTTGCCAATCTGTCTGCTATGCTATTTTCAAAGGTTTGGGAGAAAAGACAAGCTGCCAATCCTAATTCTCAATAATGCTTTTAGAACTTTCTCCAGTGAGTGTGGCTTTCAGCTCTGTTTATGCAGTTAACAATAAACAAATGTTCTTTTAGTAACATCTGTTATTAAGGTGGCTCAAGATCAAGGCAAAATAGTTATCTCTGTTTTTTTTTTCATCATCTAATATTGCTCTGCCCCTACATCAGAGGCTTTCCTTCCTAAAGCACCTCTGTTTCTATGTGGCACTAAGGGTATTGTAGTACATTTACCTCTATATTTTTCTCACTTTCTTTTTATGAATTGCACTGGAATGTTGATTGGCATAAGACATGGAGACCTTTCAGCAGGCCAAGCATCTATCCATGGAAAGATATAGTACTGGATGAAATGCATAGAGCTTCATTTTTTTCCGTATTTTGCTCACCAAAAATAGAGGTTAAAAGAGTAAATTCTCTGGTTCATAGTCTCCTACAGAAATACAGGGTATTTTTCTGCCTGGACTCCATAGAATCATAATGGAACCCTAAACATATTTATAGCATAAATAAAAGCTTGCACTGATTATAGAACTGGATACCAAGTTAATTCTGACATCTATCTTTTTTGTACATTTCTTTTTTGTATCTTTTTTCAACATTTCTATTCTTTTCCTCCTAGGATTCATTCATTTTTTACTAAAAGGTCTGATGTAGAAGCTAGAGTTCACAATGTACCACACCATCATAAGAATTCATCCTTTTCCATCCATTTTTTTATCTTGCTTTATTCCTTGTCAATATTTTTATCCAGTTAATTCTATTCGACTCTAGTCATATTTTATTTGCAGATTTTTAAAAAACAAAAATTATATAAACTCAGATCACCTTCCTAGACTGCTGGTTTGTTTCTCATTGTTTTTTTCCTACATTGATCAAAAGCAGAAATAGATTCCACTTCTACACCAACTGAAAAGCTTTAAAAAAATAAAATAAAGACCAAATGTAATTTACCTACAGCATTTTCCTTTATTCTGTAAATATGTCTCTCACACTGGCCACCTCTATTTGGAAGATCCTGGAGATACAGTAAAGAAAAAGAGGGAGAAAAAAGACACCAAATGGAACTTTTTCAAGATCAGTGCTTAACATAAAAATTTCATCACAATCTTTATCATCTTGCAACGGTTGCAGAAAGGGCCGAAGCGTTTGCCACCTTTAACTTCCTTAAAGTCGCCTATTTTACCTTCAAATCTGATGAAGTGTCAAAGTCATTTACCAGTAATGAGTTCTGCTGCAAATTTTATTTTGCTTGGAATTTAATTAATGGGCCAAAGACTTTCCATTGTGATTTGAGCAAATGAATAATAAATCAAGAAAGGAGATTTGTCAGGGAAGGAACATCTGTTTCTTACAAGCGTTACAACATGACTACGGCTTGGCTGTGCATTACCAGCACAGAGACAGTAGGAGTCCTCTCCTCTCTGGCTCTCTTCATTTATTGCTCCACTGAAGGTGAACAGCGAGCACTCTAATGGGCCTCTGGTGCTAATAAAACTTTGCGCTTCTCCAGTTTTGCCACAGCCCCTTCCTTTTGGGTGCGACTGTCCTTAGTCCATGGTTTGTTGGTCAACGTCAAGATTCTGCAGTGTCAGTACTTTATGGGATGATTAATAACGGAAAGACAAATTCATAAGCAGAAACAATATGAAATTACCATCATATTAGTGTTAACTGTCATGCTTTTTATTTTTGGAAGAAGGGGGTTGTAAATGAGATAGTGATTGAAGTTAAGTACTTTGACTTGCACTGTCAAAAACAAAAGTAGGTCACCAAACCTGTTGTGCTCTGTCTAGTTAACCAATAAAAGGGCTCATATGTTCAGATTAACTTCTTCCTTAAAAAGAAAAAAAGCACATATCACAAGTACTGTCAGAATAATTGAGACAAAATCAAAGTTCAGTGATTTTGCACATTTAAAACTAAAACTAAAGATTTTGAACATCTAAAAAGGAGAACAACTGCAAGGAGGGGACATATCAGCTTATTCTGCAATGGTTCTGTACAGAGCATCTGCCCTTTTTCTTTTTCCTTTTTTCCTTATTTTGCTCAAGAAAAGTTTACTAGATAGGAATACATTAACCTAGAAAAGTAACTGTGTTGGTCTCCATGCAATGAGGGTCAGAAATGCAGTAGACGAATGAATGAATGCGTTAGAAACAACACATGGTATAACATGCTTTTCAGTGTGTAAAATTAAGCCTTGCATGGCAGAGCACAATCAACGTTAGAGGCAACGTGAACACCTATTTTCAAAAGTTATTGTGAACTGTCAGTAACTCCTATACTTACACTATAAAAATTGTCTTTCTAAAATGTAACTGGTGATAACAAAGATATTTTGTACAAATAGTTTGAAATCCTGGGCATGACCCCCGCCCACACACCCTGCAATGCCAAATATCACTAGCCTCCATCAACTTTCATATACAATTAAATTGCCTTCAGAGACCCTCTCTGGTACCATCACATCATCTCAGAAGTGGCAAGAAGCAATTAAAATGACTTTATTATGGCTGGTACCCCCATTTTGGAATGCTTTCCCTGTGGAGTCCCCCTAAAGCTCAACTAAAGCTGTGGAGTCCTTTTCATTTCACCATTCTCCTGTCAATATATTTCAATTTCTGACTGAACTAACTTTATCTTGTTTGTATGTCTCTTTATTTGTTTGTATCTATTTTTATATAGTGTTGCTTTGTACTTACACACACACACACACACACACAAAACCTGTTCGTGTTTTATTTTCCTAATCATCAATATTAGCATGACTGTTTTTAAAATGTTTCAAGTTAAATAAGCAGTGGGTTAGAATGAACAGGAACACTTGTCTTCCATGCAGAGATGTTCTCTGAGAGTCTCCCTCCATTGATTTATATGGGCAGCTTAGCTCCATTCCTGTAGAGATTTCAAAATAGCTGGACAATGCAATGAAGCAAGTAATATGAGCTGAAGCAATACAGACATATATAACTTCCCATTTCCATTCTCTTTCATGAATTCCTTGTCATCCTTCTAAGCTAGCTCCCTAAACTTGGTGGTATTGGAAGCCTTTTGCAGATTAAAGGCCTGGAGACTAAAATATATCAAGAACGGTTGCAGGATTTGGGTTTGGCTAGGCTAGAGAAAAGAAGGACTGGGGGGGACATGATAGCAGTATTCCAGTATTTGAGAGGCTGCCACAAAGAGGAAAGGGTCAATTTATTTTCCAAAGCACCAGGGGACAAAAAGAAACAATGGGTGGAAATGCTTCATCACTGGAGGTTTTTAAGAAGAGACTGGACAGTCACTTGTCTGAAATGGTATAGGATCACCTGCTTCCAGCTCTAACCCTAATTCTAATTCAGTGATCCCTTCATCTTCATCAACTACTTTCAACCACTTCTATCCAATTAACCATTCCCACTTTTCTATTTTCCCCCAATTGTTTCTAATTCTCAATGCTCAGGATTGTCTAGGCTCAAAACACATTAAACTGTTTGGGCAGGGATCTCTTAGGTGGCATGTCAGGTGTGATGGGGATTGGAATGCCACCTATGCATTGAGTATCTTTCACCAAGTGGTCTGCTTTTTATTCTCCTTTTCCTACCAATAGTAATAACCATAACAATATTGTCCTGCCTCATCACAAAGGTAAAAATGATATCATCCATCATTTAGATATATGAATAAAAGAAAGACAGACACGAGGGGCCACCATGAAAAACCTATTCTGCAGTTTTGCTGGAGGAATTTGGCCAGCCTTTATATTGGAGGAAGGAAATACTTGATTATAAAGTATTTATTCATTGATTATATTATTATTATATTATTTCCATCAGGACCTCTAAATTGGCACATCTAATATTCTGTCAGCCTTGCAAGGGTAGTCTATACAGGAAGCATGCCTAGATAAACTAATTCTACTTTATTGTAATTCTACAAGTCTGAAAATATCTCTCTCTCCTCCCCGCCACCCCCGGTCATCTTCATAACCCAAGAAATTAGAAAGAGTCCTTTCTGAGATGTTTGCCATGCCCATGTTTTCTCTGTGGACTAAACTACCTCTTATCCAATTGTTCCTCCAGACTGTAGTTCATCTCTCTGCCCCCAAGGCCATTCCCCTATATCATTAAACATTCCCCTTTCCTTCTGTTTTGCCTGACAATTAGTAGGTTGAGCTGAAAGATAGAAACCTGCCCAGAATTATTTAGTAGGTTTCCACAGCTGAGGATAGTCTTGAAACTTGGTCTCTCTGGTCCTGGTCTTTAATGTTAATGTTTAATGGTCTTTAATGTTTAATGTCTTTAACTTTAATGTTTACAGGGCCCTGGGTCTCTTCTCTGAAGATAAAGCTAAGTAGTATGATGATGAATATTCTTTGGGTTTACTTACAGTAAGTTAAAACAACATTAGGCTGTAGAGTAGACTGTAGTAGGAAGTCAAAAATATCTTGGAATATGGGAACAATTCTCTGCCCCCCCCCAAAAAAACAACAACCTTGCAATGCATTTGCACAGTGACTATTTTTATATAGTTTACACATTAATTGACATATTTTAAATCTGTCATATTTATACCCTTACAGGTGCTTATGAATGTATAGCTTATAGTAGGAGCACATGCCCCCACATGAGCAGAGATAGGAAAGTTTGAGATGTACAATTCACAGTGTTTATATAGGCCCAAGAAAATGAATGGTACATCAGTTGTAGTTAAACATGTTTTCCCTTCCCTTGTTTACTGTGTGGGATAGTACTCCAGTTGCTAGAATAAAAGTGGGTGTTAGTCAAATAGGCATCCACAGGATCCACCATTGTCATGATCCAAACTCTGCCTCTTTCATTCATGCATGCAAAGTCATAATGCATGTATAAAAGGGGAGGAGCTTACATTCTGTTGACACAGTACTATTTTTATCATTGCCTCCCTTGTTTCCTGTTCTATCGCCAGGACAAAACAGACTTGAAGACCTCTTTATTAGTAACCAGTAACTTCAACTAAAGTTGAGCCACGGCAGCCCTTTTTATAGCAGCGGCTCTCAACCAATGGCATTTATTTAAACTTCCCGCCGCTTAGGCGGCCAATCTGAAACTGTTGTTATAAACCAATCGTTACGCTGCATTAACTAACCAATAGGAATGTAGTCTTAGAAGTCTGTACTTGAATACACTGCACCCCTCCCCTCTTGGTTCACTCCAATGTTAGGTGATGTAATCGCGCAGGTAGGTGGGGCTCTTGTGAGTCCTTGTTGACCTGCGCAATTCAGTCTCTGTGTTGGTCTCCACCGGTTCGGACAGGCCTGCTGTCCTCCCCATTCTTCTCCTAGGAACCTCCTGGAAGGGTGCCTCAGCCATTCCACTCCTGCCATGCCTTGTTGGGTTGATCAGGCTCTCGCCACGCCCTGGATTGGTTGTATGGACGGTGTGGTCTCCCTGCATTATGTGCAGGCAGGTAGGGTCAGCTTGGCTGCTTCTTTCCTGGTGTTCCTCCGGTTCTCTTCTCTAGAAGTCTTCTAATCGTAAGTGACTTCTATTTTTTTCTTGGTTCTCTATTTCTGGTTGGTGGTTTGTAACTGGACGATTTTCATTTTCTTTATTATTTAAGGGTCCTCCCCCCCTGGGTTTTTAATTATTATCTGGGGGTGTTTGGGAAAGTGTTTGTTCCATGTTTCGAGGAACGTCGGTGTCTCGTTCAATGTGTCACGACTGTAGTTGATTGATGTGTCATTTCCATGATCTGTCGTCAGCTGTTTCTAGCTGGTATGAACGAGGGCCAGTGATTTGTGTGATTGTTGCCGGTAATCACAATGGTTCTCCGGTAAGATTTTTTGCATATACTAAGTCACCTGGTAAGAAAGAGCAGTACTTACTGGAAGAGTCTGGTGGCTTTTTGGGGTTGTAAGTTGGGTGCAGTCTATCCAAGTAGGAACGCAACTTTCTTCCCATCAACAGTTCAGCCAGGCTCTTGTTTGTTGCCGTACATGGTGTCATATGTTGGATGATGACCATGGTGTTGATTTTTTCTTGCATGTCATTTCCGTCAAGCTTTTCCAATGCTTCTTTCGTGTAACGAACCATGCGTTCCGCTCTTCCATTCGCTGCCGGATGAGCTTGTGCTGTCAAGGCATTTCTTATTCCATGTTCTGCTAGGAATTGTTCAAAAGCCAAGGCTGTAAACTGTGGCCCATTGTCCAATACTACTACATCTGGTAGACTGTGGGTGGCGAAAAGTTTTTTAAGTTGTTTGGTGATGGCTTCTGTTGTTGTTGAATTCATGATGACGACTTCCAACCAGTTGGAATAGACATCCACGATGATTAGGTAAGTATATCCTTTTGTGGGGCCAGCGAAGTCCATATGGATTCTTGACCAGGGGCCTCTGGGTGTCTCCCAGTCAAGAACCGGTGCTGAAGCGGGGTAGGTCTGGATGATTGGCATTTGTTACATGTTTTAACCCAGGTTTCAATGTCTTTATCTATTCTTGGCCACCAAACGTAGCTTCTGGCCAGGGACTTCATCTTTACCATGCCTGGGTGTCCTTCGTATAACATGTTTAGCACGTCTTCTTGTAATTTTTGAATGACAACCACCCGGTCTCCCCACAAAATGCACCCTTTTTCAATTGATAATTCAGTTTGCCGGTTTTTAAAAGGTTTAAAACTCTCAGTTTTTATGTTTTCCGGCCAACCCCGTCCCACCCAGTTCAATATTCAGGCCATCAATGCATCTTTTGCCGTTTCCTTTGCAATGTCCGATGTGTTGATGGGCCAACTTGGGATCGTTTCAATTTGTAGGGTCTGTGTGGTGGGAGCTGGATCGTCATCATGACCTGGTAGTGGTGAGCGGCTTAATGTGTCTGCATGGGAAATGGCTTTCCCTGGGTGATAAATGAGTTTGTAATTTTAGGCTGCAAGAAATTCTGACCATCTAGTCATTCTTGGGGACAGGATATTGGGGGTGGCCCTGTCTCTGACTAGGATTCCCAATAGCAGTTTGTGGTTGGTAATTAAAGAAAATGTCCTACCATATAGGTATTCGTGGAAATGTTTCACCCCCGAGATAGCTGTCAAGGCTTCCCTGTCTGATTGGCTGTAGTTCCTTTCGGTCTTGGACAGCGTCTTGGAATAAAAGGTGATCGGTGCTTCTCTGCCATCTGGTAGTGTGTGGCTGAGTATTGCACCTATGCCGAAAGGTGAAGCGTTGCAGGTGACAGTTAGATGTAGTGTGTCACTGTATTGGATCAATACAGATTTTGATGTGAATAAGTCTTTAATTTTTTGGAATACTGTTTCCTCTTGGTGGCCCAATTTCCAATTGGCTTCTTTATCGAGGAGTCTATGCAGTGGTTCCGCTACTGTTGCCTTCTGTGGCAGAAAGACATGATAAAAATTAATGAGTCCCCAAAATGCTTGTAAGTCCATTTTGTTTTTGGGTCTGGGAGCTTCCTTTATCGCTCGTATTTTTTTTGTGGGGGGTGTGTGTGGATTCCTGCTTCATCAACAAGGTATCCCAGGAACTCGACCCGGTTTGTGGTAAGTTGGCATTTTTCTTTTTTAACTTTGAGTCCTGCTTGTCTAAATTTTGCCAAAACTGCCCTTAAACGGTCTTTTAGTTGTTTTTTGTTTTCGGCTGATATTAGTACATCATCGAAGTAGGGTACCACCCCTTTTAGTCCTTGGAGGAGGCATTCCATTAGGCTCTGGAAAACGCCAGGGGCCACGCTTACACCAAATTGTAATCTATTACATTTAAAAGCTCCTCTATGCGTTATGATGGTTTGCACCTCTGCTGTCTCAGGATCAATGGGTAATTGTTGATATGCCTACACGAGGCCGAGCTTCACAAAAATCCTTCCTCTCCCCAATGAATGCAACAGGTGTTGGACTACCGGAACGGGATATGCGCTCTGTTGCAATGCATGGTTCAGGGTGGCCTTATAGTCACCACAGATGCGCATGGACCCATCAGGTTTTATAGGAGTCACAATTGGGGTTTCCCATCTGGCATGGTCGGTTGGGTCTAGCACCCCCTGAGCGATGAGCTTGTTTAGTTGCTCATCAATTTTTGGTCTTAGTGCAAATGGTACCTATCTGGCTTTAAGCCTGATGGGAGCTATGTTCGGGTTTAAGCTAAATGATATAGGGGTCTCACGGTACTTGCCTAAAGTCCTATCGAATACGTCATGGAATTCCTCCATCAGGTCTTTCTCCCAATAGTGATTGTCTGATGCGTTTCTTCCTTTTCATCGAGCCGTTGATTTCTACCGTTTTGGCTCTAACAACTTCTGGTTGATCTTTCTTTGTTTCTGGGGGTGGGGTACTGCCATGTCCCTTTGGACTATAGCTCTTTTTGTTTTAGCAGACCCTCGCAATGTGCCCCCGTTTTTCACAATGCTGGCATATGGCATCCAAGAATCAACACTCAAACCTCAGGTGGTTTCCACCGCAACCCGCACACAGAAACTCAGGTTTTCTACCTCGTCTCTCTCTCTGGTTCCTTTCAGAATAAAGCCTGTTTACCTCCTTGTCTTCGTCTTCAGAATCGGTTGATGATTCGATGTCCTCAGGGTGAGAGGTTGTGGCAGCATGCTTTTGGGCTCCCTCTGCTTTCTTTTCTTTATTCAGGCTCGGAATGTTGTATTCATCTGCTTCATTTTTGCTGCAGACTTCTTTGCGGCTTCAGCAGCAGTTGCTTCAGCAATGGCTTCATTCGTGGTGATGTTGGGTCAGTTTAGCAGTTTGCTCTATAGGGTTGTGTCTCTTAGTCCCAGGACTATGTGATCCCTCATGGCTTCATCCATGTTGAGGAACTCGCATGCCCATCCAATGTCTCTTAATGCTGCTACGAAGTCTCCAATACTCTCACCTTCTAGCTGGTCGCACTTGTAGAACTTGTGCCTTTTAATGAGATTGGATACGGCCGTCGCGTAATGGTTTCTCAGCATCTGATTTAGGTCTGGCCAGGCCATCTGTTTAACATCATTTGGTCTTGCTAATGCCTTGGCCATTTTGAACATAGTCAGGCCGCAATGCGTTAGGAATACAGCTCTTTTTCTCTGGTCGGTGATTCCTTGCAGTTCGTTGCTTTCTAAAAACATCAGGAATCTGTCAATGTATGATTCCCAGTCTTCTTCGGCTGGGTTGAATGGTGTGGGTGGCAAATTGTTGCCGGCCATCTCGTTGGTCCTTCAGCTATTGTTGCCACATGCTTACAGTCTTTGTCCCTTCTATCCCACCTTCGTCGCCAGTGTTCTATCGCCAGGACAAAACAGACCCGAAGACCGGAGTTGAATTCAGCTCTTTATTAGTAACCAGTAACTTCAACTAAAGTCGAGCCGCAGCAGCCCTTTTTATAGCGGCTGCTCGCGGCTCGCAACCAATGGCATTTATTCAAACTTCCCGCCACTTAGGCGGCCAATCCGAAACTGTCCTTATAAACCAATCGTTATGCTGCATTAACTAAGCAATAGGAATGTAGTCTTAGAAGTCTGTATTTGAATACACTACATTTCCCCTTGGCTGTAACAGGTAAATTGTGTCTGAAATCACAAAATAAGAGAAAAATAATTGTCAACCTTCTAGGTAGGGGAATTTAGCAGTACATTCCAATCTTCCTTCCTTCCTTCCTTCCTTCCTTCCTTCCTTCCTTCCTTCCTTCCTTCCTTCCTTCCTTCCATCCATCCATCCATCCATCCATCCATCTCACATAAGTGCCCCTTATTTGGTACCTTATTTGGTCAGCTATGTCTTTTGCAATGTGAACCATAGCCTCTGTATGTAAAGTTCTCCCCCATCATTGACGTCTATGGAAGAGAAATTTCTTACGTGAGACCCTGGGCCTTGCTTCACTTCATATCCCTTATTTCTGATTTGTGCTTTCAATATGGAATATAACACTTGGAATATTTCTCAAGGCACAGTCCTCCCATCAAATGTAACACATACTACAAGTATTTTTTATTTCTGTCATAATATTGGGTTTGTGTGTGTACGTGCATTTGGTTATAATTAAGCCCTAGTTGAAGAACAAAGTGTACTGTGTTACTTTTTTCAATAGCCACTTTGCCTTTTTCCAGAATATTCTCTTAATTGTGTTTTGCTTGTGTTGCTTCTCTCCTAATAGTGAATCAATGTTCTACTTTGGTGGACCATGCATATTTTTATTGTGCTGTTTTGCGATTTCCTTCCTTTTAGTGCAGAGAATTGTTGTCTCTCAAACATGCTGATTTCTCTGTTTTAAGTGTTGATAGTACGTTCAGAACTCTGAGTGAAGAATTGGTAGGTATGTTTCTGTGAAAATATTTTTTTTCTTAATGAACTACCCTGCTTGCTGAACATAATTCACTGGACCCATTTTATGATTCTACAGGAGGGAAAATGATGAAAAGCTTGAAACATTAATTAAGTGTATCATGAAGGTTCAGAAAGGACAAATATGTAGATTCCCCAAACTGTCATTTTTAATAATCTCCTACTTTAATGATTTCTTTGGAGCTATCGTTTTGAAAAACCTGGCACTAGTAAAACTGATACCATCTTCCTGCCCCTCCATTGTGGTATGATCTGTCTATTCATCTGCGGAAGCACAGCAACATCTGTGGGTAAAAGCCAGACATATGTCTGGCTACTAGAGTGAACTCTCGGCCTGGCAGGGATAAAGCAATTCTTATTCCAGGCCCAGATTTTTCATTCTCCTTTTAACTGTTACTAACATTCTCCCAGTGCAGAAAAACAACAGGGCTAAATACAGATTTATGTGTCAATTAAGGAGTGTTCTTCTGTCCAGGACTTACACATTGCGTGATTATTACCTTATGGGCTATCTGATTAGCTTTGTAGGGGACACAACAATGTATAACTTTCAGACAAAAAGAGGCTAAGGGAAGAGCATTAGATAAACCTCTTAAATATAGATCGATAGGTATTTACTGAATGAAATAAATAGAGTGAAGAACATCCAACGTAGAGGCTTGTCTGAATAGTCCAAATGATTCAGTTACTTTATATGGCAACAGTGAGTTTAAATTTATGAATGAAATAGTTAATAATGTAGTGTCAATTTAATATATAGATACACTCTCTACTGATTTATGCATTTGGTGCTGGGATACAAAAGTTAAAAAAATTGCCTTGACATATACACTTACTTAAAGGTGTAGATATATACCACAAACTTTTACCATCATGGAAAAAAGATCATTCATATCCTCTTGTTACAGTGCTCTTTATAATGATTACCAATGTTTCTGCTAAGCCAAATGAATAAGAAGCAATGGGTAATACTTGAACACATTCATTAGAATGGTGTTTGCAAACCTCGGTAATTTATAAATGTATGGGCTTCAACTACCAGAATTTCCCAGCTGGCATGGCTACTGCTGAGAATTTTGGATGCTCAGACATCTGGGAGTTGCCCAGATTGAGAAACTTCAGACATTCCAGAATTTAAGCCATGGAAGAATTTAAAAGGATATGTGCACCCGCTTCACTGAATTTTTCATGCTATGTAGGAAAATTGATAAGTGAGTTAATTGAACCAATCTTCCCTGGTCATAACCACGGTTGTTACGAGTGGGAAAGCCTCGTTCTTTCCTTCTTTTCAACAACTCTGCTCCAGCTTATTGGTTTCTTGAAGCTAGCTCTTCGCCTCCCAGTGACAATGTTCAAGATAGTGGCATCTCCCTCTGTATTAGCAGAGGAACACTGACCTTCAAGAAGATCACTGTGTTGTTGGGGGTTGAGGCTTTCCCCCTGTAAGCAACCACCATTAACATTGCTGGTTCTCCACTGGTTTTAGCAGCAGAGAAATTGAAATCTCTGCTTTGCCTCACCTTGGAAATTCATCTTTGCCCCATCTTGGAAATTCCCCTGAAGGATGCATATGTATTTATAGTGATACTGTAAAACCTTCCGTATTTCTATAGGAACCGCAATATATAAATGATGGCTATGATGGTTGAAAGAGCCAGTGTGATATAGTAGTTAAGGCATCAGACTAGGAACTGGGAAGCTGAGTTTTAGTCCTGCAGAGATACAAAGCCAGCTGGATGACCTTGAGCCAGTCACTCTCTCTCAGTCCAAGGAAGCAGGCAATGGCAAACCATTTCTGAAAAACTTTGCCAAGAAAACTGCAAGGACATATCCAATCACTACTAGTCAACACTGGCTTGAAGAGATTGGGGAACAAATGATGGCATAATCATTTTGCTAAAGTTCTCATTCTTAAGTGTATAAGTCTGCTGTCTCTCTCTCTCTCAGCTTCTCCATAAAAGCTTGTCATGACTTTAAGTGTGCAAATGCACTGCTGTGTGTCCAATTTAAAGATAGTCCTTATAGTATAACACTCTGGATAGCTCCCACACCCTAGCTAAATTATTTTCTGGCAATCCTCTCTTTAATTGGAGGACCAGCGAAGTGTTTAATTAGTAGATGGCTTAACTTCTTTGGCTGTTTGTTACTGAGACTGGGATGCTGCTTCACCAAAGAGGTCTTTCATCATACAATGGTTTGCAAAGGACCTCTAAGCAGACATAAAGCAAGTCCTTGAACTCCCCAGATGGCAGAGCTCCTTAACATTTGTGACATGTCCATGTGCAAACTCCCCAGCCCTGTTGCAGCCTTAGGAATTTCAGGCTTGGGAAGAGCTACCAAGTGAATACTCTGCTTTCACTTTCCTTCTGCCTCAGTGCCTTTGAGACACTGATGCTCCTATTATGTGTGCACATATCTGAAACCTCCTGTACTTCTTATGTTCCTCTTCGTCTTGACTAAATGTGACACTAGAATGAGCATAATGACAGAGCTAAGAAAAAAGGTGTTTATGGTTTCTATCATGGTGTGACCCAGGTTCTTTGACAGAATGATTAGTGGGAAGTAATTTGTTAAATGTGGTCTTTAGAAACGAACTAAACTAGAATTCTTAAACTGGACTGAAGTCTTGCTTTTTCCAGCTGAAGCCCATCCATTCTTTGGGGTAAATTGGTGAGGAATCCATGTTGACTGGGCCCAAAGCCAAAATGGGTGAAAGCTGCAGACATTTTTAAAATATCCCATGTTCTAACACCCTCTTTTCCCAAGGAGGAAGGGAAAGGAAAAGCACTTTTTATCAAAGATTTGAAGTCACTTGTTTGTTTGTTCTAATATTACGCAGATTAGGGATAGACACAGTCCCTGTGTTAATGAGCCACTGCATATAAGGAAATAAAATTGAACATAGCCATGAGCTGATAGAACAGTTTTTGTTAATAATTGGAACTTTTTATTACCCAGGTCTGCACCTATTCCTTGTCAATGCAGTTATTTCTTAGTGTTCTAGCACATTTTCAATAGTGGGTTAAACAGCAATATCCAGCTGAGGTCTTCTGCAACTATTCAGGCTTTTCAAAAAGGTTGCAATCAATTTGTCTATTAACTTCTCTCCCTCCTCCGTTCCTCCTCCCACCAGATTTAGCTTCTGATGGTACTGTATGACCTTCCAGGAGTCTAGCTTCCATTGTTGTACCCTTGTTTTGGCTTCCACTAAGGAATAATAAATTGCTAATCTTAATGAACTAAATAAACACAAAGCACTTAACTTTTTTTCCACATGCAAATCAATTTTTACCTTGACAACTTGTTTCTGAGACTCATTCTTTCAATGATAATTTGGGGTTGGGTTTGTTTGTTGTTGTTGTTTTATTTTATTGAGGATTTCCATTCAGTTTGGTTAATTTTTTCTTTGAATTTGGTCTAACACCAGTCTCAAAAAAGGGCTTTTGTTTTCACTAAAATGACTTCTATCTCTAAAAGTTTTAAGCACCTCAAAAATTATACACATATATATGGACAGAAATCCCATCACTCACATTGATACATACATACATACGTACGTACATACATACATACATACATACTTAGACAAATCCTTTCACTCACATATATGCATGTATGTGAGTTATGGGGTATACACTGTATGTACACACACACACACACACACACACACACACACACACACACACACACAGCCTTCTGTTGCTTAAGCTGATTGTCTTCTAAGTTGGAAAGACATCTCCTAGGGTTCACCCAGCCTTTACTGGATGTCTTGCTGGAGAGGGATAATCATGCCCAGCCAATCTTGTTTATAACGCTTCTTATATATCACAAAATACTGTAAGTTAACAGCTTGCTCAGGGAACAAGAATTTGTTCCAGTTCCTGATTTAAATGTTTATGCTAATTGCTATTTATTGGCTCAGATGCAAATGATAGGTTGGCCAAAGTGAAATTTTATGACGAGCAAACTCCCCCCTTTTGTGCAAATTGAAAAAGTGAAACAAGAAGAGGATGAAATGAGCCGAAGATGGTCTTAATGGCTGCTTTTTAATGGGGAAGATAAAATTAAGACTGATTTACGTGGCCAACTCCCCTGTTTTCTCTTATCAGCTCATTTGGCAGGAAAAATGGAAAAGTAATTGTTCCTCTTCCAGTGTGGACCTCAAACCATTATTTATTGGCTGAAATTAATCGCTGTTTATCCTTCATTCACGTAGAAACCGCTCCATCAGCATTATGAACCCCAGCAAAACTCAACTAGTCCCTTGCAATTTAGATGATAGTAAGCACAGATCCTGATGAGCCGTGCCTTAATTTTCTGGGCTGTGGGAGTTAATGAAGACTCCTTTTCTTAGGTGGACATATTTGTATTTCTACAACATTAATAACAAAAGCCCATATTTTCTCTTCTTCAATATGTAAACTCTTTCTTTCTTTCTTTCTTTCTTTCTTTCTTTCTTTCTTTCTTTCTTTCTTTCTTTCTTTCTTCCTTCCTTCCTTCCTTCCTTCCTTCCTTCCTTCCTTCCTTCCTTCCTTCCTTCCTTCCTTCCTTTCTTCCTTCCCCAGCGACAAAGTTCTGGACAACCTTTTCGGTAAGGGAAAAGCGAAAGGAAAAAAAAACTGAGAGCCCACATTTGTTCTATTTTTATTATTACTTTTTGTTAAAAAAAATATGGCCCATAGTGTTTATTGATCATACCAATTCCCTTTGCTTTAAAATATTCCATATAACCAAAATATTTTGAACTAAATAGCATTTTTGTCTTTTTTTCTTCCATTCTATCCATCCTTCAGCCTGGAAGGCTTATTGCACTGCCTGCCTGCGCAGTTTTGTGCTTAAAGGAAGCAAGGCAACTGAGACAGCAATAGCTCCATCTTATCTAAATCTGCCTGGGGGGAACCAATTGGAGCTGGCATCCTAAACCTGAATCCTAGACAGGAATCTTTCCATGCTTGCATCCTCCTTGCTAGGCATAATACAAACCATTAGCACAGCTCAGCTTACCTGACTTAAAAGGATGCTAGGATGCCTGCATTTCCTCCATATGAGAGTGTCCTTGAGAATTATAGAATGTGCTCTCTCTGTGTGTCTCTCTCATAATAGGATTTACTAGATTAGAAATATAAGAAATAAATCAATAGATTGTATACAATAATGTGAGCAAGGAGTAGTCAAGAAATTGGTGGAAAATAAATGTCAGTTGCAAAATATTGTCTGGCAATAAACTATGGTTCACATGAATGCTTAAGCCTATACTTTCATTCTTTCCTCAATTCAGAGACTGCCTTGGTGACATTTAATCTTACATTTAATCACACTAGCATTGGCATAAATGCTTTTCTGTTTAAAGCATGCATTACTAAATAGAAGGCCAAGATTGTTAAGTTGACAGTTGAGTCCTATGTCGCCTTATGTGGATAATTGAGTCTTTATATAAAAATGAAGAGGACAAGTTTATACTTCTATACCTGCATGCTCATAGGAAAGAAAAAAAAGCTTCTTTCTCATTAAATATTAGCTCTTAAATTAATTTTATGAAAGATATATAATTTCTCTGTGGTTTACACATTGCACATTGCAGTCCAGCTATGATTTCCTTTCTCTAAATCAACTGTTTGAACTTCATCCTTTCTTGGAAGAAAATAATATGGCCATGGCTATCCATAAGCTAGCATATCAAGGCACATGAAACATAAAAAGAAGCCATGCTGCATCAGCTCATACAGTCCAATAGCCAGCCTGATGTGATTAAAAAGCTCACAAACATGGAGAAGATACTAATAGCACCCTAGCTTGTAATTCCAAAGGTAATAAAGTGCCATCAAGATGAATGGCCATTAAAAGCCCAATCATCTATTATTTTATCCAGCCCCCTCTTACAGCCCTAGCTAGGCATTCCACAGTTTAATTACATGTTGTGTTAAGAGCCACACAGTGGCCTATAGGTAAAGACACTCGCCTCCCGCTAGGAAGGTTGAGAGTTCAATCCTAGGCAGTAGCAGATATTTCTCTATCAGGGCACAAAGAGAAAATACCTGCTGCAAACTCCATGTAGGCATCAGGAAGTGCATCTGGCCAGTAAATGCTCAGCTCCATTCAGTCACCCTGCCTCCATCCTGAGTAAAGGAATGAAAGGATTATAAAAAATAAAAAAAAGGAAAGAAAGAAAAACTATGTTGTGTTAAAAAATCTACTTTTATCAATCTTGAATCTCATTCCTTTAGTCTTTACAAGTGACCTCCATATACTGTATGTATCCTTTTGCACATCTTGTCTTATCTCCTTTTACCCACCTTTGCTCCAAGCTATTATAAATACCCTTAAATTCTCTAGTCATTTTTCATAAGGAGGTGCTTTAGCTTCTGTAACATTTTGTTCTCTCTTGTTCTCTCTCTCTCTCTTCCCCCTTTCTCTCACTTTCTCACTCTCACTCCTCTCTGTCTCTGTCTCTGTCTCTCTCTTTCTCTCTCTCTCTCCTTCCCCATCAGTTTTTTTCAACTTTTCCAGCTGTATGATACTCAGGTTCAGGTGTGTGGTAACCAAAACTGTGCAGAGCTTGGTATGTAAATCTGGATTTAAAAGTATATGGAAGCTCCAGAATGGAAGGAACACCTATAATATGTCATAAATACAAAGCTACCAGTTCCTTTGGAAGTGCACTTCAAGATACAGAATACCTAAAAGGAGCCATGGTGGTACAATGGTTAAAGTAAAACTACCACAGAGACGAGGGGGTCAATTTATTCTTTAAAGCAACAGAGGACAGGGCAAGAAGCAATCTTGGACAGGAAACTAATCAAGGAGAGAACCAACCTGAATTTCCAAACAATAAGGACAATTAACTAGTGGACTATCTTGCCTTCAGTCATCGTGGGTGCTTCATCACTGGAAGTTTTTAAGAAGAGACTGGATGGTTATCTGAAATGGTATAGGATCACCTGCTTGAGCAAGGGCCTGGACTAGAAGATCTCCAAGATCCCTTTCAGCTTTATTCTGATTTACAATTAAGTATTGCGGGATAACTCTGTCCACAGTCAGGAGTTTGATACCGACTTGCTCAAGGTTGACTCAGCCTTCCATCCTTCCAAGACTGGTAAAATTAGGACCATGATTATTGGGGGCAGAAAGTGCAGTAAAGCTCTATGGAGCAGTGTATAAGTCTAAATGCTATTGCTATTGCTGTTGATAAATGATGCTTCAGCTGTGGAAGACCAATATGATATTCACAGATTATTTTTCTCTTATAAGCCAGTTCTTTGGGTAAGAAATAACAATAAGCAATGGCACTTAGACTTATATACCACTTCACAGAGCTTTTACAGCCCTTTCTAAGTGGTTTACAGAGTCAGCATATTGCCCCCAACAATCTGGGTCCTCATTTTACCCACCTCAGAAAGATGGAAGGCTGAGCCTGGTGAGATTCAATCTGCCAAATTGCAGACAGCCAGCAGTCAGCAGAGGTAGCCTGCAGTACTGCACTCTAACCACTGCGCTGCTGCAGCTCCGAAATCATAGGGTGCTTCTATTCCATGGTAGCAAGACAGCTATAAAGAGGTCCCCCTAAATAGTGGTGTATCTTAAAGCTTAGGCATGTTCAAGCTGACAACTTATTTCAAACTTTCAAGAAAAATCTGTCTCTTCCTGCATTTATCAGTGCTCTGTGATGGGAGTTAAAAATGTTCTCTGAACATTCTTTCAAATGGGTTAAGTATTAATTTATTGCTGTTGTGAGCAACCCAGAGTTGTTCAATATGAGTTGCCATATAGTTCTCTTTAAATAAATAAATGAATAATACTTTTAATTTTACTGGCTTACTGTTAATAGGTGTTTAATCTTTTTCCTCCTCCTCCTCCTCCTCCTCCTCCTCCTCCTCCTCCTCCTCCTCCTCCTCCTCCTCTTCCTTTTAACTGTTTTTGTGATTTACCTTAAGGTATTTGGCACTGGTTCAAAATCTCCAGGGATGCAATATTCTCATCTTCCTGACTCTGCCATCAATGAGTAGAAGAAACTGGGTTGTATAATAAGGGTTTTAATGTGATGATGATCTCTGATGATGATCATTGATTTTATTGCATGTTTGCCAGTATAGTGATAGGATTTAGAACAGGCAGAGTGTTTGCATTATAAACTAAATATATCAAATAACTAATCTTTCAAGAAAATCAGGAGACATAAAGGAAAAAATAAGATGCCTAAAAATTTAGGCAGACATTACTATTTAGCTGGATCTCCTCTGACATTTGCAGTTAAATCCAAAATAGTTTAATTCAACCTAAGTGCTAGAATAATTCCTTTCAGATTGTAACAGCAGTTTTAATTTTACAGTGGATGTTAACCCTTTAATAAGGCTACGCCAGAAATGGAATCAATGGAATCAGAAGCAATTTGCTTTTCACTGTTTTTCTACAAGTGACACCAAAATCACTAATATATGGTTGCTCCATGAAAAAGCAAATGGTTTGAATTACGTTCATCCAGCCCACTGCTTGATTCAGGGAGCCAAAGCTAAAACCTTCCTCTAAAAATAGTTGTGCAACTTTTATTTGAATGCTTCCAACAGGAAAGATATGACCACATCTTTAGTGATAAATTCTTAAACTTATCTTCCAGGGTATAATCTGAGTCAGTCACTGGGACCAAAGGTTTATTCTTCAAAGCTTTCAAGCTTATGCTGGATCCCATCATAAAGGAGCTTCTCTTTCTCCAAATTGGGTGCATTGGGCTGTTCTATGCATTGCATTGATATGGTTGCTGATTGTGTGTAGCTTTTAGTTGTTAATTAGGGGGTTGACTGCTCTTCCAGCCAGCACGCTTAAACACCTTAAGATCTAGTCATGCACTCAAGGACAGCAGAGAAAAAAGTATATCAGCATTTTATTATTTTAAAGAATATCATCATATCATTCATCAGACCAACCAACCACCTCTTTCTCTAACTCAGGCTAAATGCCAGTTCTTTCAAACCTTCCTGAGAGAGTTTGTTTGCTGTAAGTCTAATAATCTATGCTGCAGTTCTTTGAATCCATTCCACTTTCTCTACATACATCTCTGTGATATATTCCCAACTCTGGCTAGTTGTTGTGGTTCAGCGGCAGCCTGTGCAGTGGGGAAGAACGGGGACCAGTCCGGGAGTCTGGAGAGGACTTAGATTCTGCATCTGATGCAAAGATGGAATCAGGACCATGTGGAAGTGGGGTGCTGACTCTGGAGCTTCTGGAGTCTGGCAGCAGCAAGGCCGAGGAACAAGGGGAGCCTGTTCCCAATGTGTGTGTGCACAGAGCTGCTAGAAGGAAAGAGCAGTTGAGTCAAAAGGGGTGACTCAGGAGTAAGGCTTGGAGGTGATTGCCCCTCCCATAAGGTATAAAGGGCAGGCAAAGGTGAAGAAACCTTCGTATGAAGCAAAGTCATCCGTTCTGTTCAGATTAATCATTGAAGCTCTGTGTGGACTCTGTACTTCATTTGGTTTTTTTATAATTCATTTGGCACTCTAGTTGTCCGCAGCAATTCAAAGGAAAGAAAGGTGGGTGCTTATCTCGAAGGGACTGTTTGGGACTCATTACCGGCTGGGTATGAAAATAACTCCCAGTGTTGAAATAAAACAAGAGTTGTTCTAACTAAGCTTGTGCTTAATTACGGTCTTGGGAAGCCTTGGTCAGAACACTAGTTTAAACCTAACCTACACATATAAGAAACTAGGGAAATTGGCACAACACATGCAAATGCTTTGTGTATAAGTCTTAGCAGTAGTTCAGGATGTTCTGATATTACACTTTCTCCTTTAATCAAATACAGAGCACCTTCATGAAAATGGAATTGATTGAAGCTATGCAAGTGAAAAGCTTTTCCTATCCCACAATCCTCATCCTGAGGAGCAGAGTTGCTCATGTGGTTAGGTTACTGGGCTGATGATTGGTAGTCCTGCATTCAAGACCCCATTGCTGCCACATAGCAGAGTGACCTCCTATAACTTGCTCCAACTCCTGCTGATCCAGCAGTTTGAAAGCAGGTGACTGTGAGTAGATAGATGGGTACCATTTTGATGGGCAGCTTAATGGGGACACAAAAGGAGCCTCCGGTTGGGTATCATCCAGGCAATTTTGGTGTCACTGGTTAATCCCTTCAACTGGAAACACTTCCAGGCTCCCAAAATGACCATGCTACACTGAACCAAAATGTGTGATGAAAAAGGAAATTTCAATTATATGCCAGGCTTTTCTATCAAAAAGAATCAAAGATCAGCATCAATGAAACCCAGGCACAGAGTCCCATGAAGCTGGGTCAACCTAAGCAGCAGAACTGAGATGCAAAGACAATGGCAAACCACTTCTGAAAACTTTGCCAAAAATAAATATAGAATAAATATTTTTTAGCACCAAGGTGGGGGAGGAGAGAAACTTTTCCCCCTTGAAAGAACTTACCCATAACTCGACTCTTTTTGGAGGGCGAGCTCTATTTGGAGCAAGAGCTGGAGTCCAACAAATTTCTGTTCTAAACAATCTCCAGACAAGATACATCTTAAAGTTAACCAGAGCTGTGGAACACCCTGTAAATTACAGGCAGGAAGATTTGCCAGAGCAGCAACTGCATTTCATGGCCAAGTAGAGTTTAATTTCAGCAATATTTTAAAACTCAATTGGGCATTAGCAAAGTCTTCTAACATTTTCTTTATAATTGGAAGAGGGAAAATGTGTAGAATCCATATGCAAAGATGCAGATTTGTATTTCTATTCTCTTTGGCTATCTCAGGAAATGAAGGTTTAATATCTCCCAAGAGGCTTGGAATTGTCCTTGACTGCCATGAGGTGAATGCAAGGGAACTCCAGGTTTGCAAAGCTTTCCCTTTCTTAATTGTATTCCAATATATGAAAAATGCCTTTGCATATTAAAAATCCATCATCTATTGGGATCTTAATGGGAGCAAGACCCACGGTGGTGAAGCTTCCATCACTGGTGTTCTTGGGGGTTGATCCAAGGTTGCAAGTGACTTATGAAAATAAATGTGCCACATGTGAAAATGAAGCTATAGTTCCAGAACTAAGATATATAAACTTAAAAAAGAACAATTGAATGGGGACAAAGTTCACTTATTATTCCCCCCGCCCCTTGGGTAATAAATCTATTTTTTCTCCTGCATGGGTTTGAATTTTATGAAATCTGTGTTGGCTTCACATTTTGTTTTCTTTATATCTTGTGCTCAATCAATGCCAACTATGAAAAGCTAATACGGGTAGATCTCAACTTACAACAGTTCATTTAGTGACTGATCAAAGTTACAAGGGTACTGAAATAAGTGACTTGACCATTTTTCACACTTATGGAGGTTGCAGCATCCTCATGGTCACATGATCAAAATTCAGACATTTAGCAACTTACTCATATTTATGACGCTTGCAGTGTCCCAGGGTCATATGATCACTTTTGTGACCTTCTGACAAGCAAAGTCAATGGAGAAGTCAGATTCATTTAACAACAATGTTACCAACTTAACAACTGCAGTAATTGACTTAACAACTGTGGCAAGGAAGTTCGTAAAATGGGACAAAATTCACTTAACAAATGTCTCACTTAGGAACAAAAATTTTGGGTTCAATTGTGGTCGTAAGTCAAGGACTACCTGCCCTAACATCTTTAGAATACCTAGAACTACATCTATCTCCAGGCATTGTATCCTCAAAGTTATTAGAGGATCATAGGAGCCATGCAGTGATATGCTTATTCCCCTGTTTCTTTTCTCAGTTCTCCAGCCTTTAGTTCTGTCAATTCCAGGGGTGGGATTCTACCAGTTCTCACCTATTCACTAGAACCGGTTGTTAACATTCTAAGGAGTTCGGAGAACCGGTTGTTAGAAGAAATTACTGGCCTAATCCTGTAAGGAAGGCAGGAAGGAAACATTCTGCCTCTCCGTTAACCCTTATTACATTCTTGGCAGGACTAGACTTCCTGTCTCTGGAACATGTCTGGAGTTTTTTTCCCCTACTTTGCTTGTGTGGAGTGATCATTCAAAGTTACAATGGCACTGAAAAAAGTGACTTATGACCGTTTTTCACACTTACAACTATTGCAGCATCCCCACAGTCATGAGAGGCCAGGCGAGGAGATGCGTGCCTCGATGTGAGTGATATTGAGTTGGCCACACCCAGCCAATAACATGACCACCAAGCCACGCCCACAGAACCAATTGTTAAAAATTTGAATCCCATCCCTGGCTATGATGCATACCTTCTGTCACTGCCCATTAAATACATCAGGTCTGGAATACAATATGCTTTTTAAGTAATTCCCCCATATTCTCTAATGTGCTCATTTCATTTGAACTGGTAGATTACATATTACAAAGACTAAGACTGCTCCTGGAAACTGACAGCACTTTTTTTTTTAACAATGTGTGATATACTTCAGATTGTTGGCCTTATAATGCCCAATCAGCATGGCCAAAACTCAAGACCTCAATGTCACAGGAAAAAAGTGCTTTATTCCCCCACCCTAATTTTCATTTCCCTCATGTTTCTACTCAAAATACTGTGCTGAGTGGAATATGGGAGTTGTAGAGCAATAGAACTAGAGAATGTCAAATTTGGGTAGGCAGACTAGGGTTATTTTTTTGGTGTTGATGGGAGTGGTGTCCATGCGGAAGGATAAAAAAAAGGTCAACCACAGATTGGGATTCCACTTCTTGATTTTTTTATGCATTTTGCCTTCTGTGGACACTTTTAGATGTTAAGCATATTTCCTTTTCAGATATTTGTTAATGCAATTGGAAGAACACAGTTTTAACTACTGCTGTGCTGTTGTTCTGCTGTTTTAATATATTAATTGATTATTTCCATTATTATTTTAATTGTTAGGTTCTCTGAAGACTATGTAAAGGGTGGTTATGATTAGAATGTAAATATCAATCAATGCAAGATGCTCTTCTATTTCTCACTACAGATACCTTTATATTTATATATTTCTGTTCAAAAGTACCAGTCACTGGCATACACTAATTGAATCATAAGGTAGGGATGATAATAAAAGAAACATTATCTAGACAAGAGGTGGGGAACGATGGCCCTTTATGACTTGTGGTCTCCAACTCTCAGAATTCTTGGAGTTGAAGTCCAAAAGTCATAAAAGGGCTATCATTCCTCACCTCTGATCTAGAGTAACCCCCTACTTGGTTCAACATATACTAAAGTACTTCAGACAGGTGGCTGTTCAGTCATTAGACTTAGAAGATTTAGAATAACTTTATTGTCACTTTGAATGTATACTAATTGGCATACATTAAAATGAAATTACATTGCATACAGCTCTCAAAGGGTCTTCGCCTCTAATATGAACATAAACATGACAAGATAGATACATACATACAAAATTATGCATGCACCCACATATATTATATGACTTGTTTGAAGACCTCCAGTGTAAAAAAATATGTTACTTAATGAGGCAACCTATTCAATCAATAATTCTTACCATTGATACTTTCTTGTAATATCTAATTGGAACCCTCTTGAGCCAATCCATTTCTGCCTGAGACTACTACTATACCTCACCTCAGACTTCTTTTCTGAAGGTTAAATCTGACCATTTCTTTAACTATTCTTATCTGTTGGTTTCAAGTCCTTTTGGTAGTCCTCCTCTGAGTTGATTGAAGTTTGCCAAATGTCCGTTTTAAAATGTGTGTCCACAATGGGACACAATATACCAAGTGAGATTTAACTAAGACAGAATAGAGCAGGACAAATACTTCCCATGATCTGGATGTTATTATTTGTTAATACAGTGCAACCCCTTTTTTCTTCTTTCATCTTTTGACCGAAGAAGTTATTTTAATTCCTCTTTAATTCCTGATGAGATTGGCAAGGTGCCTGCTTGACACTTTCTTCTCAGTCTTCATGAGCTGACAGTAGTTTGATGGGTTTACTAACCATCTGTAAGCCCTGATAATTGTTCCCTTATAATAAAGCAGTCTCCTTGTTTTTAATTTAAGTATTCATTATGTAAACCAGACTAGCACATGCTTTAAATATCTCTTTGCAGTAATGTTTGAAGCAGAGAAGTCTGAAGGGGAGGGGGATGAAAGAGAAGCACCACACCAATACAGTGTTCTGCCACTGTTGTATGTGTGTCATGATGCAATACATATGTAAGAAGGGGGTGGAGCTAAGAATGAAGGCACTTCTATTTTGAGGGGAAAGTAATCAGAAATAAATGTAATGTGTCACTCAGTTGTGGGCCTCAGAGGTTCTTCCTGTGTTTAGTGAAATTTATGAGTGATTCGTATCTCTCAGTGTCAGGCTGTAACGGGGAAAAAGTTGACATTCCACAACTGCTAAAGACATAAAAGAAATATGTAGCATACAAATGGCATGACTTGCTATATGCCAAGCTGTGACAAATGTTAAAAATCAAAGAAATGAGAGGCTGCACTATTGGCTGAAATGTCAAATAGGTTAAATGAAAGCAGGATGATCCTTAGCCATTAGAGAGATCCCAAATCTATTGTGTAGGAGTATCAGAAAAGGAGAAGGAAAGAAAATGTTTAAAATATAAAAGTAGAAACAGAACAATGCTGTCATAAACTACTCACAAAAGTCAACTGGAATCTGAAGAAAATCTAATCCACATTTGGAACTGAATGAACTGGTCGGGAAAATAATTCAACTTTGGACATTAGGTACCTTAAGATCTTCATTTTGTTTTTATTGGAAGTAACTTCTGCTAATGTTTCATTTCATGTTGGAAAATGAATATATTTTGGATATATTCAAAATATAAAGGACAACAGAAACAAAGAATGTTATTCCATCAAAATAATTCTTTTAGATCAAGTGTCTGTAACTGACCATTGACAGGCTATTCCTTTAAACAGTGTTTCTCTTTGCTCTGGGACCAAGTAGAAGGAACTATTATTGCTGCAATTTTGTCTGTTTGGCAAAGGAGGAAATGATCACATTCATCACATATGTCTGTTCCAATAATTATTTGGACCAACCATTGATTGAGGTTGGACTATTGCTATTTTCAAGGCTGAGCACCCTTCCCCCTTCTCTTTTCCCTTTAATGCACAGTTGTGATGCTTCATTTTGTAATTTAGTATCTTGGATTCTTGTGAAAAAAATTTCCAGTTCAGCTGTGACGAGAAACTTTAGATTTTTGGAAAGGTGAGCCAGATGTTCTTTCAACAAGCTGGATCACACATAGAAAGACACAATACACGAACTGGGTCAACACTGATTACATTGGTTAAATGTAAGGCATTTAATATGGAGTTAGATAAGTATGTTAGGTAAAATAAGTCAACTAACTCAGTAAGATAAGATAACTTATGATGGCAAAGGTCAGGAAAGAAAATGGACAACCTTAACCCTAACCACCAGATGAGCAGCTTAGGAGAAAAATAAGACAGGTGGCTAATCAGACAGTAGGAAGTAGACCTCAATCAGGGTCATCAAGGCACATTGCCTCGTACGCTTTTAAGTCACTGCTATCTTTATTTTTCACCTTATAGCTCCCTGCCCATCACTATTCTGATGAATGGAGTATATTTTCTTTTGTCTCCTGCTGAATAAAACATGGCTTGTCTTGATTAGTGTAATGAACAACTTCTACATTTTCAGCATGCATCGTGCATCAACTTTGATGAATTGAATTTTAAGACAGAATGAGAGAGGAAAAATGGAGGAAAAGGAACCATGGGCAGAATGTTTGTGAAGAATTTGTAAGTGAATTTCTCAACCATTTAGAAATCACAACAATAATATAAAGAGTAGTTGCTTTTTAATGCATCCTTCCAAGTGCTAATTTCTGAAGTCATGCTAAATTCTAATCTTAGAGAATCTCTGAACTATATCAAAATCTACCTCATCTGTTGGCTATTTAATTTTTTGGTTGCATCCCAGATTTGGTAAAATGAGTGGCTATATAAATCAATTCTCTCTCCCTCCCTCCCTCCCCCCCTCTCTCTTTTTCTTGGAGATCCTACTTAAGCTTTAACCTCTACCTTCCTCCTTTGAGTCTTTTTGTCCATCTTCAAATCTACATCATAGTCATAAATTCATTGGAACTAAGAGTTGGGCTTTATTTCCTTCTGTTGTTCTTGTAGTGCGTTGTATGTTCATCTTTTAATCATATACATATAGCTGAAAATAAAATCAGATTTTTAAAAATAAACATACATAACTGTTGTGTCGCTATCTTTCAAGCTAAACAATGTTGTCAAAGTGTAGAAACAAAATAAGCAATAAAAAGCAAAAAAAAATATTAAAAAATCTCATCTTTGTTATTTTTATAAATAACCCAAAGAAACAAACATACCTAGTACTCCTTTCTCCTCCTACTTTCCCCACAATCTGGTGAGGTGAGGTGAGCCAGAAGTGACTGGTGTAAAGTTACCCAGATGACTTTCATGCCTAGAACTTAACACACAAGGACTAGCAAATGTACTAGCCTTCCATATGAAAACTGCACTTGCCTTTGTTCAAATATAAATAATGAATCTGTATTTCATGTATTGTTAAAGTGCTCCTTAAATACAAATTTGTTGGGGGCAAACAACAGGTCCTCCCATGAAGGCTTCAAAAGTACTGATTTATTGTCAAGCCTATTCGTAGGAATCTTCTCAGACTAATGGTTTGCACCTGGGTAAAACTAGATAAGGTTCAACAGTAATGGGTGTGTGTATGTTAGACTTCAAACTTTCTGATTACATAGAGACTTGAAGCTGATTCCTTGCTTGACTCTTCACCCTGACTCTGTCAGTCTTTCTCTACAAAAGTGTTGATTGAAACTCATGGCCCAAATTATAATTTTAATTGCTCCTTTATGAAATTACTGCTCTGCTTGTAGATAAGTATTTTCCAACTTTGGCCACCAGGGTCAATCATAATTCAGAAGAAGGTTGATAGGGAATCACAATGTAACTTATCAATGTTAAATTCATCTTCAAAGGTGGAAAATTGCATAATTGTGCTCTGTCTGCCATCTTTCTAACATATGTTCCACAGATGCCACTCTTGGCAACTTCCAGACAATGGCTACATTGACTGGGAAATTCAGAGTTAAAATCTTTCACCTGGAAATTGCCTTGGATTGCCCCTCCCTCCCTCCCCCGTCTCTTCTCTCTCTCTCTCTCTTTCTCTCTCTCTCCCCCGCCAACGTGCCAGTGACAGAATCAAAGGTGTACCCTACTTAATGACACAATGCAGTTTGTATGGGCCAGTTGTCTCAGTAAGTTCCATGGTACTTAATCCTAAATAAATTTACCTGAAATGAAATGCTAATATTGTAATATTATTCACACCAACATGGGAGTAACTCTGACTCAGCTTATTTCTAAACAGATAAGCATAGAATCATACTTTTGTTTACATTATGTGGCAATTGCATCAAACTTAAATTCCGAAATGATCTTGAAATAGGATAGCTTCTGGTAGCCAATTGTGAGGATTTCAAATTCAAAGTATTATGGAGAAAATAAGCTATCACATTTTATCTGAGTTGTTTTTTTTCTTGGCTACCAACATTCTGTTTTTCTTTACTTTTCTTTTTTAATGCGTCTTCAACCAATTACTAACAACATAGTTGGTTTGGGCATTTACCAAACTGTATTCTTTTATAGATTTTATTCCAAAAGAAGAAAAAGATCACCTTACATCTCTGTTAATGGCTTTAAGCTTTAGAAGCCGTAACAGTTAAAATCTGCAGAGTTTTTAACAGGTTTGAAATCTACGATCTTAAGTTTACCTTTATACTGGATGCAGAAGATGCTCCAGTTAATCTTCTTTAAAGTCCTATCCACTTAATGGAAATGCTCAGCTGTATAATTACATTGAGCAGTGATTCCTATTCCAAAAAGGGGGAAAAATAATAATCTAATGGTATTGTCTCTATAAGCGAATGAGAATTTCAGGAGTGGATGCTGGTGCCACCCATGTGATTCAGAGAGGTTAATGCAGTTAAAGTTATTTCACAGTCCATTAAGGAGCTTACGGTGACCTCATGACCTTTGAGCCAACAACACGGAATCCATTATCATCACAATGGACAAGCTTGTGGTTTGGCTGACTTGACAATGGGCTGAGGAAATCCCAAGTTAATACTTATGGGGTTTTTTCCCCCTTCTCTCTGTCTCTGTCTCTCTGTGTGTGTCTCTCTGTCTCTGTCTCTCTCTCTCTCTCCTCTCTCTCTCTCTCTCTCCCCCCCCTTTAAAAAACCATACACTTTCCTTTCTGCTCCTTTGATATGGCTATTAATACACTCTCCCATAATTTGTAACATTAACATTGCTGAAGGAACAGAAAGGGACACTGAAATGAAGATGTCAGAATTGCTGACTTAGTTCCACGCATAATACAGGCTACATATGGAAATGGCAGAGAGCTAACTAGAAAGATCAAGAGGAAAACAATAAAAACCCTCAGTAGAATTATGATAAATTATTGAAGCCAGCCGAATGTCTTTGAGCACATTTTCTTTCCTTCTATGTCTTCAAGCAATGTGTATCTTGTTTTTTCAATGAATGTCTGTTTTACTGCTGCAAAAATAATATCTAGTGCTGCATTTTTT
Source organism: Pseudonaja textilis (assembly GCF_049901715.1). Lineage (NCBI taxonomy): Eukaryota > Metazoa > Chordata > Lepidosauria > Squamata > Elapidae > Pseudonaja > Pseudonaja textilis. The sequence continues at coordinate 49,278,920 of NC_141990.1, read as the reverse complement.
TTTCAATTAAAATACTTAGAAAAGAATTGCAGACAACTTGTCCTTACAAGTTTCTTATCAAATGTTGCTCAGCTTTCCTGAAAGCAGAATTTTCTAAAGAAAAATGTTTTAAAAAACTGAAATTTGTAATTTGGGGGAACAGCAACATTTTAAATTAAAAGGTATCCTGATATTTGCTTTATGAGGTAAATAAATCTTGGTGTTTGGATTGATCTAGACAAAAATATTTATTTAGACTTATGGCATGCATTGTTGGTATAACATATTTTTTGTTAATGGTAGTAAAAGTAATAACAGTAATTTTTAGAATCATAATTACTAATTATATGCTAAAAATTACTAAAAATCACAAAGTGAAATTTTTATGGGAATTGAACACCAATTACTTATGTAAGAGTAAACCTAGTGATGGTTAGTAATAGATTGTTACTAACTACTAAAAGGGTGTTAATATATGGAGCAAAATGTTAATTATAATTCACAATAATATTTTAAATCGTCTATCTCTGTAATGGAATAGCACATTTACAGGACAGGCTTATTTTGCCAACTTTATTTAAAAGACTTTACTTCCAGGAAAGTATTACCAGATTGCTGTCTGAGCTAACTGCATGTTAATTTTCCCAGAAGACAATGATAGGCAGACTGTAGAATTACATGAATTATTTAGTTACTTAATTTTCCAAAAAGAAGTATTTCCCATAATGCTGATTTAAAAAAAAAAAGAAAAGAAAAAAATACTGATCCCACTTTACTGCTATGGGATGTAACAGAAGCATCTCGATTTAGCTACAATAATGGCAAGATGATAGAACATGCATCATGATGTCATGTTGCATGCTCCATTCCTTTGCATTTGCATTTTGATGTATCACAAGGGGCAGTTCCACACTTGCCTTCCACCTCACTTCCCATAGGCACCCATGGAGTGTGTTTCCAATGGTGCCTTTATGGTAGAAAACAGCATCTCTCTCTCTCTCTCTCTCTCTCTCTCTCTCTCTCTCTCTCTTTTTAAGGATATCCCTTTCATTGTAAGACCACAAGCCTCCTTTCTGAATGTTGCTCCTGATCACTCAGAATCTTTCCTGAATGAGGTGGGATATATTAGTGTGAAATGCTTTGGATTTCCAAATATATAGAAAAAGATTATGCTGAAAATATATTTATATTGTTGTAAACTGCTCAGAGTCACTTAATTGAGATGGCCAGTGTAAGAATTTAATTAGTAAATGAATATTTTCAGAATCTGCCACTCTGGCAACTACTATTTTCTAGCTCCAATGTCAGTCAGCAATAGCCCTTGCTGACCTATAATATAGCCAGTGCTTTCTTTGTTTTAAAGAGAATTTGTTGTTATTTTTTTTAACCTGCAGAGGGAGAGATACTTTTGTACATATGTGTCATTCCTGCTTGTTTAGGGGACATCTAAGCCTTCCAACATTTGTCACTTGCGTCTTCAAGCATTCATATCCTGGTTCTGAATAAATGTTCACTTTCGTTTTTTCTACTTGATATTGTTTTACTTCATATAGTGCACAAAATAAAATCTGCACTACCTTCCCAACTGTTTTAGATGAGAAGGGCTGTCCCTTTTTTTTTCTTTTAAAAAATGCTTAGCAGGGTGCCCTTTATACACACACACACACACACACGCACGCACGCACACACACATACATAAATATAGTGTGTGTGTGTGTGTATATATATGTGTGTGTGTATGTGTGTGTATATATATAGAAATAGAAATATATATATGGTATTCAGCTTTGTTCGGGTATTTTCCCACGTCATTGTAGTTGTGCCTTTAAAGTTGTAGCAACGTTTCGGCAGAATCTCATCTGCCATCATCAGGCTTCTGTATTGTGTTCATCACAATACAGAACACAATACAGAAGCCTGATGATGGCAGATGAGATTCTGCCAAAACGTTGCTACAACTTTAAAAGCACAACTACAATGACGTGGGAAAATACCCGAACAAAGCTGAATGCCATACATGTAAGTACCCGCGAAAACTTAAGAAAATATATATAATGAAAGTTCTTAATGTATAATCATTATCACATGCAAAATTGCCCAGTTAAAATCAAAACATAGCCTCGGAAGTCTTAAAGAAAGGACATAGCTCCAAATGTAAGAATAACTCTGTCGCAAGTAGCCCAAAATAAACCATTTCTTGGCTGAAAGGCATAAGTGCTATTGTGAAATTGATATCCCTCCTTGGCTTATTCCCAGACAATATGTTGCCTTTCTGGGAGCCGATCAATATGATTGATGTGATGTGTGAAATCCAGGAGGGGCTCCCCTTTAATCAAGCCCAGTGTCCTCGACAGATAGGCAGCTGCAGACTAACATTTTCTTCAGACTGTCTCCCCTGCTGCCCAAAACCCAGAAAAAAGAAACAGTAAACTGCAGGATAGAACGTGAGATGGCAGTAACTGAGCAGGGCATGTCCTATAGCTGCCCTATCCTTCTCCATCCCTCTGCCCTCCTCCCCTTCCACTTCCAGGATCAAGGAAGGAGTTATGGTCATCTAAGCTATTTTGAAGCAAAGGTGATCAAACTGTTCTTATCTGCTTAGCAACTGCCTTTGGTGGCTGGCTGCCATCCTTCTGTTTTCCTTCTAATATCAATTTGTTACTATTATTAAAAGAAAAGCTTTTTGAGCAAAGATGAAATAAGTTGAGCTAAAAATATCTAAGGGAGATTGCAACACTTTACTCTTTTAGACATGATGCAATTATATGCACAAAGAATTTTTAACTACTAGTTTTCTCCCTAGCTGATGAAAATGTCACTGGGTCAGATGTATGCAGGCATGCCAAGAACAGATTCAGCTAGAAATATATCAAAGAGCAGAACTTTCAAGAATTTTTTTTTAAAAAAAGGGGTAGATCATTTCCTTAAATGCATTGCTAAATTATTTCTAATTTGTTTTGATATAGTGTAATTAATTTAATCATTTATATTAATGAGGTTAGCAGATGCTTCTCTTTTTTCTTTTTCTTTTAAAGATTTTCTTCCTTCACTCAAAAGATATCAGAAATACAAAGAAATTTTACTGAGAGTCTCCGATCCTTGTTTGATGTCAGTCTAGCAATTGATTGATAAGGAATTCCTCTAATCATAGAGTAGCTTTCCTTGGAAAAATATTTCATAAAAAAGCTTTTGGAGCATTCACCTGAAACAGGTATAGAAAATAACATATAGACAGATAGTTGCCAAATTCAAAATTATCAGATATACTATTGTAATTCCTGGAACAATGGCAAAATTCCCAGCACAAGAAAAGGATAGAGCGTTCAAGAATACAGAACATCCTTTCACTGTATAAGGTCCCAGATGTAACTTCCAGTATTTCAAGATAAATCTGGACAGAAGACTGATTTTTATTTACTAGTCTAATGTGATATTTAGGAGCTTCTAATGGAATGAAACTACTAAAAGTGATGAGTGATTAAAGAAGCCAGCTAGAGAGCAAGTAAGGATAAGAATCTATAGAGCTAACGAAGTTAAGTGAAATTTATTTACAAAGGTTTATTTGAAAGAACTGGTCCAGTCTGTTTGCATACACAGTGGCCTGTTCCTATATTATATGAGCATGCACAGGAGTAAGATAAAGGTTCCCCTCGCACATATGTGCTAGTCATTCCCGACTCTAGGGGGTTGTGCTCATCTCCGTTTCAAAGCCAAAGAGCCAGTGCTGTCCAAAGACATCTCCATGGTCATGTGGCTGGCCAAAGGCTCATGAAAGCTGTTACCTTCCCATCAAAGGTGGTCCCTATTTTTCTACTTGCATTTTTTACATGCTTTCGAACTGCTATGTTGGCAGAAGCTGGGACAAGTTACATGGCAGTAGGGATCCGAACTGCTGAACTACTGACCTTCCAATCGACAATCTCAGTGTCTTAGCCACTGAGTCACCACGTCCCTTTGTACACAGGAATATCTAGGTCTAATTTTTTTAAAAAACATCATATCAGATATTTATTTATCAAGCTGAGCCTCAAAGTTCCTTCAAGGTTTTGCAAGGTCAAATGCACATAGATTTGATTTCTCCCCCTTCTCATAATTGCTTATCTAATTGCTGGCTTTGAAATTAAATTTTTGAATTAAAATTGAAAGTTGAAAACTGATCAAGGAGAGATTCAACCAAGAAATAAGGAGAAATTTTCTGATGGTGTGAACAATCTAGCAATGAAACAGCTTGCTTTCAGAAATTGTGGGAGCTTCATCATTGGATGCTTTCAAGAGACTGGACTGCCATCTGTCAGAAATGGTATAGGATCTTCTGTTTGAGCAGGGGTTGGACTAGATGACCTGCAAGATTCCATCCAACTCTGTTATTCTCAATAATTAATGTGAAATGAAAATGCCTTCCTAAGTTAGCCATGCTTTGGTTCCAAGAGAGAAAAGCCTTGTAGAACCCAAAGGGCAAGTAAGAAAGATAATATACTTACACTTCCTTTCTAACTCAAATTTCTTTGCCAGCACCTGAACCACTTCTATTTTCCCATGATGGTATTCTGTCCAGGGCTGCTTTATTGTGTGAGTTTCTTTGTCAGGGCTAATTTGTTTCTTTTTCAGTCAGTCTCTCCTTCCAGCCATTTTTCTTGGAATTCTTTTCAGTGTAGACATTTCTTACCACGTTCCATTGTTTAGACATGGATCTTCTTGGTTTGGTTACTTGTTTCATGTGTAAATCTTGAAAGAATTCCTTCTCTTTTTTTTCCTACCTACTCTAATTGGATCATATTTTATACTTTATTTTCTACTGTTCCACTTAGTTGTTGTGGAATTGTATGGGAATATGGGTGTTGTGGCTCGGAGGTTTGAGCCTGCTTTGTCAGAGGTCGAGGACTTGGTAAATGAGGAAGAGGAGGATTTGGCTCTGAGGTTTGAGCCTGCTTTGCTAGAGGACACAGACTTGGACGGTGAGGAAGGAGAGGATTTGGCTCTGAGGTTTGAGGCTGCTTTGTTGGAGGATTTGGAATTGCCTTCCTCCCCAGGACTGTCCTCCTCGGCAGGATCTTCCCCTCTGATTGTGCCTCAGGTGTCAGCAGATAATTAGGAGAACATATCAGAGCCTCTGACTGAAGATCAAGCCGAGGAATGCTGGTTTGATGCAAGGCAAAGACGCAGGCAAAAGCATGAAATGCAACGTAAAAAGAAAGGACAAATCAGAGACTGAGATGAGAGACTGACACGCCCCACAGGGAATAAAAGTGGGTGTGTTCGCTCTGGTTTCTTGTTCGGGACAACGTGTTGTTTTATGAGAGAAGCTTCTGCATTTTTCCTGTGTGTGGCATCAGCTTGTGATTTATGCTTCCTTATCGGACTTGGCAGACAGCTGAGACTGCCAAGAATGTTTTTGGATTAAGGAAGTTAACCCTGTAGTTACCGGACTTGCCTGCTTATTTGTGTTTCAGTTGGAAATTTGGACTTATTACTTTGTTTGTCCAGGTGAGACATAACATATGGGTATATAAAATTAGCCTTTTCAATATCAAATTTATACTCAAATAATAGTAACTCTGTTTGCCCAGTGAATGTTGTCTTAAAATCTGCTAACAGTTTTTATTAACTGTTTCTCTGGATATTGAATTCTGCACCTATTTATACTTTAGCTGCCTTTTGGGTTAAAACATTTGTACCTTGATTTCTGGGCATTGTACATTAATTTGTGTTCTACCCGGTACAAGAAAAATAACTTCCTTCTATTCCAACCTTCTTACTTTCTTAACATATAAATGTGGTTCAGTGTTGGTACAGCTTTTTCTAACAAATTTGCAGCCCTTCAAGATAAATGAGATTTAAAAAAAAGAAAGATTAGAATTTTACTTTTTTACAACAGGCAATTGTTACAGTACAGTAACAGTACAGTACAGTAGTATTTTGTCCATCCTTATCTTTCCTTTTCTTCCCCTTACATTCACAGGGAGTCAAAATGGAGGGAGCTAGCCTCTTACTAACTCTCTCCCACTGTTCTGTCTTAACACATGTTCCTTCTGCACCTGTTATTTCCCTAAAAGTTTCTGGATTTCTTCACCAAGAACATCTTTCTGATTCTATACACAATTGTATAACCAACCTCCCTTGATAACTGTTCTATATGGCCCTTGCTATTTTGCTTGTCATCCACATATTGTATTTGTTGTATAATACAACTTCCTCTCCCTTCAGTTTTTTCTACCATATAGCAACTTTTGATTTGTTGAGATTTCTCTAGATTTTCATATTTCTTAGGCATTGTTTTCTAAGGTTGCTCTCTGTTCTTTAGATTTTTGTTTGGGGGATAATCCCGACTGCCCAGGCCCTCCTTCCTACTTCTTGCCTTTATATTAAAATCTTCTGTCTGGCAACCTGCTAAGTGATCTGTTGCTGGTTCCACCATATATATTTATCAAACCCTGTCTCAAAGTTCTTTAATATTTCTTCAGAATCAAATGCGCAAATGTTTGCCTTTTCCCACGGTTGCTTATCATGCTAATGCCCTCTTAAATCAGTCTTGATTTTGCTTCCAAAGGGAAGAAACTTTTGTTGCTGGGGAATGTGTGGAGGGGAATGCCTTTCTAACCAAAATTCTTTCATCAGTGCCCAAACCACATTTTTTCTTCTCTTGCAGTGATAAAGCCCCAGGTTGCCTTGTTACATGGTTTGTTTTTCCAGCGCTGATTTGTTCCCTTTCCACATAGATCAGAGGAAGATGAGTGGATGGCTGGCACTGAATCCTTTTCTGTCTCCTATGGATATCCACTGATCCTCTTCTGCTCTTTACTCATGGCTCCTTTTGATTGTCTACTCCACTCCTTCTCAGTTCTTTGCTTGTCTGGTCATTCTGCTCACTGTCGGCATCTCCTACAGAACCTAAAAGAAACCCTCCTCTCCATGCTTACCTATTTTAGCAGTTATATACTTAATCTCCCAGCAGTATGTATGTGTGCCAGATTGCATGTTCACTGACTAGGTGTCTTAAATTTGCATTGATTGTCAGACCACCGAGAGAAAAAAAAATAAGGTTGATATCTGCAATAATGAAAGCTCATCCTGCCACAGAGCTGCAAGTAAATGGTTGCATCCATCCTTTCCAGCCAATAATATCCACAAAGGACAGCAGCAAATGACAAATCATTTGTATCCAACATCAGGGAGCAATTTCTTTTTTGTTTTTGTAAAAAAATTTATTTGGGTTTTCACAAAACATGATACAAATAAAATATCTTTTTTTGAGAATAGCATAATCCCAGGTTATCATTTCTCCATACAGACACAAACTCAATTTCATATTCATCTTTGTATTCTATTCCATATCTTATTACTATTTTAGCATTTTTTTCAGTGATTTTTCCCTTCCCTTAGTTAGGGAGCAATTCCTAAAGGCCAGGGTTTGCATCACAATGTTGTGAGGCATTGTTTGTCTTTTTTAAAAAAATGGTTTTGGATGATTGACCCAGGTGGGGATCCCATAAACCCAGAAGACTGGCACTGCAGTTAGTCATACAAAATTGTCATGGTATAACAGCTTACAAGCTCCTGCAGAAACCTCATTGCTTTAATAGGTTGGCATATTTCTGCTTCTATCTTATGTGGTATCAAACATATATGAAAACCTAAACTATCTTTACTAAGTTGTAAAACATTTGGAATATTTTTTTATTAGGTGACATTAGAAATAGATAAATCTGTTCTGCTTTCTACATATTTCAAGCCAAGTATCATTCAATGCATCTTGATGTGCAATGTTTTCTGAAAATTTTGGAAAGCAGCTTCCTGGTATAAGAATTCTTCTTGTCTGATTTTTTTTTCCCTTAAACCCAGTTTTAGGAAAACATATTTTAAAATTCAGATTAGTGGAAAATCCAAATGATAATTGTGCTCATGTACATTATTGTAGATCAGGAAGCATAAATGAGTTTGATTTCTATTACAATGTGAAACAAATTAGAATCCCCAGCAATGTTATCACTGTTACTATTAAACCAAAACAGGGCACCGTAACTAAATATCATTTAGATCTGATTTAAGCATCTGATTTAAGTTCCTGGTTAGTAAAATGCTATTTAGCTAACCATGAGGAATTTCCAACTCATTGGCTTAATGTCAACCTTTACATAATCCAAACAGCATCTTCCATGGGCAAAAGTGTGGTGTCTGTAGGTTTGAGCTGAAAGTTTGCAAACATAAAGAGTAAAAATTTTTTTAAAAAAATTATTTATTGAACTGGATCAGACCATCTGATTTCCAACTAGTGGTTTATAACTAAGAAGCAACATATCTATACTTTAAAAGCATGTAAAAATACAGGTGACTGGAAAAGCACAATGTTCAACATAAAGCAAAGCAAAACAGGCAAAAGAATAATCAGGTCTTTAATAGTTTCTTGAAGCCTTAAGGGTGGGAGTTACACTAATCTCTGGGAAGAGTCTCTCAAATAACTAGACATTCAAGGGTTTTGAATGTGATAACCAGCATCTGGAATTGTATACAGATGCCATCTGCTAACCAGTATAGCTAGCAAAGCAGTAGAGTGATATGTGCCTCCATCACTTCCATACTGCTGAAACCTTATTCTTGGTGATATATCCACGCAGCTTGTTTGGCAGCAGAGCAGATGGTATTTTCTATGGCCTTTTTCCAGGACATTGTTTAACTTCCTTGTTTTGCCTGGAGCCCTATCATTCTTGGGAGTCTCCTGTCTAAGTATTAGCCAGGTCTGATGTTCCTTAGTTTCAGAGTCCCAATAAGATCGGTCCTGCTGAGACTTGGATGATTTCATATTACCTCTCCTCTTAACCCATTACTTTACCTTTTTATGTACTCTCAAATAAATGCAAATGTCCATCCAGTAATATTTGCAGAATATAACTTTTCAAAGTTTTTCTCCAAGCCCAGACCTTACTTTCCAGATTCAACACATAATCAGGCTTAATATGAGTGAAACATTCTATGAAACAGAAGAACATACATTTCAGTAGAATAGTATTGCATTTTTGCAGAAGTGAATTGTAACCTGATATTGTTTTAACCAAGATACTATGCAACCTATCCTTATATTAAAAAGCATTATGAGGCAAAGAATAGTAAAATAACAAAGCAGAAGGCAGGTCTTCTAATCCAAGCCTTGCTCAAGCAGGAAACCATATACCAGTTCAGACAAATAGTTGTCCAATCTCTTCTTAAAAACCTCCAATGTTGGAGCTTTTACAACTTCTGGAGGCAAATCATTCCACTGATTAATTGTTCTAACTGTCAGGAAATTTCTCCTTAGGTTGCTTCTCTCCTTGATTAGTTTCCATCCATTGATTCTTCTTCTGCCTTCAAATGCTTTGGAGAATAGATTGACTCCCTCTTCTTTGTGGCACCCCTTAGATATTGGAACACTGCTATCATGTCAGCCCTAATTGTTCTATTTTTCATTAAATTAGTAGTATCAATTCCTGAACTGTTCTTCATACGTTTTAGCCTCCAGTCCCCTAAGTATCTTTATCAAATGCCTTACTGAAATCCAAGTAAATTATATTCATCGAATTTCACTGGTCCATATTTTTTTCACATTGTCAAAGAATGCAATAAGATTTGTCTGTCATGATCAGTTTTGACAAACCCATGTTGGCTTCTGGTTATGACTTTGCTTGCCTCTAGGTGTTTGCAGATTTGTAATGTGATTATCTTTTCCAGAATTTGCCCAAGTATTAATGTCAGGCTGATACAGTAGATCTGTAGTTTTCTGGACTCTTTTTTCCTCTTTTATTTTTCTTCTTTGTTGGTATTGTGCTAGACTGATCTTTTATAATCTCGCTTTTCAAAATTTCCCAAGCTTTATTGAGTAGTTTTCCCATTCAGAAATTTCATTCATGAAATCCTTCCCAAGTTCCCTCTAAGTTTATTCAAATCAGGTCTCTTGAAGTCCAAGATGCTAGTTTGATTTCCCCCTCTATCTCTCATGCCTGCTTATGTTGAATTCCAATATTGCATGGCACTCCCCCCCTCAAGGTTCCTGTAAATTCAACCTCTTCTATAATTTCATCTCTGTTAGTGAGAATTACATGATCCAGTATTTGAACCTCTAGTTTCCTTCTCTACCTTTTGGGAGACAAAGTTGTCTGCTAGGTTTGTCAGGAATCTGTTTGATTTTCACTGCAAAACATAAGTGATTTGGTAACTAAAAAAAATAAACTACCTATAATGTTGGTAGATATGTTAATATACGCTTTTTGTAAACACTAAGTGACAGATATCCCAACAAATAGTTTCAACAAGTCACACACAAAGCATTTCACATGCTAATAGAAGCTGGACCACTTTGGCACATACTGTAGATAATGTCTAAAGCACAAAGGCTGCCAAAATCTTATTTGTCCTTCAGATGAAATCCATATTGACTGCTTTGAAAAAAAAGCACCCAGCAACCCACCATTCTTTGAATGAGCCATTATTTTCAAATTGTTTCCCAACTTATACTGCAATTGAAAATTGGACAGTTCTTCAATGATGGCTGCATTTCAATTGATTATCAATACAGTTTTTCAGAATTAAGAATATTGTTCTATTCTTTTCCTTGACATCCTGTTGACTTTGTGTTGTGGTCATTTCAATATTGCTGTACAGTTTTGTGTTGGACATTCTGGCATTAAGATAACACATAGGAGAATCAATTAGATTTATTATCTCCTCTTGAAGCTACTGTAAGCGATAAGGCAAGCTCTATACATAATGTAGGATTTATTTTCAAGGGCTAGTATGATTACATAGCTGTATTTATCTAGGTGCAACTTGGAATTTTACCTGTAACAGTTCAGAAGTTTCGTTTACAAAGATAATAAAACAATATTATATTTCAAAGATACATTGAAAGTGAATTTCCCTGGATTCTCTTTTCTAGGGAAAATGTCACTAATAAAGGAGAATTCCTTATATTTTGGGAATCTATTTTGCATCTAGAGGTATTATTAGTTCCTTAATAAATAGAACTATTCATAGCATAGTTCTATGCACAGTACACCATACTGGCTAGAAGCAATTCTCTAGGGCTGCAAACATTTAAACATGTGGGTATAAATGCTTCTAAATTGAGGTATTTTTAAAAGTTTTGTCATTCAGCATGTGTACATCAAAAAAGATAACACAGCACAATAATCAAGGCCATTGTGTTTAACTGAAGGTTTAAACATACTAATGTTTATGCAATGTTTATGTTTTCTACATCAGGATTAATTTTATGCTAAAATTTAAGAGTTAAGAGAATTTATGCTTCCCCACAGCTATCTACTCTTTCTAACATGTATAACTCAAAAAATGGTCAGCCTGTATGCTATTTAGCTGTTAGGTTCTTTCAAGCACCAGAATGTATGATACACATACAGTTCAGCAATTTGAAAAGAAAAGAGGAGTACTGTGGTAGACAAGTATGACTGGGGATGAAAGAAGAGGATGGAGGTCTGCTGAAACAGCCAATAAATGCTCTCTGATCCCACCACACCACTAGTTCCTAGCTTTTCTCCAACATAACCAGTAAAGAAAATGTACAGAGTTCAAACATTTACTGAGTATCATTGGACGCTGTCAGCTTAAGGACAAAATGCTACTTCAACACTCTGTTGCTAAGAGTGATTTTGCTTCACTTATGAACTGGAGATGAGAGGAAAGTAAAATTATAAGGACATGTTTGTGCTGCGGTTTCATGCAGATGAGGAAAAGGCTTCAGTCTCATATTTTTCAAACATTTAAAATGTTTAGGATTAGTGAACTATTGACTTGCATGGTTTTGGATACTGCTCCTTTGCTGCCCACTTCCTGTCAATACCCATGCTTGGAAGATGCCAGAATGCCTTCCTCTGTCATGGTCAGTTGTCTTTTATGACCAAGAGAGCCATCTAAAATGATATTAAGCTCTAAAAGTAATATTCTATTGCCCCTTTTTCTTGAAATAATTCAAGAAATTTTAGGGCACTTTAAAATCTTTTAAAGTAGAAAGGCAGGCTAAGGAATCCAACCTTGTCCCAAAAGTGAATCAGTTTATTTCTCAGCTGCTATATGATGTCAAAAGTTTGTTTCAAAACTAACACAAATTGGAGGGAGTAAATGGATGTGGTGCAAGAGTTCTTGCTTCTTAGAGGAATGATAACACACACACACACACACACCAGTTGTTGACATCTCTTTTTAAAATATTTTAGATAAAAATAAAATCAATAAATTCACACTCAGGAGAGTGGAAACACTAGTTATTAATACATTTTAGAACAGTATAGTTCCTCATGTTGGAATTAAACATAGAACCATGGTTTGTTCATAAAGGCAACATCTTCACTTCTTTGCGAGGATAAAAGAGAGAGAGACAGCATTTATTCAGGATCAACTATACCATGTAACCACAAAAGAAACGTAGAAATATATACACTTAAATTTTTGGCAAGAGCACCAAAGTGCTTCTGGGTGGAAAGGATTGAACGGTGACATTACTGTTGCCCTAGAGACACTCAGTTGGGGGCTCTTTACATGTCCCCATTAAGCTGCACAGCAAAGTGGTACCTGTTGTGGCTCACCAGCTGCTAGCGGAGCTGGTGAGAGACTCAGACAGTGAGGAGGTTGGGGAGGAACTTGGGCCAGTCCTGGAGTCTGGGGAAGGCTCTGATGGGTGTTCTGCATCAGAGGCAGAGAGAGGGCCAGGGCTGTCCAACATTTATCAGCTGCCTTTGGAGTCAGAAGAAAGTGGGGAAGAAGAACAGCTGGAGCCTGTTCCAGCTGCACGGATGCACAGAGCTGTCAGGAGAAGGGAACAACTAAGGAACGGGGTAGACTCGGAGGAAAAGGCACAAGTGGATGCTGAATGGCCCCTCCCATAGGGAATAAATAAGAACAAAAGGGGAGGGGTGTTTGCAGGAGACAATTAGTTTGCTTAATTATTATGAAGATTTGTTTATATGAGTTCATGCTTCACAGAGATTCCTTGCCACAACATTGCAACTGGAAGCTCTCAGCCTGGCAACTATCCAAGGACTGATAGGTTCTGTTTGTGCAATTAAACCTTGGAAGGCTTATTGCCAGAACTTTTCTGGGTGTGAATCAGTGGTGCTATTCAGCAGGTTCAGCAGGTTCTGGAGAACTGGTGGCGGAAATTTTGAGTAGTTCAGAGAACCAGCAAATACCACCTCTGACTGGATATTTTACAGTATCCTTCGCTTGCCACACCCACCAAGCCATGCCCACAGAACTGGTAGTAAAAAAAAATTGAATCCCACCACAGGTGTGAATGTCAGGAATTCACATTAACCAAATAAAAAAGGGTTTTTTGGGGGACAAGGAGTCTGTTTCGTGATTCTGTTAAGCCTGGGTCAGAATAGTACCCATCTATCTATGTGCAGTTGCCTGCTTTCAAACTACTGAGTTGGCCCGAGTTGGAGAGAGTGACAGGAGCTCGTCCAGTCCCATGGTAGCCACTTGGTCTCAAATGTGAGTATGCCGATCGTCAGCCCAGCATCCTAACCAGATGAGCTACTGAGCTCCACAAACAAAGATGATTCAACTACTGTTTTTCAGACCTAACTATCTTTTCACTAGCTTATGCAAGTATACAGTAAAAGTACAGGAAAGCAATTTTCATGATGCTGAGTTCTGCAAATAAAACAACTGATTTAATGAAAAGCATGGCTGGAGATTTTTTTTGTCTGTTAATTGTTGTTAATATTTCTTAGAAGCAAGGAAGCTTTTAAAAACAAATACCTTTAATGCATCTATTGATTTCCTTTATTTAAACTATTAATAAACTGACTCCATCTTTTTTTTTTCAAAGAAAGGGAAGAAAATTGAACTCAGAAACTGCACTCACATAATGTTTTCTGTATTCTTCCAAATGGTTTATATATTAAAAGCACAATTAAAACTGATTGGCTGATAATGACTGTTCAGGCTGACCTTTGGAGAGATTTATTAGTCTTGCAAACAATGAACTGGGCTTCTGCCCTCTATGACCTTGGAAGAGAAATCCAGAAATAAACTATACTAATTTAACCCCAGGTGGTAGCTAAACGTAGATCTTGGAGAAAACATACACGTGTTGCTGTTAATATTTTATACAGCACTTTGTTAAATTGTATTGCATAATTAGATGTTACAATCCATATGATTCAGTGCTTATCTGGAATCTTGCAGATTTCATTTCTGGGGAGTTCTTGATATTCTCTAGGTTTGGTTGTTTGTTTGCAGATGTTACCCTATCTGACTAGGTAACATTAATAGTGATGATATTTAGAAACTCCACAGTTCAACCCTCAGCTATATATATTCTCCTATTGATTTTGTTTCTCTGCTATGGACATAAATTGGGGACAATCCTCTTTGTGTGTGCTTACTAGATCCTCTTGTAACCCACTATCTCAGATATAGTAAATCCGATATCTTCTAATTCTATTGGAACAACAGCTTTTGAAATCTTTTTCCAGTGGACATGTTGGTTGAGGCTGGAAGGGTTGGAAATCCAAAAAGTTGTGAATAGAACTGAATTACTTATTCCTGCTTTAGCCATTTAGATAATTCTAGTAATTTTAGTAGAGTTAAAAGTACTTTTCACATTTGCATTTCTTTCCCATCTTTTGTTAAGGATTAAATAATTTCTATTCCCACTGGTATAAAAGCTCCATAGAAATCTATAATATCTTATGCAACTTTCTCAAATAATAATTGTGTAATATTTGATTATTACTCAGTAACAACTTTAACTTTTATTCGGGTCTCAGAATAAATCTCACTATCCCAGGTTTACCAACATCAGATTTCAGTGCATCGTTTATGCCCAGAGATTTAATGAGATACTTACTTTCAAGAAGTACACATATACCGGTACAAACTGACCCATATACATGGCTTATGATTAAAAATCCTACTCCAAGCAATGGGAAACAAATCTTTTAGGAGATGGCAACCTTGAGATGCATAGTTCCAGAATAAATTACTATTCATCCAAATAAAATCTAATAAAATATGTAATGTCAAGTTACATAAATCAGGAATGGTTGATGTGCTAAATAATTTGATCTGTGTGAGTGTGAACACTTTCAAATAGACTTCTATAAATCAGAGGTGGGCATGGCATGACAAATAGTACCATCTGAAGCCAACAAAATAGGGAAGACATCATTGGTGTCATCCAATGATAGTTTTCTGTTACCTCCTTTCAGTTTTTGTTTGCTTAGTAGAAGTAAGGTTGCAAAATCCAGACCTTGGTAGGCCTATCTCTGGCCATCTGTCCAGGTGGGTATCTCCCCTCTATCATGCTACTCTTGCAGGTGCTATTTACTTGCCATCTCTCACTCAAGTGAACAAATAGGAGGTTAAGACTTGAACACTGGGCCCTATCTACCAAAATGAAATTTAATGTAGAGAAGGGTAAGGTTTTACACTTAGGCACGAAAAATCAAATGGACAGGCACAGATTATATGAAACTTGGCTCAATAGCAATAACTTAGAGAGGGATCTTGGAGTCCTACCGGACAATCATTTAAATAGGAGACAGCAGCTCTAATTGCGGAAGCAGCCAAAAAAGCCAAAGACATCCTAGGTTACATTAACAGAGGGATAGAATCAAGAACACGTGACATATTAGCATTGCTTTATAATGCCTTAGTAAGATCACATCCAGTTTTGATTTCCATATTATAAAAAAGATGTACAAACTCTGGAAAGAATGCAGAAAAGAACAGCAAAAATGATTAGGAGACTGGAGGCTAAAACAAATGAAGAACAATTGCAGGAACTGGGTTTGTCTGATCTAGTGAAAATAAGGACTAGGAATAACAGGATATAATATTTGAAGGGCTGCCACAAAGAAGAGGAGGGTAAACCTATTTTCCAAAGTTCCAGATGACAGGACAAGAAACAATGGATGGAAACTAATCTACAGTAGAACTAAGGAGAAATTTCCAAACAATAAGAACAATTAGCCAGTGGAACGGCTTGCCTTCAGAAATTGTGGGTGCTCTATCACTAGAAGCTTTTAAGAAGAGACTGGACAGTCACTTGTCTGGAATAGTATAGAATCTCTTGCTTGTGCAGGAGGTTGGAGTGGGGCAATAATGTTCCAAAGTTCAGAATGGATTCTCCACTACTGGGGCATAAACCTTAGTAGATTCCCAATCTCAGCAATGCCATCATTGCTACCAGCCTTCAGAGGTTGTGTCTAGTGAGATTTTAAAGATGTGTAATTAAAACTTTTAAGAAAACCAACTCACCTCAGAATAAATATTGACAGGTTTGGACATCACATCTACTGGGGCTGCCTCTGAAGAGGGTATGCCTTGTTTTAGAACAAAGCATGTAAGTTTTTTGGTCTGGCTAAATATATTGTGTGAATGCAACTACTAGTTACTCAGGCGTCTAGTAGATAAGAGTCAGGTTGTTTTTGCTTTGCTTTGAATAGCTCTGCGATCAAGGTGGCAATCTGTTTTGTCTGTTGCCTGTGACAGTATCAGAGGGGACCTGGCTTGGTTAGATTGATTGGTACCTCCAGCTTAGCCATTTCCGTGCAGAATAGCTGAGTTTTTTGCCTAATGATGTTACATTTGTCCTGCAGATGATGTAGCGCATGCTATAGAGAATGAACAGCTCGGCTCTGATCGCTCCTTATTTGGCAAGCATTCACATTTCACACCAATCCTTCTCAGGCCCATTAATATTATATATAGATACCCTTGTCACAGATTTACATTTGGTGATCTGAAATCAGGACGAAAGGGGTGAAATGTGTGGGGGGGTAGGGGTGAGGAGGGGAGTTGATTTATTACAGGGAATGTTGAAGAATAAAAAGGAAGTGATCAAATTTATATTAATGCTCTGACCTACATTCTCAAGCACCTCTCCCCTCAAGTCTTTTTTCTGTTGAAGAGCTGCACCACCACCTTAAAATTTTATTTAGAGAACAATAGTCATTACTTTCTTATTTTGATACATTCTTTTTTAGGTTTTGGACATTGTCTATAGATTAACATTGTAGCATGAACATTCAGAAGTATCTCAATGGCATTAATTCCCAGGTAATTTTTGTTTAGGACTGAAACCAAAGTTGCTGAAATCAATTGTTCATAATGGGAAAGAACTTCAATGTAGTCTGGATGCAACCCAAAGTTCCCACATAACTCATTTATATTTTAAAGTATATATGTTTTGAGGCTATTCCATTAGTTACCTGTATTCTCCAATTTGTCTGTGTTGGCTGGGAATTATGGAGAGTGACAGAATGGGAAGATTGTCATAAAATGAACTGATTCTATTTCTTATTTGCATAACGACATCCGAGAGCTATTGTGCTTCTATAGCTATCATCGATTGCTTCAAAGGTTCACGCTCCTACCTAGCTATAAAACATGCGGGTCAGTTTAGGGTTACCAGACTGGGCTTCAAAACTATGGATGAATCCTAGATGGCCTCTGAGGAGGAAACCCTTTGTCCCTATCTAATAACTATGTGGAGTTTTGCAGCCCTCTTCCAATAACACTAAGAGAGCCACCATCATTTGCATTCCCTTTCTTAGTAAACTATGGACAAGAATCAAATCTGTTTCTTGATGTGCTTAATTCGTAGCTTTCTAGCCAAACTGCAGCATGTAAAGCAAAAGTAAAAGTAATTAAACTCCAAATATGCTAGAGTAAGAACCCAATTAAAATAATTCCTGTCTAGTAGCATAGTCTCATAGCAAGCATGAATTAAGATTACCATCAATGCAACTGTCCATGAATGCTCTCATAATGTCTTCTTGCAATTACAATATTTTCCTGGAAAATGTCTTTAAATACACTATATATACATTAATTTTGTTTCAAGAGACCTAAAATTAGATTGGACAATATTAATTTCAACCTTCTGTATTCTCTTATTAGCCAATTGCATCACTTGATTTCTTATGCCTACTTTATAATTACCTTTAATTACCAATTTATAATAAGTTTATTCTGTTAATTCAAGGTTGTTCATGCCCTGAAGCATAAACCAATAACAGTATCACTTGAACCTGTGTCTAATTAGAAATGTGTAATGCCATTAGGTAACTTGTAAATGGAAATTATTTCATCCTTTAAGTAACCCACCCACCACTTTTTATTCCTACTGACTGAGTTTTTGAGTGCAGGTTCAGAATAAATGCTGTCTTTACGTTAGTGTGTGTATCAGTCAATAAATATGTGAATACTATAAAGTTAAAAAGAAGAGAAAACCCCACTAACATAATATTAAATTAAATCTATTTTAAGGAAAAACTATAAGAACAATTAAATGGATTTCTAATTTCCTTGATAAAGAACTAATGATATACTAATATAGGAGCAGAATTCCAGAGATGAGGGCAACAAAGGCAATATTTTGCCTGGCATAAATTTAGTGTTAGAGTAGGAAGCGTTAACTTCAAAGCATATTCTGTTAACTAGCTTACTGATTAGGCAATAAGATTTTTTTTCCTTTTGAAAAATTGGAGAAGATCTTCGTTAATGTTATTTCCTATCACTGTGTGCTGACTGGCTCACATCCACAATGTGACACACATTGCAATTCACTTCCTCTTAGTAGTTTCCCTCAAACACCTGTATTTTCCCTCTGTGCATTTATGATGTGCTATTGAATATGATGTGTTTAATTGCAGATAGAACAGTTTCACTTGAGCAATTCTTCAAAGGAAAGTTTTGGACTTTTTCCTATAGGTACTGTGAAATTGACAAGAAAACAAGAGTAAGATTAGCTTCAACAGAGCCTATTTTAAAAGGGCACCTATACCACCCACAGAGTAGAGTCTTATAGGATTCTTATAATGTTACAGAAGTACCCAGTTTCATTTGTGAAATTGATAGGATGTGTACAACATATTTATTGAAGGATAATGGGAGGAGATGCCCAAAGCTCTGCTTTTCCAAGGGTTTTGCAATTAAATGATGACTTTCTGCCCATATCAAATGAGGCAATTACCTTTAGAGATTAAAAAAAGTGTGATGTTCCTCCCATAGTTTATAGAAATAGTGCTATTAGATATCAAAACCATCTTCTTGTACCATCATGAGATATCTGCCTCACCACTCCACTTTAAACATGGCTAATTACACAATTTGTTGGCTAAATAGCATTTTTTTGTTGGATGGCATATCCGTGTAAATCCTGCTCTAGAGAATTGTTGATACTGTCTTCATCATTTGGACAATTCAGACATCACCCCAAGTACCCACCACATTTATCTAAACCTGCACCACCACATTTTAAGGCAGTGATGATGGGGAAGATGAAAAGGAAACAAAGGATGGGAAGTGCACCCATCATGCCCTTGATTGTCCCGCAATATAGTTCTAAGAATGGGAGCACTCACATGCCTTATTGTTGAGGTAGATTAGAGTTTGGCCATCAGGGCAGCACAGATTACACCAACATTTTTTTCTTTCAACTCAGAACTGGATGACTGTTCATTACAACAGCCATAAGGAAGAATTCTTCAAGGCAATTTTCTATTTTCATTATTGACTTCCTGGAACAGTATCAACTCTGTCCATGAATTGAACTGAAACTGATCAGTAAATGAACTGATCTTCTTTTTAAGACATTGGACTACACCACAGGAATTTTGACCTTACTGCAGACCCTGTTAATAGGCACAACTTTAGTAGTTGTACTACTATTTCAGGGGCATCAAACTCAAGGCCCGCAGGCCCAATCTGGCCCTTGGGGCCAGCCTGGAAATATCAAAGGACCAGCCTATGGTGCTTCTGCCAGCCAAAACATGCCGGGGGGGGGGGCATTTTCAGCTTCCCTGGCCTCCAGTAGTACTGCTGGCCAAAAACAGGCTGCGCGGAGGTCCCATGAGGTCTCTGCATGACCTGTTTTTGGCTGGCAGAGTGCTGCAGGAGTCCATGTAGGCCAAAAATGAGGCATGGAGGGGCCATGTAGGCCAAAAATGTGCCCCCACATGCACCATTTTGGTTGGCAAAGTGCTGCAGGAGTCATCCATCCCATCTCCCCTCACTCACTCACTCCCCGCCAGCCCTCGAAGAAATCCAGTTTGACAGCCCCGTACTATTTCTTTTCATTTTAAAAGGGAATAATACAAGTAATTCTAAATGTCCCTCTCTCGGATGAAGCCCTCTGTGGAAAAAAATACTGAGGAGAATGGAAGGAAAGTAGAATATGACAGAGGGAAAGGAAGCAAAGGTAGTTATATTTTGCAAATTATGATTAGATCTAAAAAAAAAGAAAAAGAAAAACTATGAAAAGATATATGTACTTGGGTCTCTCTAACAAATGCCAATATCAATTGTTTTGAAAGAAACAGCAAGAGGGAAAAAAATGAAGTAGAACAATTATGAGATAAACAATTTCTGACTGTGAGCCTAATTTCAGTGGAAAACCATACTTTATTTGCTGAATATTTCTTGCATATTTTTTTTAGTATTATTCAATACACATGTCCAACCTTTGATGTTTGCTTTAAAATTCTAGTCTCTTGCAGACTCTAGGTTACAAGCTCAGATTCTGATTAAAGAGAGAATTGTTCTAATTATCTCTTGTTAGAAATAATACATTAATACAATATACATTGATGAATTCCATACATGGTACTTCTTGAAATAAGTCCATTATAAGTGAGGGTTGGAAAATTTAAAAGGTAGCTTATCTGTGTGGGAAAAGTTAATTATGCCTAAAAGTTGGTATTCAACAGTGTAACTCAGAGTGGAAAGCCCTTGCCAATCCACAGAAAGAATCCAAACAACTATCATTAGATTCTAATCCGTGTTTTTCTCATCCCATTTTAGAGTATCTAATGAGATGTAAATCTCCCTGCAATTTCTCATTTTGTTTCTCTGTGAAAGAGACTTCTGTTTTTCTATGTTATGTCAACATGCGTGAATATTTCCTTTACATTTGTCTTCATAATATTTTCATTATTTTTTCAACTTTTTAATTAGAGAATTTAATGCTGCTGCTGCGGGTATTGTAATTTTTATCTTATATTTCATTCTATCTCTCTAGAGCTCCCTGGTGTCCAACATTTCTCAGTTTCAAAGACTCATGGGAGAAGTTCCTTCCCCGTGTTTTCTCCTGGGATGTAGCCAAAGTATGAAAACCCAAGAATATTATAAACCACTGAAGAGAGGTTAATACAACAAAAGGCAGGGTATTCATGCACATCTTGGCTCCATATAAATAAGAATACAGCTCTCCAAAATTTCATCAAATGCAGAGTTTTTTAAGTGAATTACACTAAAGTATATATCCACAAAATAAATCTTATTGTGTGACCTTAAGTGCCTATTGTCTCTTTTTTTATGAGGGAAAACAATAAATAGAAAAGGGTCTCCTTCTGGGGGCTGCTTTTCATAAAATAATAATAGATTTCATTTTTTTAGAGAAGGGGAGGGGAGGGAAGAGGAAGCCAGGTAGGAGAGAGAGAAAGGGAGGGCGGAGAGGAGGGGAGGATAAAAGAGAGGACGAGCGGGGGACAAGGTGGGGCAGGGCGGAGAGGAGGGGATGAAGGAAGGGGATAGAAGGAGAGGAGTAGTTTCATAAGCTAACATAATTGGTTGGGAGGGCATAAACTGCAAGGTTTCCAGATAGCGCACTGTTTCAATATTCAGTGTATCACTGGCCATTGTCAGCACTGTCATTCAGATAAGTTGAATTTAAAAAGAAGAGCAAAGAACTTTGGGGAAGATTCTTTGGGGAGCTCTAATGAGAATTATGTGGCCTACATTTTAATGCAAAATGTTTGATATGTGATATTCCTCTTCAGAATACAATAGACATATTAGATCAGGCCAGAAACCATCATAGTCTGCCATTTTGTTTCTCAAGACAGCCAATCAGACACCTTTGGGATATTTACAAACAGCTTACAGATATACCCCACTCCTATTGTTCCCATATAACTAGTATTTGAAAGCATGTATTTGAAAAATCACTACTAAGAGGCAATGCTGAGTTTTGCTATATGCTCGCTTAAATATTTTTCTTCAATATAAGCATTCCAAACTTCTACGCCATGCCACTGAGAATTTCATCATTCTCTGCTATTACTATCCATTTCTGAAATTTGATCCACCTTGGATCAAAAGAGCCTGAAAGACCCTCAGTATTGCAATCCACTACAACATGCAACAATGCAATTGCAGACTCAGTCATAAAGGTAAACTAAGAATTTCATCACAAGCAGCTAAACTGCCTTTAATACTTTTGTAATGATAGATGATTAATTATCTGCAGCTCTTAAAAAATAAGCATGGAAAGAGAATAAGAAAAAACTCATAGTGCAATGAACTTTAGGTGATATAAAATATATGAATGATAGCAGAAGAAATACAACATTAACTGGCATTAAATATCAACTATCATTTTTATACAAAAACATAGTGTTTGTTGTGATGGTTCAGCCCTGTAAATACAAAGACAAGAAATCAATAACTAGAGCTATATATACCATAAAAAATAGTATGGCTTACTTTGCTGTTCATCATTGATATGATTATCTTTGGGTATACATCTATTTTCCTTCTGCTGAATCTCTTCATTTTTCCTGGATCACCTTTCACTCAGTAGAATGTAAATATTGGATGGAATTTTATTATCTAGTTGTTAATACGTTGCAAATTTGTTAAGTAAGGTTTAATGAATAGATTAATCAAATATATGTTTGGTTAATTAACATTGGGAAATACTTGGAAATATCAAGGTTCCCTGGAATAGATAGTTTGAAATAGATACTACTCCAGAATCCATTCTGGTAGCAAATTCTGGTAGCAAAAAATGAGAGGAACTACACAGTAGCTCATTTTTATAGCCAAGGCTCACAGAAATGTGGTAGAAAATATGTGGCATTGTGTCAGGAAGTTCCCATCACACACTTGTGCACGGGAACAAATGAAAAAGTTGCAGCCTAGCTACAAGTTCTCTTTTTCTTCACATATGAGAGATAGAGGAAAGAAGGGGAGAGAGAAAAAGAGAGAGGAAGAGGAGGGGGGGGAAGAGAGATACTCAATGCTGCAATGCAATTTAGAGAAATTTTGGATTGCTAAACACAGATTTTTTTTTCCTTATTGGAATTTCAGCTAGTGCATGGAATAGCAGCATAGGTTGCTCCACTGGAGAGATAGAAGACTTTGGCAGTGGTTAGCTTAGGGTTGCATTGTGGTATCCTTGGTGTTCTCTAAGCTTGGTTGTTTCCTTGCAGGCATTTTATTACCCAGCTCAGTGCACTGAAGGTGTTACCTAGTCAGGTAACAAAATGTTTTCAAGGACACAACCAAACTCAAGGACTCCACTCCGCTTTCTTATTTGGGTCATGAACAGATGAGTCAATTTCTGATTTCTGCTTAAAATTCAGTGACACAATGTGGCATTCTAGCATTAAGACATTGTGAATGTTGATGGCAAAGAAAACAGAGCCATTTTCCCTTACAAAATATTTCCTCTTGAAACACTATCATATATACTCTGTGGGCTCCAGCTGTTTCATAATGTGCAACAAATTAAGTGAAAATGCATATTCAATACAGTTAGCTGTAAGATTACATTTTTAAAAAGCTATATGAACAGTATTCAGACTCTTAATCAAATAATTTCCTCATTACTCACTGTAGCATCACAATCAACTCCTCTCCCATTCAACCTTCAATGTTTTCCTTGCCACTTTTGCTCAATGCCTTCCTTCAGAAAATGCATGGGGTAGCCAGGGGTAGGGAAACTTGGCTCTTTTATCACTTATGGACTTCAATTCCCAGAATTCCTGAGTGAGCCATAAAAGGTTCCCCATGCCTGGCCTACTGGTTTTTCAGTTGTGAGGGAAATCAATTTTTGACTCGAATGGGACTGTTTAATATACAAATGTAGGACATATAAAGAATATACATGTCCTACATTTGTATATTAAACAGTCCCATTCAAGTAAAAAATTGATTTCCCTCACAACTGAAAAACCAGTAGGCCAGGCATGGGGAACCTTTTATGGCTCACTCAGGAATTCTGGGAGTTGAAGTCCATAAGTGATAAAAGAGCCAAGTTTCCCTACCCCTGGTGTAGCCCATTAAGGAATGCTTTAATTCAAGAGAGGCTGGCTGATCAAGAAAAATTAAGTTCCTAATAACAGCAAAATCGAAAGAAATTTGGATTAAATGACTCTCTGCATCATGGATTTTGTTTACTAGTGGGTAATTAATTCCCCACATATGCTAGGAACATCTGTTGCCATGACCTGCCATCCTATCTGTGAAATGAGTGCTGTGCAGTTTCTCCGCAGGCCATTAGCAACCCTCAGATAGGAGGCTACTTCTTCTTGCCCCCAGTCTGGGCAATTTTTCCTTTTGAGCCACTATGTCACAAAGCCAGATTGCCCTCGACTCCTTCCTTCTGTCTCCTCATTCAAAAGCCTGTTAGGGAAAAGCTGGCTAGGAAAAGAAGGACAGAAAAGAATGGGTTTAATTCTCAGGTAATGCCACTGCTTTTCTTTAGCTCCAGGTGGCTACCTGGCCATGCAGGAGACCAAATTAATAGCATATTAACTGAAGGGGCATATTAACTCTGGGTTGTAAGATTTTTACAGATAGAGCCAACATTTCATAAAGGGCCAAAAGAAGTTAAACGTTGATAACCTTCGACAGATCACTTTTGATAGAAAATACTTGTTTTTAGTCTGAGAAACCAAACTTTGTTCTCAATCTGTATCAATGATGGGATGATGGGGAAAAGAGTGTGGGGGGGGGGAAGGAGGGAAGAAGGAAGGCAAAGTAGACAAAGCATTTCACCTACATTAAATCCCTCAGAATTGAGAGTAGATTGCCAAAGAGTGAAGTTTAAATTATCAGTCTGTCCATCCACTGATGGAACATCCACTAACCAATTGGATTTCTCCCCTATTTGCAACATTATTTGCATTTTTTCCCCAGAAATGGTCCTGAAAATTCTGGAAGGTCTAAGGAATGAATTTGAACCACTGCAGGTGCTAAAAAGTTGCAGGAAAACTTAATCTTATTACAATAGTCTTTGTAATTCAAATGCTGAAATAAAACATTTGAATTCTAGAGCTCAAATTGAATATGATATATTTACTTCCAAGTTTCAAATCTAAACATTTCAGATCTGTTAGCATTCTGTGCTTGTTTCAATTTACTTCACTTCAAATATCTCAAGATGTGTCTGCTGTTCAATTTTGTCTGACATATAGATAATATTTGAAGATTTTATATAAGCATAAAATGCCATTGTAAAAGTCAACATTGAAAAAAATAAAAGATGCTATTTCAGTTTGCTCTGGGGCCCAAACACTTTCCCCTAGAGAACAATGCTATACATCTTGGACCCAGATTGAGGTTCTTTCCATTAACCTTATATATGCTTCTAAATAAGGTTGTGCAAAGCATTTGAAGAATGAATAAATTGTACAAAGCATACTTCAGATTGATTCCAAAATAATCTGAATGTTCAAAACAATATTCAGAGGACATGCAATTATATCTCTGAATTAATGCTAGAGCAGTGATGACGAATCTTTTGGGCTTGGCGTGTCAAAAATTTGAAAAATGCTTAATTTGACTCTGCTGCCCACCCTGCCTACCAAGGAGAAATATATTCATTTACTTAAAAAAACCCGAATCCAATGATGTGTGGTTCTATGAAGAAGATGAAAACAAAATACAAGTATAATGAATTTATTTTTAGAGGGTACAAAGGTTGCGCACACCCCATTCTCACACAGCCTCTGTAGCATCTGATAATTGCATGAGAATGGGGTGTGCTTTCAATAATTGTTGTTCTTGGATATCACCCAAAACTTCATGCTGTGATGGTCACTATCACTGTGCTAGAGTATGAGTAGAATGGGTAGACAATGATCATAGCCCTTGATATCCATGAAAGCCTTCTAAACTATCTTCCAACTCCAACACTGAATACATCTCATGGAGGGTTGATTATTGGCAGGGATGCATGCATAATACTGGGCAGAGAGATTGTTGTGGACCATTTGTTGAAACAGAATTTGCTTAAGACTTTTTTTTTCAAATAAGAGAATTTCAGTGAAATAGGAAAGGTGGAGTGTGGTGTTTTTGCACACATTTAGTTACAACTTGGCCATAGCAGATGTGTGAATGTCCTGTGACCTCTAACCCCTCTTTTTTATTTTTTAGATTTCACAAGAGCTCCTCCATTGAAATTTTTAGTAGTGGCACCATTTCACTGCAAAGAATCATATTGTTGAGAACTTAAAGGATACTTTATCACTCAATTGCTCTGCCCACACATATAAAGGAGACTTTCAAATGGCATTTTTGACCAGTACTTTGCATGGAGCATCTCTCAGAAACAGTTTTTCTCCTTCTTTCCATTCTTCTCCAGCCAACCACCATAGTGGTTATGAAATACATGTACTGTTTTTATTGTATCTTAGCTTAAATTCTCTTGTCAACATAAATGCTTTTCTAGAATGGACCTATTCAGAAATGAATTGGACATCCATAGCATCTTTGATATTATAAGGAAAGTTTCCTGGTATTAAATACTTGATCAACAGTTTTTCAGCAAACCAAGTATGAAAAGTTATTAATTGTAGCACTCATAGCAGATCTCTTCTATGGAGACATGCATAGACTCATGTCTAAATAAATGGTTTCGGGAAACTTAATTGCTCTGCTTCTTTGGAAAATTACTAAGCATCCATTACTTGTTTTGTTTTGTTCAATTCAAGCTCATCCTAGTACCCTGATGGTAAGAAATATTATTTTTTTAATTGACATTCTTAATTCATGCTCTACACTGAAGCTCAGATTTAGAACATTAGGCATAATCCGATGTGTTCTTAAGCATATTGAGTATGTGGGACCTCCAGTGCAATTTTATGCACGTTGACTTGAACAATAAATCCCAATTCTATACACACTTGAAATATGCCTCCCACACTCCACAAGATATACAGCCGAATGTATTTTCAAATAAGCTTGCATAATTTGGACTGGTAACATTGTTACACTGAGCTATTTAATATTGCTTTAGTATTTTACTAATATTTTGCTAATCCACAGTATTCCTTCTTCAAATCAGCATTTAAGGGGACAAACTCTTTTCAGATGCTAGTGCATAACTGAGCATTTCACAATTTCAAGATTGTCTTCAAGGACACAGAGAATATTTTCTGTGTTGAAGCATTTTATTTATTCCCATAGGACTAGATTATGCCAGAAAGTAAGAGAACACCTGCATTGCTACCAGGACACCTGCTTATACAATGGATCCCACATCACTAGCACAGTCACAGTCTGTCAATGAACAAAGCAAAAGAGGGAAAAGTTGCAGACTGAGAAGAAAATTAATAAGAGAAATTACAATATACGATGCAAATACACAAATATCCTGCGTGGACTTTCATGTTTAGTACTAAAAAGCATCGCAGTGCAAATTATTTTAATAAAAACCTTTTAGGTTTAATTGTTGCACATTGTGCATCTTCTTTTTAAAAAATCCTTTAGTGGCAGGAAAGATTTTTGCCCCTTTATCTCACATTTAGAATATGTGTTGTTACCATGTCCATGACTAGGGATTATAGGAAGTGAAATGAAGCACTTCTGCCTACCATCAACT
The DNA here is from genome assembly GCF_049901715.1 of Pseudonaja textilis. NCBI lineage: Eukaryota > Metazoa > Chordata > Lepidosauria > Squamata > Elapidae > Pseudonaja > Pseudonaja textilis. The sequence continues at coordinate 49,251,337 of NC_141990.1, read as the reverse complement.
TATTTTATTTTTATTTTATTTTATCTATCAATAGCTTACAAGATAATAACATAAGTATAAATACAGGAAATGGGTAAGAATAATTGGGGACAATAGGACAGAGACAGTAGGCATGATTGTGTGCTTATGTGCGCCCCTTACATACCTCTTAGGAATGGGGTGAGCTCAATAGTGGTTAGTTTGAGGGGAAAGGAGTGTGGGTTTGGGGATGTGACAACAGAGTCTGGTAGTGTGATCCCAGCATTGACCACTCTATTGCTGAAGTCATACTTTCTGCAATCAAGTTTGGAGTGGTGTACATTAAGCTTATATCTGTTGTGTGCTCTTGTATTGTTGCAGTTGAAGGTGAAAAAGTCATTGATTGGTACTACATTAAAGCAGATTATTTTATAAACTATGCCAAAGTCAAACCGTTGGCAGCATAGTTCTAGGTGGTCCAAGTTCAAGATCTCATGCCTAGTGGTGTAGGGTATTCTGTTGTGAACAGAGGAGTGTTGTACTATTCTTGTGAAATATTTCTGGATATGCTCAATTGTATTAATGTCCAATATACAGTGTGAACTCCAGACATCTGAGCCGTATTCAAGCACTGGTCCAGCAAAGGCTCTGTATACCCTAGTTAGCAACCCAGCATCACCAGAGGAGAAGCCTCTTAAGATGAGATCCACAACTCCTGAAGCTTCCCTGGCAATGCTGTCACAGTGAGCTTCTGCATCTAGGTCATTAGATATGAGTACTCCAAGGTCCTTGACAGAGTGAGAGCATCAGCAAGGTCATATCTGCCTAGATTGCATTTGGCACACTGATCCTTCCCATCAATGTGTAGGACTGATCACCTGCCAGTCGAGACCCAGAGCTGCAAATTGTCTGACAATTCAGACACACAATTGAGGCTGCCTTGAAGGGTGGCAGTACCATCGATGGCATTGAACAGCTCCACATCATCAGTGAAGAGGACGCAGCTACCCACAAGGTGACTGCAAAGGACATCCATATAGAGCACAAAGAGTGTGGGTCCCAGAACACTGCCCTGGGGGACACCTCTGCCAACTGATGCAAGGTTTGATAGGGCATTTCCCACCTTCACTACTTGTTGTCTATTTGACAGGAACGCAGCAATCCACCTATGAAGGGATCCGGAAATGCCTCAAGAGCCCAGCTGCAACAGTAGTTTGTTGTGTACCACTGAGTTAAAAGCTTTTCAGAAGTCTATGTTAATTGCATCTATTGCTTTACCCTGGTCAAGTAATGTAGTCCACATTTTTTTTGCAGTGTAGGAGTTGCAGATTGCAGGACATTTTTTTTTCTGAAACCAAATTTGTTTTTTGGAGAGTAGGTTGTTTGACTCTAGGTGAAGAGTAATGCATTGGTTGATGATTGATTCCATGACTTTGCACGTGATGCAACACAGTGAGATTGGTCTGTAGTTTTCAACCAGGCTGGGGTCACCATTTTTGAAGATAGGGATAACTGTTGCTAAGGACCATAGGTTCAACAAGGAGCTGGTTCTGAATGATATCTCATATATTATGCTTAGGGGTTCTGCTATGGCAGTGGAGAGCTTTTTTAAGAAGTGTGCACATAAGCCATCGAGCCAATAGATAGGGATGGTTTTAGGTAACATAGTGCCTTTTCTATGTTATCTTCTGTAAAATCAATATGTAGTAGATCATTGCAGTTAGTTGTGGTACGACTAGGAAATGTGGGGGGTAAGCCATTACTGTTTACAAAGACTGAACTGAAGAACATGTTGAAGAGGTTTGCCTTAATGGCTTCATCTCTACAGTCTTTCCCATTTGGTCCTTTTAGGGAAGGTAATGCTAAATTATCTGCTGTTTTGATAAGCTTCTTTTCAATTGTTGCTTATGAATAGGCTGTCATGAACATATTGCCCTAGTTTTCAAACAGTTGTACAGCCCATCTCCATGTCCAAATTACTTGGATAGACATCTAAAGCCTTGGACCACTTAACACTAGAATGTCCAATGGGCTACCATATTTCTGATAATTAAGAGAAATGGAAATGCCCTCTTCAAATATAAAAGACCCAGATATTTGCTGTTCACCAACTGGAGAGAGACCATTGCAAATCCAAGAGTCCTGTTGTTGGAATTTCCTCCTTTCCTATAATGGTTGGTGCCAACTCTAAGTAATTTTCAGCATCAATTAAGAGACCCTGTACATTCCAGACATATGGCTATCCAATCTCCTCTTAAAAACCTTTAGTTGAGAGACAATAAAATAAGGCTTGAAACCAGTGGTGGTATTCGACCGGTTTGGCCCAGTTCTGGTGAGCTGGTAGCAGCGATGAGCAACAGAGACCGAACCAGTCCTCTCCACCGCTCTGCTGTTGGGCCCATCCGCCCGCCTGGGCTCCCATATTCACTTTTATCTGCTGAATTTGAAGCGCAGCTGCTTTGCGTGGCACAGAATAGTGCAGCGTGGCAGCTGCTGAAGTGACCGGGATCGTGCAGGCTTGCAGGAGGCAAGTTAGAATGACTCTGCGGCTGCACAAAATGCGTGTTTGGTGCGCATGCATACAAAGTGTGTGCATGTGCACAAAGTGCACCCACCAAGCCATGCCCACTGAACCGGTGGCAAAAATATTTGAATCCCACCACTGCATGAAACATGGTATCAGTTGCAGCTTCTTGTGAAGGAAACATATCTGACCAATTTGTTCACATAAAACAAGTTTTTCTTTGCAAAGCAAAATAAAATTTCCTTTATTACAAAAAATCTACGGCGATAAGTTTTTGTAACATGATATTAAATGAAGAAACTACGGAATCAGTGCTGTCATTAGAATCTGATTTCATATTGGCAAGAACCTATGCAATTTGATTCTAAAATTGTAGTCCAGGGGTCATTATTCTTTATGTTTTGTGAATAAAATATTTTAAATTAGAAGTTAGTTCCTGGACTAGTGATATATTAGGGCACAGCCATCTAAGTCTACAAAGTCCCTTTCATCACAGAAGCTATTTAATGTGTTAATTACATAAATAAATATCTGTGATTGTTTTAAGAAACTCTTCTTCACATTAAAAACATCACGTTCTATCCTCCTTTATCCAGTGGAAAGTATTCCCATGTTCTAGTTTTCAATCCATTTCAGCCCATGAAAACAATGCAGGTGGGAAAGAGAAAAAGAATGTAAAGTTGTTACAGTTGCCTTGCAAAGATTAGGTTACCAATATTTTGGAAATAATTTTCAACAGACAATTCCATATTTTTAATTATAATCCAACCACACTGTAGATAAATTCAATAAATACAACACAATAATACAAACAAAACAAACATCTTGGCAGGGCAAAGACTTCTAGGGTGTCATTGTCAAAATTATAAATAATTGAAAGAGGAGGAGGATTAACCAAACTTTATTTCAGCCAGCCTTTCTTCACCATAGTATGTGGAAGGCATATTGCTTAACTATTTGCTAGTTTAAGTGGGGCAATAAATGATTCTTAGCAGAGATGCCTTTCCGTATGCATCCAGATAGGTCAACCCTTGCATTTACAGCAGTGAGAGCTGTCCGCAAAGCAGCTGTGAGCTTAGTAGCACCCAGTCATAGTACTTCATAGTTCTCCAGCCATTCATCCGGTCTCAAGTAAAAACCTGCAGCTGGTACTGAAGATTGACTCACTATTTCAGTTTGGATAAAGTGACCTAAACCTTTTTTGGCTAAAAACAATATTCTACTCATCCAAAGTAGACAGGCTATCAATAATGAACGGATTTAATAAGCGGATTTTTTTCTTTAGATCTAAAACAACCTGATTGTCTTTGGTTGAACGCAATCTGTTGGTTCACATTGTGGTTCTAACTCAAAATCCATAATGAAATAAACTGAAACATATTTCTTATACAAATTACACCTTACTGAAATAAGAAAAGCAAAATGTGCCAAGTTTTAGCTAAGCAACATTGTAAAGAATCTGGCTTGCATTTATTGGCAACATCTAGATATGGTGGGATCCTTACCATACAGCAAAACTTTAATAAAATTGTATCTACGCAGAACACATGAAAACCCAGACAGTAAATGTACATAAACTTTTCAGGGATATTTAAGAATTAAACTAATGTACCTTAAACTAAACCATGCATTCAAACACCAATTCCTTGAATTAAAAGTTATCTTTTCAACTTATGCTTAAAGTTCTTTGAAATACACAGGCATTTAAGTTTGAAGTTTTGTCTAACAGCACAGGCCCATTTGTCGGACCTCTTTTCCTTGTCTTCGTGCTCTCCATTTCTTCATCTAGAGAAGAGTTTTCACAGGCACACACACACACACACACACACACACACACACACACCAACCCTTCCAGAGTAAGAAAAAGAAAGACAGGGAGGGGAAAGAATTATGGAAAGGAAAGCATTTTACTGCAGAATAATATCATCAGAAGAAATTGGATTTAAAAAGTTTTGTTGCTGTGATAATTCAAAGAAGAGGGAAAGTCAGGAAAACCTTGAGACAAGGAGCTGGTGGCCCCCCCCCCTTCTTCTACCCATCTAGGCTGGGGAAAGAGATAAATGATTTGCAAAGAGAAACAGTGAATACCAAGATTTCTTTGTGCTAGAAAGGGGGAGGACAAAAAACAAGAAGAAACAGATTTTTCTGAGCGGAGACTTTTTTCCTTGTTTTTTGTCCCCCTCCCACTTTCTTTTACCAGGTCACTACAGAGATCTCTGTATGAAAGAGAGAGGATCTTCTTCAATGAGGGGTGAATTCTCCACATGATCAATAGGAAAATCCATTCCTTTCCCTCCTATAATGAAAACATGAAAAATCTAAAAATGAAATCCCCACAATAGCGCAATGAAATGAAAACCAGGTTTTAAACAATACATCTCTACCCAGATGTTTTATAGGAACTCACAAGTTTCTCAGTCCATGGGTTTAGAAAGAAAGCAATCTACAGGAAATCCCTAATATAAATAGTTTCTGAGCATGTGTAAATTCCCATTTGCTCGATCTAAAATGTATGGTTTACCAAAACACAAGGCCAAGATAACAAGTACAGAAGATGCTTGTGCAAAAACTCATATCAATGTCCATCATTTTAAATAACAGTATGAAACTCAAAGTACACTTGGGGAAAATGAACACCTGTTTGTTTAAGAAATATTCCCACTTCCTTTTGCCAGTCAGGCAAACTAAAGCAGTTTAAAAATTGGAAATACAATGGACACATTAATTTATTTGAAACCATAATATATTCACCCAGAAAGAAGATAGCTTATTCAAGGTCAGGATATAAATTTACATTTGTCTCTCTCACACACTTTGCTCCCTCTTCCTCCCCTCTCTTGACCATTCCTTCCTCCTATTCAAAGCAGGCAGTATACAAATAAATCATTTGGAGTTTTACCCAGCAATCTGATTTCTCAGGAAGGGAAGGGGGGAAAAAACAGATAAGTAAAAGTGAGTTTCTGGAAGGTTTTCTCTCTGCAAGGTGAAGTTTTCTGCAGAGGACACATTGTCTTCTCATTGCCTTGGTACAGGGCTAAAGCTAATAACTTCCCAGTAACTTGAAATCTGGCGGAAACTCTTATAAGTGGGGCAGGGGTGGGATTCTACCAGTTCGTACATATTCGCTAGAACCAGTTGTTAACATTCTAAGCAGTTCAGAGAACCAGTTGTTAGAAGAAATTACTGGCCTAATCCTGTAAGGAAGGCAGGAAGGAAACATTCTGGTGTTGCTTACAGAAACTGCCTCTCCATTAACCCTTATTACATTCCTTGCAGGACTAGACTTCTCTGGAGTTTTTTCCCCCTCCTTTGCTGGTACTTTGCTTGTGTGGAGTGACCTTTCAAAGTTACAATGGCACTGAAAAAAGTGACTTATGATCATTTTTCACATTTACAACTGTTGCAGCATCCCCACAGTCGTGAGAGGCCAGGTGAGGAGATGCGTGCCTCGATGTGAGTGATATTGAGTTGGACATGCCCAGCCAATAACATGACCACCAAGCCACACCCACTAACTAAGCTACACCCACAGAGCCGGTTGTTAAAAAATTTGAATCCCACCCCTGAAGTGGGGAGAGTGAAGGAAGGTTTTTGCAAGAAGGAAAAGTAACAGTTTGGAGGTTTCAGCTGGGATGCCTTGCCATGTTCCTAGGAGTGGAATCTTTGGAAGAGCATCTTTTCAGACCAGACAGTGAGGCAAGGAGACAAGAAGGCAAATCTTCCCAGGGAAAAGAGGAGAGAGAGGAACTTTCATGCAGAATTGCTGGAGAAAAGAGCAAGTATCCACTTGCTTACTGACTATCAAGAACCATGGGGAAAATGAAAAGTTAAATTGGGCTGTCCAGCTCAAATTAAATGTCCTATCCAGGAAAAACAAAATCTGTTAGGGATGATACTTCTGCAGATATTTGTTGACCCCGGCTCATAATTATTTTCTGTAACTTTGCAGTTTTCCCCTTTCTGTCACTCTTTCTTCATCTGTCTTTGATATTGGGGCCATACATTCCTTTTACAATTTAACACATTAAATACCAGAGAGAGACATAGGTGAGGGACTCTAATTTTGCCCCCATAAATGAAGGTACTTATTGTCATTGAAGGCCAATTTGTATGGCAAACATCAGGCTGACCTATCCACCACCTAGACACTCAGGCATAAACATAATAGACAAATAAATACTAAGGAAATATTTTTTTTCTTTCTTTTGGGGAACGTGGGTGCAATGTGGAATGTATTTTTTAAATTGGTTAAGAGAACTGATGAATTTTTGTTATTCAGAGAATTAAACATCAGCTAGTTAGTTATTTGTTGGTTTAGGCTTAATGGTCAAATACCAGAAAGACTATTTTTAAAAAGGATAAAAGGATTTAGAAGAAAAAAATACACGCCACGCATTGAGCTCCATAGCTAGCCTACATATCAGGGGGAGATATTTGTATATGAGTCAATCTCAACAGCAGCTAGTAGGGAGTACAATGACAAGCACAGTCTTGCATGAGAAGTAATAGAAAAGGCCAACTCAGTACAGCAAGTTAGATCATAGTCAACAGAAAAAAGAATCCAAGCTTAGCTACCTGAAGAACATATCTGAGGGATTCTGTTAACCATTGCTACAGCTAAAACATTTGAATCTTCCAAGATCTTTCATTAAATTGGGTCTTGTTATATATGCTGATTGAGGTTGGTAGAAAACCTTAATTCAGTAAATAGCCCAAAAGCCTGAATAAGCACTGTCTCCCATCCCAAGATCCAGATAGTCCCAAACCTACTAGCCTTCCAGACAGCCTTGAAGACCTGATTTTTACCTCAGTGCTGAGGCTAAGCTGTTAATGCAGCCAGATTCTCGAATGCTGTTTTTATGATATATTGTGACTTTTATGGTTTTTGTATTGCAAATTATTTAAAATCAAAAAAGATGTGCTGATTTGCAAAGGAAATTCTGATTGGAATAGTTGTATCATCACTGAGAACAGGGTATCACTTCATGCCAGTGCAAGGCCATTTTATGAAGCATGAGATATATAAAACACTACATTTAACCAAGGAAGCACCCAAAACAAGGAAGGTGTGAAATCTTACGTTTGTTTATTGTTATTATTTATTTATTTTTATGCTACACATCTCCTCTATAAGATGATTCTGTAATTTATGTTTTTGGACATCTAAATCTAGAACTGTCCAGGCTCTGCTGTGGCTTTACTTGGACCTCAAAATGTACAACTGGAAGAGAGAAGGCTTCTGACTAGAGCTCTTGTTAGTGGATAGGTGAGTTTCTGATCTAGAATATGCTTGAACAGTTTTCAGAATAATAAAGAGGATGGAACAGATTTGGCAAATGTATTGAAGCATAAATACAGTACTTTTCATATTGTCAGTTCCAAAGATTAGAAATTGCTTAGACTGCTTTGATTTATTAACTAATTTATTAACTAATAATGATAATTATCAATGTAATAACTGCCATTTATAATTAAGATTTGTAAGCTTTTTTACAAATTAATTTGGACAATTCAGTGGTATTCTCATAAGAAATAAACTGTAGTGATAGTGGCCCAGATATACAGTGAAAAATCTGAAAGACAATTATATAGTCATGAGAAAATGTGTCGAGGCACAAGAGATTTGTATATAATTAACTGTCAGTTATATGGCATATGCACACACACATACACAGAGACATTAAAATGGATCTATTCTAGGGAGAAAAGTATTAAATTTAATGACATGTGTGAACAGATCTTTCACATACAAAGCAAAATTATTCTATGGATCAATATATGCACTGTTGGATGCTTAAAAAGCAGAATTCAATTATTTCTGTTCATTTTAATGTTTTTAGTCTTTATTTAATCTCTTAATTTTGATCATTTTATATTATCTTTTTATCAGTTTGTAAGCTGCTGAGAGTTGTTTCACAAGTGAGATAGGCAGCATATAAATAAATAAATATGTTAGAAACACAAATAAAGAGAGAGAATTGCTCTAGTTTGATTGTTATATCAGTCTGATTTCTTCTTAATTATTGCACTGATTTCTAAATATTTGGTTTGTGTGACGCAACTATGCTTCATTTCAACAACATACTGTACTAACCAGGCAGAAGCAGAGAATTCCTGGAAGATAGAAATAGACAATGCCATCCTCTATTAATTCCTCATTTACTTTTAGTGATCTTACAGTGTGCTTCTCTGCTCTACTTCTAAAATATAATTTTCACTAATAAGTTGCTTTGAGTGCTCCTGTCAACTTGAGCTAGAATGTTGATATTGGTTTGTTCTTTCAATTTGTTATTTAACTTCCAAACATTTTGTCACCAGGCTAGGTGACATTCTCAGTGGGACTTTCCTGTTTCCTGTTTCAGTTCTCTACTTTTATTTATTTTATGTGGTTGGTGGGTTGTGTGATCAGCTGGTCATACTCTGTGACATGCCATGTGACTGACTGGTGATGTGATGTGAAGGTCACCAGGTGAAATGCCATCATTGGTTGGTCGCTCGATGAATATAGTTCCTTATGGGTTCATAAGCTGGCTTCAAATTGACATGTTTATTGATCGATCTGTTGGTAGAATGACAGGTTTTGATAAATTTGCATGGGTAGTATGTGGTAGCATGGCCAATGATTTTTGTTCTGTCCCAGTCAACTGGGATTTGCTCAGTGTGAATGTGGGTTGAGATCAGGGATTTGTGGTCATGTCAGTTGAAATGGGCTAGAATAGTCTGTTTCAGGCTAACTTCAGAAGTTAACTGACTGTTTTGCAAAGGAAGATTGGAACTTCAATTTGGTCAATACTTATCAGGCAGGTGATATTTTTTATTACCCTTCTTTACCAACATTGATTGTTGAAACAGGCTAGTAGGTAAGTTCTTTGCTTAGTGGCAAAGGTTGCTGATCCAAAATCTAGCAGAAACATTCTTTTTTGTTTCTTTTTTTCTTTTCTTTTTTTGAATGCTGATTTTTTTTTGGTCTTTTTGGTTGTTAGTCTTTTTTTTTTTCAAATAAGGACAAGGATTTCCAATGGTTGACCATCTCAAAAAAGTTTCACCCCTAACCTCCACATAGTCTATAGATTATTTAGGCCATTTGAGTCTGTGAGTAAAATTCTTTTAGCTTCAGTGACTATAAAAATTTTAAATTCTTGATCTTAATCTTTTAAAAAATACAAAGGAAAATTTACCTACTCAATAATTTATATATTTATTTATTTCTGCCTATTTTTCAACCAGTATTGACTTGCTTGTCAAATTTTATTCCAAATCTGGCAAGGAAAGATTTAATCACTGTACTATTTCTGCAATGCTAATAAAAGAAAATATAGAAATCATTAGAGTGTGTGCTAGAAAGAAGGGTTTTTTGTCTATTTAGCTGCTTGTGCTTGCATGTATCTGCATTCATCTTTTCACTTGAATGCCTTTACTCCAAGACTGCAGTTATGCAATGCCTCTGTGCTATTATTTAGGGAAAGGAGCACTTTACAAATGCATCTCAGGCTTTCTATTTCTGCTTCAAACTCCTGGAGAATTCATCCATTGTACTAATGATTATTCTTACAGGAAGTGCAAAGAGTTCTCCCTTCTCACCAGAATGGAACAGGTTGGCAAAATATTGCCTGTTTAAAGTTGGGACAGGCTGCTTTACTTGGTGAAGGTTCATAGAAAGCTGATTTTGAAATGCTTCTCAAAGCAGTATAAATGTAATAGGGCCTACCTTACTCCATTGTAGCTATAATTTTAATATGATTTGGAATGATTGCTGTTTTAGTTATATATATGCTTCCTTTTGGCTGTGCAGCTATATTTGGAATTTAGCAAGACATTATAAAACATGGATCTTGAGCGCTATCAAGGAAAAATTATGTTTGATATGAGGCAATGATATCTGTTGTTTGTCAACATTTGAAACATGAAATAAGCAAAAAGGCTTTCAAACAGCCAATTCTTCTGCTCCTACCATAACTTTTCAAGTCTTTTCCCTTCCTTAGTTTTGTCTGCTTTTTATCATGACAAATGTTAACTTAACGCTGTATTATTACTGTTTAATGTTTTCTTTTATTTATAATAAAAGAAATGTTTGTGACCATTGCCTGCACACTGTTAAGAATCCAGATTTCAATATAACAACAGATAAGTTGTTCTTACTTTATTTCTATGAATATGTGTGCAAGTTGGCATGCACATGTATTAAACTAAAATCTTAATGGAGACCATTACCAGGATAAATCACATTTTAATCAGTAATAATTTTGCACTAAGTGCTGTGTTAAATGCCCCTTGTTTCACTACTTAAACTGTCAGTGGGACTATCAATAGGAGAGCAGTGTCTGTCATGGAGGTGGTAGGGATGGGAGAAAGATCAATACCATTTTTAATTAAGGGTGCCTCATGACTAAAGCTCTTAAACAAGGAATTCTTCTTGTCAGAACATCTAGCCTTTAAACTCTGTTCCATGTTCTGTCAGCTCAGGAGTTAACAGACAATAAAAATGGAAATGACTTGTAATACTCTGGTTTTGCAACAAGGAAGAACGAGGGGAGGAAGTTCCAATGTCTCCCTTCCTCCCAGCAAATGCCAGGTGGCCAAAACCAGGATAACATTGCAGATATTGATGTCCCTTGAAACTACTAAGGTTATCTCTTCTTTTAAAGGTTTTTGAAATGGTTTGATAGATCACCTGAGTGATCCTAAGAAAAAGAAAAAACAAGGAAGTCCAGTTGCCTCCTGAAAAAGCACCTTTGGGATAACCATGACCTGGATGACTGAGAATCTCCATAGACTTTTAGCCATGCACTTTGGGATGAAAAGCCTTCGAATGATGTGGGAGTATGAATGGATTTCCAGGGGGAAAAAATGCAGACTTTCCCAGGGACCATTTGCACCATTTAAATGACCCTGAGGAGACAGGTAAACCTCCAAGTGCCTCAATGACTCTCCAAAAGGATGCAAATGACCATCTGTCTGTACGGAATATTAATCCTTCCATTCCCCACAACCCACTCAGAGCTAAAGAACCTTCTTGGGTGAGAAGCGAAACATCTTCAAAGAAAAAAACAAGAAAGTCCAGTTGCCTCTTGAAAAAGCACCTTTGGGACATGGTTATGAAAATATTAACAGTTTGGATTCGTGCTTGTGTGGTAAATGAAGATGGGGAGGGATATTAATGGAATCATAATTCTCATCAGGAGAATTCTATGCCTCAGCTTTTTATTACAAACTCATTTCTATAGGAGGGATCGTTTTTCCTCGAGATTGTTCATGCTGGAGAATGTGTCCTTCATCCACATTGTTTTTCCCACTGCCTCCAATAAGACAATGAAAAGCAGCATTTCTGAGGGGATTTTGCCCCTTTTGATCTCCCTCTCTGTTGTAATGTAATTGTCCACTGGCAGAAGCGCTGTGAGGTGCAAAATAAAGTAATGAAGCTAATCTGATTTTCCAACCCACAATCCCAGGATTTATGTGCCCTTTTTATATTAGGTTCCTTATGAGATTCTCTGCTCTGCATTCCAGCAACCAAGCTGAGAACATTGGAAGGCATTAAGCAGTTAACATTGGGGAATGCCTCCATTTGCATTCCTCCTTAATGGATGCAAACCTACCTGCCTGTCCTTGAGTGCTGGCACCCTTTTCTTCTTTGCAAAAGACAACCTTAGAAGAGAGAAAAAATATCATGGGTTTGTGTTTCTAAATATTATAGGAATGGTGTTTCTAAAAAAAGAAACAACCATATGCATTGTAGTAGAGAATTGGCCTTTTTTTCTCACTATGATAGATTTTAGAATTTAATGCCAAACTCAGAATTGGTTCCTGGAAAACTGAAGAGAGAAAAAAAATCTTGGAAATTTAATGTTGCTTTACAGTGTTGAAGCAGTAGAACTTTCAAGTAGAATCAAGTCTGGGAGGAAACTTGGGCTGATATATATGTGTGTGTGTGTGTGTGTGTGTGTGTGTGTATCTTAAGTTTTCACGGGTATTTATCTGTATGGTATTCAGCTTTGTTCGAGTATTTTCCCACGTCATTATAGTTGTGCTTTTAAAGTTGTAGCAACGTTTTGGCAGAATCTCATCTGCCATCATCAGGGCTTCCGTACTGTGTTCGTCTGTGTATCTCACAGGCTAGCCCCAAATTTAAAACTGAAATGGCTGTGAAAGTCTGACTCACAGATGAACACAATACAGAAGCCTGATGATGGCAGATGAGATTCTGCCGAAATGTTGCTACAACTTTAAAAACACAACTATAATGACGTGGGAAAATACCCGAACAAAGCTGAATACTATATATATAAATACCCGCAAAACCTTAAGAAAACATATAAGGTGTGTTCAGGTCTTTTCCCGTGTAACCCGAACACACCTAGACCTACATACCTGTACCTGTGAAAATCTACGAAAACATATACTGTGTTTCTCACAAAATAAGGCCTTAATCTTTTTTTGACCCCCCCACAAATAGCTAGGCTGTCTTTTCGGGGGTGACTTAATTCCCTCCCCTTGCATCCTTGGGTGGGTGGGTGGCAACAACTTGGATGTTGACCTTGGCATTGGTGGGGCACTTCGTATTGGGAAACCTTCCGCCACCAGTGCTTTCCCTTCTCCCCGTGCTGCCACGGCAGTTAGAGCAACACCGTGGCATTTGGTGCAGCCATGCGTGGCCACCAGGGATCATCCCTGCAACCGGAGCCTGGCGGAGACACTCGGCTTCAGGCACTCCTGTCGCTGCATTCCCTTTGCCTTTGAAGGCAAAGCCAATTCTTTTAAAAATGCCGCCCTACTACCGGTACGACAAAGACTCCCCTGCCCAAGACGGCAGCCCAACCCCATGTGGGGAGGCGAATCTCCTGGGGACACAGTGCAGGATCGGCCCACCCCGGGAGAAGCACCCAGCCACCATCCCTGCCTGGTGCCAGGCAGAGCACAAAGAGCTTAGTCTGGGGCGTCCAGTGCAGGTGATAGGTGGGCCCTCCTGCCCAGTGGCGGGGCTCTCACCAAGGCATTGAGCCTCTCTCCGCTGGACCCTCTGCTCATCCTGCCAGAGCTGTGCGGGCTGGGCAGAGCCAGGAAAGCAAGCCACGGGTGTGCGCCCACCTGCCAAGAAAAAGAGCCAGGCTGACCCAAGCTTGGCTTCCTTCCCAAATCCCTCCAGCCCGAACCCGAAGGGTACACCAGGAGAAGCTGCCTGAGGCAGTGATAGTGCCCACCCATCTGTAGACAGGGAGGCAAGGTGACGGCCTGCGCCGTGTCCTCCTCCAAGCTGAGCCCCACTGAGTGCACACCTCTGCCCAATGCCCATGCCGCTGCAGCGTTTGGAGCTGCCGGCACATTTGCAGATGCGTGGGGATGGGGATGGGCTAGGTGAGGGGTGGAAGGACGGGTGGCTTTGGGCTCTCTCCACTGGACCCGCCGGCCGGTGTCTGGACACTTCTCCCAGGGGGGGCGATCCTGTGCTGTAGCCCTGGGAGATTCACCTCCCCGCATGGGGTTGGGCTGCCCTCTTGGCCAGGGGAGTCTTTGTCATACCGGTAGTAGGGCATTGTTTTTAAAAGAATTGGCTTTGCCTTTGAAAGCGAAGGGAAGGCAGCGACAGGAGTGCCTGAGGGCAAGTGTCTCCACTGGGCTCTGGTTGCAGGGAAGAGCCCTGGCTGGCTGCGAATGGCTATGCCAAATGCCGTGGCATTGCTTTAAATTCCACGGCAGCACGGGGAGAAGGGAAAGCAACGGTGGAAGGTCTCCTGATACGAAGTGCCCCACCAACGTCGAGGTCAATGCAGGCAGCACCATATGAAGGTATGCAACAAAAGTACTTCCTAACGGCCAGCCCCCACATTCCCCCCATTTCACATGTTTAATATAGGCCTTAATTTGGGGGGAGGGGCTTAATTTGATTTTATGCCTATAAAGCATGCTGGGACTACCTATTAGGGCAGGCCATACACACACACACACACACACACACACACACACACACACATATATATATATATATATTCTGAGGTTCTCGCGGGTATTTGTATGTGGATCTTTGGTTGTTCGGGTTTTCTCCCACGTAAGATTCGAAGTATCTAGGCAATGTTTCGATGAAGTCTCATTCATCATCTTCAGGCTTCTGTCTTCAGCTCTGGGCTTCTCAGAGTGATGTGAGATTGCAGCTGCTTCTTCCTTTTAACTACTAGTGGGGGTGTGACTTGATTGGGTGGGGGCTTGGCTGTGTTCTGATTGGTTGGGGGGTTGGCTGTGTTCTGATTGGCTGGGGGTGTGTTCTGTTCAGGTGGGGGCTTGGTTGTGCTCAGGTTAGTCTTAGTTGCTGGGGGATTTGAGCTGGTGAGCTGTGATCCTGTCACACCCCCATTAGCAGCTAAAAGGAAGAAGCAGCTCAAGCTCACATTACTCTGAGAAGCACAGAGCTGAAGACACAAGCCTGAAGATGATGAATGAGACTTCATCAAAACGTTGCCTAGATACTTCCAATCTTACGTGGGAGAAAACCCAAATAACCAAAGATCCACATACTAATACCCGCGAGAACCTCAGGAATATATATATATGTATGTTTTCTTAAGTTTTCGTGGGTACTTACATGTATGGCATTCAGCTTTGTTCGGGTATTTTCCCACGTCATTGTAGTTGTGCTTTTAAAGTTGTAGCAACGTTTCAGCAGAATCTCATCTGCCATCATCAGGCTTCTGTATTGTGTTCTGTATTGTGATGAACACAATACAGAAGCTTGATGATGGCAGATGAGATTCTGCTGAAACGTTGCTACAACTTTAAAAGCACAACTACAATGACGTGGGAAAATACCCGAGCAAAGCCGAATGCCATACATGTAAGTACCTAAAAACTTAAGATATATATGTATGTATATATATACATATATATGTATGTATGTATGTGTGTGTGTGTATGTGTATGTATATTATAGATAGATAGATAGATAGATAGATAGATAGATAGATAGATAGATAGATATAGATATAGATATATAGATATATAGATATATATAGATATATATAGATATATATAAATGGATTTTTGGTTGTTAGGGTTTTCTCCGCGTAAGATTCTCTGAGTGAAGCACAGAGCTGAAGACAGAAGCCTGAAGATGATGAATGAGACTTCAGCGAAGCGTTGCCTAGATACTTTGAATCTTACGGGAGAAAACCCGAACAACCAAAGATCCACATACAAATACCATGAGAACCTCAGAAAACAAAATATATATATATATATATATATATATATATATATATATATATATATATATATATATATATATATATATATATATGTTTTCTGAGGTTCTCATGGTATTTATATGTAGATCTTTGGTTGTTCGGGTTTTCTCCCGCGTAAGATTGAAGTATCTAGGCAACGTTTCGATGAAGTCTCATTCATCATCTTCAGGCTTCTGTCTCCAGCTCTGTGCTTCTCAAGTAATGGAGATTGCAGCTGCTTCCTCCTTTTAACTGCCAGTGGGGTGGAACTTGATTGGGTGGGGGCTTGGCTGTGTTCTGATTGGGTGGGGGTGTTCTCATTGGTAGGGGTTTGGCTGTGTTCTGATTGGTTGGGGGTTAGCCGTGTTCTGATTGGTTGGAGCGTGTTCTGTTCAGGGGGGGCTTGGTTGTGCTCAGGTTAGTTTTAGTTGCTGGGGATTTGAGCTGGAGAGTTGTGATCTTGCTGTTTGGCTTCTAGTTCGTGGTCCTGCTGCATCTTCATAGTGGGTGTCAGTTTGCTTCATGTATGGCTCAGAGGGGTTTGAAGTGGGTAGTGATGCAGCTGCAGTGCAGCTTCTGGTCCATGGTCGTTTCTCATTTTCTGAATGGGTGGGAGTCTGTTTTCTACATGGAAGTGTGGTGGTGGCATCTTGTGTGGCTCTCATGGGTGTGGGTCAGTGTCCTTCTTCATGTTAGGTACTCGTCTGTTCATGAGGCGGGTTTCCAAATGGCTGGAAGGCGGGAGGTGTCATCTCGTTTGTTCATGCTGTGTGGGCGTTTTTCTATCTCTATGGCTTCTCTGATTATTCTGCTGTTGAAGTGTTCGGTTTTGGCGATAGTTCTGGTATTTTTAAAATCAATTTCATGTCCTGTGGCTTTGAGGTGTTGGACCAGGAAGAGAGTCGTTTCTTCTTTTTGATTGAGTTCTTATGTTCTTCAATGCGTGCACTTATTCTTCTGTTAGTTTGTCCAATGTATGTGTTAGGGCAGGCAGTGCAGGGGATTTCGTATACTCCTTGGTTTTCTAATTCGATTTTGTCTTTGGGGTTTCTTAGGATGGTGGATATTTTTCTGTTTGTGCAGAATGCTGTTTTGATGTTGTGTTTTTGGAGGATCTTGCTGATTTTGTCTGTAGTGCCTTTTATATATGGGAGGAGGGCTTTGCCGTTTTCTTGTTCTCTGTCTTGGATTTTGGTAGGGGCTTCTTTTTGGATTAGGTGGGTAATCTTCTTTCTTTGGAATCCATTGGCTGTAAGTACGTTGGTGAGAGTGTGTAGTTCGGTTTTTTGGTGTTGTTCATCGGCTAAGCATTTTGTTCTGGAGATGAGTGTCTTGGCTACGGAATTGATCTGTGCTGGGTGGTGGTGTGAGAGAGCATGTAGATAGCGGTTAGTATGTGTTTTCTTCTGGTAGATGGTGTGTCCTAGGGAGCCATCGGATCTTTTGTATACCAAGACATCCAGGAGGGAAGTTGATTGTTGGCTTCTGTTTCCATGGTGAATTGTATTTTGGGGTGTAGACTGTTGAGGTATGTGAGGAAGTTGTTCAGTTTTTCTTTCCCGTGTGGCCAGATTATGAAGGTGTCATCTCGTATCTGAGCCAGAGTTTGGGTTTGTGGTCGTATTTTCTAGAGCTTGTGTTTCAAAGTGTTCCATGTAGAGGTTTGCGATGACAGGTGAGAGGGTGATCCCATAGGTGCTCCTTCTATTTGTTTGTATTTTTGTCCATTGTAGGTGAAGTAAGTATTGGATAGGCAGTGGTTGGTTAGATCTAGGATGTGCTTGGGGGGGTTGTATTTGTTTTGGATGGCTGTCAAGGCTTCTTTTATTGGCACTTGGGTGAAGAGGGATATGACATCGAAGCTTACTAGTAGGTCGCTAGGTTGTAAGTTTTGTTTCTTTATGATCTCGATGAACTGGAATGAGTTTCTTACGTGTGAGTTGATGGATTCTGCATAGGGTTGTAGTTGTTTGGCAAGAAATTTGGCCAGGTTTTGTAGAGGTGAGCCTATGGAGCTGACTATTGGTCTGAGTGGGGTTCCTTCTTTGTGTATTTTGGGGAGACCATAAAGCTTGGGGCATCTGGATGATTTTCTCTGGGTATGATTCCTTGCTGGATTTCTTCACTGATGGGGAGGCTTTTATTTTGGATTTGGTAGTTTTTCTAGGTAGGTGGTGGGGTCTGTCTTTAGGGGTTTGTATGTGGGGTCTTGGAGTAGGTTGGTTAGCTTGGTTTGGTAGTCAGATGTGTTCATTACCACTGTCGCATTGCCCTTGTCTGCTGGTAGGATTATTATGCTGGTGTCTTCTTTCAGGTTAAGTAGTGCAGTTTGTTCTTCTTTGGATAAGTTGCTTTTGGGTGGTTTGCTAGTGCAGAGGATGTTGGTGATTTGAGTCTGATTTTGTTAGCATCATCAGGGTTGGTTTTGGTCAGGCTGGTTTCAACTCCACATATGATGGTTTCTGTGGGGATGTGTTTGGGAGCGACAGCAAAGTTGAATCCTTTTGAGAGGATCTTGGTTTCAGCTTCAGTGAGGATCTTGTCTGAGATGTTGTGCACTGTTTGTTTCATGTGTGGCTGTGGGGGGAGGAGTTGGTTTCTGGCATTGTTGTAGTTTCCTGAGTTTGTTGGTCTGTGTGTCTGTCTTGAGGATGGTCTGTGTTTCGCTCTCCAGACAGCGAGTTGTTTGGATTTGTCCCAAAGTAGAGGGTGAATCTTGTTGCTGAGTCTGAGGTGGAGTGTGAGGAGATCTTTGTTGATTTGGTCTAGGAGAAACCTTTTTGTGTGAAGTTCATTTCTAATTAGGGCCAGTTCTGTTCTTTTAAGGATGCGTTTGGTGGCTGCTCTGTTGGTGTGGAATTTCAATTGGAAGCTTGTGGGAATTAAATTTTGATCTCGGCAGTTGCATAGGAATGCAAGGTCACATAAAATGGAGGCTCTTTGGACTTCAAGTTTTTCATAAGTCCTGGTCAGATGGTGGGTTTCCTCCCGTAGAGGTGCAATATTTGTTTTCTGAGGTTCTCTGGTATTTATATATGGATCTT
This sequence comes from Pseudonaja textilis, assembly GCF_049901715.1. Classification (NCBI taxonomy): domain Eukaryota; kingdom Metazoa; phylum Chordata; class Lepidosauria; order Squamata; family Elapidae; genus Pseudonaja; species Pseudonaja textilis. Next base: position 49,232,600 of record NC_141990.1, on the reverse strand, counting down.
TGGTTGTTCGGGTTTTCTCCCGCGTAAGATTCAAGTATCTAGGCAACGTTTCGATGAAGTCTCATTCATCATCTTCAGGCTTCTGTCTCCAGCTCTGTGCTTCTCAGAGTAATGGAGATTGCAGCTGCTTCCTCCTTTTAACTGCCAGTGGGGTGGGACTTGATTGGGTGGGGGCTTGGCTGTGTTCTGATTGGGTGGGGGTGTGTTCTCATTGGTAGGGGGTTTGGCTGTGTTCTGATTGGTTGGGGGTTAGCCGTGTTCTGATTGGTTGGAGGCGTGTTCTGTTCAGGTGGGGCTTGGTTGTGCTCAGGTTAGTCTTAGTTGCTGGGGATTTGAGCTGGTGAGCTGTGATCTTGCTGTTTGGCTTCGAGTTCGTGGTCGTGCTGCATCTTCATAGTGGGTGTCGGTTTGCTTCATGTATGGCTCGGAGGGGTTTGAAGTGGGTAGTGATGCAGCTGCAGTGCAGCTTCTGGTCCATGGTCGTGTCTCATCTTCTGAGTGGGTGTGAGTCTGTTTTCTACATGGAAGTGTGGTGGTGGCATCTTGTGTGGCTCTCATGGGTGTGGGTCTGGTGTCCTTCTTCATGTTAGGTACCGTCTGTTCATGAGGCGGGTTTCCAAATGGCTGGAAGGCGGAGGTGTCATCTCGTTTGTTCATGCTGTGTGGGCGTTTTTCTATCTCTATGGCTTCTCTGATTATTCTGCTGTTGAAGTGTTTGGTTTTGGCGATGGTTCTGGTATTTTTAAAATCAATTTCATGTCCTGTGGCTTTGAGGTGTTGGACCAGGGAAGAGGTCGTTTCTTCTTTTTTGATTGAGTTCTTATGTTCTTCAATGCGTGCACTTATTCTTCTGTTAGTTTGTCCAAAAGAAGCCTGAAGATGATGAATGAGACTTCATCGAAACGTTGCCTAGATACTTCGAATCTTACGCGGGAGAAAACCCGAACAACCAAAGATCCACATACAAATACCCATGAGAACCTCAGAAAACATATATATATATATATATATATATATATATATATATATATATATATATATATATATATATGGATCTTTGGTTGTTCGGTTTTCTCCGCGTAAGATTCAAGTATCTAGGCAACGTTTCGATGAAGTCTCATTCATCATCTTCAGGCTTCTGTCTCCGGCTCTGTGCTTTTCAGAGTAATGTGAGATTGCAGCTGCTTCCTCCTTTTAACTGCCAGTGGGGTGGGACTTGATTGGGTGGGGGCTTGGCTGTGTTCTGATTGGGTGGGGTGTGTTCTCATTGGTAGGGGTTTGGTTGTGTTCTGATTGGTTGGGGGTTAGCCGTGTTCTGATTGGTTGGAGGCGTGTTCTGTTCAGGTGGGGGCTTGGCTGTGCTCCGGTTAGTCTTAGTTGCTGGGGATTTGAACTGGTGAGTTGTGATCTTGCTGTTTGGCTTCTAGTTCGTGGTCCTGTTGCATCTTCATAGTGGGTGTCGGTTTGCTTCATGTATGGCTCGGAGGGGTTTGAAGTGGGTAGTGATGCAGCTGTAGTGCAGCTTCTGGTCCATGGTCGTGTCTCATCTTCTGAGTGGGTGAGAGTCTGTTTTCTACATGGAAGTGTGGTGGTGGCATCTTGTGTGGCTCTCATGGGTGTGGGTCTGGTGTCCTTCTTCATGTTAGGTACTCGTCTGTTCATGAGGCGGGTTTCCAAATGGCTGGAAGGCGGAGGTGTCATCTCGTTTGTTCATGCTGTGTGGGCGTTTTTCTATCTCTATGGCTTCTCTGATTATTCTGCTGTTGAAGTGTTCGGTTTTGGCGATAGTTCTGGTATTTTTAAAATCAATTTCATGTCCTGTGGCTTTGAGGTGTTGGACCAGGGAAGAGGTCGTTTCTTCTTTTTTGATTGAGTTCTTATGTTCTTCAATGCGTGCATTTATTCTTCTGTTAGTTTGTCCAATGTATGTGGTAGGGCAGGCAGTGCAGGGGATTTCGTATACTCCTTGGTTTTCTAATTCGATTTTGTCTTTGGGGTTTCTTAGGATGGTGGATATTTTTCTGTTTGTGCAGAATGCTGTTTTGATGTTGTGTTTTTGGAGGATCTTGCTGATTTTGTCTGTAGTGCCTTTTATATATGGGAGGAGGGCTTTGCCGTTTTCTTGTTCTCTGTCTTGGATTTTGGTTGGGGTTTCTTTTTGGATTAGGTGGGTAATTTTCTTTCTTTGGAATCCATTGGCTGTAAGTACGTTGGTGAGAGTGTGTAGTTCGGTTTTTTGGTGTTGTTCATCGGCTAAGCATTTTGTTCTGGAGATGAGTGTCTTGGCTACGGAATTGATCTGTGCTGGGTGGTGGTGTGAGAGTGCATGTAGATAGCGGTTAGTGTGTGTTTTCTTCTGGTAGATGGTGTGTCCTAGGGAGCCATTGGATCTTTTGTATACCAAGACATCTAGGAAGGGAAGTTGGTTGTTGGCTTCTGTTTCCATGGTGAATTGTATTTTGGGGTGTAGGCTGTTGAGGTGTGTGAGGAAGTTGTTCAGTTTTTCTTTCCCATGTGGCCAGATTATGAAGGTGTCATCTACGTATCTGAGCCAGAGTTTGGGTTTGTGGTCGTATTTTTCTAGAGCTTGTGTTTCAAAGTGTTCCATGTAGAGGTTAGCGATGACAGGTGAGAGGGGTGATCCCATGGGTGCTCCTTCTATTTGTTTGTATTTTTGTCCATTGTAGGTGAAGTATGTATTGGATAGGCAGTGGTTGGTTAGATCTAGGATGTGCTTGGGGGGGTTGTATTTGTTTTGGATGGCTGTCAAGGCTTCTTTTATTGGCACTTGGGTGAAGAGGGATATGACATCGAAGCTTACTAGTAGGTCGCTAGGTTGTAAGTTTTGTTTCTTTATGATCTCGATGAACTGGAATGAGTTTCTTACGTGTGAGTTGATGGATTCTGCATAAGGTTGTAGTTGTTTGGCGAGAAATTTGGCTAGGTTTTGTAGAGGTGAGCCTATGGAGCTGACTATTGGTCTGAGTGGGGTTCCTTCTTTGTGTATTTTGGGGAGACCATAAAGCTTGGGGCATCTGGATGATATATATATATGGAACTTTGGTTATTCGGGTTTTCTCCCACATAAAATTGGAAGTATCAAGTCACATTTCAATGAAGTTTCATTCATCATGTTCAGGCTTGTGTCTTCGGGTTTGTGCTTCTCGGAGTCATGTGAGCTTGTAGCTGCTTCTTCCTTTTAACTGCCAGTGGGGGTGTGACTTGATTGGGTGGGGGCTTGGCTGTGTTCTGATTGGGTGGGGGTGTATTCTCATTGCTTGGTCTGTGTTCTGATTGGTTAGGGGGTTGGCTGAGTTCTGATTGGCTGGGGGTATGTTCTGTTCAGGTGGGGGCTTGGTTGTGCTCAGGTTAGTCTTAGTTGCCAGGGGATTTGAGCTGGTGAGCTGTGATCCTGCTGTTTGACTTCACATTCATGGTTGTGCCACATCTTCATGGTGGACATCCATTCACTTCATGTATGGGTCGGAGAGGTTTGAAGCGGGTAGTGATGCAGCTGCGGTATGGCTTCTGATCTGTGGTCGTGTCTCATCTTCTGTGTGGGTGTGAGTCTGCTTTCTATGTGGAAGTGTGGTGGTAGCATCTTGTGTGGCCCTCATGCGTGTGGGTCCAGTGTCATTCTTCATGTTCGGTACTCATCTGTTAATGAGGCAGGTTTCCAAATGGCTGGTAGGTGAGCCAGAGTTTGGGTTTGTGATCATGTTTCTCTGGAGCTTGTGTTTCAAAGTGTTCCATGTAGAGGTTTGCGATGACAGGTGATAGGGATGATCCCATGGGTGCTCAGATCTAGGATGTCCTTGGGGGGTTGTATTTGTTTTGGATGGCTGTCAATGCTTCTTTTATAGGCACTTGGGTGAAGAGGGATATAACATTGAAGCTCACTAGTAGGTCTCTGGGTTTTAAGTTTTGTTTCTTTATGATCTCGATGAACTGGAGTGAGTTTCTTACGTGTGAGTTGATGGATTCTGCATAGGGCTGTAGTTGTTTGGCGAGAAATTTGGCTAGGTTTTGTAGAGGTGAGCCTATGGAGCTGACTATTGGTCTAAATGGGATTCCTTCTTTGTGTATCTTGGGGATACCATAAAGCTTAGGGTATCTGGATGATTTCTCTCTGGGTATGATTCTTTGCTGGATTTCTTTGCTGATGGGGGAGGCTTTTATTTTGGATCTGGTGGTTTTTTCTAGGTAGGTGGTGGGGTCTGTGTTTAAGGGTTTGTATGTGGGGTCTTGGAGTAGGTTGGTTAACTTGGTTTGGTAGTCAGATGTGTTCATAACCACTGTTGCATTGCCCTTGTCTGCCGGTAAGATTATTATGCTGGTGTCTTCTTTCAGGTTAAGTAGTGCAGTTTGTTCTTCTTTGGATAAGTTGCTTTTGGGTGGTTTGCTAGTGCAGAGGATGTTGATGATTTCGAGTCTGATTCTGTTAGCATCATCAGGGTTGGTTTTGGTCAGGCTGGTTTCAACTCCGCATATGATGGTTTCTGTGGGGATGTGTTTGGGAGCGACAGCAAAGTTGAATCAATGAGAACAAACTCCCACCCAATCAGAACACAGCCAAGCCCCCACCCAATCAAGTCACACCCCCACTAGCAGTTAAAAGGAAGAAGCAGCTGCAAGCTCACATTACTCTGAGAAGCACAAAGCCGAAGACACAAGCCTGAAGATAATGAATGAGACTTCATCGAAACATCACCTAGATACTTCCAATTTTACGTGGGAGAAAACCCGAACAACCAAAGATCCACATACAAATACCCGCGAGAACCTCAGAAAAAAAATATATATATATATATATATATATATATATGTGTGTGTGTGTGTGTGTGTGTGTGTGTGTGTGTGTGTGTCTGTGTGTCTGTGTGTGTGTGTGTGTGTGTGTCTGTGTGTGTGTGTCTGTGTGTGTGTGTGTTTGTAGGTCTAGGTGTGTTCGGGTCTTTTCCCATGTGAGATTAAGAGTATCTTGGCGACGTTTCGGTGAGGTCCCACTCGCCATCCTCAGGACTAGTACTGGAAAAAGATCATAAGAGACTTGATGTAAATTATCCCCACTATTAAAACCATAACAGTATTTATAAGGCACATTTGCTTTCGAGTGAGCCATTCTCAACAGCTGTACCAAGCAAATACTGGAAAGGGCATCAGCATTTCTCCAGTGACCCTTGAGTCTGCTCTGAATTGACAAACCATACTGGCCTCACAGCAGCCAAGAATTCTGTTCACAAGGGTGTCCTGTCAAGAGGTATGAGCTATAAGAACTTAGGCTGAATACCAAAAGCGCCTCATTACTTCACTGGACAAGAAAAACTGCTAGTTATCAGTAGCTAGCATGAGTTCAGGAGTACAGTTCATAGAGAGTAGAGGCCATCTGGCTGTCATTAAGTGGCTGATTGAGCTTTTCTATGATTGACTGATGATTGATTGACAGGTATTCAGAAAAGGTAAGCAGTGGACTGTCCGTGCCAGCCAAGTACCCAATATTTTGTTTAAGTCCTGCTGCAGGTATTGCTTCAATCACAGAGATCACATTTTCCACAAGGCCTCTCTTAATCCATTTTCATTTTGGCTCCCAAGATGCTGTTTGATGCACATCAGAAGCAAATAGAGGAAAGTTTGGTGGGGTGGAGAGTAAGCTGAGAAAAGAAGGAAAAACAAAATTGAAAGCAGAATTATAGCTTGAATGTAAACGCCAATTATGGTTGACAGCTCTTCAGGTCAAGTCATGAAAAAAGAAACTCTAAAAATTCTCCTGATGTGATTCTATCAGTTGAATATATATAGTACATTGTAGCCTGTGGATTAATCACCGTGGATTTCTTGGTATTTTTTTTCTCCTATGAGTTATAACAGGGGTACATGTATAGAGATAGATAATAGATAAGTATTAGTTCAGTGCTCCTCATTGGTATATTTCTGCAGTTTTATACATGCAGAATCAATAAGCCTACTCCTTAAAAAAAGATGGTCTCCAAGCAGTTTATGAAGTGATAGATCATACATAAATAGGTTGTTTGTTCTCAGTACAGATGCCATCATTACTAAGTACTTTCAGGCTCTTTGAGAGCTAAATAATTCCGTAATGCATCATTGAACATTTAGTTGCTTCGATAGCAGATGGTTTCAGGGGTCCATCTGCTCAAAGCAATGTACTCAACAAGCCCCCTTCACCTTCACCAAAAGGTTTTGAGGCATTGGAATATTTATTCTTCATTGCAGTTACCTCTTTCTGGAGCCCTCATGTGCAGAGAATGGAGGGGAGATAAAAAACATATTTAAATCAAGCTTCAATCCCAGTTTGCATCCACCCTGTTTACTTGGCAGTGTTACAAAAGAGTTTGTCAGTGCTTTCTTGCATGTTTTTTAAGTATTATTATTTTTACTCCCCACCTATCTAACCAGACTTTGAATTCACAGGCAATGCCCCATCCAAGCTGGGTGGATGGCAGTCCCCTGTCCTAGCTTCCAAGATCAGCCAAGGTCAGCTAGAGACTCTTACCACCTGAGATTCCACATTGGAAGCCCCATCATCATTTAATAAATCCACCAGCTTTAGCACTGTATTTCTCCCAAGTCAAAGACTATAGAAAATGTTTAGAAACCTTTAGGTAAGGAAGATGTTTTAACCCAGCATGTTTAAACCAGAGGTGGTATTCAGCAGGTTCTGACCAGTTCTGGAGAACTGGTAGCGGAAATTTTGAGTAGTTCAGAGAACTGGCAAATACCACCCCTGACTAGAGATTTTACAGTATCCTTCCCCTACTACGCCCACCAAGCCACGCCCACAGAACCAGTAGTAAAAGCATTTGAATCCCACCACTGGTTTAATCTTTCATTAAGTGTTCTTGACATTGAAAGCTTGAAGATACAAGTGTATGATGCAAAAAGAAACAAGACTACTAATAAAAAAGTAGCAACTCCTAGACTACATCTCTTCTAAAGGACCTATAGAAAAATCAGAAGATGGGAAGAGAACTGGCCTATAGAATTGGCAACATAGAGTAAAGTGACTGGATGGAGCTGAGTGTTTACTGGCTGAATGTCCTTCCTGAAGCCTATGTGGAGTTCACAGAACTCATTTTTTTTCTTTTCACCCTGAGAGAGAAATATCAACTGTTACCTAGGATTGAGCAACCTTTGAGTGGGAGGTGACAGTCCTTACCACTAGGCCACCATACCGCTCATTTCCACTTCCTGTTGATAATTGTATGAAACATTACTTCTCTGAACGTTCCCTGATGTAGGAAAGTAATATAGTCCCAGTGAAAAAAGGCAAGCACAATCAGGCAATTCTAGGGTTGTTGGGTTTTGTTTATTTTTCATGAAAAGTTTTTATTTATTTTTCTTTTGTATTTATTACTTGATTGTGGGGTTATTTTTTAGCCCCACACAGATCAAATATCCAGATACAGAACATTTTCAGAAGGGAAATTCATTCAGTCAACTTCTGAATAACTTAACTTAAATATAATAATTGCCCATTTCACATACACATTTGCCTTGCCATATGCTGTAAGAGGATCACTTTGCAAACACAGTACTTTTTATCTCCAAACTGATTTTCCTGTATATTGCATGAGCAGAATCTTGCCTATTTTCTAAGAAATACTTTTTTAAAAACCCACAAAGATCTGTAACCAGCTTTAGAAGTAAATAGAATAAGTTTGAATAGCTTATTATAGCTACTGAAAAATTGTTATACAACTCAGACTTGACATTATAGACATTTGTCCAGGCCTACAATTATTAGAGTAAATAAGACTGATAAATATGTTTTTTTAAAGCCTCCTACTTTAGCAGGCACAAGAAATATTCAGGTGTCATGTTTACATATATTATTTTTATAACATTAGACATTATGGCATTAGATATAATTTCAGATGCCAAATGGTGAATTCATGACCAAACCAAAGAAACAGTAAAAGTTCCAAAAGATCCCCCACAGATTGTTGTGCAGGATCCTGGCTAGCACAAAGACATCTGCAGAAAAGCATAATTTTGTCAAAATAGCATCGTGTATACAAAAGACCTCCCTCTTCGATCCCCTAAAACTGCCAATGTAATTATGCAGCATGGACAACCTGCAAAATTATGGAATCAAAGCTTACTCTGAAGTGCAAAAGGAAGCCAAGTAAAGTATAAAGGAGAAGCAATCATGGAAGTTAATGGAAGCAAGTGAAACGCAGAACGACATAAACATGACTTCAGTACTGACTGGCAGGAGACTTATCATTATAGCAGCCATTTGTAGCCAGCTAATATTACCATACCAGCGTTATTCTACTTCACAGCAAAGTGAGCGGAATTCCACAAAAGGTGACTGTTCCTCCACCTAGGCAGAAAATGCTGATTATGCACTCCAGGAAGGACATAGCAGTCACTCTCCTCTTTTAGCACAGTTATTTGTCTTCCTCTTATGGTATCCATGAAAAATTCTAAGAAAGGAGGACAATGACCGCATGAAAAGAGAATGTGACAAAAGAAAGGAGGACACTGATGAGGAATGATTTTATTTTACAGCTAACTGTGACTCCTAAAAACATTAGATGTTACCAATTAGTGCTGATAGTTTTAACCCTTTAGCAACTTTTTCTAGAAAAATTTCAACATGGCTCTGTAGACTTCTGAAAATCAGATGGAGAATTAGAGTGCCCCTTTCACTGTGACTATTTAATAAATAGGAATTCTCACCGGAAGAAAACAGGGTCTGTGTGACTATTTCCCTCTATGACAAGAGAAGTCATTTAGAAGCTGATCATCATCTTTGTTAATGCAGTTTGGGATATTTTGTGAAAAGTACTGATTTTTACTTATCAGGAAACCTAGCTTTTCAGGATAGTTAACAATATTCTCTCTCATGAAGTTCATTCAAATTAGTTTTATGTAGACTACAGTGTTTTGATTAATTCATTAACATTTATAGCCTGAATACTGCAGCTAGCAAAAAAAAAATACTAAACATTTTTTAACATTGGAGGAACAGGAGTCCTTCCCTCTTTTATTTCCTGTTACCTTTTGGACACTTGTTATCCTGCATTCTTCTTTATTATTACACTTTATTTCTGGCAATGTCTGGATAAATATATGCCAATGTCTTACGCTAGAAGAAATAAGATTTTATTACTTTTGGTTGCAAACTGTGTCCTCAGTCAAATAGTCTCATGCAAAACCGTTCCATCAAGGATTCCCTTTGCAGAGTTTTTAAGAGTTAGTATGTCAATAAAATAATATAGCTCCACATAAATCACTCCAAAAAGATGGATTTTTTTTTTTTGCTATCAGAGTTGCTATCTCAACTCTGCCCATTTACTTCTACTCAAGGACTGGCTGTCCAATCAATAAAACTAGCCAGTTTAAATCTAGTTCAAACAAATGGACACTAAGGAACATTACTAGAAATTCCTGCTGCAATACAGTTTATTTTACAGAATGATTTTTCACAGTCTCACATCTTCAGGTGTGATGGGTCATCATATCCATTGGCAAGGCAATAGGAACTGTGATCCAACAAATCTGGTGGATGCCTTGTTGGGAAAACTGTTCTAAAACAGGCTGGCCTTCTGGGGTTTTGGATTCCAAATCCTAAATGTGATCATTTACTGGTTCAATAATTAGGAAAGCTGTGGGCAAACTATATTAGTCTCTCAATGACTAATGACAATATTGAGCAAAGCTGGGAAGAGAGATATATGAGCAATATATGCCCACAGTGAAACTTAAGACATTGAAAAACACAAGATTGAAGTAATAAATAATAAATGATAAACATTATGTATGTACTCTGTGTGTATATAGGGAAAACATAGTGGCCAGAGCAGCAGGAGAAAGCAATCTGCATCTAGCATAGCTCCCAGGAGAGGCAATAGGAAAATAGATCTGAAAGGAACTGCAAGATTATTTGGAGTGTTGATTCAGTTGGGATGCAAATATATCCTGTTTGAATTATGGGATACAGGTAGCACAATATTCACAAATTTAAGATGGAAACTTGAGACTTTTCTTAAAGACATCTATCAGCTCCAGTTTCATATTGTTTTAGGCAAGTGCTAAAGAGAAGGAGAGATATTGCTAGATTATAATGTTTAACAATCTGCTGGTTTACATTGTCCTCTGCTTCTACTTGTGCACATTTCTATATTGTATTTTTTTTTCTGGTTTGCAGTTTTGTCTGGCTTCTTGCATGAAATTGATATTGTTTTATTCCCCTCCACCCCGCATAAAATATAATGTGAGGGGCTTTGACAGGGAATAGCAATGTTATTGTAGCAACACCTACTGAGTTCTACCCCTCTAGCATCTGTGGATATTCTCATCAATGTTTTCGACTTATATGACTTTTTTCCCTTTATGAATCTCACTGAAATTTCAATTAATCAAATTAAAAGAAGGCCCATTTTACAGATGACTTCCTGTTATTATGATGCTTCTCCTCTTAGTAGCATTATATTAGTGACTGCTTCCTAACACTCTTAGACCATATATTGGTTATAATTTATCAACAGCTCAATAAGACTTCAGGCTCTTTCAAAAAAAAAAAAAAATCAGCAGAAAATCGCAAACATGATGTCCTGATTTTTTCCCCAATTTTGACCATTAAAAGAAAAATTGAAGCTCTTGTGTTTTCAAGAGCTGACCAAAAAAAAAAAAAAAAAAAGGATTATGAGTCAAGATTTAATTCCTGTCTTTCAAAATGCTGTCCAGAGTTATCCTGTGGTAAGATGGGTAGCCAATAAATTTAATAAATAAATAAAATAAAATGGGTGGTTACCTTTTTGTTATTGACATTCAATATAAAAACACTGCATCAATTCTGGCAGTTATTGGCAACTCCTTAGGCTTAACCATGCTGCCTTGAAAAAGACTCTTTGGACTTAAAGAGTTGTCAATTCTTTAGCTCTTTATTCTATTTTTACCATTCATATTTCTACTTAATTTATCTATTAAAAGAATTTGAAGCATTAATATTTATGTTGATAAATTTCTGACTGTGGTATACTTGAGAATTAACTAATAATTATCAGCGGGCATTCAATCTTAAAAGAGAACAAAAAAGAAGGAAGTAACAAGCACAATAATTTTTAGGGAAAAAAATCATTTAGAATCATGTTAGGGTAGTACTGACAGGTTTACTGTCAGATTTTTGAGGCAGCACTCAAGCCAAAAAACCACCCCTGGCAAGAGCAGTTGCCATTTTGAATTGTCTTTCCATTTTCAAAATAGTCCTTCATGAAAGGCAATCAAGCATTTAATTTCCATTTGCAAATGCAGGGAGACAGAACTCTGAAATGGGATCATACAAACTCTGTCATATTGTTTTATTGCATCAGCTGGAAAATGTGTGCTTATCATATAAATAAAGAAGGCACTGAAAAGCTGCCACAGGTAGGCTGCTCTTTTAATGCAAGAGGAGGGGAGGAAATAGACTAGAAAACATTTACTCTTTCTGCATTTACATTGGATGAATTTATAAAACAATCAACAACTAGGGAGAGAGGTTGAAATGTAGGACTGGTGTCCGCAGGGAGAGCTCAGCAGCACCAAAAGGGCAAGCTCGACTGACTGCCCTTTTTAGCATGTGTTGCATGTTGAATGCATGTCAAAAGGGGTAGGACTTCAATCACCCTGGTCCTACGTGCTTTGACCCAGCCTTCACAGAAGCAAGAAATAGACTCCACGCAAAGAAAAACCCCTCTTTATTTACACCTTGTGAATTAACTGCATTTCCCCACAGAAAGTCCAGGCAAGAGTCCTGCAAGGAGTTAACTGTCCTTATCAGCTCGTTAGGATAATTACAAGGCCTTGAGCTCCCAGCCGAAAGGCTGCAAATGAAGTCAGAGAAATAAACAAACCTCAGTTCTAGCAAGGCAGTCTCTGTTGCACGAAACACAATGAGCAAATCTCCAGAAATGCAAACTGTTTTCCGCTTCTAACACCACTCCCCTTTCTTCTTAGATGGGGGGGCATTCAGCATCCACATTTTTTTGCTTCCGAGTCTACTCCTTGTCCTTTGTTGTTCACCTCTTCTGTCAGCTCTGCTCATACTGTACGTGCATCTGGAACAGCTCTGCTCATACTGTATGTGCATCTTCTCTTCTTCACTCATCTCTGACTCCAAAGGCAGCTGCCTCTTCGGTGGCTGGGAAGTATCAGACAGCCCTGGCTCCATCTCTGTGTCAGATGCTGAGCATCCATTAGAGCCTTCCCCAGGTTCTAGAACTGGCCCAAGTTCTTCCCCAATCTCCTCCTCATCTGAGTCTGCTGCCAGCACTGTTGGCTGCTGGTGGGCCACAACATTACCTGTTATTTTGATCCCATTTACTTTTCTAGTGTACAGACATCATATAAAAAGCCACTCGTCTTAAGCATATGTTAAAAATCTTAATGTCAATTCATAAAACATTTTGTATACATGTTTTATAGTTGACAACCGAAAGAAGGGGGGGGGGAGTTTCAAAGAGCAGGCGGCAATGTGGAATCAAAAGTACATTCCATTCATATATTCTTCAAACACTGATTAGATGACTGAAGTTTCTGCTGTGCAAAAATCTAATTGGAGAGCATGATTGATGACTCTTGGCTATGGACATTTTTCGTAGGATGATACACCCAGAGGAGTGGAGGGGAAAGCAGGATCAAGGGTGACAGTGAATTACGTATCTCAGAGTTGGCTACGCCCAGGTAAATGCTGAATGTTGAATGTTACCTTCAAATAAATCTTTTTTAGTTTTGGGAGTGTGGCTAGAGGCTCATTATTTAATTGGAGTAACTGCCAGAATCCTGACACTTGAACCATATTAAGCCAAATGCCAACTGCAAGGTATTCCTGTTTAACCTACACACCCATGGCTTCTAGATAGATGTGCATGTGTTGATTGTTGTTCAAAAATTCAATTTCAGCCTTATTGGGATTGGGGAGGTAGAGAGAGAACGAGGGAGGGAAGGTGCTAGACAGAAATTATTCACTGCAGAAGATCAGACAATATTCTTCCATGGTATTATGGTATTTCTGGTGGGTTATAGGCTTACATTTTGTAATTTTAGCCTGTTTGCTTTTCTTATAAAGTTTTTTGTGTAATTTTAGAATGTACTAACCAGAATCTCAATATAATTTAAGTGTTATATTAAGTATTGTGAAGTTAGGGAAAAGAGTTAAAGGTGTTACTCCAATTAGTCTACAGGAGAAGTATACTTAAAAAAAAAAGATGAATGGATAACTGTAAAAGAACAGACAAAAAATGTTAAGTACTATGAATTGTATTGAGATAAGATAAACAAAATATAATTAAGAAAGATAAAAGAGGGAAGAAGTTATATAGAAAATTGAAAATGGTAATAAGATATGGATTGACATATAAAGTAAATATTGTTTTTGAATTTGTGTCTGTGCGAAGAGTTTTAACCCGGGATTAAGCAGCTTTCAGAAATGAGGTTTTTTATGTTCTATGTTATGTATGTTTTGTCTATTTTTTTAAAAAAAAGGCAAAAATTTTGATTAGTAAGAAATATAATCTGGACAACAGAATGAAAAGGAGAAATTGGGATAGGATATGAAGATGAGCAGATAATGTAAATGCACATATTACATTTGGCACGTTTTATTGGTTTTTCCAGAAAGATTCTTTATGTTAATATGCCTTGACTGTTTGTATGTTTTGTAAAGCTAACAAAATTTGTTCTTTTTTTAAAAAATAAAAACAAAAATAAGTCAGAGGAAAACAGAAGTGTGATGATTGAATAGCAGATAAACTAGAAAAGAAACGTTATTGAATAAGAGTAAAGAGAAATAATGTGAAATCTGTTAAAGGGAATTTATGTGTTTACATTGAAATGAGATAAATTAGAAAAACGTGATATAAAATAATGTGTTACCTGCTTTGTAAAGATCTATGATGGAAAGCGGTTTTATGCTTTTAGTGTTTAATGATGTTTTGTCTTGTTTGGTTCTTGTTAAAATCAATAAAATTTGTTTCAAAAAAAAAAATTCTTCCAAAATGATCACCACCTTTGTCACATTTTCTGGAATTGACCTCTGAGCATCCTGTTCTTTCCCTCTCCCTCATCTGACAATGCAATAATTTATTTATGTAGGATATGGAAACCCCATAATGCAGTAAAAGTGACAATAAGTTCCAGGAATACACCTGGGAAATGTACATTTAGGAACTTATTGCAAAGGTCACAGAGTCTTTCTTATCAGATATAGGAAAACTTGGGAATCACTCGGGGCCTCAAATTAAGCAGGGGCAACATTTTGAGACAAATTTTTACCTGCTCTTGGTATTTTGGGATGATGGTGTTAAGTACATGGTTCATGTAGTTGCTACAAGGTACCTTAGGGATGCCATTAGTTATGACTGAAGTTAAATATTTTAACATTCTATTTTCAAATGGTAATAAGAATCCCAAATGTTTCATTTTCTTAAGCTGAGAACTACAAATGAAAATATATCTAAGAGTCAACAATCCATTGAGAAGTCCATTATGCTAGGAAAGGTGAAAGACAAACAAGAGGCTGACCAGCAGAAGGCCACATAGCAATGGGGGTTTATTGAAAGTTCCAAAGGGCTAGACTGGGAAGGCCTGGAGAAGGGCTAGCTTTGTAATAAGCAGAGATTAACACTTAAGGTAGCACTTAATCAATCAATCAATGAGTCCCTAAGGTTTAGCAACCTTTTACTCTGAAAGAAACCTTAACTGCATGTAGCATGACAAATCCTACAGTAATGTCTCTTTGTGTCTCTCTTTGTCTTGCTTTACTATCCCTTTTTTAAACTGTTAATTGGCTAGCTGGAACTTTATTGTAATTGTCATTCCATCCCCACTTCACATTTTTGGCTGCTGCTGCTTTCTTTCCCTTCTACTGGAACCTAATCTGCTGGGTAAATGCCTGAATTTTCAAACAAAAAAAAAAGTTGTGGGGATTGTTGGAGCTCTCTGAGCTTAGTGGTTTTCTTGCAGATGTTTTATTATCAAACTAGGCAACATCATCAGTGCACTGATGATATTATTTACTTTGGTATTGAAACATCTGCAAGAAAACAATTAAGCTCAGAGAGCTCCAATGATCCCCACAGTTCAACCCTGTGCTACAAATACTCTCTATCAAAAAACAAGTTTTCCAACAGACATTTTTAACTTCTTGGTGGTGGAAAGACATATTTTGGGGTTATATGGATATCTTGCCTTTCAATAGCTCATGACATCATATCTAGATCTCCCTGCTCTCATTTTTCCATACAACCTGTGAAGTAGGTTAGGTTAAAAGAGTGACTGTCCCAAAATCATCTAGGAATTTTATGTTTGTATTATAAACTGAGATGGTGTGTGAGATTAAGTGTAAGGAGACTTGAGGTCACATCCACTCTCAACATCATAGGACACCGGCAACTCTGGACCAGGTACTAATCACAGAACTGAAGCTGGAAAAACAAGTGGAGGAGGAAGTTCTTCAAGAAAGAGCATCAATCAATCACTTAATTAACAAACATACACAACTCTGCCTATATCCCTGCAGAAATTGACGAAAGCCATCTGCGTGGCTAATTTTATGGGTATGTTAGAATGAGCACCTGAATTGTTTGCAAATGAAACATTAAGAAAGAGCACAATTGCTTCCAACTTCCATAGTGCTTTGTTTCTTCTAAAGTGAATATTACCTTCTCTTTTCCCATGACCATATGCAAAATTTCATGGGCACACTGCACATCTAACCAAAGAAGGAAATAAGTTCCATTTAAACTAGCGTTTTCAAAAAGCACAACAGTTTCCAGAGAACTGTCTTATTCTTAGCCAGATTATATTTGTTCATATAATCCAGTGATGTCAATTGTAATTAGCCATAAATTCCTGGTGTCTTTAAAAAGAGTTCCTTCACATTGTCTGGCCCTGAGTCTTATAAGAGTTGAGATTTTCCACAAGAAAAGCACTTGCTCTCTCGCTGGGCTATAATCTCTTCCACCCAACTAATCTGTGCTTCCTATTCTGTCAATATCTCTATGCTGCCCAGAGTTTATTTTGTGAATACAGTCATCTGATTTTTTTTAAAAAAAATGCATAAATCTCAGTGTTTCATTTACTTGGAAATAATTTTTCCCACCTGTTTTTGTTACTTATAAATATATCATGGTTCATGTTTAACAGATCAATAGCACTGGCAACTTTATCACCTCAATCTTTCAACAGCGCAGCTTTACTTTTTTAGTGACTGATATTTTCACCTTTCATAGGCAAGGAAATTTCTGCTCAAAGGTCATAAAAAGGCAGCCCCAGATTGTGTATGTTTTAAAAATCACGTTTTCTTTCCTTTTCTTTTACAAGACAACATAAAAATGATCTTGAATTTGCCACCCATAGCATCTTGCTGGATTATTTCACCAAGTCTTCTTTGTTCTTTTTTTTTCTTAAAAAAAAAAAAAAAACAGCATGGGCTCCCTGCACCCATATATCCTCCAATTTAATGAAGTTGTTAAAGTAGCAAGAGTGACAGGTTAATTATCCTTTATAAAAGGGGGACAAATTGAACTGTGTCTTTCCATCATTTTTTGATATATCAAGAAGCTCCTGAGGTGCTTAGATGCCACTCTGGTGAACACAAGAACGAATCCACTTTGCTATTGTTGCTTGACCTTGGTCTCCCCATTGGGGCCTTGTGGTAGATTGCAGTGACTTTTTTGTTTTACATTCAACAGATCCAACTTTATTATGAATTCAGAAGATTTTCCCCCCTCCTCCTCCTCCATATGTTAGCTGACAGCTTCCCTGAAATAACTGATGGCTAAATTTAAACTCTAAGGAAAATTAACCCAAGTGTTAAATGCAAACAGGAGCTGCTTGGAAAGAAAAGAGTTATCATAGTAAATGCCAAACAGTGGAAAATGTGTGTAAATTAATGGAGCCTCACTAGTGACAAGCTGTCAGGCAATTTGATGGCTCTTGATAGTGCTTTAGTCCCACTGAAGTTGGCCAGAGGGCAGCCTGGACAAGTCCTGCTTTTCAAAAAGACTGTGGGATGCTTGACAGTAACGCTAACTAGACTATCTAAAGTTCATGGTCAAATGAGAGGCCTCTTTTTTTAAAAAAAAAGAGAAGGTGGGGGTGGGAAACTGTGTGCTAAACAGGGTTCACTGGCCATTGAGAGCTGAAGGCAGCATCACGCATCAAACAATGTACCATGGCCCAATTGTTCATAAAAGGGTAGAGGTTGGGACAATAATAATAGCCCATACATATACATACACAGATATACACATCCCTCAATTGAGTGGGACATAATATTGGAATGTAATTGTGAAGGCGAGTTTTTCTTTTGACTATGTAGTCCAGGTACATTAAAAATGCTGCAGCCATCCCATTTTTTTCCATTAAAAAAAAAATGCTTTGCTTTTAGATTTTGCATAACTATGGAGTTCTAGAATTCCCAGGTAGAGTTGCCCAAAACTCTGCAACAGCAAAAGTGAGGCTTCAAGTAGCATCTATCATGTTCATCTGCAATTGTCAATATTCAGCAGCATTCAGATAAATATAGTTTCAATTTTGTGATTTTGGATTAAGTAGCCTGTAACTTTTTAAATAGATCATAGTTAGTTTTGATGATGAAGCAGAATAAAATGTTTTAGTATCATCAAATCTCAAACAAAACTCCAATTGTTTGTGTTATCAACCTGGCCAAGTGGTTATTCTGTTCTTGGCAATATTGTAATTGTACAATGTGAATGCTGAGAATATACACATAATTATATCGGCAAGATAAGGCACATAAAAAAGCTCTCTGATTGAATAAAATGCTGTCTTGTACCAATTTCTGTAGGTAGGTTTTGGAATACATTCTCTAAAGTAGCTACACAAAGTTAGTTGAAACAATAAAAGTATTTGGATTTTTTTTTATTGCAGCAGAACTTAAAAAGCAAGTCACTGGTTTAGGTCCCATCAAGCATTTCAGAAAGCCAAATTTTGAATGCACATTTAAAACAGCACACTCAGGACAACTTTTAGGAAAAGTTCACCCACTTTTTCTGAGAAATAGTTGGGGCATTGCCAAAAATGGAAGACCATTCAATAAATCGCTGCCATGGGTCATAGACATTGGACTTGAGTAAAATTAAATTAATTTACATTAATAAAATATAGGTAGATAACTTTAAAAAAATATTTATCCATCTTTAAAATATTGATTTCCCATTCTAGTAATAATAATGGTAGTAATAACATAACTTCCCCCATCTGTAAAATAAATTTATTTTCTATCTCCCTGGTAAAAATAAATTGAACTTTCCTATAATAAATACATTAATTAAATGCATTATGGATTTCAAGCTATGCTGTCTGCCTTTAATTTAAATACATAGAAATAAATTGCTAACCTATCTTTAAAATACGTTGAATTGATTCCCCAGCTTTAAAGAAAATTAAAAGCCTCTACACAGAAGCCACACACACCCCATTCTGATCAGAACAATATTCCTTTTGTATGTTTCAGATTACTTTTCCTCATTTTAAAACAATACAAAAAGTTCTTATCCCTGACCAATGAATCAACCAACACACTATATACACAAAATAACTTGAATATTTTCATCTCTTCCCCTAGAAATCTCTATATATTCTTTTTCTGCTTTTTGATTCTGGGCCTCATCTTCCTCTTCGGAGTTATGACATGTGGATGGTGGGTCAGTTTCCCTGATGTCATTGCACAAACCATCAGTAGCAGACAAGGGGAGGGTCAGCCCCTAACTTAGCTTCTGCCTCTCTCATTGGTGGGAAGTGTTCAGCCATTTTCTGGCCTGTCCTGCTTGTGTCAGTGCCTAAGTAGTAGATGCTCTTATCACCTGACTGCCACGCAAAGCAAGACCATGTCATCAAGTCTCAGCATTCCTTTTCCTTCAGACCATTCTCCATCTACTGAGTCTTCTTCTCTGCCTGCCAAAAATCAATGGGAAGCCACACTGCTCTTATCCCTTTGCTGCTATGAGAGTCAAGCTTGGAGCTCTATTATCAGCCTCCTTTGGCAATAAATTTTGTAAGATAAGAGCATGCCTGACTCAATAAGGAATATTTAGTTCAGAATTAGTTTTGCAATGAAAACTGTGGAGAATAACTGCTTTGACAGACATTATCCTATGTTTGTTTCTGTGAAAAAGATACAGCCAAGTTGTTACGAGCAGAAAATTCCAGAAGAATTTTTTCCTCACCGTTCCCTCCACCACCATTGTCTTTTTTTTTTTTTTTTTTCATTGTATTATAAAGCAGGAGGTGTGAAGCTGACATTTATGCCTTAATGCATCATTTACCTGCCCCATGACTTGATATTTTGGCATCCTGGGATATTCTTGTATCAACAGATTAATGTGAAAGAGGGTGTGAGACAAGGTCACAAAGGCTGAAGTATAAAGAAAGAACTCAGCAAATAGCAGTGTGTTATTTACCTTATCTTTGAATTCCCTAATTAGGGCAAGATTTGAAATAAAGGGAAAGGAGACCAGCAGACAAATAAGGAATGGAAGTCATTCCAAATCAATACCCGGGCCTCTTTGAGAATTTTAAGGGTAAAGTTGGGGAGGAAAAAAAAACCTTTCTCCTAATCAGAGGAGGGTCTCCTCTATTTCACATACAAAGGCCTTCCAGGGATGATGTGCTGACTGAGAATTGTTGAAAAGCAATACCCATGACTGAGGGGACCAGCAGGCTGGCAAAGACACACACACACCAGTCACACACATACATACATACATACATACATACATACACACATACACATAACACACACACACATAGATACACACACACAGAGAGAGAATTTTTTTCCTCAGAAAACTCAGACGAAAAGGAGTTGCCTCAAACTGCAAGATGGGCAGTGTAAAATTTAATTAATCAATCAATAAATGCATATGAAGCCGAACAAGATTCTTTTATCTTTATTTATAGCCTTGTTGGACAATGTGGACTCATACTAAAAGTAAATTTTCAACCTTATTTTATTTTACCGTCCCTGTCTCATCTCTTTAAGATTTGGGGGACATGATTGGGTGAAAACTGAGTTTTGCTATAGAATACCCCCCCCTTAAAAATAAATAAATAAAATGAACACATTTTTTCCTTGCAAGATATTTTATGCAGATGATGTGAAATTATTTTCTGTAATACTACCATTCTTTGAACTGTAAATACATTTCTTTGAAAATGTTATTTCCTTGAAAGACTGAGTTTTGATAATTTTTATAAACTAGTTACTTATTTCTTTTGGTTTCTGTGTAGTTACAGAAAGTGTCTGGGCGTTCTTATAGATAAACAGGTTTCTGTTTTTGTCCATCTTCTTTTTAATCCAAAATTTATAGAATTAAAAGCATGAGATTCAGTTCATAACAAATACACATAACAACTTTTCCCAGGCTTAGATGTAATGATCTACTGTTTTTTAGAATTCTGAGTCTACCCTGGCCTCATCCACCTCCCTTTTTAAAATAATATGCTCTATGATTCATCACAAAACAAGTCATTGCAAAGGATATCTTGTAGTATATAGCAATAGCACTTAGATTTATATACCGCTTCATAGTGCTTTACAGCCCTCTCTAAGTCAGCATATTGCCTGCAGGAATCTGGGTCCTCATTTTACTGACCTCAGAAGAATGGAAGTCTGAATCAACCTTGAGCCAGCGACGAACTGCTGGCCATCAGCAGAATTAGCCTGCAACACTGTATTCTAATCACTGAGCCACCATGGCTCTTTTATATTTTGATATATTGTCCCCTCATTTCTTTCCAAAAATTAGATTGCTATAGAATATTATCTAATTTAATTTGGATGCCATAGCAAGGTATACTTTCATGCAATATCCTTAGAGGATCTTGTTTATATTTTACAAGAAGTGTCATGACCCCATTGTATCATGGTCTGGAGGAAGAAGAGGAGGAGGAAGAAGATTTGGAACCAGGACCATCCAATGGGGACAGTACATCTCCCCTGGAATATTTGGAAAGGCCAGAGGATGAGGATGATGCTTTTCCAAGGCCCCTCAGGATTGGGTAGCTGCCTGCCCTCACAGACATGGGGGTGCAGACAGGCAGTGGTGTTGAGAGGCAGCAGTTCTCCTCTGATGAGGAACAGCTGCCTCCCTCATTCGATCCGAGGGCATGGAGACTAGAGCAGAGGCAAGCTCAAAGGAGATCTGTTAGGCTGCTTAGGAGAAGGTCGCCTCGGCCCTCCTCACACCTGGCTTGGGTTGACTTAAACAGAGGCGGGGGTGGGGTGGGGGAGTTTGTCTTTGCTGGGAACAATTATTTTGTTTCCCATCCTTGGAGAAACTCTGCCTTATATCATGTTTCTGCCTGTGGAATCCGAGCCTTGCTTGAGCACTCTTGACTTTGCCCTGTGGACCTGGAATCTTGTGTATGACTTATGGACCTTGCTGTGTGAACAAGCACCTTGTCTTTGGACTTTGTCTCTGCGTTTGTGATTTGGCTTTGGTGATTATATTGGCTTTGTTTGTGGAACGGTGGATGGTTGCCTTCAGGGAAGTTTGATATGGAGCATTACTGGCCATTGCAAGGCCGTTTGTTATGGAATTAGCAGAGCAATAAAGGTCTATCAAAGCCTGGCTCTATGACCTGGGTCATAGGGCTATACCTTACATGGTCCTGTTTTTCCAACTTTGAAGGTGTAGAAGCTTAGTTCACATCCACCAATGGGAAATAAAATAACCCACATCCCTAAATGAATAGCAGAATCCTTGCTTCTACAGCTAGTCAGAAACTGAGCTGTTCACACATAAAGGATTTTTGAAATTGTCTGCATTTTGGCAATTTGCTTCTACAAGTACGGGAAGTAAACATATGTGATTGGTTTAGTCTTTATCAGGCACAAAGTCTTTATTTCCATTGCAAGAATTAAAAAAAAATCAAGCATGTTTTTCAAATTTTCAAATAATTAAAATAGTTAATAAGGCAATGCACTTTTCCTCATGGATAATAAAGGGTTTTTGCCCTCTTGTTTGCTTGCTTCCAATTCTGACTGAATATTGGCTAGGACCAAGGAAGCAGCTTTTGAGAATCGAAAGACAAATCCGAAAAGCTAAATGTTTCAAAGAAACTGCCCTATCCAGCACAGAGAAGGCTGCCTAGATCATGGACACAACTTTTTTTTCCAAATAGCTAAAGCTCCCCTTGCTTCTCCATCTTTTTCTGTTCCTTGCCATCTGTTCATGCTGCTTGAGCAGACTCCCTCCTCTCTTCTCACCGGGGCCTGTCTAAGGAAAAGGGTATTAGAGCCCCTGATGGGGCAGGCCTCAGGCCTCTCCATCACTCCTAGCCACAAGGAAAGCACCAGCTGTCTGGCCTCATTTGCATTTTCTCTCCAAAATAATGAAATTAGCCATGAGTATCCTGAGGTGATGCAAGACACAAATTTAGGCTAGATGTGTCAGCATGTGATGGGAAGGGAGGGGGAAGGTCATGGAGGCATTGGGAGCATGTTCGTGGTATTAAAATCAGCAGCAACATTTCTTTCATAGATTGTAAGAAGTGAGGTTTTTTTCTTAAAAAACAACAACAACTATTAACCAAGGCAATGAATACATCAGGACAAATGCAAAACTCACAACTTTGACAGCAATATAAAGACCTGATTACTGAAAATCAGATTTTAGAAACGTGAAATCTGTGGCAACTTGAAAAATATAACACTCCAGCCTTTTGACCAATCAATAGATAATACTCATGTACCAGCTGATAGTGCCAGACTCATAATTCTATCTTGCAACTTACCATAATTTCTAGGGGTCCAACTGTTACATTAGTCTCTAATGAGGTTTCCAAGCCAGATTCCAGTATTTCCCTCCTGTAGTACATAATGTTCACCATTTTTATTCCTAGCCAAGGGAAATAAACATTAACATATTTGTTATGCAGTGATACCGATCTATGATTGATCTGCTGTTTTTTGTATTTTTTTCTTCATGTGGATGAATTAAAAGCATATTTACCTTCCTCTTTTTACTGGAATTCTTCCAAAATTTTGTTGAGATTTTTCAACAATTATTGTAAACTGTGTGTGTATATGTGCCTGTGTGTCCCATTTGCTCTTCTTCTTGATGAATCTGATACATGAAAGATAATGTACCTAAAATTTCTATTTAGTTGGAGGCCATCTGAATGAATGAAAGTGGCAGAAAAGTAACGTTAATGTGATTCACAACTGCTTCTATTCTTTCAATTAGATTGCTTAAATACATAAATCTATAAAGCATTTAGAAAGATCAGACAATAATTTCACTGCTTTACAGGGTTGGCGGAGAGGAGGGTCGGGTTTATTTTTTTAAAAAAATACATTTTTATATTCACACGTTTACATTTATTGTAATTATCTTTCAATGATCTTATCAGTCAATCTGATTTATCTGCTACCATAACACATAATTTAGGGCAATCAACCTATACAGTCAAGATACATTTATTTTGCAATGTTGTCTTGCAAGGACTACTAAGATCAAAATAGGGGAGGGGGATATTTTTTAACAAAACGAAAATACTGGAGAAGATGTCGAGCCAGTTTGACTGAAATATCTTCCAAAAAATTCCATGCCATTGTAGTTTTAACATGTAATACATTTTGATGTGCAGAACTATGCAGTTCATGGAAACTTTTAGACTACTAAAATTTTTATTGTAAAGATTTCTGGAGGCCACTACTAATGCTACCTGGAAGTGTAAGTCAGTAACGTTTGGAGAGCCACATATTATCGATCCCAGGTTTATGAAGAATCCATAAAGGGAGACTGTAATGCCAGCAGCATAGAGAATCTTATCAGTCTATTTCAACTGTCTTAGGTTTGTCTAATGTAATGTGAAAATTAGCGCTAAATCTTCCAATCCGGGCTCACACACACCTACAAACTGATGCCCATATTCTTACTGCAGTTCAGAATTAGAACCAACCAGAATTACCTGCAATCAATTCAAATTGATCAGTAATTTGTTCAGCCTGTAGAGCAGGGGTATCAAATTCAAGGCCCATAGGCTTAATCCAGCCCATCAGGTGCTTAGATCTGGCTTGTGAGGCCACACTGGAAACAGGGAAGGACCAGCCCTGGTGCCTCTGCCAGAGAAAATGGAGGGAGGGAGGGAGAGTCTGAGGCCACCAGCAGCCCTGCTGCCCTTTTGCCATCCCCTTGTCTCCTCCTCCTAACCTCTCCTGGTGGCCTCCCATCCTATTGCTGAGAATGCTTTGATTTAATGATAGCTTCAATAATTCCTGTGTAGAATATAAAGAAAATGTTTATGGCAACCCAATTCACTCATGGTGATTCCAGGTAACTTTCAGAAATCAATCCCCAAATACAAACTAATAAACCTTCACCCCCCTCTGGAACCACCAACAAACCACTTGATGGTCTCCATATTACTTTGGAGTCTCGAGGTTCACTGGCAAAACCATGTCTTCAGGGTCTTTCAAAAGAGTATCAAGATGGGAAACAATGTTATCTTGCAAAAATAATGCTCTACGGGGAGGGAGCCATCACAGAGAAGACTCTTCTTCTTGATCCCATTAGATGGGCTTTTTTAACAGAAGGGGCCTGTTAAATACCCTGCCTTTACAGGACAGTCCCATGCTGTAATTATTGTGAAATAATTGTTGTGAAAACTTTACTGTAAATCTTGCACTTAAGCATAAGTCCTGGATATTTCCACCACAAACTTTAGTCTACTAATCACGATCTGATAAAGTAAGACAATTTTAAATTTGTAGTATATGTGCTGAATTCATTAAATATTGTTCATGTCTTCTAGGTCCAGTATCAGCTCTGAAGGATCTCAACTGTGGCTTTCCTACCAAAGCATTTTTCACTTACTCTCAAAATCTATTTTATACTCAGTGATATTACGGATATCCATTGCACTAAACTATGGCTTGTTTAGTTTAACATCTTGAATAATCACATTGACTAAGGTTCATGCAACACAAATAACATAAGCAATTGACAAACCACAGTGGCTCCACAAGTTCCATGACCTAAATCAAACAACTGATTCCCCCCTCCCCCAACTTGGCATCACTGAGAATTTTATGACATCAGTATCTAGTTGTTTTCTTTGTCCTGCTTATAGTATGTCACAGAATTGGGAACCAATGGTGGGATTCAATTTTTCTTTTACTACCGGTTCTGTGGGCATGGCTTGGTGGGCATGGCAGAGAAAGGATACCGTAAAATCTCCAGTCAGAGGTGGTATTTGCCAGTTCTCTGAACTATTCAAATTTTCCGCTACCGGTTCTCCAGAACTGGTCAGAATCTGCTGAATACCACCTCTGGAACAGTCCTTCTCAGAAGTTATTGCAGCAACACCATCTAGCCATTTAGCCATGATTTTCAGTCAGGTTCTTTCAAAAAGTTTTTCTGGAGCCTTCAACTTGGTGTCTCAGCCCTTAAGTCTTTAGTTTTTGCTCATTTCACATTAGGGCTTTCAAACATCAGCGATAAAAAAAATTCTATATCCATTTGAAGATTGTTGATTAAGTGATAGTGATAAAATGACACCAGAAAAGCTTTACTGCATAAACATTTATCTTCCAAATCTCAGAACCATTGAATTTCTTGATCTTATTTTTTTTTTTAAAAATAATAACTTTGTTTCTCTCCAGGAATAATTACAGTCTGTAATATCTCTCCCAATTATTATTTTTTAACAAACAACCACAATGCTGTTTTCCACCCATTGTAATGAAGAGGCCTGCTTGGCAACATTTCATGTCAGTCAAAAGTCTAGGTCAGACACTTATCAATTGACCCTGTGTTAAAGGTAGACACTCATTTCAGCATCTGTCAATAGCATCTTTTGATCCATTTATAGTGGAGGCTGCATCACTAGAATGATTTATACGTGAGCGTGCATAGACTTTCAAAAAAGGGAAGCACTAACTAAAAGTGGGTGGAGGAGAGCGGAGGAAGCACAGCACACCCTCCCCTCACCAATGGACAATTCTGTTTATTGGAATTTTAGCCCTTGATTGGAATGCGTCATTTGTGATGCTGTAATTTAGGATCTCTGACTTATCATAAATTTGGCACCACTCCTTAACAATGAAAGTTATAATAGCAGCACCCTTTTTGGAAATCAGTGCCTATTCATAAGGCATTCTATTATCTGTTCTGTACTTATCATTACAAGCAGCACTTCCTGCTATTTCGTAACCTAGGCTCGGTCTCTTCCTCATTGAAGTTTTAATTACAAATCTGCCATTTCTGACTCATTTTTAAACAAGACAGAAAAAAGGAACATAGACTTTTTTAAAAAAAAAAATAACCCATATACATCATATCACAGAAGAGCCCAGGAAATATTTTCTTGACATACACCTGCTGTGATACTATAGCAATGGAAGAAGCTGTCATTTGCCTGTCAACCTTTGACCTCACCAAGGCATATTATGAAATGATTTGAAAAGAAATATCAGTATTGTAGCATTGTCTTCTCCTAGCTTTGCATGCCTGTCCTTGATGTCAGCCAGGGGCACTTAACTAGCATCCAGCCAATCTATAAAGAATGTCTTTTGTTACCAAGACCAGTTATTGTCAAATAATGGCTTATGACATAAGGTATTGTTTACTTAGGCATTCTTCTCTTACTTGCATTTTAATGAGCCTAATTAATAATAAGTTAGAAGTCCTCTGCTACTTCTTCACAGCTGGACCATATGCACTAATTACACCAGGAGAGTAAATTTCAACTAATCCCTTTGATGGGGGAAAAAAACGCTTCAATTTCAGAATCTCAATGCAGATAAAAAAAAAACCAGCATAAAATATAGCTTGCACAGAAATCAAAATTAATGTTGAAAGGATAAGAGCTATGAATTTAATATATACCCATTGAGGTGGGAAAGGATTTTTAAGCCATCAAGGTCCGCCCTTTGCTCAGTGCAGAAATCTAAATGAAAGCAACCTCACCAGATGGCTGTCTTGCTTTGACATGAACACTGAAGGAAAGCCCACCATCTCTCTCACTAATGGGTTGCAACAATGTTCTTATTGTTACAAACTTTTTTCGACTATTGCATTGGAAATTGTCTTCTTGTAATTTAATGTTATTATTCTATACCCTACCATAGGAATAAAGAACAGGGCTTGGCCCAGGGGTGGGATTCTACCAGTTCGGCCTGGTTCAGGCAAACCGGTAGC
This sequence comes from Pseudonaja textilis, assembly GCF_049901715.1. NCBI lineage: Eukaryota > Metazoa > Chordata > Lepidosauria > Squamata > Elapidae > Pseudonaja > Pseudonaja textilis. The sequence goes on along the minus strand of NC_141990.1, from coordinate 49,205,421 downwards.
TTGGAAGATCAGCTGAAAGAGAACCAGTTCGCTCCAATGATCAGCTGTTGGGCCCACCTGCCCACCCAGGCTCTAGTCTGTGCTTTCTTTCTGGGTTTTTCAGCTCAGCTGCTTTGCATGGCACAGCGGATTGCCACGCATCAGCTATTTTACACACAGGGCTTGCAGCAGAAGATGAGTTGAAATTGCTGTGCATGTGCACAAAATGCACACTCGCTGAACTGGTTGTTACACAGGTTGAATCCCACTCCTGGCTTGGCCTTATTTTATACAACATCCTTTCTAGTATTCAGATGATACTCAAGTCAACATTTCCATCCCGAGGAAAGTAAGTCATGCTTTTGCAATGTTTGGCGGCTCTGTGAGTCTGGATGGGGCAAAAATAGATTGCAACTGAATCCTGGTTAGACAGAGTGGCTATGGGTCAGCGGCTCTTCTGCATTATAGGGGTTTATTATCTTTTATTTGGATGAGATGCACTGCCCCAAACATACCAGATATATAGGGGTCCTTCTGTACTCATGACTCCTGCTTGATCACGTGTCAGTCCTGGATAAGAGGCCCTTTTAAAATACATGAAAAATCCCACTAGACTTGAAATGCACATAGGGTTAGAGTTACGTTTCCAAGAATTCAGAGTGGAAAACAGATATTGTAAACAGAATTATAGAACAGGAGTTTCCAATCCCCAGTCTGAGGCCCTCTGCTGGGTCTCAGCCCATTTAGGACTGGGACACAGAAATGATGGGTGACTGCATGTTCACACAGCTGCATTTGTGAAAGCAGTGTGCGCATGTGCATGAAACCATCCCCTCTTTCCTCCCTCCACTGCCACCACTGCTATCTCTGCTGGTGCACCAAGCTGGAAAAGTTGGGGAACTTTGTTGTAGAGTATTGGCATGGTTAGGAGGCCTCTCATGTTTTGACTCTGCCTTATCTGCGTTTCCTGCTAAAATACATGGAAAAATCCCATTAGAGTGAACATCCACTTAGTGTTAGGGTAAGGGTTGTCATTAGTGTTAGGGTTAGGTGTCTATGAATTTGCCCAGTAAAATGGATATCGCCAATAGATTTGGAGACTATCAGTATGCTTAGGAGGCCTCTCATTTGTCGAGAGTGCCTAATCTGTGTTTCCTGGTAAAACACATGGAAAAATCCCTTAGGGTTAAGATTAGTTTTGTGATTAGAATTAGAGCTAATGTTAGATCTCCATGAATTCATCCAGTAAAACAGATGTTGTCAATAGATTTGTAGTGTATCAATATGCTTAGGAGGACTCTCACGTTTCAAAACTACCTTATCTGTACTTCCTGGTAAAATACATGAAAAATGCCATTAGACTTGAAATACACATAGGGTTAGGGTTATGTCTCCAAAAATTTGTAGTGGGAAATAGACATTGCTATTACATTTGTGGAATATCAGTATGCTTGGCAGACCTCCCCATGTGTTGAAACTGCCTTATCTGGGCTTCCTAGCAAAACACATGAAAAATATCCCAGTACAATTAGGGTTAAGGCTAGGTCTCCAGGAATTAACTCAATAAAATAGATGTTGCCAATGGATGTGTAGAGTAACTGTATGCTTACGAGGTCTCTCATGCGTTGAGACTGCCTTATCTGCATTTCCTGGTAAAACACATGGAAATATCCTATTAGGGTAGAATTCCAGTTGGGGATCAGAATTTTGATTAAGATTAGGATTGGAATTAGAGTTACATCTCCAAGAATTCCTAATGGAAAATGTATATTGCCAATAGGTTTTTAGAGTATTGGTATGCATAGGAGACCTCTCATGTTTCAAGTCTGCCTTATCTTCACTTCCTGATTTGTGTTGTGTACCAGTTATGCCTTTTCCTGGATCAAGAAGCTTTTCTTTCAGTTACTTATTCTCTAGTCATCTCCTACATGGATTAATGCAAGGTACTTTAAAAGAGGATACCCTTGTAAAGTATCTGGAAGTTGCAGTGGTGCATGCAATCTTGGGCACTCCAAAGAAAGACCTCTGCTACACAAACTTCATTGGTTGCCAATTTGTTTCCGGGTCCAAGTCAAGGTGTTGGTTATCACTTTTAAAGCTATTCATGGCATGTGACTGGATTACTTAAGGAACCAACTTATCCCAATTATATCAACCTGTCTACCAGTTTAGGCAGTGGAATGTTGGAAATCCCACTATATAAATAATTTCAACTGGTGGGATCCAGGAGAATCTTCACTGCTGTTGGCCCTGCCCTATGGAATATCTTATACCCAGGGATATGATGGGCACCCACTCTTCTTGCCTTCTGGAAAAGCATCAAGACCTGGCTCTGCCAATTGGCATGGGGGTTTAAGAGCAATACGTAACCTGTGGGTGGGGATTGGCTTGAGGATATTCCCTCTTCCTTTTAACATTTTTAACATCTTCTGTTTAACAGAGAGAGGGGGAAGGAGAAATGCTATGCATCTCCTGTCAGTCTTCACCTTCCCAATTTCTTCTACATGTTTTCATTGGGCTTGATTTTGAATCTACTAACCATCCTTGTTGTTGCTTTCCACATTGATTCCAGTTAGTCTGACTTTAATTCTTCTAAAAGTATGGTTCCTACCACTAAAAGGAAGGTCTGATCAATGCAAAATAGAGTTGAAAAAATATTCTTTCAAGACCCAGCCAAACAATGACTACCTTTTCATTGCTTTCAAAAGTGTTGCACAAATTTCTTCCAAAGAAGCTGACCAAAACACATTAATCTAGAAAGCCTTTTTCAAACCCTGCATCTACAGTAGAAATCTCATAAGTGAATGTGTGAGTCTTCATTAGTATCTTTGCTGGAAGATTCTTTGAAAGCAATGGCCTAAACTATATTTTGCACTGATATTCCCTAGTTGGTGCTCTCCAGCTTTGTAGACCTGGATCCATCCCACCATAGCAAATAATAATTTGTCTTTGAACACTTCTAGGAAAGATGCTAATTCCTTATTTTGGGCCCTGTGTCCTGAAGCTGAACAATTTTATTTCATGAAAGCAGTTCTAGAGATAAACTTGTTCATTTATATGGTTTTCAAATGTCCCAGTATATTTCCTGGGGTAAAAAAGAAGTATTCTCTCCAGAAGCACATGGCAGTAAAGAAAGGTAAAACCTCTCTTCACTATACATGCAGAGTACTGATGTAAAGTAAACATAAGACTGTTATTTGTTTTAGACCATGCAAGTACAGGGTTCTCTTTGTTATAAATGATATATATTTTTATCATTATGCCAAAATGTGGTCTGATATATCCACATTGTGGATCCATGTTGTCTAACCAGTTTTTTTTTTAACTGATCCCATTATCTTTGAGTGCAATGCCAAAAGTATATTTACTGCTGAGCAAAGTGCAGTCATAGCTACTGCTGAGAAATGAGCGGGATGGGGTAGGGGTGGGCTTCTTATCCAGCTGAGTGCTTGGGAAATTGTCCTACTCTGGATTAAACTAATATTAACAATATCTGTCTCTTCCCCCAGAAAATATTTCTTGTCCTTTAGGAAATGTTACTGATTCATTTGGTCTAAATTCCCCGTTGTGTTTTCCTTGATTCCATTAGCCCTTGTTAGATGATGCTGGATGACCCAAAACAATTCTGCTAAACCATTAATGATTATCCTATCCATCCTTCATTTGCTGTTTAGCTACAACTATATGCCTTTACTCCTTTTAATCTTTAGTTTAATGAAGTGTAATTAATCAGGCTCACAATGAAATATTGGATCTTGAAATTTCTCAATTCTTTCATAATAGGCTACTTCATGCATAAAAAGCTGACTTGGAAGAAGAATTATCACAGCTGCTTTCTCTCCCTTGTTTGGGTAAACAATTTCCATCAAAATGGGAATATCACTTAACAAAACCGTAACAAGCGTTATTATAGTTTGCAACAGAGAGAAACTTTCCAGAGACACAATTTAAACGAGCTTGAGGTTTCTGTTCTGCTGCGTTCACTTAGAAGGCTGAATGCTATTGATTACTTGTCCAATTTGTATTATTTTCCAAGCTTCCCAGACAACTTGACTGTTTTGTTATCTGATCTCCTCTCAGGCTTGCATTTGTGTTCAAATCCTTGCAGCCACATTCAATACTCAGAAGTCTGTTGGCCCATTTTAGAGCAGGGTCATTTTCTTTAGATGGCAGGGATCTAATGGGAGAGGGAGAATTGACAACTCAACTAAAGAAAAAAGAACCCCCTTCCTGCTGTGTTCTTCTGTTCCTAATGCCGAGGGAACGTTAGTCAAAGAAAATCCTCCATTTGTCACACTGGGGAATTAGAGGGCGTGCCCAGGCCCTTTTGAATAGGTAGACAATCGAGCAGTTATCTAGCCCCCCTCACTAGAAGGGGCCCTGTCCAAAGAATAAGACTTTTTAAGATGATCAGATGGATTCATGCTTTTCAATCAAGCCTGCAAAACTGATCCCCGATCACAAGGGAGGCTGTGCTAGCAATGGTAACGTTATCATGAACACCCGTGAGGTAAAAAAAAGTCAAGATGGCAGCTCATACAATAGAAAAGGGGGGTCCCTTTTAAATAAGCTTACACCCGCGATAAAACAATCTTTTAATCAGAACATATCCTTTCAAATAGAAAACGAACTTCAATTGTAGCTCTCTCCTGAGTTTTTTTTTGATACTCTCCTGTAATATCACTGGTGCTTTTATTGTTTTAATACTGCCAACTGCCCAGAGTCTGGTGAAACAAGCAACCTAAAATCTTTATAATGAATAAATATTATGTCAAACATTTTTTTCAGGGTGTGAATTTTGCCAGATGATACATTATTCATCCATTGATTTTAGACGGGAGAACAAATGGAGGCAAAAGTATACTGACACTGCAGAAGGCAGGCAGGGTATATCTGTGTATCAACATTTCATCCATAGCACCAATAACTGAATCCTCATTTTAGTATGTTTCATTAGACAGATTTCAGACTGATACTGAGGAGTAAATCCCATTTAATTACAAAAGTGTTCCTCATTCTGAGTAAACATCCATAAGCACGAACCAATTTTTCATTCTGTTTGAAGGCTATTATGCAAATTCTTCATTTTTTGATGGCTGGATTACATACACATAATATCCGTTTCTCAGCATCTCTTGAATGTGGCTTTCAACAGATCTTCAGAATTACATCTTTCTATTCCTATACTTTTTTGGTAATATATACCATTTTTAAAAATGCAATTGAATGTTTTAAAAAGGGATGCTGGCTTTCCAAAATTTCCTGTGATTGATGACGGTTCTATGCCATTAAGTCATTGTCAACTCTTAGTGACCACATAAGGTAGATAGATTTACTCCACAATGATATGCCCCTAACCTCATCTCTCAGCTAACACAACAATACAACCATTGCTACTATACTGAGACTACCCAGCTTGTTGCTGGTCATTCTCTCCTTCATTTGAACTTTCCCAGCACTTGAGCTTTTTCCAGAGAACAAGAGACCTTCATAATGTGTCCAAAACAGATTAACTTGAGCCTGGTCATTTCTGTTTTGAGTGAGAACTCTGGGTTGATTTGTTTGATCCATTTGTTGTCCATGTGATTGTCAGGAGTTTTCTCCAACATCAAATATGAAAGTTGATAACAGTCTCCTTATGCAGGTAGTCCTCTGCTTACAACAGTTCGTTTAGTGACCAAAGTTACAAAGGCACTGAAAAAAAGTGACTTTTTCCTACTTATGACTCTTCCAGAATCCCCATGGTCACGCAACCAAAATTCAGGTTCTTGGCAACTGAATTTACTGAATTTTAGTTATGACAGTTGCTGTGTCCAGGAGTTCATAAGATCACCTTTTCCCACCTTCTGACAAGCAAAGTCAATGGGGAAGTCAGATACACTTTAACAAAGGTATTAACGATCGGAATGGATCACTTAACAAAGGTCATAAAATGGGACAAAACTCACTTAACAACTATCTTGCTTAGCAACAAAACTTTGGCCTCAGTTGTAGTCATAGGTTGAGGACGACCTGTACTACTTTTCAAAATCCCACAAAAGTTTCCTACAGTGTCACAGGGAATATCACAGCATGAACAATTCTGATCTTTGTAGGTGTAGACACATTGAGGAATTTGAATATCTTTTCCAAGGCCTTCATGACAGCTCTACAATGTGCATATTTTTTGAGTTATTGTTTCTTTGCTATTAGTTTGAAAAAATATTCAAACTCCACAATGTGTCCATACCATCTTGCTATCTTATTGTCAATTGCCAGTAAGGGTGATTATTTTACTAGTTGTCATTAGTTTGGTCTTTAATTTTAGTCTCTTTTTGTTGTTGTGCTCCTTCACCTTGATTTAGTAGAGTTTACAGAGCCTTTGTATTTTAAGTTGTCAGGGCAGTGCCATCAGCACAGCTCAAATTATTGAAGTTTCTTCTTCCAATCCAGCTTCCCTTGAAGGATTTATCATAGTTAGCAAAAATTATCTTATGCATAGTGATGGTAGGATTAAAAGATAGTGGAGTTACTTTGATGCTCGGATATTTTCAATCTCAGAAGGACTCTCAATTGCGTTAACTTAGGGAGCAGAGAGCACAGAGGCAGCCAAAATTGCCAAGATCACACTCATAGATCACACTCAGAGCATTGAGATATGAGGGGTCCATTTAATGAGACAACCCAGCTTTCTACGATTGGAACTTTCTTGCAGGATTAGCAATAGCATTTAGACTTATATACCACTTAACAGTGCTTTACAGAGATCTCTAAGTGGTTTGCAGAATCAGCATATTGTTCCCAACAATCTGGGTTCTCATTTTACTAACCTCGGAAGGATGGAAGGCTGAATCAAACTTGAGCTGGTGAGAATCGAACTGTCAAACAGCTGGCAGCCAGCAGTCAGCAGAAGTAGCTTGCAATACTGCATTCTAAACACTGTGCCACCACGGCTCATCATGGATTGTGATGGGTAAGATGTTAAGATTTGAAAACTGTTAAAATAGAACTTTAAACAATTTCAAAAGATAATTAGTAAGAAATTGGACTAATTTTTAAAGTATCAAAAAGTTCTGCTTCATGGCCTGAGTGCTTTTAGAAAAAGGAATTTTAATTCATAATCACAGATATTTTAAAATATATATGAATTATCTTCATTGAAAGTGATGCAATAAACATTGAGCTGTGTTCAGTGCTTCATCCAGGATAATCTCTTTCATATTGCATACGATATAGTCAATAATTCTCTGCTAGCAAAGACTGATGCTAGGTTTTTAGATTGCAAATGAGCAAAAATCAAGTTGGGGAAAAAGGAGCTTCAGTAGTAACCCTATTTGATAAGGCTGTTTGCAATACTAATTACAAATTAAAAGCTGAATTTCTGAATGCAGCAGTTTATTCCATCTATTATTTTGGTTTAACTGGAGCACTAGTTCATCCGGGCATAAATAACAAAAAAAATCAGTGCATGTCCATGTGTTTATATATTTCAGTTATGTGTAATTAAATGACTTAACACTATGATTAGTTCTATAGCCATGGTGTACAACACATGCAATCCCAAATTAAATTAATGATTTTCTTTACTCAATTTGTAGGGCTCATATAACATCACTGAGCCACAAACTAACTACCCAAACTAAATTCAGGGTTCACATTAGGCTAGGAGTGCAAAAACCCAGATTACCGCTGGTTAGCAATAATAAATGCCTTTTCTTGTCTCTTTGCTGCCATCCAGTGGTTTTCTGAACCCTTGTATCCCAGTTCCATAATGCACTGCCTAGGTTTTTTTGTTCTATGTATCCTATTAAAGTTTCTGTTCATTTTTTTCCATCCAGCAATATGATCGGGTCACTGCCTTGGGATCCTTAAGGAAAGGTGAAATATAAGTTAACAAAACCTCGAACAATTTTATCTTTTCACTCTCCTTAGGATACGACCGTGAATTATCTTATGGAAGCACAAATTGGGCCATCATAACTATCTTCTGCATTTTAAGATTGACAGCTGTAACTTGCAAGGCCACATTCCTGACAATATAAATTCCTATACTCATTTAACTCGAAATAGGAAGTTGAGGCAAGGTTATGATTTAGTGATTTCATGTATTTATATACCACTTTTTATGTTGACCAACTCAAAGCTGTTCATAATAACAGCACTAATAGATAAGACACCCAGTGAAATGAATATTCATTAAAAGGTTTGGCTCTCTATTTAATGCTCATATCAGGAAGGTGCAATGAACATCTAGAAGAAATAGCAGAAGACATGGTGATTTGCAACAGAGGGATAACTGTATGCTTCCTCATTGACATTGGTAGCAAGAGATCACACACATGAACTGAAAGATCTGCAATGATAAAGTTTTTCAAGTACATTTTAGGAAAACTGGGATTAAAACTTTAATGAGTTTAGGGCTTGATTTATCATTGATTCATTTATTCTTTGATTTAACCAAAGAATAATAAATATTCTTGTTTGGCATTTGTCTAGAAATGAAGATTTGCAGGGGGGTTGTTCTGACAATAGTCTCCTCTAAGTGGTTTGCTCATTATGAAAACAGGAAAGGAGAGGAGTTGCATCATTCAGGCCTTTAATATCGATGGATTTATTATCTGTTTGCTGGACTTTAAAAATCAACAAAAAAAATGACACCAGTCACTCAAGCTTTCCTCAAAGCTCACCCTTTCTCAATGCCAAGAAGCTGCATTTCCAGCATCTATCATTATGTTTGGCAAATATAAATTGCATGTATTTTTGAATATACCCCAATCATTCATGATTCAACCTCCAAAAAAGGTGTAAGGTTTTCCTCTTTCTTCCTGAGAGTTTTCCTCAGAAAAGAGGAGGTTTTAAATAGCAATAACACTGATGGTTGGGCTTTTCCCCAATGGAAATCTTACTTAAAGAAACCAAATTTTTGCCAGAGAAAGCTCATACAGGAATGGGATTCTACCAGTTTGGACCAGTTCTATAGAACTGGTTGTTATGATTCTGTGCAGTTTGGAGAACTGGCAAATTGTGCCCCACCTCCCTCTTCTCACCCCTCCACCCCCTGCCAAGTCAGTCCTTATCGCGCATGCCTGACATCACGCACATGCCTGACATCACTGACTGCATTCTCCCCCACCCAGTCACTCCTTAAGGTATTTCTTTCTTTCTTTTCCGCCTGACGATCAGCTGTGCCAGGATCCCCCTCGCTGTCTTACTGCATCATCCAGAAGGCTCACCTGAGGCCCAGGAGGCCAAAAAATGGAGTGCGGGGTGTGTGCTGCGTGGGCCCCCTGCACTCCATTTTTTGCCTTCCTGGGCCTCAAGAAAGCTACCTGATGTCAGGGCTCCAATAAATCCACCCTCATTCATTCCAAAAGTCTCTAGCCGCATCTCAGAAAAAGTAGATTGGTTTATAGAAATTACCATGTTGGCACATGGATGGGTACAGCCGGTACTAAATCACATCATATATTTCCCCCTTGACCCTGGTCTTTACCCCACCCCCTTGATGTGACTTCTCCAATGGGACACATCCGTCTCCAAGAGTGCTCTCCAATAATCTTCTTATGCTCTGACAACTTTGGGCTGCCGAGGTAATTATCTAGGCATTTCAAGAATGCCTTATTTTCCCCCACTCCCTTTTTCTGGAAGCTAAAAAGACCAAAGGAGTATCTTTTTAGTTGACAATTATGTTAAGGTATTTCGTTCTTTCTTTTCTTCCCCACGATCAGCTGTGCCAGGATTCCCCTCACTGCTTCACCCAGAAGACTTTTGCTGCTTCACCCAGAAGACTTCCCTGAGGCCCAGGAGGCCAAAAAATGGAGCATGGGGGTTATGTTGCATGGTTTCCTGAACTCCATTTTTGCCTTCCTGGGCCTCAAGGAAGCTTCCTGAGAGCAACCCCCGAGGCTTCCTGAGGCCCAGGAGTCAAAACAAAAAACAAAACAAAAACAGAGCACGTGTGTGTGTGTGTGTGCGCGCGCGCGTGCGTGCAAAAAAAGCCATGCCCACCCAGTCACATGGCCGTACCCACCTAGCCATGCCCACAGAACTGGTTGTTAAAAAATTTGAATCCCATCCCTGAGCTCATAATATGCTACATGTTAATTATGTTCAATTCATTAATACAGTTACAGTAGTGAACAATTTACTGATGTAGGCAGAAACGCTTAGAAATAGCCAATAAGTCATAGATGAGAGAAACTCATTCTTTTGCAATCTGAGCAATACTCCGGCAAACTTTTAAATCACTTCAGAACATGATCTCAGTCATAGAGATCAGTCTTTAGTTTTTCCACTTTCTGATGCAAATCCCTACAATAATTAAACATAGTTTGGGAAGAAAATATTACTTTATGCCCTTTAAATCAAACCATTAATCATAGAATACCATTTTAAACCTGGTATTACTTGAGTTATCTTGGTGGTTTATAATTTCTCTTTTAAAAAATAGGAATAGACATTATCAATGGTTTGTTCTTATGGGTAGAGGAATCTGCCAGTGATTCTTATGTTAGATACAGAGCGCATTGGGCCAAAACCAGAAAGAGACAGCTCAACTCCAAGTTCAGCTCTGGAGGTATTCTTGCGATGATCAGTCTTTTCAACTACTGTATAGATAATGGGGGTAAACAAAAGCTAAGTGGTTTGTCCAGTGCAAAATTTCCTGAGGCACTCAAAAATGTAATTGTTTCATAAATTAGCATCACTTAGTATCATTTTTTTCTAGCTAAGCTCCACCTCTTTGTTTAACCTATTTGTAAGAAGGGGTAAACTTCAATAGGAACATGTTCCCCATCGCTGTCTACCCATGCTAGGGAAAACAACATTTATTATATTTCTGCTCATCTTGATAAAATGGTTGTCAAATCAACAGTCATTGAAATTTACTATAGAATCTTAAAGATGGAAATGAACATAAAGGCTACCTAGCCCAACAGCCCACTCAGTGCAGAATTTATTAGAGCCACATACCCCCAATCTCCCTGAAGCCTCCTTGGAGCAAAAACAGACTGTGGGGGGCATCACAGTGCACCCTGTTTGGGCCTAGTGGGCCTCCCTGTGCTTACCTGGGAGGCAAAACAGTGCATGTGGGGGCTCCTGGAAGAGCGGGGTTGGATGGGCAGGGCCAGTCAGAGGTGGTATTTGCCAGTTCTCCAAACTGATCAAAATTTCCACTACCAGTCTGCCAGAACCAATTGGAACCAACTGAATACTATCTCTGTTTCACATGCTGCCTGGATCCTGTGCATGCTCTGCTCATCTGCATGGACCAGTTCCTGGCAGGCCACAGACAGTCTTGGTCTGTGGGCCAGGGTTCGGGATCCTCTGTATTAAAGCATCTCTAACAATTAATCATCTAATCCCTGCTTCAAAACCTCTAGTAGAAAACTCAGATCAAGTAGCAAGCTTTTCTTCCGAGATGTATGGCAATCATGAGTAACATCCCTCCATGTTTGAGTGACATAACATTATCTTCCTGAGTTAAGATCTCTAGTCCTGTCATTTCTTCCTTATACTGTCCATGATGTAGAAACATGTGAGATTCTGAGTGCCACCATCCTCTTTTTGGTTTCAAATACATACAATTGTTAGGGTAGTTCATAGTTTACTCAAGGTCAAATAGATAACAGTCAAAGCATACAAAAAAGAGTCTCTGATAGACACTTGTCTGTTAGTTTGCTTTTAACAGGAACACACAGAAAATAGTTCAAAATCAGTCCAAAGTTCTAAAAAGCAGGTCAGGTTTGTTAGCCAGCCTAATGGTCAGAATTTCATGTGCAGACTTCATGCGAATGTCACCCAAGAGTCAGAAATCAAATATTTATTTCCAGCAAAGGAACAGGGGTCAGGGCTGCAGTCACTGTCACTAATCAAAGCAAGGAGCCCCATGGAACATCTTTACTCTGCTTTCCTCACTACTTGCTTAGTGTGAAGCCTACAAGGCCTTATATCATCCTCCTCTGACTCCTCCAGTTGTCCAGGTGATGCCTGTGTTCGATCAGGCTCATGCGATTCTTGACTCTGTGTTTCCTAAGACTGACATGTCATAGGTTCAGCTGGAGCATCTTCCTTAAACTCAGAGTCTAGGATCTGGGCCTTGAAACTAGTGTAATGATATCTCTATTATATGTGGCTTTGCTCCGCATTAGGAGGGCTTCTCATTGAGTCCAATGCATCAAGAAAGACACCAGTCTTGGATGAGCAGCCCCGAGCACGCGCTCAGGGAAGCCCTTTTATTGAACACAAAACGTCACAAAAGAGAGTTCAGCCTACTTTACATGTTAAAAGGGTTGGGGGTCTCAGTGGATATATTGTAGCACCCAATCACAGTGCTTAAGGGATACAAAATAACCAATCCGCGCCTGCAGTCCAGCCAGTAGCCCAAGGTGGGCAGCATCCTTTTGTTCCTGATATCTGCTTTCAGCCTACGTGAGGCCTTGCAGGTATCGAAGACTCCCTTGCCTACGTGAGGCTTGGCATATATCAAAACTCCTTTGCCTACGTGAGGCTTGGCATATATCAAAACTCCTTTGCCTACGTGAGGCTTTGGCATATGCCCAGGCTGTTAGATGTGGATTCGCTGCTGCAATTATAGTCTTGTGAAAGTCTGTTCTCATCCTAGCTTCCTGCTCCTCCCTGGGCATTTTCTTGGTCTCAGTTTTTGGCTGCATATTCAATTTTGGGCTTTTGATTTAGGTACTCTATCCTGATAAGATTGCTGAAGCATCTACGAGACAATGATGGCAGTATAATTATTGGTCTGGATGGATTTTTTTCAACTTGAAAAGATATTCCTGGAACTCAGGTATAGAGTGGGAGGGTAGAATCCTAAGGAAAGAATCTGGCAGGTTAGCATTTGTGTATATTTCCTTACTACATGAAATAGCTGATGGTGATCATGGGAATCATTTCCATATTTGCTAAATAACAGACCTACATCTTCTGATATATCAATTTTATAAACTTCAATTTAATCAAAACTTGGGGACTATCAAACTGATTGATTATATGTCCTTCTTTCCTTCTTGTACTTAAGTGGTGTTTAAATTTAGTGCCACAGAAAGCTCCTAGTTTTTTTTTTTTTTAATGTCTATAATTATGCCTCCCATATTTTGGATCTATCAGCCTGCTGACCTTTTTCAAGTTTGTTAATATAGGATGCTGCTCTTTGAAGGGTTAATGTTTTGGTTTTGGCTCTTCTAAAATTAAAGATGCATACCTAACTAAGCAGAGGCAACTGCCACTGCAATTACACATTTCAAGAGAGCACTTGAACTTCATCAACCAATTGTGTTCTTAGTTACTCAGGGTTAAATCCAAGACATATGCTCCTCTTGTTCAGTTCTGCATGTTCTGAAAGATGCAACTGGCAGCAAAGCAAACCATTTTTAACAGAGTTAGCCTTCCAGCAGATGTTAGGGTAATTGTAATCACTCATTATTACTAAAGCAGAAATTCAGAGGCACTAAACTCTTGTCCTTATCCTCATTCCAGAAGCCAACTTTGTTCTTGAAATGTTGGCTCACTCAACTGTGCTTGGCCTTCAGTTGACTGGAACACTGAAGAATCAACATTTCTTGGTCTTGAAATTCTTGGTTTTGAAATTATTTCACTCAGCCCTTACTTTTCCTAACAGAGGCAAGTGCCAGGCAAAGCACCACATAAAAGGTTTAACAGCCAGATTTCAGGAAGGATATCTACTGAGTCTTAGCAAGGCCTGGGGAGAATTCTTGGACCTGAAGGCCAAGGCTTTCCATCACTGCAGACATACAACAAAATAAACTCAATATGAAATTGTGCCTTTCTAATAATCTTGTAGACACAAAACATAATTGGCATAAACTTGATATTGTACATGAAATTAAATTCTTGAAAGATCAATTCACTAATTTCCAGTTACTCTGCCAATAACAGCAAATCTCCTGTTCTCTACCTTCTCTTTCCAGGAAAATGCTTATTTTGCTATTCTCACTTTGAAATTTTTTTTTATATTGGGAAAACTAGGTTATAAGGCTAGCTGCTATCTTAAGAACATTAGCTTTTGAGGGTAAATTCTTAGTTTTGTTCAGACAAGGCATAGTATAAGAAGCGCATGAGAAAATATCTTTCTGAAAATGCAGTTTAGTCATGTTGTACTTTAATCTATTGGCTCAATCTGAAATCAAAGAAATTAGTTCTGCCCTGCCATTTACTCTGTAAGAGTATATGGTTGTGTGCTCCTAATATTCATGAAAGAAGGATCAGGTGCTTCTTGCTGAGGAAAGAAGCTTCTGAAGTATACTTTCCAGCTGATTTTTAAAAATAGGAATAAATATATCTTTTCTCATAGACTCAGCATTTTATTTGATATTTACTTTAAAAAAGTAAAATATTGGACAGAGAATGAGATTTCATAGAAATTGTTTGGAAGGTGAAAACACAAAGGAATACAGGCTGTGCTCAGTACAACTTTATGTTTTCTTTTATGCCTCTCAAATTTCTTATTGAACGATTGTCTAGTTATAGCTATAGAAAGAACCATGTTCTAAACTGTACATCTATTTAAATTAGATATATTTATCTAATACAAATGTACCTCTTGCCTCTCAGCATCTTCTATGTTCTCCCCTGTTCCCGGGGTTCTCATGCAACCCCCTTTTCCAGCATCTATTTCTGATTGCTGTTGCCCTTTCTACGGATCTACCCCATACCTTCAATTGTGTGTTTTGTTCAATCTAGTCCAGAATAACAAATATAGATGCAACTTTAAAAAAATGCCAACCAGCTCAATAAATAGTATATACTTAATTGAAACCAGATATCCTGCAGAGTTGAAGGCTGTTTTGTATACACGCCATTTATTAAAAATGTGTGGAACTACAGCAGACATTTCAATATAAGGGGTGCATTACTGCATGGTTTATAAAATGACACTAAAGTAGCAGTGTGGCAACAAAGGGATGTTTATGACATGGGATAAGTTACAGAATTAGTCACCTGTTAAAGGACGAATCTAAAGAAGGGGTGGAACAGGAGAAGCCTAAGCAGACTAAGGAGATAAAAATGACAAAACAACCAAGAGAAACATTAGCACTACTCTCTTATCACAAGGAAACAGCACTAGATACTGTCCTCTGCAATTATCCCGCCTAGAGATTTAATTGCCTCAATTGAGGTTTAATTCCTCCCATATGAGCAGTTGGAAAAAGAATTTCCAACCTTTAATTTCTAAAAACTATACTAACCCTAATACGAAATATAGTCCTGGAAGAAGACAGAAATGTGGATTTCTGAAATATATAATATTCACATTTATTGCTTTAAGTACACCCTTTCCTACCAAATTCAATGAGTGCAAAAAGGGTATGATGTGGTCCTCTTAAATTGGTCTCATAAAATCTACAAGCATATTTTGCTTAAGGAGTAGATTGTTCAAATTGGCTGGCTTGGAAAGAAGAAAAATGGATTGAGTGAGGTCTGAGTGGTAGAAGAATGAATCGTTTAGAGAATGGCTAATACTTAAAAAAATTAAAGACATGCAAAATGCTATCAGCAACTGAAACAACAACTGGGTTGCTTGGCATAGGTTATGTTTATAATGGGGTCAGATATATTTAAAAGAAACCAAGGAAGAAGATTAATCTGAGAAAGTATTGGCAGATCTAATTGGGCTGATGGGAAAATGTAGTAGAAAGGTAAGTAACAACACAGGGTGAATTATCACAAAGAGATAAACTATAGAAAGCTGCAGCAATCAAAGAGATAGCCCTCACATCTAAAAATTACAGTGGCCTCCCTATTCATCAACACCTTTCTATGAATGCCCCTGCTCCCCTCCCAGAACAAAAGCACTCAGATTTATTTGGTGAAATTAAATCTTTACAGGAGGGACTTGCCTTGGGTTGCCATTCTTCACTTACCAGAATTAAAAGACATTCATTTCCTGCTGCTATCATAAATACAAAACTTCCAAAACTTTGAATTTGATAACCTGCCTTACTCACAAATACAAAGAGGCATCCAAATATGCTTTAAAATTTCTGTCAACTTTGATTTGTACTGTTGTCATCTTTGAAAATGATCTATGCTTTGCCCCTGCCCAAGAGCTGGGCTCTCCATTCTTTGTATTATGAAACAAGATGTAAAATGATATGGCCAGACCTATTGTAGCGTTGAGCCACTTTTTATGTACAGAGAACTTTTGGAGGGCTCATCAACCAAATTCTGTGAACAATGAATATCTAAGAAGCAGACCAATGAAGCAGGAAAATTCTGCAGTGATTCGCTAATGGTTTTATAATCCTTCAGTGCCCTCCATAACAGTGATACAAAAGAGAAGGATCCACTAAGTCAGGGGATAAAAGAGAAAGAAAAAGAAAACCAAAACACCTGCAGTAACATAAAGAAAGTGAAACTTATAAGTCAAATGAATTACATGATTATTTCCTATGGCAGAGGTAGCACATATAGTAAAAGTAAATTGATCCAATTGCAAGAAAGTATAGTTAGCTTTAAGCAGTAATGTATGGTTTACCCCACAGAGTCCTGTGGTTATGCACTGCTTTGGAGAGCATGGAGGTGCCCCCGAAGGAATTGCAAATAACTCTTTAAAGCATAGGTGTCTTCTCCCAGGACCACATAGCATTTACCCTGCAATTGTAGCATGATCCTGGGAAAAGCCACATTTGGTCTGAATTTTAGACAGTAAGTGTTACATTGTATTTGCTATCCCCAATACGACACTTCTGAATGTCTTGGGGCAAAGACTCCAGGGTACCCACACAGCATATTATTGGTCACCTGGAAATGAATTCTGGGTGTTAGTTTTTCAAGACTTTTGGAAGATACTAATGTAGCGAAGGCTACACTATATTAACATTTTAACAATTTGATATGGATGACATTACATCATTAATTTATTTCATGTTACGTTTATTTATTCTTCAATGGAAGAAACAGGCTACATTTCTAAAATAACTGTAAAAACAGTCAAGACTATCTGATTAAGAAAATGCGACCGATCCTTCAAATTGTTGTCAAATAGTATTTATTTTAGATGTCATTATGCTTTGGAGTTTCTGATTGTTGAAAGGAAGGATGGAGACCCTGTTCCTGAAGTTGTTTTCGGATATTCTTCATAGAAATGATGACAGCAGTTGACCAATTGCTATGGAACCCTTCTTTCAATTCAAAACTTCCACAACTCGATTATACTAATGATGTCTGGATAAAAATCTTCCACAAGACTGCATGGTACAGTAATCATAGGCATCACTTTTGGCCTTAAAAGAGTTAGTTGTTAAAATTTCTTGCAAAACTGGTTGGAGACGTAATGTTTAAACAAATTGCCCAGCTCTGGAATAGGCTTGACCAAACTTTCCAAAAAGAGGAATTGATGGTAACACAGTTAAGAAATCCTAGAGGGGGGAAAAAGACAGAAAATGTGTGAAAATTTAAATCCGCCTCCACATTGAACTGAATATTTTTCCCCCCTGTGCTTCTATGTGTACAAAAACATCACGACAAACTCAGCTTAACCATGGACATTCTGTTAGAACATTTTTCACATAAATAACTCCTTTTATATTCATAGATCTGCAAACAATAATTGATGCCCCAAAACTGAGAGGTATAATTTCTGTGCAGTAAAAAATAATTCATTCTTATTGTTGTCCAAACATTTTATAATAACAATAAAAAGTAATCTGGCAAGACAGGTATGTCTATGACAGGATGGAACAATTTTTCTCTAATTATGTACAAGAAAAAATGGAAGATACTGTCTTTATTTTGCACATTAGCAGACTTTTCACCCTGGGGCTCCAAATAAGCTTAGTATTGGGCAGGGGAGCCTCTGGGAATGTGATTCATTCAGGCTTATTCTTCGTGCTAGAGAAGATGGTTTCTAGTGTGAGAGAGGAAAACCCAAAGGTAATTATCACTGGGACTTCAATCACTCTGTCTAACTTTGAAAGATGCAATTTGATATTATCACCACTATGCTGAAGAGCCCAATTAAAGATATTTCCTTAGCATAATGATGTAAACATTGTGGAAAATCCAAAATAATAAATTTTGAAACAAATAAGAGAGGTAGAACATGTTTCTAATTCTTCCCTTCTTCCCTGCCTCTGATTGGATTAACTGTAAAACATTATAAAAATATTTACAATATTTAATTCATTACAGTCCTATTAATTTACTTCTAAGTGAAAAGATGAAAGAAAAAGAATTGAGTAAAGTGACTGCTAGAGGCTACCGAAGCTGATAAAGGTCTCATTCCCTGATTCTTCAAAAATATTTCTGATGAATTTCTAGGTAGCATGAGAACAAGAAGCTTCTTTGAAAATACAAACATTATAATAAAAATGTGTTTTGCCAGATTCCAGGGTATATAATAGACCCCTCTCCCCAAGCCCCCCCCAACTTATATTCAAACAAAGCTAAAACTGGGGACTGGTTTGTAATTGGATAATTAGGTTTTATTGGGGTAAACAAGGGGGGAGGGAAACATCAAATCACAATAAACTTGTTGGAAGTCACAATCAGAATGTAATAAAAAAAACCAGCTGTCATTATTTTATTCTCAGTAAATCTCTGCTTCCATCTCTCATCAGGGTAAAGCTCGAACAGCCATTTGTGACCCCAGAAATAAGCTCTGATTTGAGAGAGCAGACGGCTTTGGTTATTAGGATGACTTGCCAGACAATAACAACAACTGACTGCCAGAATTAGCTCCTTGGGACAATTTAGGTTCCTTTGAAGTGAATGGCTTTTTGAGCTGGAACTGAGCCCACGTCCAGCTCCAAATCCAAGTCAAAATGACGAAGAGGAAGTCTACTGTGTCATTTCGGTCCCTTAGCATAAGATTACTTTATGTTGGCAGCTGTACTGCTTATCTTGTTGTTTAAAAGCTATTTCACTACATGGTCACAGCTGAATATTTAAACTAGTGGATCTGGTCATGGATTGTCTCTGACTGTAGCAAGACAAGTCCCCACCAGTTCTTAAAATAAATTATAGTTCACATGGCTGTGTGATATTATGCTAATGAAAGAGTATATTAAAATGTGATTCCCTTCCTATTTTTCCTCATTATTCAGAAAATATAATAAATGCCCAAATTATTAACCAGATTTTGCGCTAGTTTATCCAAACAAGCTTGATGTATTCTCTAGTCACACATTCAAATGAATTGTCTTTGATAAGACTCTTTGATATTATACAGGAGCAATTTGGAAATGGCTTATTCCTATATAAGAAATGTATATTTTAAAAAATCCGACTGTCATAAAACAGTTACAGAACTATTTTTTTACTGGATCATTTTAAAAACAGCAATGGTCCCTTTTTTCAGGAAATGGGCTCAATACACAGGCTTTTTGTTAACCTTAGTGTGTTTGATTTATTTATTTATTTATTATTCCTCTCTGTATTAAAAAGAAAGTCACAAGTCATTCTTTTTCTATTTTTATTTTCTCCTTGCATCTCTATCTACTTTCTTTCTTGATCATTTTTCTTTTCCAGTTTTTTTTCTTGTCTGTGTTTTATGTTTTTGAAAATCAAATTATATATTAAAAAGAGCTATATTAGGCAGGTAATGAAGTAGGGCTATATTACACATTTAGGTATTACACATTTAGGTAGGGCTATATTACACATTTCTGGCAAGGAATTTATTGTTTTTCCACTTTTTGCTAGAAGGGCTGCTTGTTTATTAATCAAATATTGGATTTCTGTAGTGATATTGAAGAGAATTCAGAGTTTGTTACTTTACTTAACAATATCTTTTTTGCATAAAATTACTCAGTAGCTACAAGTGTTATCTAAAAAAAGGAAAAATAAAACTTTGTAGCCTATAATTCATTTAGATAAAAGTATTATTCTGCAAACCTTCCTTTATTTATGTCTTTACGAACACAGTAATTCTTGAAATACATATTAAGTTGGGGGGGCAAGGTAAATACGATGTGTGTGTGTGTGTGTGTGTGTGTGTGCGCGCGTATAAATTATACATCTATTTTAATAGAATTGCTATGGATTGCATGTTCCAAAATATTATACCCAACATCTGATCATCCAAACCTGAATGCTAAAATCCCCATTAATTTTGTAAGAAAGCATATTCATGTTCTGATCCTATTATCTTTCAAGAGAATATAGTCTAATGTAGTCATACTGACTAGACCAATAGACCTAGTGACCTTTTTAATGAATGGACAATTGGCTGTCATATGGATTAATCATCTTATGTACATAATTCAAAGGCAACAAATGACATTAGCCAAGATCAGTGTATTGAGGAGTATTTCTCCAATTCAGCTAAAGCAATCCAATCTCCCAGCCTACGAATATAGTCAGTGAACCCAGAAGCAGCTTCATGGTTCCCAATCTAGATTATCCCTAGATAGGGCAAATGTGTCTCAGGAAATATAAGCAATTTCTCAATCTCATTAATACAGTCCCACTCCTCAAAGTTTAACAGTTTTAAAAACAGTACATATGGGGAAATAAATCTATAAAAAGACTAAAACAAAAAAGCTAAGGGCCAAGAAATCCATCAGTGTCCACTGGACGGTGATGTAGCTACAACACTGGTTAGCAAAAATCTTGGGTTACTAATATCTCCATTCTTCTCTCTGTCAAACAGATGGCTACATGAACAAGCTGACCAACATATGGAAATATTCAGCAGAACCTAAATTGAGGAATGTTTAGATAAGAGGCAGAAAATCACTGAACTTTCAACAGTATATTATAGCGTGGCATCTTCTATTATGTTGAGATGGAAAAGATTATAACTATATTGGATGTGTCATTGAGGGAAACTTTCTCAGGCATATGTTTAAACTAGAGACCAGGATACAATTATACTGAAGCACAGTGTATTTGGATTATTGACAGAATTTATATTGGAAATAGAGAAGCCTAAAGATGGGTTCTTATGCAAATTATCCTTTCATTTTATAACTTTACAATAAAAACCAAAGGTAGTCATTAGTCTATAGAACATAGCAAGTTAATGTGATTGATAAAGTTAGCCTTATTAATTGGGTTGATTCATATATGTATACGCATATATGTATATGTATATGTATATGTATATGTATATGTATATGTATGGTATTCAGCTTTGTTCGGGTATTTTCCCACGTCATTATAGTTGTGCTTTTAAAGTTGTAGCAACGTTTTGGCAGAATCTCATCTGCCATCATCAGGCTTCTGTATTGTGTTCGTCTGTGAGTCAGACTTTTACAGTTGTTTCAGTTTTAAATTTGGGGCTAGCCTACTGCTGTGCCAGAATGGTTTTTTTCTTCATCCTGATTGGTTGGGAGTCTTGGTTTGTGTTTATTGGTTTTGGAGTTTGCTGTGTTCTGCTTGACTGGTGTTTCTAATATCTTCTGTCTGTTTTGTGGCTTTTTTTTGTCTTGGTTGGCTGGCAACATTGTGTTCCTGTATTGGAGACTTTTAGTGCAGCTTGGCTCCAAGTACATGGACGGCTATCATTTGTTAGGAAGCTAGGTTTCATCTGGGTGCCTGTTTGGGGTGTGTTTGAGCTGGAGGTATCAGGGGGGATCTGTTTGTGCCCAGGTGTTTGCCTGGCTTGTGGTGTGGAGATTTTTTTTTGTTTGTGAGTGCAGGCTTCCAAATAATTGACAGTCTGGTGGAATCATCTCTTCTATTCATGCTTTCAGGTCTTTTTTCAGTCTCTATGGCTTCTCTGATAATTCTGTGGCTGGGGTTTTCTATAGTAGCTAGGGTTTTGGCTATACAACTATAATGATGTGGGAAAATACCCGAACAAAGCTGAATACCATACATGTAAGTACCCACGAAAACTTAAGTGTGTGTGTGTATGTATATGTATATATGTATGTATACACACACACACACACACACACACACACACAACACACACACACACACACACACACACACATATATATATATATATATATATATATATATATATATATATATATATATATATATATATATTGCATAATAAGTGGGATTGGGGGAGTGGAGGTTGGGAGGAGAAAAACATCCCTGAAAACTGATTCTTTGGATTAAATAAAGGGGTCTAAGAATGGGTGTCAGTTATTGTTTTAGTAAGTAAATTGTTATTTTAACCTAACTGCTATTTAAAAATCTTGAATTCCCAGTGCTTTTAATTCTTTGTGGCCAAGTCTACATTCCTGCAGGTTAACTTTCATTTATCTTTTTAGTACTTGTTACAGTAGGAATGCCAAACAGTACCAAATGCCTGATTATTTTCTTGCCTAACCAAGCAACACTGTTTATATAAAACGTATGGGTACATCCCTGAATTGAACCACTCTAATTTTCTGCTAATCATTTAGGAAAGTGGACCTAGAACTATGAATGGAAACCAATGAAATTCTCAACTAGGAATCAGATTAGAAGATGAATGTTTGAAAGCTTCTCATGGTTTACTTTTACCTTTACCTTATTACCAGTTTTGCATATTTTACCGTATTACCAATTTGCACATGTTTGCTTATAAGAAGTTTAGACCTACAATTGGGAGTGTGGTATATAAACTTTTGAATGAATTCAGAATGTGACTGCTGTTTATTTTTAAAAGACTAAAGAAAAAGAAAGACAGAAAATATCTTGCACTGAGGTGTTGCTTCTAGCAATAGTTATCTAACTAGTTATTTTTAATTATTTCACAAATAATAAAGGTTGCAATCCTATATTTGTAAAAAATATTCCAAATTAAGGTCTGCAAAGTAATAACAGCTTTTCAAAGTTGTATATACTAGATAGATTTTGTTCCGACAGGGAAGCCCTGTTTATAAGAAAGAAGCTTTGCTTTGTTTCTTGCTATCCAGCAAAATAGCATTCAGTTAGGGGATAAGGCATCTTAGTCCAAATGACCAAAATCACTTGTTTCAAAATTATCTTTTGGAAGAAAAAAAAAAATGTCTTCTCACTTTGTTTCACAAACAAAATCAACAATCCTAAAGTTATCCACTTAAGATTTATAAATGAATTTTGCAATTTTCACTCTCACACCTACAACTAAATTAGGGTCTGTGTACTATCTGAAATGATTATTTCATTGGGTACCAATCATCTGTTTCTATGTAAATAAAAAAAGGTATATTTTGTTTTCAGATGTTGTCCAGTGCAATTGTACTTACATTTTATTTGGGAAAAAGCACTTAATAGCAAAGATATCTTACGAGGGCTCAGTGGGAAGTTCTGCTTCAAAATCAATGGCAAAAAATATGGTCCCCTCCATTTAACTCTAGGGGTCCTCATCCAAGTCTTTCCTGAAATCCTAATGACTTTAATAGCAAAATAAGAGCTTTGAACTGAGAAGCTGCAAGCTGCAAGATACTTCACAAACTTTCAATGACTATGCAGTGCTATTTAACAGGAAAAACAAAAGGGGTGGGGAAGAGGGGTAAGAAAAATAAAGGAAAAAAATGGGAATCTATTATTAAAATAAAATGTCAATCTAATAAATTGGGGCTTCCCAGTAATCAAATTAATGCTGGTTAACACTTCTATGCAGTAGTAGGGCTTTTGACATGACAAAATAAGTATAACAGGCTCTTTTGTCAATACAACACATATGTCATTTAAAGTGCTCAAAGCCACTAAGCTACCCTAAAAAAATTGATTTATCTGCTCCAATGTTTCTTTGGGGCAAACTTTCCTCAAAACTGAAACCAATTAGTGGGCTTGGCACTTGTAGTGCAAAATGTAGGTCAGCATCAAGTAATAAAAAAGTATTGACTTTTCTCTGTCTGTAAGCAGCATGAAAGGGGTACCATGGCCTTGTCGTATATGAAAAGAGCTCCATTAATTTCACTTATTTCAACAAGGGCTGTCAAATACTAATGCCGCTATTGCACTTTTCACACAAAGTACATTGACACCAATACTGGTCTTAGTGAAACAAGTTTAAAATATTTCAGCTAATGAAAGGGTCCTATACTGTAATTTTCAATTCCTACTTGTACATCTAGACACCTTAAGTAGCATTGCTCCGAAGCAGAGAGATATTAACCATAACCAGCAATTACTTTTCAGGGCTAAAGGAATCTGATTCTTATTTATAACCTGATCAAAATAATCAACCAGAATGGTGGGCGTTATCTTTCCACGAAGTTCCATCAGTTGTAGATTTTGCTCTGAATACGCATTTTAAAAAATCAAAGACTCACCATTACAATTGTAAGACCATTAAAGGTTTCACAAATCTTTAAAAAGGGGCACTTTACAAACTTTTGTTGTAGCATCTGAAAAAAGTTGATGGATTACCAGAGGCTATAATTTAAATGCCTCTGATGTAACTTATTTCATTAGTAGTAAATGTTCTACACTACAGTATGTATGTATGTATGTATGTATGTATGTATGTATGTGTGTGTATATATATATATATATATATATATATATATATATATATATATATATATATATATATATATATATACATATATATATATAAAACTTTTCAGGAAAACAAAAAAATTCTTAATTAATCAAAGAAGGGAATATATTCTGGTCATTTTGTGGACTGTTAAAAAATTCATTAAGCCATAAATGAAAAGGTGACTTTATTTAGCTTTTGTATGCTGAGAAAGAAGTGCACACCTTCTCTGTTAGTTTATTATATATTCTATCTATAATATCTTCTATCTAAGAATATGGAGGCTATAATGTAGCCTCCACATTCTTAGGATATTATCCTACAATTCATTTGAAGCCTGAATACCTTCCTTAGCTGCAATCTCAGGCGAAGTGTTTTCCACATAAGGATTTAATGGTTATTTTTCGATGAGCTGGTGGACTGCCTCTAAAAGCAGCACATCTAACTCACTGGCTAATTACCTCCTCCAAAGCTAACAACAAAAAAAAGATATCTCCAACTTAACAAGACTAACTGACAGAAATTGAAGTCAATTTTCAACTTATTTAATGATGTTATAAGTAGGCTTGAATCAACCTGTCATTAATTTCTAAAATAAAAAAAACTAGCCATCATAAAAAAAATTTGTATTCTTCTGAATGCCTCTATCATATTATTAGTATTCTGTGTCATACTTTATTTAGGTAATGACAACAAGGGTAGGGGAGCATTTATAAATATGAGGGAATTATTCTTACAGTGGGAAGACTTTAGAAACATTAATATTTTTATCTTTCAAAGACAAAAACATATTAATTTTGGTATAATTTTTGCAATATAATTTAATTATAATATAAATATTGACCAAGCCTCTTAAAAACTAGAAGATACATACTTCTCTCAGTATTTTCTTTCAATTTTAATTGATGGTCAGTGATTAAATATCAAATGATACCTCATAACAGCTGGTTTATTTTTGCAGAAAGTCAGCTTTGATATTGTAGTAATCAAGAAATATGTGTATATATGTAAATATGTATGTGTGCATATGTGTGTGTGTGTATATACCCACACAGAAACATATCATGCATTTGTTCACAAATAGATGTATAAACCTATTTTGGTAGCACTTGTAAATCAGGGTGAGATTGGAGTTCAGTTAGTTGGAAGACAAAAAGAATAGTGCACGGTAAAATAACTGCTAATAGGAAAAGGGAACGTTGCTAATTTTTCATAAAGTCATAATAACTCATGCAAGATTCAAAGCAGTCATGGAATTATAAGATCACAACTAAACAGTTTTTTAATCTTTATTATATGAGCAGCTAACTTAATCTCTTCTCATGAACTGCTAAAATATGCCCAAGGTACATTTAAAATAAAATCAAGAGAAGATTTGGTATCCAAAGGATATATATGTCAATGATTTTCACATACGTAACTCTCAGGAAGATTTAAACTAACTAACTGGGGGCTTGGCTGTGTTCTGATTGGGTGGCGGTGTGTTCTCATTGGTAGGGGGTTTGGCTGTGTTCTGATTGGTTGGGGGGCTGGCCGTGTTCTGATTGGCTGGAAGCGTGTTCTGCTCAGGTGGGGGCTTGGTTGTGCTCAGGTTAGTCTTAGTTGCTGGGGTATTTGAGTTGGTGAGCTGTGATCTTGCTGTTTGGCTTCGAGTTCGTGGTTGTGCTGCATCTTCATAGTGGGTGTCGGTTTGCTTCATGTATGGCTCGGAGGGGTTTGAAGTGGGTAGTGATGCAGCTGCAGTGCGGCCTCTGGTCCGTGGTCGTGTCTCATCTTCTGAGTGGGTGTGAGTCTGTTTTCTACATGGAAGTGTGGTGGTGGCATCTTGTGTGGCTCTCGTGGGTGTGGGTCTGGTGTCATTCTTCATGTTAGGTACTCGTCTGTTCATGAGGGCGGGAACACAGAACACAGCCAAAAACACAGCCAAGCCCCCACCCAATCAAGTCACACCCCCACTAGCAGTTAAAAGGAAGAAGCAGCTACAATCTCACATCACTCTGAGAAGCACAGAGCCGAAGACAGAAGCCTGAAGATGATGAATGAGACTTCATCGAAACGTTGCCTAGATACTTCGAATCTTACACGGGAGAAAACCCGAACAACCAAAGATCCACATACAAATACCCGCGAGAACCTCAGAAAATAAATAAATAAATACACACACACACACACACACACACACACTGTGAGCTATTATTTTGTCTTGGCACTTCCTAAACATGCTTAATATCTATATTTCAACCCAAATTGCCAGAGATAATATTCTATTTTTGGAACGAATGCACTCTTCATTACAACAAAATTAAATTAAGACAGTGATGTGAATTTCCTCACAAGCTATTTCATACTTGGATACCCTTTACTGAACTTTACTGAATCAAAACTAAAAAACAAAAGTACAGATGAAATTGTTGGACTGGCATTTTAAACTTATTGACTGTTGTAACTGAAACGGTCTAAGTCTTACATGATAATTTCCAAAATTATTTTTTCTAAATAGAGGTTAACAGCTAATTTTTCCTACATGTTTATATAAATGGTATTTATCAAATATAACGTTTGCCACTGTATAATAGATACTCTTATTAAAACAGTAAGCTGACATGCAACGGGGATTATTTCTATTATTACTGTTTATAAATATATACATTAAAAAATTATGTAATAGTACAGAAACGAAATAGTAATCTCCAAAATCTTATTCTTACATTTTCTTACTATCTTTTGAGATAATAAAAATATAAAATTGATGCAGTATGAGTAAGGAGGCTCTCTCTCTCCTCACCTACCCCAAATATATAAACACTATTCAGGACTGTTTTGTGCTGGTTCACCTGCTTTCTCCAAAGATGGTCCAGACTGGTCCAGTTCAGGGCCCCTGCTTTGTGGGGTGTGAACTCTCCGCTCCCTTTTAGTATCTACATGACACAAATGGATGAGATCATCCATCAGCATAGGATGAGGTATCACCAGTAATCTGATGATACCCAGTTATATATCTCCATCCCAAGTGAAGTGACTGATGCTGTGAACATTATTTTGCAGTGCCTGGATTGCTGGGTTGGGAAACAACAGACATCAGCTGAACCTGGTAAGATGAAGTGGTTGTGGATGGGCCCTTCTGTATCCACGAGTTTATCATTTTGGGTCTAAGATGGAGTTGCATCAAACAGTGTGTGTAATCTGGGGGTCCTCTTGGACTCACAACTCCTTCCAAAAGAGCAGGTGGCAGCCATGGCTGGGGGAGCTTTGGTCAACTCTGTGTTGTGTGCCAGTTATGCCCTTTTTTGGATAGGGATGGTCCCCATTCAGTCACGTATTGCTCTAGTCACCTCCTGTTTGGACTACTGCAATGTGTTCTACATGGGGCTACCCTTGGAAAGTATTTGGAAGCATCACCTGGTGCAGAATGCAGCCACATGAACTGTACTGGGTGCCCAAAGAGGAGCACATGTAGTATCTCTGCTCCACAAACTGCATTGGATACCAGTTTGCTTCCGGGACCAATGCAGGGTGTTAGTTGTGACATATAAAGGCCTACATGGCATAGAGCCAGGCTATATAGGGAACTGGCTTTGTTTCATTACATTGGCCAATCCACCTGGTCAGACTGGGATGGTATGTTGCAGACCTCATATTAGTTAAAGAACTCCCACTAGCGGGGGCTAGAAAGAGAGCCTTCTCTGCATTTGTCCCCACCCTGTGGAATATTCTCTCCGGAGGGTAAGGTAGGCCTTCACTCTCCTGTCCTTCTAAAAAAGGAACTAAAACATGACTCTCTGGCCTTGTGTGTGGAGCCCAAAGGAACATACAGCTGTAAGGCTGGTTGGTGCCCTGAGAGCCCACCCTTTGCCTTTTAAATTAATTTTTAACAGGGCTTAATTATTATTGCCTCCTTCTAAATAATTTTAACTTTGAAATTTTAGTTCTAACATTTTAATTTTTATATATGGTACTGTTTTTAATTCTGTTATTTTATAGTACTGCCCAGAGTCCCTCTTTGAGGGAGATGGAGTTCAGAAATGCAAAAAATAAAATAAATTTAGCAATTAAATCCCCTCATACATTAGGGGTTATTTTAGTAATAACTTAATTTCCTTCTCCCTCACTACATCTTTGTAGGTCTTAATAATAGATGAAAGTGAAAAAAAAAACCCATTGTTTGTACAAGGTAGTTCACAGTCTGAAGCATTGGCTTGAAATACTTTTCAAAAGAAAAGATGTCATGCAATCCTGAAACAAATCTTTTAATGGTTTCTTTCATAAAACACGCAGGCTGTCTGTGAATTCATCAGATATTCCTGATTACAAGTATTCTTCTTTAGCTACATTTCTTTGTTCAGTATTTTGTTGTCTTTAATCTCCAGGTTTTTATTATTGTGTGGAAAGAAAAACTAACAAGGGGCACTTTAGATCAGCATTCTGCAAACTTTCCAGTTTTGCAGATTGGCGGGGGGAGAGGGGAATGGGGTGAGAAGGGATGGTTCTGTGCAAGTGGTGGGCAAGGGCATGTGCACGCAGCTCCATTTGCGCAAGCAGTGGGTATGCGTTCCTGCCACTCATACAAATACAGCTGAGCGTGCATGCACGTAATTGCCCCCACGCCACTTCCGCAGCCTAGTCCATTCCATTCCTTGCGCATGTTGGCATCATATCCTTCTTGGTAAGATGTCAATATGGCTTCTTTATTTTGGCATAATATCAGCTGGAGTTTTTCTTTGGGAACCTCTGGACTTTGAAAACAAAATCTTTCATATAACTTTGTTGGCACTGGATTCCTATTTTATCAAAAGTCCCACCATTGTTAAGAACATACTTACAGTTAGTTACTTTGAAATATGCCTCCTCAGGCAGTGTCATAAGGTGTGAATTTCTGAATTACTGATAATTATTAATTTTATTGCTCCAGATTTTTAGATCTACTTGAAGAAAATGGAAAGCTATCTATAAGTGTCATTTAACTGTAAAAATGAAATCAATGCAGGGAATAAAAACTGTAATTGCCTTTAATTGCATTCATTTTTCAGATTTTAAACATCAGCACTTCTAGAAAATGTAAACCTTTCTGAATCAGAATGTTAATTTTTAAGCCTATAAATGCTTGTAATGTACTATAAATTATAATTTGTAATTTGTAGTACAATACAAATGTTACAAATTAACATTTCATTTTTTAATGAAAGCTGTATTTATATTTTAACATATAGCATTTGTTCAAATTTTAGTTGGTAAGTAACTTGACCCTCTGAAAAAATCAAGTGGAAATGTTATTCTGAATTGCATATAACCATTTTTGAGAATTATTTCCTGCTGAAGTTAAAAATAAAACAAAGCCATACTTGATTTTTCTGAATGAATTTAATCCCAACCACTTATTTAATCTGAAACCTCTTATACTTAGACTATCTATCCTTCGCCCTCATGTGATTATGCCAGAATGTATTGAATTCCAAGAATAACCAATCATGTGCATATATATGAATATGTTCTATTGCTATTGCGAGGTAGATTAAAAGCAGTATATCAAGAGTTATTTTTATTAGTTTTCTACCAAGTGATCAGCTGATAGAAGTAATATATATAACATGCACCCATGCTGACCTACACACATACGTTTGAGTATTTTATCCTAAAAAAGATAATATTTCAAAAAAGAGCCTAAGCTTTGGGGAAAAACCAATTACAGAAACAGCTTTAAAAGTGCCAAGCACCGGGCAGAAGCAATTCTAGATCAGTTTAAAAAAGTGATTGATGAAACTCTAATCTGAGCTGAAGGAACAGTTTCAAGACAAGCTGCGACCATTCCCCACACTTCATTAGCTGCCATAATTAGCCTGGTGTTTCAATTTGTTAGAACTGGTGGGGACAATTTTACTCAGAATACAAACATCAAAAAGCAGGGGCTCTTCGACTCCAGAAGGGCCTGATGAAAGGCTTTCTAGTCCTTCTGTTAACTGAAAGATTAATTACAGCTGATGGGAGGCTGTACTTGGAGTGTCACTCTGTCTCTGTACATTACTTTTAGCATTAGAAGGAAGACATGGTTGACACTGCACTGCTCAGTCAAGCAGCTTCACATCAGGGCACCAAGTCGGTTTTAATATGAATAGTTTTGTATTGTCTGATTGACTTGTTCTCTCCTTTTCAAGGACCTAAGTGCTATCACTAGCTAGACTATCAGCAGAACATAGAACAGGTATAAATTAAAGGACACTGTTAATTTACACCCACATGGACTCAACCTCATTATCATCATAACTTTCTTTAGGAAACTTTTTGAAAACGTCATCAGAACTGACCTGCTCTGAGTAAAATGACAAAAGATGTAATAGAAAATACAGCATTCTTAGAAAGAAAAGGAGAAAAAGGAGAAAAGAAAGAAAAGTAAATAACTTTATATTAACATAATCCTTGCTCAATAAGCAGAACACCATTAGCACAGATGCAAACAGTGAATGGCCTGATTTCTTAGCTCATTTGCATTCTGTGAAAGTTAGAAAATATTGACAGAAATATTGTATGCATGTTTAATAGATCATTTGCCAAACTCTTAGGATGTGTCAATTAAAAATTATTATCTAATTTGGGGTTTGGGGCCATTATTGTCTTTGTTCTGGAATAGAATACAAGACTAAAGCCAAACTACTTCATCAAAAATAGCATAAAATATCCCAGATTCATACCTGAACACTACTCTTATTACGACCAAATAAAATATCCTAAATAAGTACCGTATGCTAGCTTCTCCAGAGTCCTTCATCAGGCTTGTTGACACAAAAAACAGAGGTACCAGGTGACACAGGCCTTAAGAACAAGGAACTTCAAAGTCAATGGTCAACCATTTACCAGTTCATCTATAAGTGTTTCTGGTCATTCTTTTGGGATACAGTATGGAGAGACAGACTATGAAAAGCTCTTGATCCTAATAGAACCGCTTTGTTATCTGCATAGATACAATGATACAGGTAATTCTTGACTTACAACAATTAGGACCATAATTTCTTTTGCTAAGCAAGGTGGTTGTTTAATGAGTCACAACTGGTTTTATAATCTTTTCTGCCACATTGTTAAGCAAATCACATGGTTGTTAAGCAAATTTGGCTTACCCTATTGACTTTGCTTGTTGAAAGTCGACTGGGAAGGTTGCATAAGGTATTCATATGACCCTCGGACACTGCAGCTGTTGTAAATATATGTTAGTTGTCAAGCACCCAAATTTCATCACATGATTGTCAGAATACTAGGAGGGTCCTGTGGGGACACTTTTTTCAGAGTTGTAACTTTAAATGAATGGTTGAAAACTTCATGTAAAGTGAAGTGAGATGTTGTTGAGGTAATTCCCCGTTAGGAGAATGAGCGCATACAGGGAGATGTATTTGGGAGAAGTGTTTGAATAATACACACACAGCACACAGATTCACTGTACAGTAAGTGTCAGTTTTTACTTCCAGAAAGGTTTAAGCAAAGTTCAAAACAAGCAGTCCAAAGTCATTCACAGGTAAGATCAGTCAGTTTTTAGGCCAGGGATAAGCCAATAACAAAGTCCAGTGTCAAAAACCAGTTCAGTATCAGACTTACATCAAATCCAAGAATAGCAGTCAATTAGGAAAAACGGCAATCATCTCCAACAGAAGGAAACAGAGATTCACTCTCTTCTGAGACTAAGACTAAACAACCCAGGTTTCTGGCTCCCTCTTATGGCCATTTGAGAAACCACACCCAATTACACCTTTTTGTATTTCCTTAAAGAGACAGTATGAAAATGTCTATCTTGGTTTATATATTTCCAACCCAAATAGCTGTTAGGTGACTTACATTCCTAACAGATGTCTCTGATGTTAGTTCATATACCTAGAATCCAGTGGTGGGATTCAAAAAGTTTTACCACTGGTTCAGTGGGCGTGGCTTGGTGAGTGCGCTTTGCACGCGTGGATGAATGTTGCATGCATGCATGCACCAAATGTACACTTTGCGCAGGTGCAGAAGTGCTTGTGCAGGTGGAGAGGCATTTGTGCAGGTGCAGAGGCATTCCAACTCACCTCCTGCAAGCCTGCACTCTCCTAGTTACTTCAGCAGCTGCCAGGCGGCACTCTGCTGTGCCGCGCAAAGCAGCTGCGCTTCAAAAGCAGAGGATAAAGGTGAGTATGGGAGCCTGCATGGGCAGGTGGACCCATGAGCAGAGCAGTGCAGAGAACTGGTTCGGTCTCCATGGCTCATCACTGCTACTCGCTTGGCAGAACCGGGCTGAACTGGTAGAACACCACCACTGCTAGAATCCTTGGAAAAGAAAGCAGTAGTTGACCAATCATTGTCAAAAATGTAAGGGAGCTTTAATTCTGATAAACTCCCATGTGCTGGCTAGGCAAATAGCAAAATAAAAGTGAAATATGAAAGTATTTATATCAGTAAAAGTAGAGATGAATTTTATATCTCACTGTGACAAAAAAGGGATGTCACTTTGCACAGCAAAACCTTTAGCATTTTGAGTTTTCATAATGCCATGGGTTTTCTTCTCTCCTGGCCTCAACTGTGGAGCAGGATTTAGCATCCATTGGGACAGCCATAGGATACCCATAAAACAAATCTGGATAACTTTCAAAGAGATAAGAAAAACTTTACACCAGATGCTCCATGAGAGCTCCAAAAAGGGTTTGGCTGTTTGCCAAAATGTTAGCAGAATTGTTAACTAGATATCAAACTTCCTTACTCAATCATCTCAGTTAAGAAGAATCATTTGGAAAGCTGAGATCTTTTTGTATGCTAACCTATCAGAATGCTGATTTTATTTTATAGTAGCTAGCTTTGTTATTAAACACTGGAGGTAGACAACACAAGACATTTATCATACAATCGACAAATCGCTAGTTAGATAGTATAATAAGTACCATATAATTTCTCTTTAGAATCTGCTTATTCTTTGAAATCCGATAGTACTGTTAGAGCACAGAATGTTCTTGCTGAGAAATTACTGAAATAACTGAAAATCAAGTTTTGTTAAATATTCAAATGGTTGCTGACAAACCCTTTCAAATGTTACAAAATGTTGACAATTACTTTTTTCATGCAAATTTCACTGAATGGCTCAGTTCCTTGTAATCATCACTTTATACTCTATCTTCCAAATTATTATTATTTTTGATCCATTATTAACCTTCTAAAAATGCTGTTGGGGCTTGTATATTTGTGCATATTTAGTTTTCTGATTAGGAAACCTGAATCCAATTATGGTAGTACAAACGGACTGTGGTTTTGTTTCGTAGACAGCAAATCTTTTTTTGCTGATTGACCTGTGCAGTTATTGTTTGCTTTGCCACATCCTTTGTCATCAATGAGACTCTCTCAATCACCAGAATTAAAGGTAGAGATAAAAGAGAAGAACGTGCTATATAAAGAGAAGTGCATTTAAAAAAGTTAGAATGCCATAAGTTTTATGTATTAGATCTATGACCAAATCCAGAGCCTATTTTCACTGTATGCAAAAAGATATTTTGGAACCTATTCTGTGGTAATTTTTTTGCAAATCATATATCACATTGGAACTTGATTAAACTATTGTTAAATTTTAACTCTGCAGATAATTAACATAACCTGCATTCTGAAGAATTGCTTTTGTCATTAATTATCTAATGAACTACCAAGATTAGTAATGTGAAAATATTTTTTTTTAATTGCTATTTTGCAACTAGCCTGGATTACATGTACACATACATACTTTTTTTTCCTAAGATTGTTATAAGACGGACTGTTGAAAACATATTTTATCCCAATCAGTGTGTAAAAATAAAATTATCCATAATCACACCGTGTTCCTCTATCATACATATCATACAGTTTAGCTGTAATGATCCCCACACACTACACTCACACATCAATTATGATAATCATAATAACGGTCGTTAAGCTCAATGTTCATTATTATCTGGATGCTGGTGACAGCAGATTCAATCATTGGATGCAACGGGCGGGCAGGCATAGTCCCACCCAAGTTTCTGCAGACAGCGATGTGCCACATTAAGCCTGTGATGTCTTCCACATCCCACTTCATTTCAAAAGCTGCAGATGGTAAAGGTCAACTTTATGTTCTGTGCAATAAGCTTAGGTTCTCTAAATTAATTTGTTTGGAGTACTGGCTATTTTTATACTTTGTAGTATACTAAAATTCTATCTGAAAAAAAATATACAGGAGCAAATATGGAAAAAAGGCTTAGAGCTGGCTAAGTCACCAAAAACAAGGTATATGACATAAAGCACTATTGACAGTAAGATCTTAAATACCACTTCTTTATTTTGGGAGAAAAGGAACATCTCTAAAGTTGCTGCCATTAGCAAGTTATTGGTCTAAAATCTTCATAGAAGTTTCCTTTTTTGTATTAAAGGCTGTGGACTATCATTTCATTTTGATGGATATGAAATTGTAAGCATTTTGACAAGTGGAAGATTACTTAATAGTTCTTATCCCTTAATACTTCATCACAAAACCATTGTTGATTACATTTTTGGTGCCTAATGCATTCTCATTTTGAAAATTTCATACTTCCTGTAAATGTATTATTAATCATTTGGGATTTTCAACCTAAACCAATATACAGATTAGAATATAACTTCCTTTATATTGTGCTTGTCTCTGGATTTTTAAATGAAGTTCTCAGCTCAAAGTCACATCCAAAATTTGTATGTATACTTGTAAAATTTAAAACTACAGAACACTGCACACCGGAACAACTAGACACAAGGTCAGTTTTTCCCCAAACGCCATCACTCTGCTAAACAAATAATTCCCTCAACAACACTGTCCAATTATTTATAAAGTCTGCATTACTATTACTATTAATCTTCTCATCACTCCTTATCACCCATCCCCTTCCACTTGTGACTGTATGTAACTTTGTTGCTTGTATCCTACTGATTTTTATTGACTCCGTTTCCTAGAATGATTTGATTGCTTATTGTACCCTCTGACTATTATTAAGTGTTGTACTCAAGTGTTCTTGATTCTTGACAAATGTATCTTTTCTTTTATGTACACTGAGAGCATTTGCACCAAGACAAATTTCTTGTGTGTCCAATCACACTTGGCCAATAAAGAATTCTAATTCTAATTCCATTCTATTCTATTCTATTCTAAATATTGTACATTGTATAATGTAAAATTGATGGATATTTTGCATCAAAATAAATGCACACTTTTCTATTTTAAACAAAGATTGCAAAATCATATAGAAATTTTATGAAGACATGTAACTGAACATATGGAGATACAGCACTAAGTCTGATTCAAGAAACTTTCTCTAAACAATGCACTTTAATATAAGCAAATATTGTAATTTGTTTTCTTAAGTTTTTGCAGGTACTTACATGTATGGCATTCAGCTTTGTTCGGGTATTTTCCCACGTCATTGTAGTTGTGCTTTTAAAGTT
Source organism: Pseudonaja textilis (assembly GCF_049901715.1). Classification (NCBI taxonomy): domain Eukaryota; kingdom Metazoa; phylum Chordata; class Lepidosauria; order Squamata; family Elapidae; genus Pseudonaja; species Pseudonaja textilis. Next base: position 49,169,654 of record NC_141990.1, on the reverse strand, counting down.
GTAGCAACGTTTCGGCAGAATCTCATCTGCCATCATCAGGCTTCTATACAGAAGCTTTAAAAGCACAACTACAATGACGTGGGAAAATACCTGAACAAAGCTAAATGCCAAACATTGTAATGTATCAATGGCTTATTCTTGTCACAATTCTTTTTGCAGGCATTTACCCTTGATAGCTTTTTACCAATTTACCCTTTGCACCTTTGCTACATAGATTTAAACCTTCAAATTCTTGAAGAGGGAAAACTGAATCTGCAGTTGCTACCATTTTGGCAGGAATCGCTGCGGGGTAATTACAGGTAAGCACAACCCATTGTTTTAATTTTTAGCTTTTCTATTTAATTCTTCTAATTTTAATTGTTTTATAATACTTTTAAATTTTTATTAGAGTGTAAGATCTCCAGAGTCAATGTATGTGAGAGTGGCAGCACATTAAATAAAATGAATAAATAAATAAAATAAGTATATGTTGAAAATATATGTACTATTTGTTTAATAAGGAAGAGAGCAATCATTTAGCATCTTCTGTTGTATTTTTGTGAAAAAACAATCCATTGAACGAAAAGCCATTGTTTGTTTTGGTTCAATGGCAAAGATGGATCAATAAACAATAGTAAAGTTTTTCTCAAGTTGAGTCTGCATTATAGTTATCCATCTGGGAAGTGACTAGGGTATGGATGACTGTGAGTAGACCCTCTCGATCTAGAAGCGGGTGTTCTGACCCAAACCCTTTTCCAATAAAACAAACACGTACCAAAGGGAACATAAATCTTTTAATGATTCTTACGAATCTCCAGTAAAAGGCTGCTGCAAACTAATTAAACTTGACAAGCACAAGCCTCAAAGCACAAGCACAAAACTATGCAAGGCTACCAAGAATAACAGATAAGAAATATTTTACAACACAAGAGTCTTCAAATACCAACTTAAGATACTGTTTTTGCTTCCTATAAAGAACGTTCACTTCACAGCTGGCTTTTATCTTCTTGAAGGAGGGGCCATTACCTTGCAGCCTTACTCCCGAGTCACCGGGTGCTGCTGCAGCTGCTCTTTCCTGTGAGCAGCCCTGTGTGCACGCGCACTTGGCACAGGCTCCTCAGAAACCTCCTCATCACTGCTGCCAGCCCCCACAATCTCTGAAGGCAGCAGTCAACTCCCTAATGGTCCTGGCCCCTCATCTGAGTCCTCGCTCTCCTCAGCCGTCCGCATCTGCTGCCAGCTAACCACAACAGCAGGTGCAAATAGTGGACCACCTGAAGCTGTGCAAAGACCCTTTGGCTATGACTGCTAGCTGCCTTTTGAACAGGAGATGAGAGTTCAAAAGAACTCTCAAATTGCTCATTGGGTCTATTTGGGGTAATTCAACCCATTCAGAACCAAAGATGATAAATCTCCAGTATAAAAGGTTCCCAAACCCAAAGCCACTCAATCTTACTAGGGTTTAGTTGAAGCGTGTTTTCCCCATTCAGACCACTATAGCCTCCAAGCATTGAGAAAGGATATCATTTAACTCAGAAGTAGCAGAGATATAGAACTGGGTGTCATCGTCATTTTGATGATTCCTCACCTCATGGTCAGGATCTCACATATTGACTTCATATAAATATTAAATAGGACCAAAGAAAGTACTGAACTCTGCAGCTTCCCACATAGCAGAAGCAGAAAGCATGACTTCTCACTCCCAACCAATATAAATTGAAACCCTCAGATAATAGAAAACTGTGACCCCTGTCTTCAACTCCCAGAGCTAGCTCAAAAGTATACCATGGAAAGGAAAAGAACAAGCTCCATATTGTATCACCAACGTCCAACTACCAAAGCCAGTGAAAAAAATATACCTGGATTGATGGCATCAAAAACTGCTAAGAGATCAAGTAGAATAAGGATAGATGCACAATGTCCATTCCATTCCCACCAGAGATTACCCAAAAGTGTAACCATACCTTAATCTGGACTGAAAGGAACCCAGAAAGCCCACTTTATCCACGGGCCTCTGAAGCTGCTGCAGAATCTTCATGAAATAGGCCTTAATAGTTGCTGTCATTCATATGGAGTTTATTCCTCATTGGTTTCCAATAGCATTCTAGGCATTTCTTCACCCATTTCACCAAGGAGAGTGAAATGAGTGCAATCCATTCCATGGCTTCAGCTGTCCTCTTGTGCCCTCAAGTGACAACCAGGACCTCAATTGGATCATCAGGAATAATCCCTAGCTAGCTCTGAAACCCATTTGGTCCCTCAGTCACTGGGGACACACTGATCAAAGAGCTATCACCTCTCTGATAGAGCAAGAAAATTTCATGGCCACCAGGAAGTGACAAAGGAGTCAAAAAACCTTCATCACTTCCAGATCACATCTCTACTGTTCTGAGAGGAAGATATTAAGTGTGTGACTACTCTCCCATGCAGGGCCTTGGATGGCCTGGGATAAGCCCAGGTTTGTCATGGGAACCATGAACTCCTGAGCTATCTCAATCCCAACTCCCAGAGAAGGCAGATTGAAGACCCTAGGACCATAAATCTGGGGAATTTCTCTACTACCTATAAAAGTCAAGTTCTATTGTGAAATCTATTTTTTAAAATCTGTTGAAGACATATACATATGATCATTACAGCACAGGAGGTAAGACTAGTTCCACATTCAACTCTTCCCTGACCTTCCTTGCTTTGGCTAGCCTTAAGAAGTTGTATCTTCTCCTTGGTTATCCAATACAGCTCACCTTCTTTGTTATCCATTTCTCTGGGTGTTCTTCCCGGAAATACTTGAGTCCATAATTTGACTGACCATATTTGCTTGCTCTCTGCATGGATGGAATATATTCATCTGGCACATTATATGAAAATGGCATAAACCTGAAAAGTAAAACATTATATATAATTATTTTTCACCTTACCTTACTAATCAGAAAGCATGTATATTAACAATAAGAAAAATGTATTAAAAATAACTTTTTTCTGTCTTAATTATTGATGTTGCTTTATAGTGCTCTACTAATATACCCAACAGTTGTAGTAGTACATTTGCAAACAATACTCTAATAGTACCATTATGCTATGCTACAATAGTATAAACATTAATCACAGAGCACACAATACAAATAAGTTCAGTATTAAATTATGCTCAAGTGCCAATCCTCAGAAGAGAAAAATGAATATATATTTTCATATAAGGAGTGCATCTGTCCTTATGACTATGGTGATTCTCAGTCATCCAGGTCATGGTTGTTTCAAAGGTGTATTTTCAAAAGGCAACTAGACTTCCTTTGTTTTTCCTTGAAGACATTTTGCTTCTCCTCCAAAAAGCTTCTTCAGTTTTAACTGAATGGTGGTGAATCGAAGGATTTATATTCTTTGCAATCATCTGGTTGTTAGCACTCTTCCTGAGAGCTGTTGAGGCCACTTGGAGGTTTATCTGTGCCTTCAGGATCACTTGAATAGTGCAAATGGATATGGAACCTTCTTGGAATTGCTGAAAGGACTATGTCATTTAATCTCATTTTGTTTTCTAAGCTTTTTGCTTTTTTGCTATATTGATAAATTCTTTCATTACTTCCTGCTTGGACTTTTGTGGCATATTTGAATGTAGTTGCCCTTCAAAATGTTCAGAAACTACAGCTGTTTCAAAATATTGCTGCCAAAGTGCTCGCTATATGACTCCTTTATTGCTCCAATAAATAATTACTTTTAGAGCTCTAAACAGTTTGGGATCAAGATGCCTAAAGGATCACCTCCATCTGTAGAAGTGCACCTGCACTTTAAGAGGCCATGCCCATTATTTCATCCAGGTCATGACATTTCTTTCCCTCAGAGATTAATCTAGAATTTTCTCTACTATTAGTTAGTTAGTTTGGTAGGTGTTTGTACGACTTTCCATTAACAGTACTGAAAATAAAAAAGAAGATTCTCTGTTTATTCAGAGGAAGAAGGAAAGGAGAATGAGAAGAATAAAAGCAAGCAAGCAATACAATAAAATAAAACCAGAAACTAAGGTTGGGAGAAGTAGCAGCCAGCAAAAAAAAGAAAAGAAAAGAAAAAAGAAAAAAAAGTCGGGGTGGGGGAGGCATGAAAGTGAAAAGCTGTCCTAAGCAGATACAAAAACTTGAAGGGGTGCGGGGAGATTTGAAAACATAGGCAATAAAGGGAAAGCAAGCAGAAATTAATGGGAGCATGAGATAATGATGGAAATGGAATAAAGGAGAAGGTAGGTATCCCCAAGTTTGGGCAGCATAAAGCAAAGGGAATTGAATCACATTACAGATAGTCAACTTACAACCACAACTGAGCCCAACATTTCTGTTGTTAAGTGAAACATTTGTTAAGTGAATTTTACCCCATTTTACAAACGTTCTTGCCATGGTTGTTAAGTGAATCACTGCAATTGTTACATTAGTAACACGGTCGTTAAGTGAGTCTGGCTTTCCTATTGACTATGCTTGTCAGAAGGTCGCAAAAGGTGATCACATGACACTGGGACACTGCAACTGTTATAAATATGGGTCAGTTGCTAAGTGTCTGAATTTTGATCACGTGACCATGGGGATGTTGCAATGGTCGTAAATGTGAAAAAATGGTCATAAGTTACTTTTTTCAGTCATATTGTAACTTTGTACGGTCACTAAATGAAGTGTTGTAAGTTGAGAACTACCTGTACTTTGACAGAGGTCTCTGTAAGGTAGAGAGTACCAGCAACTTTTATAAACAGTAGAATCAGTAGAGAAGAATTTTGGAAACTATTCTAGTATCCTAGGTAAGGATATAATCAGTTACTTAGCACAGAAATTACTGAGGAAGAGCTAACCTATAACCTCTGATGCTTATTTATTTAAATATTTTCAACATTCACATCATTGATTTATGATGGAACACAATGAATAGAGAGATTCAAGAACAAATAAAACACAATAAATCAAATCAAACAAAAACTAATTGTATCTTCAGGTTTATGTAGACAGGCAGGTCTTAACGAAGTGCTAAAATGTGGCGAATCTTGAATCACTGAAGGAAGAATATCTGACAATTAGGCTGCCAAAGCAGAGAAGGCCTTATGTTCCATCTCCCCATGATGAAATAATGCAGAGAGATCTTTCAGCAGCACTTTATACCTTTGGCAGGTATAAAACAACAAGAATTGCTGAAATGTAAATGATTGAATTTTTACTTTTTTACTCAACACTTAAAGCAGAGCAGAAACCATTGTCCTTTGGTGCAACTGTTTCAGTACGACTGTTTTGTATATCACTTCTGAACAAATCTAACTGCTACATTATATACTATGGGTTGTTATAATTCTTCATCTTTGGCTCAAGAGCTGTGCCATACAGTGCATCTTCCACATTGCATCTCTAAATTTCGCTGAATTGGAATAACTCAGGTGAGTTTTTAAATTCTTCCTATATAAATATTTAAAATGTTATTTTTTGAGAGGTTATGTAGAAAAGTGTGAAAAAGGGGGAAATTGAGGACAGTTATATTTTCTGAAGCATTAACAATATTACAATATATTTGCTGTGTATTACTATTGTAATGTCAATTAAAAAGCCTGCTTATTTTAAAATAGCCTCTTATTTTAATAAACTTACTGAATTTTATGTAAAAATTCTCTGTTGAAATAAATTAATATTTTATCAGCTGTAAATTACATCAATAAACCTTCCTTGTGGAGAAACAAATTGGTCTTTATTAGCATCTGGCCAGTCAAATTGCCCATAAAGCCTTCTAAACCAAGGGCTCTTGAAAATTAACAAAACAATAGCACAGAAGAAGCAGAGCTTTAAATTATACAAAGCTACAGAAGCATGTATATACTCATGGGACAGGTGGCTCTCATAGAAGACAGATTATAGCACTTCCAGGGCTAATTTGCACTTGGGATGGACATCACACACACAAAAAATTAATGTGGCTCCAATGTCCCTGAGTATACATAGGAGGTACAGAAAGCCGGCTGCTCCACTTAGAGTTTTTATCACTTCTGAATTGCATTTTAATAGTACATTTTTCTTCAGTTCAGACATTAAAGAAAATTGGCTCTCTCTAGGGATTGGATGACGACTGAAATGACAAGGCTAGTACTTAGGAATTTGCCTATGGAAGCATGGAATTTAAGTAGTCTAAATATTCAGAAGTTTTGCTTTTTATGATAAGGTGTACATTGCTGCAAACCATCAATGACAATGTTACTTAGTTACTGTAAAAACATGTACTTTACAATAGAAAAGTAGAAACATATACTTTTCCATTATTTCTAGGACTACAGACACTGCTACTAGAAATTAAACTTAAATTTATATTCCCAGGAAGCATTTTATAATAAAATAAACATGGAGAATAGCCAAGATCAAAAAGAGATACTGAAAATACTTTTGGAAAATGAATGAATGATCCAAATGAATGTATATTAAAACCTATAACGAAATGGCTTTCACTAAAGTTTGAACATGAAATCGCCGAAGCAATGGGGAGCCACACTGAATTTAAATGATTTTGAATAGTTATACAGAACCAGATTTTCCTGTTTAGATTTTGAATCAGAATGCTACATACTTCAACATAAAATTAATCTGAACAAATTTAAGATTTTGTGCTTCTAGAAAGTTGCTCCTCAAATAAGTGTAAAAAGACAAGGTGTTTTATTTAATGGTTCTTGGATGGGAATTATATTCTTACAGGATGTGAATTTGTGTTTGGTAAAACCAAACTTCACCAGCATTCAGGTGAAGGATATTGCAATGCTATAATAGCTGCTGAGCTTGCCACATGCACTACATTGTAAAGTGTTCAGATTTTCTGAAATAATGTATAAAGTACTCAATATCAAATTATAAGGGAGCAAAGCAACATTTTATGTAAAAGGTTGCACACATCTGATGAAAACCACAAATGTCCACATAGTAAGTTAGTTGAGAACATTTGGTTAAAAATAAAAACAGAAGGAAATATTACTGATATCATTGTGGAGATCTGTTTCAGGCTACTGAGACAGGTGGAAAACTTAAATAACACCTTGCAGTGTCCACTGCCTTCTGTAATGACACAAAAATGACAACATGCACGCTGTAAATACCATTACATACTTCCATCTTATTACCTGACATAATGTGTGATGGTGTTTTAATTTTCCCTCTCCTACCTGAATATATCTACCATTCTACATTCAAATTATCCAGGAGAAATTTGGAGGGATGAAGAAATTTCAATAATTTTAGTATTTGTCGACAGACAAATTCTACCAATAATAAATAGCTTCATACATTCCAGATTTAGTTTGACATTCATGTAGAGGAAGTCATCAAATTAATTGACAGTAACACACAACAGGATAGAACAGCCAGATTTAGAATAGTCTTGGCAAGCTGGAAAAGTAAGTCCAAGCCAACAAAATATACTTCATGAATTCATTTTAAATTGGAAGAATAAGCTGCATAAATATAATATTCATCTGTAAAGAGCCAAGGAGATGGCCTTGAAAGAAATATTCAGAATCCATTACATAATCACAATGGACACGAAACATTCCTTAAGTCCTGGGAAGGGAGACAGCATTGAGATTTTGGATGATTCTCCTCTTTATTTTCTGGAGTATAAGAGGAAGGATAGGAAAAACACCAGGAGATTTTCAACCATACTTCTACTGCAGCTGATATCAATAAAGTATAATTCTAGTATTCCTGAGGAGCCAATTTCCTGGCCTGAACTACCTAGTTGAACAAGGTTGTCAAACTCGCGTCATCACGACTGTATCACATGACTTATCGTGACTTTTTCCCCTTCACTAAACTGGGCGTGGCTATGGCCAGTGCATCAGACATCTGGTCCACAAGTTTGACAGCCCTGTTTTAGAGCTCACTTAATGAAAACTAATGATCTAAATAGGAGTCAGATTTGCAATACAGTATGTAAAAATCTGGTGATTCTAGATGAGAATAACAGAGGCCTAGCATTCCGATCATCATTTATACTTTTTGTTATGTTTACATCAGGTCTTATATGCTATCCTGACACTGCTATTTAAGGGTATACTATCCTATCATTGCTGTTGAAGGCTATTAATACACATAGATGTGGATATAAGGATGAGTGAAGATGCCTTATTAGAGTTGAAGATGTTTATATTTTTATTGAGGTTAGGAAAGATTAAGAGTTGATAAGGTAGTCATTATCAAATATATGGAGGATTTTCAAACATATGAAGAAGAAAATTTAATTCAGGGAATTCAAACCAATGAGATTACATTATAATAGAAACTATTTCTGCCAAAGATTAAAAACTATTTCTGCCAAATGATAGAAAATTCTGGTTATATAACATTTACATTATTGCCCAGTTATCAGTTTTTAACATTGCATACTTCTCATTTTCTGATATTAAACTAAAAATCATGAGGCTGTTTGATTGTAATACCAGTTTACAGGAGAAGCAAACGTTTCAGATAAAATGCAGCTTAGTTCTATCTAATCAAAAATAACAGAGACCTCTTAATTGCAGACAGTTCTAGAGTTCCTTAATTATAGAGAGGCTTATTATCTGCATCCCCAGTGTTATAAAATACCAGAACTTCATTAGAAAAATTAAGGTGGAAAAATGAAGGCACTACTTTGTATATTTCCAGTGGAAATTAGCTAGAAGATGCAAAGGAATACTGGATCAAAAGAGGGTAATCATGCTTAACTGTGCCCTAGAGCACCAGCATTTATAATACGATTTGCTCAGTAACTACCATTCCTATTACTGCTTGTATGGGGTATTCTGTGTTAATGGGGTTAGCTGATTTAGTATTGTAACTTAAAAAGGCTTCGCTGATTAATAAATGTCACACACTGTGCTAGTAATTAAAGTAAATGGAAGAGTTACAAACAGAATGTTGAATGGTTAAAGCATTATCTGAAATATATGATAATCCCTATTTATCAGAGTATAGAAGTAGTCCAGAAAATATTCAAATTGCTAAAGTTAGAAAGCATCTTAAAAGCTAGGCATCATTTGCAAAAATACCCTGATATGTGAGATTGGTTCAACATAGTATTCAGTATTGTTGTTATTTTTACACATTCCCTTTGCTCTTCAGTCCTGTAAACACAAAGCTAAAATCTCAAATAATTTGTCCAAGGGAAAATAATACACACTTGGAAATATCTCATACTACATAAAAACAATATGGGCAAATAACTTTTGGATGAATGGTTCTCAAAAACTGATATAGGTAAAATACTTACACAATATTTTGACATGATCTATTTTGAATAGAATAGAATAGAATACTTTATTGGCCAAGTGTAATTGGACACACAAGGAATTTGTCTTGGTGTCAGTATATATAAAGAAAAGGTACATTTGTTAAGAATCAAGAATCATAACGTACAACACTTAATCACAGTCATAGGGTACAATCAACAATCAAATCACACTAGGAAACAGTCAATATAAATTGTAAGGATACAAGCAATAAAGTTACAGTCCTACATCCACAAGTGGGAGGGGATGGGTGATAGTTTTGCAAGATTAATGGATCAAATACAGGTTATTGTTATTTCATATCCCTTCCCTGCTCCTAAGTAAGTCCAGTGATAGATCTGGTCTCCAATCAACTGGAAGTGGTAATTAGTACTATCAAAACAGGCCAGGCCTACCATTATTAAAAGGCAGATGCTTCATGTAACTGATCATGCTTTGAAAATGAAGAAATTTATTGTTGAAGTTATTATTATTTGGATTGAAAAACAAAGTTGTTTAATTTTATATCTCAAGTGCAAAAATAGTATTGATTTCCCTGCACACTAAATATTATGATGAGGGAAGCATTATTTGTTCTTCTACCTGAGCAACTAAACATTTGAAGTTGTTCTGATGCATACCCACATGGATTGAAACATTTGGCTGTGCTAACTATCTTTGAAACGTTTGCTACCGCAAAATCCTATGGTAACTAAAAACAGAATTAATCCTTCAGATGTAGCCCTAAAGAAAGAATGAGGCACAGTTCCAGTTAAATCCATATTAGACTAGAAATGAAATTTTCATATCTAAGGGTTAATAATGTCTTTCTGAACATCTTATTTTGAAAGATCCATTATACAGTACGTCTATGATAAAATTCACTTAATAACCTAAGACAGGGGTGGGATTCCACTGGTATAACAACCAGTTTGGTGACTGCATGCTTTGCGAGTGCTCTGCATTTTAAAAAGCTCTAATACTTACCTTGTACTGCAGTCCCTGTGAATAAAACAGTTGAGGCGCAGCAAACCACTCTGCCTTGTGAATCAGCTGTGCTCTAACAAAAGGAAATAAAGCACAGGACAGAACAGTGGTGGGTGGGTGGGCCCACATGCCCGTCGCAGCAAACTGGTTTGCTGCCAGCTAATCTTTGGAGCAAGGGGTTTGCCCAAACCGGTCTGAACCAGTAGAATCCCACCCGTGACCTAAAATATTCTGAAAGTTAAAATATCATGAAATGTTAAAACAAAGGGAGCATGAAATGTTAAAACAAAGGGAAGTGTTCCTATGTGAACAATGGAGTTATACAGCACATGACTGGGTCTATGCAGAAGATAAATGGGATATTTAAGTTACAAACAGGCTTAGATGAACAATGTTTATATAAAGACATCTATATTAAGAAACTTAGCTTAGTATTAATTTTTTTAATGAATAATTGCTCAATTTCCAATCCTGATCAATTTCCCAACAACACTTTCTTAAATATCACCTGTTAACGTGCATGCTTCTTATAATACAAATGAATATATAAACTGAGTGAGGTTATGGGCTGATACCGAAAGCTTTGTTGGAGTTGCTGACAGAGTAATTTCTCAGGAATATTTAATTTATTCGATCATGCTTAATGCTGTAAAAGAATTTGTTGATTAAAGAAACTACTTGGTATTTTCATATTTATGCACATAATTGGAGTTTTCTAAGATATTTCCTATATTTATATTGTGAGTTATCTATAGCTTGTTGAATGGGTCACATGCAATCAATCAATCAATCAATCAATCAGAATACTACATAATAATAATCCAACCAATGAATCAATCTGTTTAGAAAGCACAGATTTTGTCTGTATTCATTCCAAATAAACTGAACAAGTTTAAAGTATAATAAATAAAACAGAAAAGATAAATCACATACTTTTCATCCTGTATTCGGTTTCGCCATTCTTCTTGTCTTTGTTTTTCTTGGGCAAGTTGAAATGAACTACTTGAGGCTACCACCTGCACAGATGGTTCCAAGGGTTTGAACCGTTGCTGGAGTACATCAACAGTATCACGGAAAGGTCCCTGAGGGTTTCAAGTGAAATATTTATTTTTGCCTTCTTTTATTTTGGAGGAGCTTAGATTGTATACAGAGAAGAAATAATGTTTGCAATTAATAACTTCATTTTAGAAATCTCCATCCAACATCTGAAATTAAGACTACCATGAAAGATTAACCTTGTAGATGCTAATAATTTCTAGAAAGAGAATCATGAGATTTTCTTAAAATAAAAATAATAATGTCCCAAAGTGCGGGGTGAATCTTGTTGTTGAGTCTGAGGTGAAGAGTGAGTGTTGGTTTGACTCAGCAACAAGATTCACCCCACATTTTGGGACAAATCCAAACAACTCGCTGTTTGGAGAGCCGAAACACAGACCACCCTCAAGACAGACACACATACCAACAAACTCAGAAAACTACAAAAACGCCAGAAACAAACTCCTCCACCCTCACAGCTACACATGAAACAAACAGTGCACTACTTCTCAGACAAGATCCTCACCAAAGCCAAAACCAATGTGCTTTCGAAAGGATTCAACTTTACTGTCACTCCCAAACACATCTCCACAGAAACCATTATATGCGGAGTTGAAACCAGCCTGACCAAAACCAACCCTGATGATGCTAACAGAATCAGACTCAAAATCACCAACATCCTCTGCACCAGCAAACCATCCAAAAGCAACTTATCCAAAGAAGAACAAACTGCACTACTTAACCTGAAAGAAGACACCAGCATAATAATCCTACCAGCAGACAAGGGCAACACGACAGTGTTTATGAACACATCTGACTACCAAACCAAGCTAACCAACCTACTCCAAGACCTCACATACAAACTTCACACCCTCACTAACGTATTAATTTCCAACGGATTCCAAAGAAACACTATCACCAATCTAATCCGAAAAGAGATACCCACCAAAAAACCAAGACACAGTGTTCAAGACAACGATATCGCACTCCTCCCCTACATCAAAGGCACCACAGACAAAATCAGCAAAATTCTCCACAAACACAATATCAGGACAGCCTTCGGCACTGACCAAAAAATAGCCAACATCCTAAGAAATGCCAAAGACAAGATCCAGCTAGAAAACCAAGGAGTTTATGAAATACCATGCAACAATTGCCCATTGGACAAACCAACAGGAGAATAAATGCACACATCGCAGAACACAAAAACGCAGTCAGAAGAGAAGAAAATACTTCCTCCCTCTTCCAGCACCTTAAAGCCACAGGACACGAAATTAATTTCGAAGGAACCAAATTAATATCCAACACTGAACACTCCAGCAAGAGAATAATCAGGGAAGCCATCAACATAGAGAAACACCCCCATAACATGAATAGACGGGATGATACCTCCCGCCTACCAGACATCTGGAAGCTAGCCCTCACCAACAAATGAGTCCCAGCCATGAAAACCAACACCAGATCCAAAACAACACGGGACACCACCGCCAATCCCCCTTATCAGACCCAGGCCCAAGCCCATCCTATAAACGAAGGACAACCACCATCCAGAAAACAGACATTGGCTGCTTCGCCAGCTGTTGCACCCCCGACCCCAAAAACAAACAAGCTGACACATGCCAAGAACACAGACCCAAAACCCAAACTCGAAGCCAGACTAAAACCCAGAATGTTACATCACAGCCACCCACTCAGGATATCACATCAGAAAACTCAGGAAATTACACCACAAGAACTCAAGAAGTTGCAACACAGCAAATGACCCAGGATATCACAGCACAAGACCAAGGATACCACAGCAATAAATCTCACAAGGTCATCACACAACCCATTACCCAAGCTGTTACTACACAGGAGGCTAATGGAAAAGAGATCAAAACACAAACGACCTAGGAGATTACAACGCAGGACCCAGGATATCACAACAAAAGAACTTGCAAGCCCATCACACAACCCATTACTCAAGCTGTTAAAACACGAGAGGCTAATGGAAAAAAGATCACTACAAAACAAACAACCCAGGAGATTACAACACAAGATCCAGGATCAACAACAAAACTCACAAGGCCATTACACAGCCCATTATACCAACATCAACTCCATCAACCAATCAAGAGGCAGCAGTGCAGCCAACCAGCCCAGCACACCAGCCCGCAATGTTTCGGCAGAATCTCAAACACAATACAGAAGCCTGATGATGGCAGATGAGATTCTGCCGAAACGTTGCTACAACTTTAAAAGCACAACTACAATGACGTGGGTAAATACCCGAACAAAGCTGAATGCCATACATGTAAATACCGAAACTTTATATATATATAATATATATATATATATATATATATATATATATATATATATATATATATATATATAAATATATATATATATATATATATATATATATATATATATATATATATATATATATATATATATATATATATAAATATATGTATGTATATGTATATGTGTGTGTATATGTGTGTGTGTGTGTGTGTGTGTGTGTGTGTGTGTATACTGTAATTGCATTCAGCTATGATTAGTTCTTTGGTTTGTAGTTATCAATGGTGATATTTGAACATATGAATGGTTTATAAACTAATCCCTACATTTTAGTTTTCTGTAAAAAGACATTGTCAGACCTTGTAAAAATTCCTTATATCACCTCTTGCCGTTAGGTAATTGTGAGTATAAATTCACCAAGACTATCATTAGCACTATAACTTGATACCATTTACAGTCAGCTGTGACTTTGCTGAGCCACTAATTACAGCCTCTTTCCTTTTTAGCCACTGTTGTTCTACTTGTGAAGTAAAGAAGCAAATTCCCCTCCTTCCAAAGGAAGTGAAGGCAAAATCCTAATCATGCCTCTTCTTCTGAAGGATCTCTTTAAATAGGTTATCACTAACAAGTCACAGCTGGAGTTACTGCAAGAATTGAGTGAAGACTGCAGGGCTAATAAAAAGAAATGATTCACGCCTCATTTATGTTCACTTATGTTTTACATTAATAGAAACCAATAATAGGAACCAGTTACCATAAAAGTCATGGACCATAAATAACACAAATGGCAAATAAGTATCATCTAGTACTTTTCACAGCTGGACAAGAGGATTGCTATATTTGAAAGTTGTTAATGGATTTTTACTGGAACTTTACTTTTTAAAGGCACAAACAGCATTCAGATTCCATTGACAATGTCAATAACTACAGTACTTATGTATTGTGCAAGATTTCTTCTGCACCCCAATTAGTTTACTTCTAGATTCACTATGGAACCCCTTCAATACTTTTAAATGATTATAGAAGAAATTTAAAAGATGGGAGGGAGATGCAGAGTTTAGTTAGTGGTATAAAATAATACACATTTATTAAAATAGTTTGGAAAATTTGCATCTGAGAACAATCAGTAAAAAGAAAATTAACTGACTATCTGACTGTACTATATAGAATACAAACTGAGAAACATATTACAAAACAAAAGGGGCTTTTGGTTTTTCGTTTTATTTTTGTAGTTCAAAATCCATCCAATTCTCCTAATGTGACATTTCAGAATAAATAGTACAATTCACCACAGAAGCAAGGTTGTCATGGAACAGAGTGGCAATTCACAATCCATACAGTAATATTAAAGCTGCATGGATAATGCCTGCACTTTTTAAGACAAATTACATAACATAGATGTGACTGAAAAAAATCCTGAGATTACATTTATTTATAACACACATCTGGCAAAATATTCCTGTACTGAATCTTATTTCTATAAGCCATTTTGATAGTTGCCTGTTGACATTCAAATTATTCATCATAGGTTGACTTTTAGTTGACAATTATGAATATGTTGCTTATTTAACATTAGCAATGGTATACTGAAACGGGGACCTGGCTTAATCCTGAATTTCCCAGTGCTGAAACTGTAATCCATGGAGTTGAATCATTGGGTTATCCAGTCTAATTGGAATATACTGGCCCTTCAAATGTTGAGGTATAAATTTGTTACTACTTTCTCCCTTGTACCTTTTTAACTAAAAATGCCAAGGGATGAATCTGAGACCATTATCTCAGAATCCATGGCTAGAGACCAGAAGAGGAAAACATTTCCTACAATTGTTTTCACTGAACATTGTTGAGATCATTAACTCTGCTACACTGTGGTTTTTATTTTCCCCTGAATCCCATCTATATTAAAAATTAGATTTGGCAAATACTGGAATTCATAATGCCACTTTTGTGGCCTTGACAAATTCAATGAAGTACAGAAGAATTCAGTAAAAGAGTATGAGAGATAACAACAAATAATGTTTTGGGAGTGCAGTTAAGGGAGGAAGTATATGATTCAACAGTAAGAATATTAAGGCAAGAATGTGCCTTTTCTCCTTCATTACTTAATATAGAAAGATCGGTTGTCATGATGTATAAAGAATGCTAGTGGTGATGTTAGAAATTTCTCTATTGGGGACATACTTTTACATAGTGGATGCCATATTGAGAGCTGAAAATCAAACTGATTTGTAGCAAATGTCTGATAGAGTGTATGATTCAATATGGACGTGAAAATTAATGTATCAAAACTATGTGTTTGATAATAAAAATGGGTACATAATTTCAAAGCATACAAAATAGTGAAAAACAAGGGAAAGTCCATGAATTAAATACACCAGTTCTTGCTTTACAACAATTGGGACCATATCACTTAGTGATGGCAATCCTAGTTGCCCATTCTAATCCCAGGACCATGTGGGTTGTTAAGCAGGAAGAGGCCCAGGCAAAGGGAATGGTGGGGGGGGGGAGGAGGGCATTGAAGCCACAAATGTGCTGCAGCTGGGTGCCAGGTTGAGAAAATGGGGCAATGGGGCTGCAGGTGGGCCAGCAAAGGCCATGGGAAGATCCGAAGGAGTAGATGAGCAGGTCATAGGTCAAGGTAGGTGGGGGGAGTGTTATGGGTGCATGGGCACCATAAAGTGCAGGAGACTAGTGAGATGCTAGGGAATATGAAATGCCTGGGATCTCATACTCTATAGCATGGGTATCAAACTTGCGGTGTCACATTGCCATCATGTGATGTTTCATGATGTTTTTCCCCTTCACAGAGCTGGTGTAGGTGTGGCCTGTGCATGACACATCTGGCTCGCAGGCAATAAGTTTGATACTCCCTGCTCTATTGTGGTGATTCCTCAGGAGAACAACCATTGGAAGTGACTTACAGGAGCAACTTGTGACTTCATTGTCAGCTTCCCATTGGCTTTATTGGTAGGTCACAAATGGCGACCACCTGACTGTGGGACATTGGAACCACTGTGACATCAATTTTAGCAGTCCTATTTGCCATTGTTAAATGAGGACCTCACTTTCAACTTCCTGCTGGCTTTCCCATTGCCTTTGCATGTGGGAACCTGGCTGAATACGTTGGAAGTTGTGACCAGATTATTGCAATTTGCTGCAACATCGTAATCATGAGCCAGGACTCCAGTGTCCAGGTTACAATCACATAATTGAGGAGATGCCTCAATGGCTACCCTGAGTCATAAGTCCCTGCCATGACAAGTTTGAACAGTGACTAAAAGAGCAGTCATAACCTGAGGCCCATCTGTACAAACATAAAATGATAACTGTGTCATTGAGGCAATCAAGTTTTAGTTTTACAAACAATTTAACAAAATTGTGCTGCATTGAAGGAAACTGAATCATATTGGTTTGACAAGAGTAACTGTACTTAAAATAAATCAGAATTGTCTGAGTACTTCAACATACAGTATAGGGAAATTATTATCATGTTAGGGACATCTGGGCCAGTAGAAATTAAGTCCTTAAGAATTTACATAGATCAAACTCTTTCCACAGAGATAAAGCAGCAATATGTTCCTAACTGAATTCCAAGCAAGAGTTGTGTGTCTTAGACCAGTGGTCACCAACCGTAAGAAAATGTTGGTGGTCTGCAGAAAAATTATTTGCCTTCGTATATTGCGCTAAATACCATTTACCTTTTAAAAAATTCACATTAGTGGTCCATGGGATTTAAAATTATGAATTTAGTGGTCCCTGAGGTTTGAAAGGTTGGTGACCCCTGTCTTAGACAAATATAATTTTAGTGCTGGATTGTTGTGCCCTTCTAGCAAAGTAACTGGATTGTATTGCTGGCCACTGATCTGTATACAGTTTGAACCACATAATTTTGATATGCCTTGGATTTGCCTTGATGAAGTTAAGAAAAACCATTGTTTAAATACTTAAATATTTAAAGTAGCTCTACTGTCTGATCTAACATTCTATACTGTCCGATTTAACATTCAGGAATGCAGCCTGAGTGACTTGACAAAAATTAGAATCCCGGTTTTACTATAATAGACCTTAAATACTTCCTCAAAAAAATATTAGGCATTCAGACCTCATGTTAATTCAACTGATATTTGCATCAGTAGCAATACATCATTTCCTTAGAGCAGGCCTGTCAAACTGGCAGCCTGCAAGCCAGATATGTCACGCACAGGCCACGCCCGACTCCACAAAAGCAAAAAACAAAATCATGATACATCATGATCAGTCCCATGGCACGAACCAGTTTGACGCCATGCCTTAGAGTAAGATTTCAATGTACTTACTGATTTATTTCTGAGTATGGCATCCTAAATTACTCATATTTACTGTAAGGGAGTTGATATACCCTGTCTTATGTCTGGCATAATTGTTTGAGATCAGATTTCTTTAGTATGGTGACCTAGTGACTTTGGTCTAGTGGTTAAAGCACCAGGTTAGAAACCAGGAGACCTGGAGTTCTAGTCCTGTCTTTGCCATGAAAGCTAGCTGGGTGACCTTGGGCCAGTCATTCTCTCTCAGGCAAACTCCTCACAGGGTTGCTGTTGTGGGGAAAATAAGAGGAGGAAAGTATGTGGGATAAGTTTTCTCTCCTGAGTTATTTGTAAAAATAATAAGGGTGGGATAACAAAATAAACAAACATACCCAATTTCCCCAAAAGGAGGATCTGACTAGCAAGCTACAGCAGTGCATGAGAGACAGGTACATAGCTTTGGATCATTTTCCTCAATAAATTTTAACTCATTTGTTTAATTGGGTTCTCTTTTTTAGTTTTAGGACCTATTTGGAGAATAAATCACATTTAGGTCATATTTATGTGGAAATACTGAAAATTCAGAAGAGTTCACAAGTGTTTAAACACCACTGTGTAAGACAATAGTTTGTAATTGTGTTTATTTCTGAATTAAAAATCATGTATTAGATAGAACATACCCTTCAGCAGTATAAATATTATCTATAGAAACTAAATGTCACTTTCCTTAAGTGAGATCTAAAGATGAGTTAACATTTATTCCTTAAACACTTGAAAAGAATGCAGCTCA
The DNA here is from genome assembly GCF_049901715.1 of Pseudonaja textilis. Classification (NCBI taxonomy): domain Eukaryota; kingdom Metazoa; phylum Chordata; class Lepidosauria; order Squamata; family Elapidae; genus Pseudonaja; species Pseudonaja textilis. Next base: position 49,151,062 of record NC_141990.1, on the reverse strand, counting down.
TACTTTAACACTCTCCTTGAGCACTTATTTGCTATCATAACGTACGGTGGCTAATATGGAAAATACAGTTAATGTCAAATAACTGCTGTCACAAAATACTAAGCCATAAGCATGGTTAGTAATTATAAGTCCCCATTTTAACATCACCCAGCTATTTTCAAAACAGTGTGTTCTGCTGGATTTTCTTTCCCAGCTGTTTCATCAGCTCAGACCAACATCCTTTCTCAGAAATATACCTCTAAACTGTGTTGTCCATGGATTTAGCCGTGTGACTCCCATTAACATCAATAAGAGTCACACAGTTAAATCTACGCACAGCACTTTGAACATTTACTCCACAGCATACATCCCAGGACACTGAAAGGATTAAAGTATTATATCGCAAATTCCCCCTTCAAGATACCAGAAAATAAACAAAACTCTTCTGGCTTTGTTCTAAAAGGCTTTAAGTTTATTGGTGTCTAGACTAAGGGGGAGAAAAGATTACAAAATAGCCTAAAATAAGAGAAATATCAGATCAACATAACAATTTTTGGTTTTGCATTGGTCAATTATAATCAGGATACTCCATCCACCCTAAGGGATAGCTTAATTGATTTTAAATGACCACTGAACACCGCAACAAGTTTTTAGTGACTTGAGATTTTATGCTCCTATTCTAAATAGTGGCATTTTCTTTTTGGCTTTTAAAATACTTAAGATTCCTACATAATGTAGACTTAACAAAGTTATACCTCCCAAATGTATATTCCTGTTGACTTTGTAAATTTCTTAAATTTATTTGTTTATTTGTGGAAAATTTAATAAAGTAAATTGAGTAAAAAGATTATATTCTCAGCAAGATAGATAAATTTATCACTTTTTTTTTACCTGAGGCTGCAAATAAGACTAGTGGAAAATCATATAAAGCAGGGGTCGCCAACCTTTTGGACCTCAGGGACCACCAAACTCATAATTTTAGATCCCAGGGATCACTAACCGGTTCTGTGGGTGTGGCCTAATTTGTGGGTGTGGCTTGGTGGACATGTGACTGGCTGGGCATGGCTTGTATGTAAATATTATAAATATTTATATAAATATTGAATATTTTATAAAAAAAGAGCAACTTTTACCCAAAATCAGGCAAAGCAGGCAGATTGAGTTGCTCACAGAATCACAGATTCATTCAGAGATCTACCTGCTGTTGGCTAGTTCAGTCTGTCACATAAAATTTGCTAGCAAGCAAACTCACAAAATTAACTCACAACACACCATGCATGTAAATATTGAATTTTTTATTTAAAAAAAGAGCAAGTTTTACCCAAAATCAGGCAAAGCAGGCAGGCAGATTGAGTTGCTCACAGAATCATTCAGTGATCTATCTATCTGCCATCGGCTAGCTCAGTCTCTCAAATTTGCTTGCCGTGAGTCTGCACTGAATTTGCTTGCAAGCAAACCATTAGTCCTAAGGGAGGTTCAGCTGTGCTGAGCCGAAGATCTAACGACTAGCTAGAAAGCAAGAAATCCAACCATTTCCTGCTTCCTAGCTAATCTAAATCTCCCAGCACAGCAGAACAGATGATGGTTGGAAAAAGGAAAAACAGAAATTTAGCAGGCAAGTTTACTGGGTAAAGAGTGAGTGGTTGGGGAGGGTTCCCGTGGGCCATGTGGGCGGTGCAGCCTTGTGTTTCTGTACAGCCTGAATTAATTGCTTTGTGGGGGGTGCTCTGGGGGTGAGATATCTTTGCGGCCCACCAAAATTTTCTCATGACCCACCATTGGGCTGCTCCGCCACTGGTTGGTGACTGCTGTACTAACAATATTTTTAAAAAATAAATAAATACTGAAACCAATTTTTAAATGTGAAACATGTTCCTTTTAAACACATAACACATGAGCATCCTAGTCTTATCAGGATAAATTGATTCCTACATTTTGATATTTCTGCTAAGGCCCCTTGCCTTGAGTATTATTATAAAAGGATTATGGTTATTTTAGTAAAAAAGGTCATCAGTTCAAAACAATTGGGGGGGGGGGATAAAAACGGGAAATAAATAGGAACAAATTACAAAGTGTTGGGCTTTCCAAATATTCTACTCATTTAATTTAATTGTTTCCATGTCTCCCTGATACCATTTACACTTTCCCACACTGCCCTCAAATTTGAAAACCTTTGTGGAGAGGAATCGAAATTAAAAAGCTAGAGGGATAACCGTTGAAAAGCAATCGGGAAAGCCAGCAAGGGATTGGATTCCTCCACAATGGGTCTTCTTGAATTCTAACTACCTCCTATATTAAGACTAAATACAGAAATATAACAGAGTGGTCTTGTTGATATCCTGATCATCAGAAAAATGCAACTCTGGATGGTTAATTACTGAAAGAAGAGAGACCCAAGAAAATCAAGATGCAGGAAGATTTGCTCACTCACAAATAGGAGTCCTACAAATGTGACAATCAGTATAAATAGAAATTGGGACTGAAGAAAAAGGGATAAAGGAATTCAATGATGCAATCTGATGATGTTATGTAGTTTGGTAATGAAATATCTGCAAGAAAACAACCAAGCTCAGAGAGCACCAAGTATCCCACGGTTCAACCCTGAGCTACACGTATTCTCTTCGAAAAGTAATTTATTGTTCTTTGGAAGGATCATCCTACAGCAACTTTAGAAAGAAGTCAGCTGTTAATAACAAGGGGTACCTAAAAGTCATTAATCATATTACCTGTGGTTTTTGTCTTCGAATTGGAGGAAGAGTTGGCATTGTTTGTAAACCAAAGGAATCAGTATAAATTGGCCATGGAAGATCCATAGCATTTTTCTCAATCTTCTTTTTGTGCCTCAAAGGTTTAGCTTTCCTTAACTGCATTTCCCAAGGATCAGGTTCCTTTCGATAGGGTGAATTATATATGCCTGCAATCTAAAACACATATTATTTTGTTGATATTTATTCAAATTATAACAATGAAATCAATATAAGTAATATTTTTAAAGTGTTTATTCTTGAATCAGAAATGGATCAAAATATAATGCTTATGCATATAAATGGTTTTTCACATCAACTACAATTCATTTTTTGTACTATTTTTTCATAGTTTTCAAAATTCTTTCTGCAGAAAACCATTTCCATTGGACTTTAGACACAAAATTTAAAGCTATAGTGTAGCAAAAAGATAAAAAATACATGCTATTGTTACCCTACATGATGTATACATGTAGTCCTCAATTTATGACCATAATGGACCCTGGAGTTTTCATCATAAGTCACAAGTCAAGGCAACTGCATAACCAATTTTACGATTTTTTTTGCAGTAGTTCTTGGGCAAAGTCTACAATATTTAAGTGAACATGCAGGCATTTTTGTTACTAGGTCATGAATTTTACTTTCTCAGCCAGTTCCATTAATTTCATAATCCATTCTTCTGCTGTAGGAGTTCAAATTATCTTTCTATCTATGTGCATATCTTAAGTCTTGCTGTTGTTATCACATATAAGAACTAAGCCAAGTTTCTTCTCAATCTTTGTATTCATCTTGTTTATCCATTCGTTAAGCAAACACTATAGTCAATAAGCAAATCACTATATTCCTATGGGTGATTTTTTTTTCTGGATTCTAGCTAAAAAAGGCTGAAATGAGCATGAGAGGTTCATGTCATAACTATGAATGGTTGCTAAGTGACAAGTTGTAAGTCAAGGATTACCTATATTCCCTCAGAGTACATATAGGATCACAGGAAGATGTATTAAAGGAAGTCATATTATTTGACCACCTAGCCCAGTATTATCTATTACGATTGCTTTATGCTCTAGAATAGATCTCCCCCATTATTTCTGCATTGTATTCTTTATGATAGGGCACAATAAAAGAGGCTGGAGAGGAACTGACATGGATTCCTAGCTCCATACCTGTTGTATCATAGCATACATATTACGTTCCATTCATACTGCTGTTATCACTTCTTCTTACAGGAACTAAGGAAGGCACTGGTATATGTGACTTAAGGCACCAATAATTTTAACTACAGAAAACAGCTGAGAACTTATGCACACAAAAGAGGTGTTATACCATATTTTTATATCTCTTCTTTGATTCAAGAACACTGGTAGTCTGGGGTAAATCATTTCTTCAGACAAGTTTGTTTCTATTGCTGATTTTGGCACATAGGAATGCCTGAAAAACTTCCAGTTAACTGACAGGATTCTCAAAAGAACCACTTGTTATAAAGGCTACCCCATATGCATCTGCTTTTAAACCTGGGATTGTAGAGATCAGCAAGAGTAGTCACAATATTTTTTTTACCTATTTCAGGAGATAAGGAAGGTCTAAATGAGATCTCATAGGCTGTCATTTTGGTTAAAATTGATAGTATGATTTCATCGATTTAACTACTGCATGCTCTACTTCAGATCTTCGATAAAATAGCAGTAATAAATTTTGAATAATAAATGCAATCCACAGCATTTTATACATAATACCTCTTTTACTCATGTAATTTAAAATAAAGAACTCAAGAATTCTTATATCTGTCTTCAAAGAGTATGTGCTCCTAATAATTGTGTCTGTCATTTCATGGCTTACATATTCTTTAGGTGTCAAAAATAGAATTTTACACTGCATTACAAAAATGACTATAAAATAATTTATGTACAACTATGAAGATTTGGTTATCCTTTTCATAATAATATATATTGATTAATTTGTCCTTTTACCATTACCAAAACTGAATGTATGTTTTTGTGAAATTATTCACAACAACATTGAAGAATCTTTTTTTGGTTTACTTATCCATTGTTCACATTCCATCTTTATATAGGTTAGCTAAGTCACAGTTTGATTGTTTGGCTTGGGCTAAGTGTGAACCCATCAAGCTGGTTTATTCAACAAGCCAGCATTTCTATGATTTAACATGTAAGTCAGCCTAGATGGTTAAGTAGGAATGAGGAATAACTCTTAATGGATCACTTTATCTACAAAGCCGTTTTGTTTCCTATTCCTATTCTTTCTAATTAAAATTATAGATTTACTACCCCCACCCCCACCACAATAAAGTCACAAGTAGCATGAGGAGAACATGACACATTTTTTCTGTATCCATATCTTCCCAAGCATTTCTCACAAGAGGCCCTGTCAAACCTAGACATCATTTTTAGGAATAATTTTCTGAAGTGACAAACACTATAGGGAAATCTGTGCTAGCGGTTAAAAAACCTACAACTGAGTTATTTGCAGTACTGTCATGCTAACTTCCAACTCAATAAGACCAAAAAATCTCTGGGGAAGACTCTGCTAATAGCTTCTCACTGACCTCCTTGAAGCAGTCTTCTGCTGAATAGTGCACAGTGGTGAATATGGCAAATGAGGTGTGAAAGCTCTGTTAGTATTCCCTCCTCACTTAAAAAACCCCCCTATGATTCTGACTCACTAGAAAAATAAAATTGGAGCTACACAAACTATTTCTAGTTTTCTGCCCTAGAATTCGCTCTTCACCCATGCATGATCCTTAAGCATTATTAATTTTACCAGATCCTGAGCTTATGAGCAAATGTATCATTTGTTATTCAGCCATCCTTAGCATTAGATTAATATTTTGAATTATTTTAATGTTTCATTTTGCTTTCTTCATATAATTTTAATCTTGGTAATGAGAATGGCATGCAAATAAAACAGAAAGCATTTGCTGGAAAGAATCAGGTTAAATGGATGTCATGTGTAATATTTTCAGTCCTATGGGTTTCTTCCAAAATGAGCAGATAATTTGTAAAGATACATGTTCCTAATTTCCCTTTGATGATAATAAAGAGTTATGATATTTGCTTTGATACACAGGGATTATTTAACATTGCTTAAAAATAGAATACTGTATTAGGAAAGAATGTTTTTTGCTGATGGTTGCCCAACATACAGAAATATACTAGAAGCAAAGTTACCAGTTCTCTGATGTTCTGCTAATTGGGCAGAGTCTAGAGATCTTTTGAGTATGCAATCAATTGATTCAGGGACAAAAATATGTCAACATACATACAATTTTTTGCTACTGCAAATCCTAACAGGTGCTTAACAACAGCTTTAAAATACATTTTAAAAAGCATTCATAGAAACTATTCTTCCTCAGAACATAGGAGCTAAATTAAATGCTTGCAGAATATCGAAGTAGCCAATTCAGACTGAAAGATCATATGCGTTATATGTGGAAGGAACTAAGAATTTAAAACACTTTTTTATATAGACCTAATCTACTGGGTTGCGAAGGGACGCAGTGGCCCAGTGGCTAAGACACTGAGCTTGTTGATCAGAAAGGTCGGAGGTACGAATCCCTAGCACTCCGTAACAGAGTGAGCTCACGTTTCTTGTCCCAGCTTCTGCCAACCTAGCAGTTCAAAAGCATGTAAAAATGCAAGTAGAAAAATAGGGACCACTTTGGTGGGAAGGTAACAGCATTCCATATGCCTTTGCTGTTTAGTCATGCCAGCCACATGACCATGGAGACATCTTTGGACAGTGCTGGCTCTTCGGCTTTGTAATGGAGATGAACACCGACCCCTAGATCTGGAAACGACTAGCAGGTATATGTGAGGGGAACCTTTACCTTTAATCTACTGTAATTAGTCTGGGACAATAGAACATTAACCTATAAGTTTTAATCATGATGTAGCTTGTCTAACTATGATTTGCTTATCTAAACTTATCCAAGAAAAGCTTTTTGTTTTATTTTCCAGCTCCATTTTTTTAATGGAATGGTGTAATAGTTTGCCTATCATTTATTTGCCTTTAACCATGAACTATTATGTCTGAATCTAAAAGCTTATTGTTAGTTTGTTTCTTTGTGCAAGGTAAGTCACCGACCAGAAAACAAGGGTAAGAAGCCAAAATAGATAGCAAAATGAAACTACACTATCGACTAATCTGCTCTTACTGGTATTTTCATTTCCATCTTAGTTTGTTTGACAAGAGCCTGTTCCCACTTTCCTAAGCCTCACAAATCATAAAGCCAAGCTTCTCTTCTTCTATTAGAGGAAAGGGAGATTTAAAGGGATCACAACAGTTATAATAGCATCTCAGCTTGAAGACATGTACAAAACACCACTTCACTCCCTATGGGATACCTTGACTTCTTCATCCCCAGAACTGGAGATAAATACCTTGCAAAGTAGAGATTTTTTATTTCTTTTGGGAAGAATATCTACTAAAAGTTATTGTCTTGCTGTTTTTTTGTTTTTGTTTTGGTCATTCCAAATCATAACTGCAAGATCCAACAATGACTGCAGATAGGTATTTCTAGTTGAGATATCCTTCTCATACATAGACCAATCATTATAGTCCTTAGGATCATAAAATTTACTGTATACAATATATGTATACACTATACATACCTAGCTCCCTCAATTGTTTTTCATATGATTTAACCTCAAGATCCGTTATTATCTTTATTGTTCTTTGCACATTTTCTAGGGTCTCAGCCTCTTTTTTGTATCATGGTGATCATATTCCAATTGTGGCCTCACTAGTGCAGTATAAAGCAGCATTATCACTTCTTGTGATCTGGATGCTATCCTTCTGTTGATGCAGCCCAGGACTGCTTTTTTGGCAACTGAAATATATTTCTGTCTCATATTTAAGCAGTGGTCCACAAGGACACCTAGATCTTTCTCATAGTTAATACTGTTGAGCTAGGTACCATCCATTTTGTACCTCTGCATTTGGTTTTTCCTGCCTAAGTGTGAGAGCTTATTCTTCTCACCACTGTACTGCATCTTGTTGGATAGGATCCAGTGCCCAAATCCTTCTGGATCTTGAGCCTATCTTCCAAAGTAATACCTATTCCTCCAACTTAGTGTCATTTGCAAGTTTGATGAGGTTCCTATCCCTTCTAGATCATTTATGAAGACTATTGGGTCCAAGACCCCATGCAACCCTCCCTGTAGATAAATTCCATTGAGGATTATCTGCTGAGAACAGTTGGTCAGTCAATTGCAAATCCATCTAGTGGTAGTTCTATCTATTCCACATTGTTCTATCCTATCAATAGGTTGTGGTCCATTTTGCCAAATGCCTTGCTGAAGTCTAAGCACATTATGTCCACACCATTTCACTTCTCTAATTTAGTTATTTTAAAAAGACAATAATGTTTGTATAGCATTATCAGTTTTTAACAAACCCATACTGGCTTCTATTAATCCCCTTGTTCATTCATAGGTGCTTTGTATGTGCTCACAAATCCTACACTTGATTATCTTTTCCAGGATTTTCCCAAGTATTGATGTCATGCTGATTAGCCTATAATTCTCTGGATTCATGTATACACACACACACACACACACACACACACACACACATCACATAATAATGTTAGAAGTTTTTGATCTTGTGCAGTTGCATTAGCTGTCCAGGGCCACACATAACCAGTGGGCTGGAGGTTGGTCACACCTGATCTAGAATAAGTACAATGTTGCTATGACACAGTTCTGAGTGATACATATAAAGTACTTTAAAATTAAGTAAATCAGCTTTCCAAAACATGTGGTGGAGTTCTAAAGTTTGAGATCAAAGTAGTGAATCAAGTTTCACTGATATCTAAGTGACTGTGGACACTTGTATCAAAGAAAGGTCAAAGAAAGTATCTTAAAGAAAGATCCACATGTAACAGGTCTACTCATAGCAAGATATGTAGTTCATTGCTAGAAGCACTCCTTAAGTTGCCAAAAGACGGAAGAATATTAGGATAATTTGATATGTTTTGTTCATATAATAAACTGTTAAAAGTTCAGTTAGCAAGCATGTGAATTGCATTATTTTTCTTTCTATTTAGTGTTTGAACTTTACTATGTTATCTAACCTGGAATAGCCATTTTTTTGGACTTTATAATCCATGAAAAGCCTTGGTTAACGTTTGGTACTGTGCTATATACATAGTAATGGGAATTGAGATAGTTAAGTTAGGAACTGGGAGCTTCTCCCCTTAAGGGAATGCATCATGGTAAATGTAGTTAAGGTATCATGGGAAATATAGTCCATGTCATGTGGTCACATCTGTAATCCTGATTGGTCACTGGATTGACCCTTGGTTGGGCTGGGGGAAGCCTTTGTTCCCTTTCCTTGCCTGGACCCAGCAGCATGCTGGCTTCCTCCGCTCTATTGATATGGGATAAAAAGAACTGTCTTTTTACACTATGAAGTCAGCTATGCAAAGAATTGGACATTGGATGGATCTCGACATAACCGTGAGTTATTTTTGAGGATGCCTTATAAACCAATAAAGAAACTTTGTATGGAAGCCTTTGTAGAGTTATCTGTCTGTCTTTCTATTCAGCAAGCGAATAGAAAGACAGAACAGGTACAATATGCAAGGCTAGGAAACTGAATCACGGGGAGAAGTGGGTGCTCAAAGATTCCTTTTTAAATTCTATGCTCTGTACTTTGTGCCTACTCAACATTCTTGATAACAGGATAGCATTGCCTCAGAAGTTGGAAGAGGAAAGTTATCTTTGTTATTTTAGTTATCTCAGAAGAAGATAGGAGTTGATTCATAGAGGCCAACTTTCACAGATAAATTAGGACAGAAAACAGCCTCCAATGGATGGATAACTCTACATCAATGCATTGCGCTACTCCTTTCATTACCATAGAGTCTAAAAATTACATTTGAGGAAAAGATCAAATTGACTTCCTATGAGGACTGAACAGTGCTTCAGTCCAAATACAACATGTTTCAGAATGCTCAGAATGATGCACATAACACCTGTCTGCAACTCCTTAAACCAAATATGTGCTTTCATGGGATCACACTGCGGTTGTAGAAGGCAACCCCATAATCCTGGGAAAAAATAGAAGTGCTTTAAGGAGCTTCTTACTTCATAGTTAAACTTCTTACATTCTTCACAAGATTCCACAAGGTTGTAGAACACATGCTGATTACTTGTATGGAGCTGTGTAGCTAGCTAAAGACTAGATGAAGGCTACACATGAAATGAAATGAGATGGTGAAAGATCAACTCTAATACAGTTTGAGAATCAGCCAGAAACATGTTTTCATGCCGGTATAGAATAGCAAGCAACAAAACAGTTCCTTTCACCAATAACAAGCCATGTCTTAATAGAGCAATTCCATCTCCTTTTAGCAAGGAAGAGTACCATTTGTTAGAAGTCATGTTACGATTGCTGAAGAGGCAAAAGAAAAGGAAATATCTAATTTTGCTAGGTAGCAGAAATACTCATCACAAGTGTGCAGTTTATAGTTTTTGCTGCAAATAATTTTCCTGAGTTTGAAAAGAAATAAAATGTTTCATAAATTAGTGTAGATATTTTGAAGCGTCATCAAATCAGATTTGACTTCTACTGACTGCTAAAGTATACCTATATATCTATATACCATGGATGGCTGGTTGGATGGATGGGTGGAAAGGAGGGAGGGAAGGAGGGAGGGAGGGAGGGAAGGAAGAAAGGAATAGATTTTTTTCCTGGGAACTTCAAAAAAGCAATATTGATTTTTTTTTTAAAAGAACATATAAACATTTATCAGAAATATTTATATTGTATAGAAACAATAACTGGGATTTTACAAAACTTAAAATTTCTGTTATAACTAAACACTCTCATATTTTACTAATACCCTGAGTATAATGGGTATATGCTTTTGACAGGCATCTTGTCAAACTGTAAGGTAAAGATTAAAGGAGTCCTTGTGAGTTAACTCCACTAGTCATAGTTGATTTTAGGGGATGGTGTTTCTAGGCCTTTGAGCCAGTGCTGTCCCAAAATGTTTCCGCAGTCATGTGGCCAGCATGACATGATGTTACAGCGCAGAGTTTGTAGTAAAACACAAACACTATTACTTCTCAACGGAGTACCTATTTATCTATTCAAATTTACATGGTTTCGAACTGCTAGATTGGCAGGAGCTGAGGCGAATAATGGGAGCTCACCCAGTCACATGACACTTGGATCTCAAACCTAGGCTGTTAGCTTTCCAGCTGACAAGCCCAGCATCTTAACTGCTGAGCCATTGCACCTCTCCAACTGTAAAGAAATTTAAAATACTGTTGTTCTAAAGATAATAGCACAACAAAAAATTTGTATTCCTCTGGATTCAAGTCAATTAGGATTTGAAACACAACCAAGCAATACAATCCAGTAAATAACTCCTATATGCTGGTAACAATCACCGTGCCCATGACAAAATTTGATGCCATCAAATTGGGCCCAACTCTTAGCAACTATATGGATAAAAACCTTCCATCACAGCAATCCACAACTTTTTCAGGTATATTTCATTGATATATTCACATATTTCATTTACATCAAAGTATGTGAGTTTTGGCTTGCTAATCACTGCTTTAAAGAAGCAATATATTTTTCTTGCAATCCATGGTTCTATTATTGATTTTTCCAAAATCCTTAATTCAAATTCAAATGTTTTTGTTTTCACTTTTATCCCAATATACAGGTTCATAACCTTACACTACCACTGAGAAAACTATGGCTTTAACTATTCTGATCCTTGTTGTCATAGAAATATCCTTCACCCTTATCTAAATTTGTCACTGCCTTTCTCCCTTGGATTAATCTCCTCTTTACTTCTCTAGCATGCTGTCTATCTTTATCTATTACTGAGTCTCAGAAAACAAAACAATATACCACCTTCACTTCTTCATTGTCAAATGCAAATTCCCCAAGCAGGCTGGTTAAGATTCATTTAGTTTTCTTATTAAATATTAACCCACATTTTTTGCTATCTATTTTTGCTTTTCTAAGAGTAGTTCCTGAGCTGTTCCTTTCACCAAGTAAGCGAAAATCTAGTCTTCTAAATCTTTGTTTTCAGTTAAGCATATTGTGCTGCATATTTTCAATTCTTAATATTTGACTTCTAATTCTGAATCCACTTGTCCCCACTTAAAATTTTACTATGCTTATATTCATCGTAAAATTAAACAAATAGGGTAACATTGATATTTATCTCATTCTCTTTCCTATTCTGTACCCTTCTATTTCTCCAAATTCAATCTTCACAGTATCTTCTTTTTCATTGTAATGGCAGGTGGTGCTTAACTATGTTTTAAGTTAAAAAAAAACTCTGTATGATATTGATCATATTAAACAACTGAAGCTAAAAAGCTACCAAAGCCTTTATGACAATGATTGAAAAAATGTCCACACATGACATCTATATAATTTGTTTTACTTAATATATATTCACAGTATAAGAAAATAGAAAACCAGATTTGGGGAGGAGATAAATGCAAAAGAATATAGAGATTCAACTGAAATATTTCCTAGAAATGGAAATTCTGAATCAACACTGACCAATGCACTTCATCATAATTATCAGGACATACTATTGCCAAGGGATTTATAAAAATCCCACTCAGCAAATAATTGCCTTGCTGTTAGGAGATAGTCAAGAGTGTTAACATACTGTCACAGACCAGAATTTAGTCAGATATTCAACATTCAATTACTCTTGCTGAGAACAGAAAAAAAGCATGATAGTTTTTCAAACCACTACAATTATCCACAAGAATTCCACTGAACATTCTTGCTAATCTCCAGCTAGAAAGGTAGGTTATAGCTGTAATTCTGATAAGAGATATGATAGAAGAATCATCAAAGATGGGGAAGGTCCTGATGTCAGCAGATCATGCCTATCTGACTAGAAGAAGATCAGAAGAGAAGAGACTGGCATTCTGCTGGTCTAAGTGATCACTAGTTAAGTGAAAATAAAGGGAAGGGATTTAGGGACAGCTGAGGCCTAAGTTAGAAGAAACTCCTATGGCAAGCAAGAAAAACATTAACATAAAGAAGACCTGTTCTAGAGTTGTATATACATTTTAATGTAATCTTTTAACTTTACCAATATTCAAATGTAATGATAAACAAAATTAACAGTACTATATGAAAATGGAGAAACATCAGTTTTTTTTCAGTCAAAATCCAAGCAATCTGTTATCTATGGGAAAATTTCACATTTTATGTTTGTACCCAAAACTTAAGGATTGATCTAGGATTCTGATTAAATGCAACTTGGATATGTAATATTTATATTTAATGAACTTTTTGTCATGGTTATTACAATTGTATTATCCCAAAAGGGATAAGTAGATCTGTATTCTTATAGTTATGCTATTTATAGTATATTTTTTATTAGGTTTATTACTTGTTTACATGTACGTGATACCTTTTTAACTCTATCTAAATATGGCTATTAATGTTGATTTTTTTTCCCTAAAGAGGAGCATTTTCATACATAGACAGGTTTAATTTTATTGATGTTCAGTCAATTTTTCCTATAACCAGTCACACACAGGAAATGTTTGTTGCTTAAGGCTAAGATCTGCTTGTTTGATTTCTTATGTACAGATATCTTTTGGTATATTTGAAAATTTCTCTTGATCTTAATAATAATTGCATTTATGTAAGAGATATAACGTGGCATTCACTTATCTAGACATAAAATTAGATGAGTCAAATTTGCTTAATAAAAATGTAATCTAAATTTTATAGTTTTATTTAGATATTTAAATATCATGATGTCTCCATACCTAAAAAGTTCAGAACTGTGCAAGCCATGGTGTCCTCTGTGACATTCTACGGAAGTGAAAGTTGGACTTTGAAGAAGCAACATGGGAAGGATATTGACATTTTTGAACTTTGGTATTGGAGAAGATTTCTGAGAATACTGTGGACAATTAAGAAAAAAAACAAAAGGAACATCAAATAAATCAACCCCAAATTCTGATCTGAGCAACAAATGACCAGATTCAAATGATCGCGAACATATAAGCAGAGATCTAATGCTGGGAAAGGTGGAAGGAAAGGTAAGAGAATAACCAGCAGCAAAATAGATGGCAATTAATGCTCCATTTGGAGCACAAAGAGAACAGGTTAAGGATAGCCTATCAAGGAGAAACTCTATGCATCTGGTCTTTAGGAGCTGAAAATGACTTGATAGCAAAAATAATCAATCAAATCATTTTTTATCTGTTTCCTTTATGTCTCCAGATGAAGAGCATTTTCTCAATAATTGTTCAACTACCATTTAAATATCCACACTGGAAAATTGCATTTTGCATGTTGGCATTTTCAAGTTAAGGATCTATTCAAGCGACCATGCCCATATTTCCCAAACATACTGAGCAAAGCAGTCTTTAAAATTGTAATCTGCATTATGTTGAAATAGCATTTCATTTTTTAGTTTAACATTTCTCCAGTTACTCCATCTATACTTACAGCATTCCCATTTTCCAAAATCTTCCCAATATTTATATTGATTTTCTTTTCAACATTTTAAAAATATTTTTATGGCATTCCTTCTGATTTCATCATTGATATCACAATTTTTCCCATAGAAATCTCTAAAATACTCAATTTCTCCTCAAATTCTTTCATCATTATTAATTCAGTTATAATGTCAGTCATTCTACTGGAACATCCATATTTAGCTCTCTTTCCCATACAAAACCATTTCTATTTTCATAAAAATGGGCCTGAATTTACTCTGCTTCTTTACTCTGCATTTAATTTAAAATCTTTGTTGCTTGCTTTGGCTATATTCTCTTTAACAGTCCTTTTCATATCTTTATATTTTTCTTTCAGCCCCAGTTTCGCAGTGATCATTCTCTTCAATATACATGTTCTCATCTATCAAACTTCCTTTTTATACTTTCCATCAGTATAACTTCACACACTTTTCGGGCATTCAGTAACTTAATTATCTTTACTCAGTTCCATCCTTGCATTTATATTCTATTTCTTTTGTTAGAAGATAAATCTATCTTCAAATATTTTTTCATTGAGGCTTCATATTTTCTTTTTTTACAGTTGTTCTACTTTTACTCTTGTTTAGGCATTTTTCAGTACGTCAAAAGTGAGCAATCAAAACTCGCAAAATGTCCTGAGGGCTACGCTCTCACTCTAGATGGGTCTAAACATCAAAAACCAGTAGTGTTCAAAGAATCCTAGCCAAGAAACACATCAAGATCGAACAACAGACTGAGCAAAAACTGGGGAGGCGGGTCAAGGAGGCGGGTCCTCAGAACTTTGTTCAGCCTATTGAAAAGCAAGACGGAAGCATTACCCTGGCCCGGGTGCTCGGAACAGCACACTGGAAAATTGGATCAACAGTCATTTCCCCAAAGTTTCCCCCAAAAGAGGAAGAAGGAACAAACCAGGCAGAGTTTAGATTTTAAGATTTTACCCAATTATATATCCTGTATTGCCATGTAGCATTTTAAGTATAATATATTGATTACTTTTATTGAGTTATTTAATAGTGGAAAGCAATGTGGGCACATCATTGTTGTTTTCAGTTTTCAAAAGGCTACATTAGCCAATGTAGCTATAATGAACAACTTAGCTATTTTAAATCTAGAAACAGAGTGAAAATAACTTCTAGCTGCAAGGACATTACTTAATAAAACATCAAAACTAAAATTCTAAATATTTTTGTACTTATTCTAATGCTACTACTGCTATTAATAGAAGCATTTGAATCAATATTTTTAATAGATCAAAATTTTTGAAAAGCAGAATTACAACATAAACCTTACTGAGAAAATTAGGAAAGACACATATATAACTCCAAAACAAGAAAAAGAAAGATTACATTAATTTTTCACTTTTGTTCATTCAAAGTCCAAACACTATAGTTGAAGACACTTCTAAAGAAACAGTTGAACAAAACGTTTATTAAAAGCTATGCTCATTTATGTTCAGCCAATGAAAACCTTAACTCTAAAGTGTAGTTTACCAATTAGGGTGTTTCCTACTGTTTTTATTTTAAAATGGGTTATTTGTTTTCCCATATTTGATTTATCATAAAAATAAACTTTTTATGCAGTCATTACCAAAATAATAAAATAGGAATAGTTTGTGAGGAAAAATGGTTCATATTTTTGCTAACAAAGTTTCTTTTGTTTCTAATAAAAACAAATAAAGAAAAAACACTAAGTAAATTCAAATTATCTTTTTCAAATCTTGTCAAACCAACAGAAATAAAAATATATTTTTGTACTGTATGTATAGGTGATTTTTCAGTGCAATTATTTTGCACAAGGCAACCAGTAGGTGGAGCAGATAACATAATTTATGACTTGGGAAACATTGGCAAAGATTTTATAGCAGGTTTCTTCATAATTACAGGGATCATGAAGAAAGAATTTTCTTCAAACAAAGGAAGGCTTAAATGTGTTAGGTGTTACTTGACTAGTTATTGAAACCACAGATAAACGAAGAACGTTGATTAAAAAAAGCTCAATATTTTATAAGTATCAAGTTTTAGAGCTTGTCATTTATTTCTCTAGGCATCATCCTCTTGTAATGTGAGTTTTAATCAAAGTACAATTCTGCTTCTATTTTTAACTTCTTTTCATGCTTATTTAATACCAGCTTTAAGCACACTGAAAAAGGAATGCAAAGGAATATAGAAAATCTGTATACTATAATGGATGCAAAAAATTTCATTTTTTTTGAATAATATTTGCATTAACATGCTGTCCACAAGATCATAGTGAATGTGTAATACCTTTCAATTTTGCAAAAATAATTGGGCATGTGGGGGGAGGTTAAAAATTGAAATACTAGTTCTTAAGTAGTATCTCAATGAATACATTATATTTGTAGGCACGGTCATGATTTTTGCATGCTTATTCCCCAAAACCTAACAAATGAAAACTGCACTAAATTTGTTTTTGAACTTTTCTTCCAAACCATGTAAATCATTTATATTTAATTTCCACATTAACCTTAAGGATAATGATCTTCTGCCCTGAGTCCAGTTTTCCATTTTTTTCTATTATTTGAGGTTATTATATATTCTAGTTAAAGTTTTAAAACAACGTGACGTGTTTTTTTGCAGGGTGATTATTTTCACAGTACTCTTTCTGGCAGCATATGAATAATTCATTCTTAATAATATTCATGTACTAATTAGTCTTTTCTTCTGTTTCTTCACAAACAAACCTTGATTTCACTAAATTTACAATTAAAATAACTAATTTCTACTAATCAGTTCACTTTCCCATAATTAATTGCCATGCAGCTTATATAAACAAACTCCACCATTACTTATTCATGATTGATGTGACAGAGAGAAAAAAAGAGGGTGAGACAATTTTGGTTATGAAAGCATTTGGCATTGTGATTGATCCTTGATTGTAGGAATGATACTTGTTAAGTAGCAAGTACACATGCTATTTAATATAACCCCCCCCCCACTAATTCTCAATAATAAATTTACTTAATAAAGATTGAAATAATTGTGCTGCATTTCCTAAATATAAATAGGTGGTACCTACAAACATTAATTTCCACTGATAAGAAATCAGGATTAAAAAGAGGAATACTTCCCATATCAAACTACTTTTCAGAATTAAAACGTATTTCTGAGGGAGTAACTAAATTTGTCTGAATACTTTCAACAGCAATAAAGAAGCAATGAAAGTAATTGTGTGGAGCCTAAAGAGTTCTCCGATAAGTTTTTAAAAGACATCTTAGACTTACAATTTAAGTCAAACACTACAATGAAGGTATGTAATTCCGATCTAAACTTCAGTTCAATTAAATTTTTTTAAAAATCAAATAGCTCTTTGGCTTAATAACTAGCTTTTGACAACTGAGATAACATAACAATAAGCCAGTCAAAATGAGTTTCTAAAGTGAGGTTGTGCCCTTCCTGTTGTGTTATCACAGTGGCAGATCAAACTGCTGACTTGGGCTCTTTCTGCCAGCCATGCTAATGCTGTCTCTATGAAGTTGCTGTCACACAGCAGTCATGGTACCTGCTCTCGCCTATAGAAATGCACTAAATTGAACTCGAAGTAGTGCCTTTGTGATATCTTTTCAACAAGTCATGTCCCATTCAGCCTGCTAGTTTATCTTTGTCAAGCTAGGGGTCCCAGTGGTTTGCATGAGCTGTCAGGGACAGGTACACCAACCTGCTGAGTGCTAAGGAGGTAATGCATCTTTCGAGCTAGGTAATCCTTTTTCTTTTTTTCCCTTTCAAGAGCTTTTTTCACCTCTTCTTTCTCCTTCATCTCTGCAAACTCTTCTAGTTCTTTCCTGCATCAAAACAATTTTGCATATTACTTGTTTTGGAAAAGTAGATGATTATAAAAATAAAAACAGCAACCCTTTTTCATAGCCTTTCTCTCCCAGTGATGATTTGCTGATTTTGTTTATTGAAGTCATCAACTTCAGAACCTGCTAAGTCGATTTAGCAATGCAGACCTCATACTGTTAGAACAAAAGCAAGACAGCCGCATTCTATCAGTGTGCTGTAATGACTGACCTTTCTGTGTGATTCAGCTACATGTATGTTTTAGATGTTTAGCAAATGGAAGACTGGAGGGTCACAGATAATAGAGACATGAATATGTTTTATCCAGATTAAAAAAAATCTTCCTCAGAAACTAGATATAAGGATTCTAATTTCACGCATTCTGAAATATAATGTTCTAATTTTGGGGAAGAACTAAGAAAAAGAAATAAAATATTCTATGCAATGTTAGAACTGGAAGGAATCATACAGTACTGGCATGTTTTTGGAAGGGTAAGCAGCATAACAACAGAGTACACTGATCTTAAAATGAAATAATTTAGAGGAGTATGCAACATATATATATAGTAATGGTTATGGGCAATTTTTAGGGCTTACAAGCAAGGAAATATCTGACTCCTATTATTCAATAAATCTCTGTCCATTTTTCTGTGATAGAAAAAAAGAAATAGAAGATAGGATAGAATTCTATGGGAATTTGACATTATAGCTAGTTTATAAATGAAGAAAATTTCAAATAGCAGGACTGAAAAGATCTTTTCCAGGGGCATTGTAGAACTGTTCTTAGATCAGATGAATTCAGGGTCTAGTTCAGTAAAAATACAAAGGACATCTTGTGGATTCTCTTTACCTCTTTACTCATTAAGTCTTTTCTATTTTGTATTAAAATATTGTACAGAATATTTATAGAAACATTGAAGTGACTTGAAGATTAAATGTGAATACTACTATTGGTAATACTGTATAATGGCTTGTCCCTTCCTGCACACATATAGCTGTACACATACATATCAAAGTAATAGTTTAATTAACATTTGTTGGTAGTGGTATTAAGAAAGAGCTAATTTAAATTAACCTTGTATGTGAAAGACATAAATTTTGCTCAGTGAAGTATGTAGATTTAATAAATGTTAATTAAGTATGTTATGACCTTTTTCTGGGCATCTTACATAAAATGCAGTATTAAAAATAATTCACTTCCTGTAGGGTAAATATTTATAATACTTCCAACATATTCCAAATCAATTAAAAGCAGCAGATGCAATCAACATTCCATAGAACTTTGTTATTAAGTTCTGTAGAATATTGATTGCATCTGATAAGTAAAGCTAGTATATTAAAATATACTAGATATAGACAGATGCCTATTAATAATAATAGGGACTCTGTTATTAATAGGCATCTGTCTATATCTGGTATATTTTCATGTAGTAGTTTTAATGTACTGCTTACTATAGAGCTCTCAGAGCTGAAGAAGCTTCTTGGATGAGAAGCGAAACATCTTCAAAGAAAAATAGATTGTCCAGTTGCCTCTTGAAAAAGCACCTTTGAAACAGATTTTTTTCTAAGCATATATTAATGATATCATCACACTTATTGATCTTTGATCTCTGAATGTCCCAACCACTTTTTATTTACTTTCTCAGTACATTCCCATTTATCAGATCATTATTTAAATAATCAGAATTATTTTCCTCCTTATATATTGCATTACATTAATTCAGAATATTGCAGAATTCTTCCCAAATCTGATCTTTGGTTCTTCATTATCATAATTCACTAGAACATGAAACTAGCAGTGAAGTGTGGATTCCAACTTTCATATCCATCCAAAATCTAGATGCTATCAATTCATACTTTCTGAACTTAGCTTCTATACCTTTTTCTTTTCTCTTTCCCTTTTTTCTTTTCAACTTCACTCTACAATCAGATTACTTTCATTCAATCTTATTATAACTTTTCCCCCTTGACTTGCTTCACAACCTATTTCTCATTTATTAATTTCATTAATTAATTTCATTAATTTCATTAATAGTGTTTACCATTTACTTTTTTTTACATTCCAAGTTGCAAATGGGCCCACATATATTGATTGCTTCGCTGATCATGACATAGGTCAATTAAGTCATAGCACACAGTGCTTCTAATAAAATTGATAAGATAGGAATATATTATCAGCCTTAACAGGACCAATAATATAGACAATATTCTCCACTAATGATAACAATAGCACTGGTCAGTGATAGCATAGTTTGACCAATACATTATAAGCACAACAGAAGCTTGGGTTTACCTCAAGCATTCTAATATTATTCTATGCAAGCTAGGATCTCTAATTGAGAAAATTAACATAGTGCCCAACTTGAAGGCAATGTATATGGAGAAAATTGTGAAGTAAAGCAAAAAGAATAAACATGGATAATATCACCTTATTTTTTAAAAGTTCTGAAGAATTAAAGCTTTTAATTAAATTAAAGGTACAGGATTGAATATTTCTTTAAGACATTGAACCCACAACATAATACTGCACCAAACTGCAAATTTTCTATGTTCTGTTGATAAGGAAGGGACCGAATGGGGTACTGATAGCTAGAAGGAAATACAAGATTGAGAGGGTCTTGGATAAGATAGACTCACTATAGTACTTTGATAGAATACTCATTCTTACTGGGACTTGTAGAAGTTTCACAGCTAACTACATGCTCATGGCAGGTGGTAGAATTATTCAAACAAATATTGAAACATGTGTGAATCAACTATGTCTAGCCAAGAACAGGAGCATATGCAGCCTGCTGCAATTCTAAATATTTCAACTGCTGTGATGAGATATATTTATGTCAAGATTGCAATGTGGGAAAAATTCTATCAGAGGTACATAACACTTCCTAAAAATCTACATGCTGTTGTGTCTTTTTTTAAATTAAATATTAACCCATGGTGCATAGTATATGAACACATGCTAAGAAATCTTGCACATTTTTCCTCTAAATGTTCAAGGTAAAAGTAAAACAAAACAGAAATGAATTAAAGATAGAAGAAGATATATTATTCTGTTTTGATCTCAGGAATTTTTTTTGTTGTTGCCGCTTACTGCTAAAGGTTCCTTAAACAATATTTCATACAAGGTTACTTATGAAACATACTGACATTTAAAAATCACCATGCTTTGCTTTTGCAGCAGTGTAATTTTTTTTCAACATAAGATTAAATTGCAAAATAAATGAATTACTTAGAGTGGCATGGCCCCCATTTTACCACACTTCTCTTGAAAATTGCTTATTAATATGAAAAAAGAAGTTGGAAAATAGCCTGTTTTACTTTATGCATAGCCTTTTGAGGTCTTAGTGCCTGAAGACCTGGAGTTCCTGCACATTTTAGATTGTGTTGGCAAGTGGGTACACTGACCTTTTTGACCTGCATCTCAAGGCTATTATTAATCGCTAAGTAACCTGGTAAAGCCAAACAAATTTGTTTCCATTGAAAGGATCTCTATCTGTGTCTGAGAATTTGTGCCGTACCAAATCAACCTCATTAACTGTGTCCACTTTTGACAAAGAACTAGGAGTTGGAGAGACTGGTGACCTTTCTTTGTCCTTAAAGAGCACAGCTCAGCCCTAAAATGTGAATAAAATGAGCACTTTTGCAACAATATTATTAAATATAAAACATTCCCAGGTTTTTAAACAATTACACCTGTCAACACTGGTGCACGTATCTCTTATTTAATAATTTTCATTTTTTATTGCTGATTAATCTTTGATCACTTTGACTAGCTAATAAAAAGCATACAAAAGTATAGCTGTACATATTTCACAGACACACTATTTTTGTATTATGCTATTCTTCATAGATTTTCCAAGTGCTCTTTATTAACTGTGAAATGTTACACTATCCCAAAGGACGTACTTAATAATACACATGCAAAAAATGTTATGTATAACGAACATAACTCTAACTCTGATTATATTTGAGAATTGAGGGCTTTTCTTCAAGTATAGAATATGGATAGTTCTTATAACGTATTCAACAGTTTTCTGCTTGGAAATCTGATGATAATCCAAAGCCTTTTCTCTTGTTCTTCTTGATTTTAATTTTTTAAATTCATAGTATAGGAAGAAGAACAATATGTATGTTCCCACATGGACATACATACAACATACAAAACATATTTAAACTATTCTAAAGTATCATGAACTCTTAATCACAATTTCTCATTGATAAATGATTAAAAAGCATATTATTCCTCCATTCCACCTCACCCCAGAACAATATAAAGCTTGAATTCTGCCAAGGCAATCTACTAAAATAAATGATAGTTTTTACTTTTGGATATCATTAGA
The DNA here is from genome assembly GCF_049901715.1 of Pseudonaja textilis. Taxonomy (NCBI): domain Eukaryota; kingdom Metazoa; phylum Chordata; class Lepidosauria; order Squamata; family Elapidae; genus Pseudonaja; species Pseudonaja textilis. Next base: position 49,128,695 of record NC_141990.1, on the reverse strand, counting down.
ATGTACAAATTCAAAGTATTTTATTTATTTAGGAAATTTATATGGTTGTGTATGGGCAATATATAAACAAACAACAACATCCATAGTAAAAAGCCCATATCGGGAACCCAAATTTTTCTGATAGAAATTACAATCAATATGGGCCCAATGCCCCCACAAAGAACCAAATTTTAGTGCCTTTCTGAAAACTAGCAGGATGAGGACTAGCCATGTATTGGTGGGGGAAAGAGAGAAGATGATGCAGTGAAAAAGGCTCACTTACTGTGTCCTATCACTAACATTGTTCCAAGAAAGGGACTCAAAGCACATCCGTCATGCTAAAGCATGTGGAGAAAATGAGTGCTGTTGGGGTAAATTAGCAGAACAAAAATCTGTAAATATAAATTTACAGAACATCATACTTCCTCAGTCTGGTTCGTCCAGATGCACTGGACTTCATTTCTTTTTATCTCCTAGCTGTAGAAGCTACTGGTCATACTAACAGCGAAGGAAAGGAAATAAACAGCTGGTTGAAAAATAAAGTAATATATAGATTTAGTTACAGAATGGACACAATGCTAGAATAGATATTACAGAAATGTGAGGGATTCTCTTTTTCTATAAGGGTTCTAGACAATAGGGATCTTATATGTCCACATCAAAAACCCTGGGAGTTTTGGAATAATTTAGAGGACATAAAGCCATAAAACTGAAAACTGCAATAAAAGCATAAAATATACAACTACAGCCAACATATTAATAGCCAGATTTAAGAATTAAGATACAAAAGCATGATGGAACAAAATCATTTCAAATTTCTTCTTAAATTCCCACAAGGACGAAATTATTTTTCTTTTGAGAACGAGCAAAACTATTCCACAGAATTGTGGCAGGAACAAAAAAAGCACATTTTTGAGTGCTCACACCTTTAGCTTCACTCCATAGCATGACCCTTTGCAGGTGTTCTAATCTTGACCCAGAACTTAACATTTCTCTTCTAAGGAACATTGACCAAAGGAAGCTAAAGCAAGAGTTCAGAGGTTTTAAAAGACAGTCCCAGGAAAAGATGCCATCCATTACAGCTGCTGTAACAACGGGATCCAAGCAGTACCTTGTGTAACATTTTCTGTCACACACCAAATCCTTAAAGAAAAGCAAGACTGTTCTTGTTTGTAATTTATGGATCCCAACATCTGGCATCCCATCTGTTTTAGCAGAACTATTTCTGGGATGTGTATTAGCTATATTGTTTCCAAGAATCACCAACTGGAACATCATTTGCAATGCTATTAGATAGGTTCCAGTGATATCCTTCTGATTAGAAGGGCTTTCTTCTGATCATGCCTCAGTAACAACAGCTAGCCAATCAAACAGTCTGAAGTCAGACCATGACTCAAAAGTAGCCAAACAACATCCACACTCATTTGCATCACATAAAAAGGTATTTAAAGACCAGCGCTCTGAAAGATGAGCACAATTCAAAGCGCATTGACAATGTCTCCTTGAATGGTGATGAAGCGTCCGCAACCAAATTGCCAAGCTCGGAGCTCAGACCAACAGTCCAACTACCAACCCGAGCTACTTATATTCAAAAACATTTCAGAAGAGCTTTCTATTCCACATTTAATACAAGATCCTGCTCAAATCCATGTTTGCCACTATGTGCTGTTTCTGGACAACAATTTTTACAGGTGCAATTCAAGGTGCTGGTTATTACCTTATAGCCCAAAATGGGATGGGAGAAGTTAACAGTTTGGTATTACCTTAGGGTACCTGTGTATTCCACCATATCAGATAGGATAGATGCATGTCAGGTCCCTTCCCTTAAATGTTGCAATATAGTGGGGCCTGGAAAACATGTCTCCTCTGTTGCTGACCTTTTGATCTTTTTACTAGAGATCCCGCAGGCCCCCTCCCTCCTTGTCTTTCTGAAGCCTTGAACAGTTGGCTTTTCCTATAAGAGTTAAGGTAGCATGGAACCCAATAGGACAGTGTGGGGGTGTAGGGAAGAGTGTGGCCCTGGTATGCCATGAATTTTTATTGCGTTCTCACTATTTTTTATATTGATGGTTTGGAATTTCTGTTTATACTGTTTTGTCTACAGACCATTTGTTGTGGTTGTTACAATATGGAGGATATTAAAGTTTAAATAAATAAACAGTCTAATACCTTTTTTAAAAAAACCATCTAAATTACTGGCCATCATATGTGAAATCAGAAGTTTATCTATGAATTTAGTAAAGCATTTTTTTTTGAAGATGAATCTGTCTCCATTAGTTTCAATAGATGGTCTTGACTTCTGACATCAAGAACATGATCTACTGAAGTGCTCCTAGTGAAATATTCCCTAAACTCTTGAAGCTTTGTTTTCTTTCAATCTGCTTTTCTACCAGAATAAATATTATTTTCCTGCTTAGCTTTTGTTCTGCAAACAAAATAATTTCTCGGTATTTACACTCTATATACAACACACATTTCCCATCCATCTCAAAAATAGTGGATTGTGACAGTTCAATTATCCTGACAATTACTTAGGAAAATCTATAGCAGATTAATCTGATCTATTATAGAGCTAGACTAGATGGGATTAAATTGCATGGTTGGCCATCATTTACTAAATAGCAGCTAGGCATAAAGGTGAATTAAAACATTCTCTCTGTCTGCATATGCATGTATCTCTCATATGGGGTTGATCTTAAACCATCCTTATATTGGGGCAAAAATCTGCTATGGGGAAAGTGGGTATAGGAACCAAGAAGCAATAAACCAGGAATTCTCCAAATTTGTAGTACCATGAACTTTTGAAATGATATATGAATGTGTTGGCTGTTCCTACTCTAAAGACTCCTGGAGGCCTAAAGTCCATGTTAATCCCCAGGTTTTTCTTTAATGGCCTTAAAAAGCAATACCAGCTCCACATATTTATTTATAATGACAGTTTTGCAAATAATTTTAAGCCCACATACCTAACTTCTATGAGAATGGATGTTTATTAAACTTATATCCTCTTTTTATTAGTATATCAACACATTAAATCAGCTAGGCATTAGATAGAATTAATACATAAAAAGAAATGCATTATTAAGGTGATCCATTTTCTTCAATATTATGTGTATTTTATATAAACACACGCACATACAGGTTGTTAGGAATATAAGTCACTTAACAGCTATTTGGGTTAGAAATATATATACCAGGATAAACATTTTCGTACTATGTCTTTAAGAGATTGCAAAAACTGCAATTGGGTGTGGTTTTTCAAACAGCCATAAGATGGAGCCAGAAACCTGGATTGTTTTAGTCTGAGTCTCAGAAGAGAGTGTGAGTGTATCTCTGTTTCCTTCTGTTGGAAAGTATTGCCGTTCCTCCATTTCTTCTAATTGACTGATATTCCTGGATTTAATGTAAGTCTGATACTGAACTGTTTTTGACACTGGACTTTGATATTTGGATTATCCCTGGATTGAAAACTGACTGATTTAACTTGTGAATGACTTTGGATTGCTTGTTTGGACTTTGCTTAACGTTTCTGGAAGTAAAAACCTACATTTACTGTACAGTGTATCTGTGTGCTCTGTGTGTATTATTCTTATACTACTCTCTATATGTCTCCCTGTATGCACTCATTCTCCTAACGGGGAATTACCTCAACACAGGTGAAACTCAAAAAATTAGAATATCGTGCAAAAGTTCATTTATTTCAGTAATGCAACTTAAAAGGTGAAACTAATATATGAGATAGACTCATTACATGCAAAGCAAGTTAGTTCAAGCTGTGATTTGTCATAATTGAGATGAGTATGGCTTACAGCTCATGAAAATCCCAAATCCACAATCTCAGAAAATTAGAATATTGTGAAAAGGTTCAATATTCTAGACTCAAAATGTCCCACTCTAATCAGCTAATTAAGGCATAACACCTGCAAAGGGTTCCTGAGCCTTTAAATGGTCTTTCAGTCTGGTTCAGTAGGAATCACAGTCATGGGAAAGACTGCTGACCTGACAGTTGTGCAGAAAACCATCATTGATACCCTCCATAAGGAGGGAAAGCCTCAAAAGGTAATTGCAAAAGAAGTTGGATGTTCCCAAAGTGCTGTATCAAAGCACATTAATAGAAAGTTATGTGGAAGGGAAAAGTGTGGAAGAAAGAAGTGCACAAGCAGCAGGGATGACCGCAACTTGGAGAGGATTGTCAGGAAAAGGCCATTCAAAAGTGTTGGGGACTTTCACAAGGAGTAGACTGAGGCTGCAGACAGTGCATCAAGAGCCACCACACACAGACGGATCCTGGACATAGGCTTCAAATGTCATACTCCTCTTGTCAAGCCACTCCTGAACAACAAACGTCAGAAGTGTCTTACCTGGGCTTAAGAAAAACAGACATGGTCTGTTACTCAGTGGTCCAAAGTCCTCTTTTCTGATGAGAGCAACTTTTGCATCTCATTTGGAAACCAAGGACCCAGAATCTGGAGGAAGAATGGAGAGTCACATACTGCAAGATGCTTGAAGTCAGTGTGAAGTTTCCACAGTCTGTGTTGATTTGGAGAGCCATGTCATCTGCTGGTGTTGGTCCACTGTGCTTCATTAAGTCCAGGGTCAATGCAGCTGTCTACCAGGAGATATTGGAGCACTTTATGCTTCCTTCTGCAGACGAGCTGTATAGGGATGCTGAGTTCATTTTCCAGCAGGACTTGGCACCTGCCCACACTGCCAAAAGCACTAAAACCTGGTTCAATGACCATGGGATTACTGTGCTTGATTGGTCAACAAACCTGCCTGACCTGAACCCCATAGAGAATCTATGGGGCATTGCCAAGAGAAAGATGACGGACATGAGACCGAACAATGCAAAAGAGCTGAAGGCCGCTATTGAAGCATCCTGATCTTCCATAACACCTCAGCAGTGCCACACGCTGATAGCTTTCATGCTACGCCGCATTGAGGCAGTAATTGCTGCAAAAGTGGCCCAAACCAAGTACTGAGTACATATGCATGCTTATACTTTTCAGAGGTCCGATATTGTTCTATGTACAATCCTTGTTTTATTGATTGCATTCTAATTTTCTGAGATTGTGGATTTGGGGTTTTCATGAGCTGTAAGCCATAATCATCTCAATTATGACAAATCACGGCTTGAACTATCTTGCTTTTCATGTAATGAGTCTATCTCATATATTAGTTTCACCTTTTAAGTTGTATTACTAAAATAAATGAACTTTTGCACGATATTCTAATTTTTCAAGTTTCACCTATACACACACCACCCTACTTTGAGCTTCCTTAAGGCCTACTACAAAATCTGCCAACCACTTCCTCCACTCCTACTCACATTTATCACCTCCTTGCAATGTTTCCTCTAACTTCTGATAAACTGCATGCGGAGGGGAAAAATGTTTTGTGCAGGTTTCCCCAAACCAAGCATAAATCTGTATGCCACAATACAGGAGTAAATTATATATACATGCAATTTGGATATGTCAAAATATTTATGTATTTCTTAAAGTATGGAAACTAGAAAGTATAATAGCATGCCCCATATATGCTTGAAAGTTTTGCCTTCAAGACATTACAGATTCCTGCCAACTGCCCTCTGCCCTTTCTTTGGCAGCATTTTTTAGAAGTGACTTGAGAATCCCTTTTTTATCTAACTGCCCCAAAATCATTTGGTGGCTTTCTGACCAAAGCAGAACTAACACTCAGCATCTCTTGATTTTCAGCCTGACACCTTAACTATCATACCAAACTGGCTCCACATAAATATGCTAATAGATTACAATATAAACTCAGTAGTCACTGATAAACTGCAAGCAATATTTGGTAATCATTTTAACTTTTCCTTCCTTCCTTCCTGCCTGCCTGCCTGCCTGCCCGCCTGCCCGCCTTCCCTTCCTCCTTTTCTTTTTTCTTATTGGATATTGTAATAAAAGAAAAATTTGAAAGACAGAAAACAGATATATTTTAAACATATATACACTTTAATTATATTATTTTAAAATGATTTGTTTTATAAAGTTAACAACAATCATGGAGTTATGTGTCCCAAAACTCAACAGATATTCATTAAACTATTTTAGAGGGAAGAGAAAAACACATTCAACATGTTTTGGAGGGAAGAAGGAAACTCACCCTTTTTGGGAGGGAGGAGAGAAATTAATTTAACCAGTTTTGGATGAAGGCACTCCTTTCTGTACTGGAGACACCGAGTCCTGGAGCAGGTTGGCTACTATTTGGCTATCAGCCTACTGTCTTAAGGAAAAGGACAGTAACTACAGCATCAAGGCATAGATACAGAAATAGAATAGAACAGAATGGAATGGAACAGAGTTGGAAGGGATCTTGGAGGTTTTCTAGTCCAACCCCCTGCTTAGGCAGAAAACCCTATAGCATTTCAGGTAAATGGTTGTTTAATCTCTTCTTAAAAACTTCCAGTGTTGGAGCATTCGCAACTGTTCTGCAGCACAGACTGAGAGAGAACTCCTGTTATGTGGAGTTCTAACTCAGCTACATACTGTGGCAACACCAAGCAATCCTTGCTGCTGGAGTTAAGTCAAGGTGGTGAAATTGTGCAGGTTTCCTCATGAGTTATGAGCCCAGAGTTTTATGGTGATTCACGACTAAATTTGTTATTATTTAGTTTTAAAATGTAATATTGCTCGTGCTTTATTTTATTTTTATTTTGTTTCATATTTCATATCATATTTCTTCATAATTCTTTGAATACAGTAATTAGAAAGCAATGTATAAAGTAGTTTTAATCATGTGTTAAAATGGCTTTGTTGCTAAAATTCAGAAAATGCTTATAAAAACACTACAATTATACAGTTATCAATATTAATGTAGAAATATTTCTTCTGTCCATCGTTTGTCTTTCCAGATTAAGACTTTGGCTTTCTTACTCTAGGCCAGAAGTGGGATTCAGCAGGTTCTGACCAGTTCTGGAGAACCCGTAGCGGAAATTTGGGAGCGGAAGTTTGGAAAACCGGCAAATACCACCTCTGACTGGACATTTTACAATATCGTTCCCCTGCCACGCCCACCAAGCCACGCCCACAGAACTGGTAGTAAAAATTTTTGAATCCCACCACTGCTCTAGGTCCTAGACTAAGCATTTCCCCTGTCCGCAATTTTATAATAACCATATCACTATAATTTAATCTTACAACAAAAACCCTCTACTTTGATAAACCAAATATATTAATATATAATATGTAGGTAATCACATTTATACTCTTAATTGATACAATATTTATGATGCTACACGTGCCCTTGAAATAGGGACACCAAAGTATAACAAACCAGGCTAGCTGCTGGAGTTCATAAATTTTGCTCAGCTTTGGATGAGTTCAAAGAATTGCCATGTAAGAAAAGCCTTACAGAGGGAATTTATCTGATTATGGCAATAATAATTACCCAGCTGTTTATTGCAGATAGAGAAATAATTCATGTAGGCAATAGGCCGTGGTGGCAATGACACTCCACATTTAGTAAATATGCAAACTGTTCACTTCTAATTAACCAAGCTAGAGGATGCCCTTATTAAATGTATAAACTAAAAGTGCTTTCCTGACAAGTGATGAATTGTTACATTGCACAAACTCTTGCCACAGAATTATTGGAGTGAACTTGGGGCTTAACTTCATTAAGAGATCTTGTGGGATAGTTAAATGAGGATGGACAGCATAACAAGGCCAGCCTGACAGCCAATGATATGTTAGAGCTTAATAAAAATGCACCTTTTTCCTTCTTTTCTCCTTACTGTACAGTTGATTCCACTTTAGATAAAGGAGAAGAGTGTAAAATCTATTGCAATCACAGTGTAAGCAGTCACTGAAATTTTAGAGTTGGAATCATGAGCTCCGTAAACTAATGCAAAAACATTAGCCTCAAAATTATTTCTTTACTATTCTTTATAATGGTTTCATTAATGGTAATGTTGCTCAATCTTGGGGAAATACTTTTGAATTTTGATAGAACCTGAAATTGTCCCTGAAAGATATGTATCATAAATGTTAAAAATGTAAAATAATTTGTGTTTTTATTTGCCATTCCTTAACAGACTAAATGCACCACATAAGACATTCAAGGATAGTTTGTTATATAAGTTTAGTTTTCATATTTGGAAAATATATCACTGTTAGTTGAATAAAACGAAATTGGTGAAAAACACTTGTGGCTACACAAAAAAATCCATTCCTAATAATAGCAATAGCACTTAGATTTATATACCGCGTTATAGTGCTTTACAGCCCTCTCTAAGTCGTTTTACAAAGTCAGCATATTGCCCCCAACAATCTGGGTCCTCATTTTACTCTCCTCGGAAGGATGGAAGGCTAAGTCAACCTTTAGCCTGGTGGGATTTGAACTGCCAAATTGCAGGCAGCCAATAATCAGCAACTGGCCTGCAGTACAGCTTTCTAATCATTGCTCTTTTGCAAAAATAAGCATTTTTGACTGTAAAAATTTCAAGTCAAACTTAAAAATTTGTTTCCTACATCCTTAATATGGGAACTGGTTCTTTACTGATCCAAATTAATAAGTGCACAAGAGTTAAACAATTATCCTAAAGAAATAACATTTTGAGCTTATCTATTAATTTTTCCAAGATTTTAGCTGAGTTCAAATATTTTGCTAAGCTACAATATGTTTGGTTTGGTTTGGGTTTAGCATGTTCTATAAACCCAATTACATGCTGCATTCAACAAAAACTAATTAAAATAAAACATGGCTTAGCAGAATGTCTGAGTCCAATCTGTATTTGTACAGCATTTTTTTATTTCTTCTTTTTTTCCCCATGCTTTGAAATCAGTATTGACTCCTAGCAAGTGCCTGAACTGGATTATATTTTAATATTGTGTTTGGTCAAAAGAGAATAGTCACTAATCTTCTGAGTAGATCTAGTCTACACCAGTAGCTCTTGCCTAACAACCACAATTGAGTCTGGAATTTCAGTTGAAAGTTGTTGTGGCCATTATGTAAAACACCCACATAACCATTTCATTCCATTTCAATCCCAATTCTCCTAGTTGCAGTTGTTAACTGAATGGAGAAAAGGACTGCCAGCTGAAATGAAGCAGGTATCTCTTTTGCTCCAAGTGCAGAACAAAACTCCTTCCCTGGGTGGGCTGAATGAGGGTTGGCCTTTGGGATCCAGGTTTCAATTAGCTAGTCCAGCTCAGGAATTCTTCCAGACTCCATGCACAGAAGGACATTTTCAGACAGCCTCTTTGAGAGCAGAAGAGCTGCTTGGCAGAGGGATTCAGTTCCAAGTGGGCGGAATCAATCTGCCAGGCAGCTTTTGGCTGTTGACTTTCCGGAGAAGCCAGGAGGGAAGATTGTAAATGGTGTTCAAATGACAGAATTATATGAAAAAAGATGGATGCACAAGTAAAACTGTTTGATATCTTGATGAAAGATGGATGTACAAATAAAACTGATTGATATCTTGATATTTGAAAAGGACATACAAAAATTAATTCAAGACAATGATTTGGATAATTTCTTTTTTACAAAAGAGATCTGTTAAAGCTTTCAATGATTTGCTGAGAAGAAATAAGAGATCAAAGAAATCAAGCAAGAGGGCATTATTTTAACAGAATAAAAGTTAAAATTGTTAAAAGTGCATGTAAAGAATGTGGAATCAGTTTATTTGATCATGGTTTTAAAATAGTTATGTAATTATTTCTGGTAGCCTTCACAGACTTTTGCTGAGTAGGAATGAATGACAAGGCCTTAGAATTAGAGTTAATAGTAAAGAGATCCGTTATGGGAAGAAGAGTGCATTTGTTCTATCTTAAGAGATAGTTTTTTAATTTAATAAAAATGTACTTGTGATAAAGGGGGAAGTTACTTCTTTATTCTTTTTTGTTCTATTTTCCTTTTTACTTCCTTTTTCATTTTTCCTGCAGTTTTCATTTTTATATTTATTGTAGTTCTTATTAGTTTTTATTTTCCCAATTGTACTTTTAATAAAATTATTTTAAAAAACCTACAATCAATGCTAATGAGAATTAATCTAAAACTCCATCTACACACAGAAATATTTCACGGGAATGAGCATATGTTGTTGGTCCTGTCCAGTGATTTTCTCTTATGAGCATAGTGCCCCCGTTATTCTTCTTACAACTGAGTGAATTCAACAGCTCAGGCAGCTTGTCTACAGTTTCAACAGCTTGGAAAGGATTTTAAGGGAACAAGTGACAAGGGAGCAAAGCACAAGCACCTTCTCCAATTATGTTTTCTCTGAAAAGTCTGAACACTCCTACAGTCATGTTATGAGTCCAATACAGTTGGGAATCTCATGTTTGTCTCCTAAATTCTAGCCTGACCCAATGGTCTCCAGTGTTACCCTATTGCAAATGAAGTTTAATGCCACAAGCCATAGCAAAAAGCTTGTGGCTAACAAGTTCTTATGAAATTAATCTATTTCTAAAATTAATAATATGTTTCAGTTGATTGCATCCAGCAAAACATTAAAGAACAGATAAAACCACTGTGTATTTGAAATAGTAAAAGGGAATCTAAGTGTACTAAAAAAATCCTTTTATGAGTGTTGTAATATTTTCTGAATACTGCCTATCTCTATGAGACGAGTTTTTAATTTCATGAAATCATTTTCTTATTCATAACCCGGGGCAGTTTTTGCATACGAGGCGATAGGTTACAAGTGTACACCTCTAGCAAATGCATACTCAGCCTTTAAATTAATCAAACCAATTTATCTTTTGTGAGAGGCACAGTATCCCTATGAAAACATTATCCTATATATGTGTTACATAAATATAATGACAAAATGGCCTTTCCAGACATCTAGCTTTCTGATCTCACAACTATAACATCAATTATATGTTTCCAAATGGCATTAAATTTCTAACTACATGTTTATTATTTGTATTAACAGTGAATGTTAAACCAGGAAAAATGCCATTATCACTACAATAACAAAATGTACAGTACATTGGTCTATAACAACTCAGCATAATATTTCCTCTGAACAAGAAGGTTAAAGTAAATGTAAATTGTCTCCCAGAGTTTCTTAAAGGAAAAAACAAACCTGCCAAATAAGGCTTCTCCCATTATTTTAACATTAGAATAGGAAAAAAAACCCACACTGAGTGATATATAAAGATACAGATGCTGTCGCAGGTCCTCATGTCCTATAGCCTAAAAAAGCAAAATAAAGCCAGAGAAATAAAAAGGATGGCATTTGAAAAATTGATTTTAAATCAATAGCTAAATTCACCATGGAGGAATAGGGATTAGATTAATCTTGGGCTGGCCCATTCAAGGCAGATTTTCTCAGTGGAGCAGATTGACAATATGTATTCCTTGTCTAAACCTGGCAACTCTACCTACTGAAAGTTAGTACTAATACAGCATAGAATTATCCTAGCCCCATAGTACTTACTGTATCCTTTGCTCAGAATTACAGATCACAAATACGTTGCAATAGCAAACTTTTAATAGTACTGCATTATTCTGCAGATTCACTTGCTCAGGAGGTCCACAATATTTTTTCTACGGAGAGCAATTCTCTGTTTTATGCATTTAAGTTTTGCTCCAATTCAAATAGGTTCAACTGTATCATACTTACCTGCATGCTGATATAAATGACATAATAATTTGAAAACACACACTTAGGTAGAAAATAAAACAGACCAGTTTTCGTACTGGGATAAAGCAGGCAATTCTTTCTATGATGTGTAATTTAATTAGCACTATGAATTATTTAAATCTATTTTAAAGTTACCATTTTAAAATATCTATTTTACCACTCAATACTTTCATTTTACCTGACCATCTCATTATTCAATGCAACAACTTCCAAGTACTTCTTTAGTGCATAATAATTATGGATATATTTTCGTACGTAATAGCCTCGCCATCTTCTTTGAATCTAGCGGAAAAAAAGAGTACATATATTTGCTTCACTGAATGTTGGGGATTTTTGCAATAGAGAAATAACTGCCAACATTATAAGAAATATTTATTTTGTTCTGCAAGGAACATAACTGTTTCAATGCTAGCATGTGTATATATTTGCCTATTCATTTTATGGATACATATTAATATGGATAAAATTATTATACTGACATAAATACATATATTAGTTACTTGGCTACTTGCTGTTAATAATACTGTTAAGATAAATCATTAATATTACATTAAAGTGAAATCAAAGTTGAGAAAGATAACTTAATACATGTAGTGAACAAATGGGCAGTTGTATTTTATATTTTACATTTTGTATTTTATATTTTAAAGTAGCATATTATAACAATATTGGTATATCACATAGAAGCCTACTTTTTCAACTCCATCTGTTAAGAATCATAAGACTTTTCATCCAAACAAATGGGAAGCTAATTAAAATATCTGCTTCACCATCCATCTTTTTATAATATCATAATGTAATTAAAATCTTTTGAACAGATTGTGGGAAGTGGAAGACTGTTCCTGTAGTCCTTCCCCAGTAAAACAAACAAACAAACTCATATCTACCTTAGTAGAATGAAAATACTGATAAGAGATCGTATCAAATATGTTATGAATCAGGATTTGCCTTTATACCATATAAAATTTACTTATCTACCACCTTCAGTCTAGCAGCTTTTCAGAAGGTGGAGGCATATCAACATTCTTAGCTAAAAGGCACTGCTTGTACCTTTGCTCCTTCAAACATTTTCGGTAAAAACTATGTTGTTTAAATAGGCACTGGATAATGAAAAAATGCCCCCAAAATTATTTAAGTGCTGTGAAAATTCTGATTAAATTAATTCTATATTCAAAACTTGTAATAAATAAATATAATGTTCCTGGAAATAACAATGATATTTCTGACTTTGGCCAAATTTTATTATGCACTAAACTTGAAAACCTATAAAAAAATGAGCTTGGATACTTAAGAAATTGCCAGAACTATCCTGGGAATGAAGAATGACGTGAGATGGTATATAAAGATATTTTTTCACTCGTATGTCTCCATATTAACTAAGTAATTCAAAATATGTTCATCCTACTTTTCTATTAAAAGACACAGTGGCTGTTAAAATTCAGTACAAAAAAATAAATATATACTATATATATTTGATACCCAAGACAAATAATATATCAATCAGTTCAGTAGGCTAAGAACCAAACTAGGAAACAAAGTAAAAACAATGAAGCCACCTGGAAGAAGTAAATTATTTAAAAAATATGAAGCCCAATATATTTCAGACATAAGGAGTTCAATAAAAGGGTTTTCTTCTTTTCTCTTTTCTCATCTTGTTTCAAAATAATTATAAAATACAAATCGTTCTTTTTAAAAAGAAAAGATGGAGCGTTAGAATAATTTGTTATGAGCAAAACATCAATCTCTGGTCCAGTTAAAAAAGAGCTAGCTGTTCATCTAGAACAACATTAATTGTTTTAATTTTAAATAAAATATTTGACAAACTACTTTGCCAATAGCTACATTTTACCACTGTAACTGGCAAAGGTCTTAAAACTAGGAATATAAAAAGTCCATTCTGGGCTTGGTCTCTTCCAACCCTGAGCATCAGTAAGGTAAGGCACTGCCTCTTCCATGATCCCCACTTGTCTGTCTCTGCCTTTGTGCCAACTTGCACCTGCCTGCGGAAAGGCAAGCAGCCCCAGAACTGCCAGCTCTAGGGTTACCAGCTATGCTGCAGTTCAGGAGTTTTTTGGTTTGCCACAGCTCCAGGGCTGCAAGGAGCCTTGAGCTGCACCAAGCATCAAGCCTCAGCCACCTCAGCCACATAGAACAAAGTTGCAGCTGGACATGGAGTACAAAGCTGCAGTTTTCCCAGGAATCCGCAGCCACCCCAGGAAGCACAGTGTGAAATCACAGCCCAACAGTGCAATGTGAAGCCCAGCCACCCCAGAAACACTCAATAGTGCAACGCAGAGTCCTAGCTGGCTCAGCTTTACCCGCCTTAGCCCAGCCATCCTGCACTTCGAGACCTCCCCTCACTGTACTCTCTGATATCCCAGCTTACATTTGCTGTCTTCTTGCTCTCACTGATGATGAGGCATGTGCCTCCTGGTACTTTGCTGACCATGTGAGTGAGAGACCATCTTTCTCAGGTCTCACAAGGAAACTGCAGTGCAAGACCTAGGCAACAAAGCCTTGTGTGGCTAGTAGCTACTTTGTGAAAGGTTAGGGCAGGCATGCATGGTCAGCAGCAAGAGCAGATGATGACAAAAGGTCAGCTAGGGCAGCAAAGACTGCAGAGTACACGGGACCAAAAAGCCATAGATGGAGGGAGAAAGTACAAGGGGACGTTGAAGCACCCTTGCAGTTGTAAGTGCAAGCAGGCTGCCAAGTGCCAGAATTGCTATCATGTGACTGTAACAGCTGTAACTTTGGGGATTGTTCAACACTACAATAACTTCAAACGGTCACTGAATTGTTGTAAATCAGGGACTACCAAAGGATAAATGATTTTTTTCAGCTGATTTTTTTAAAAAAAATATTTGGTATAAACTAATATGTTGCCATACAGAGCTGCTTAGTGTTCACTCTTAAACATAGATATTACATAGCAAGTATGTTTGGGGGGAGGAGTCTGTTTATGTAAACTTACTAACTTTAATCATTGCGTGTTGGTAGATTTCCCCTCCTCCCCCCGAATTAGTGCTGTCTCTCATTTTCCAATGCATTCAGGCCTGGATCTTTTGCATACACGACCAACATGGAAAGGAAAATGCCAGATAGTCATAGTTGTTTTAGAAAAGGACAAAGAACAAGAGACAATATTGCTCTTATATGCTGGGTAATTGGGGAAGCCAAAGAATAGTAAACAGAGTCAACAAAGAACAGTAAACAGATAATAGAGAGGCTTTCAGGTACATTATGTCAAGATGTGGAATGTCTTTAGAAAAACGGGAATCTCAGAACATCTGATTGTGCTCGTGTAAAACAACTGGGTCAGAAGGCACAGTCCAGCCAGAACATGGTGAAAAACACTGGCTCCAGGTCAGCAAAAAAATGAGGCTAGACTGTATACTCTCTCCTTAATTATTCAATCTGTATATTGAATATATAATAAGGGAGGTTGGACAGGAAAAAAAAAAGAGTAGTTTTAAATCTGGAAGAAAGAAACATCAGCAATCTGTGCTATGTTGGTGACACTATTCTGATAGCTGAAAATGCAAATGCTTTGCAAGCTCTAATAATGAAAATGATGGATAGCTTCTGCTATTTAGGATCAACTATCATTAGTAAAGGAGCAGCAATCAAGAAATAAGCCACAGATAGCACGATAGGGTAGTAACAAAAGCCTTGGAAAAGAATGATATGCCATGATATGTCTATATCTACAAAGATCTGAGGTGTACAGGCAATGTTTTTTCCCTTTGATTCTCTATGGATGCAAGGAATTAGACTTTGAAGTAGCATGGCAGAAAGGGTATTAATGCCTTTGAATATTGGTGTTTTAAAGGCTTGATGATACATAAATACATAAATCAGTCAGTCTGTCCATCAACATTTATATTACATAAACCAAAGAGTCCTACCTTGTATATTTTTTCTCCACGCATCAAATTATTTTTTCTGATTTTATCAATAATCCAACCCACCGACATACACATTTCATAGAAAATAGAACACTACTTGTATCTCTTATAATTCCAAGGTGAATATTTATCCTCCCTTACAAAATATATGCCCTTCAAAGTAATTAACAAGTTTCTGTGGTGATTGGTACCAAACAATTATTGTCATTGATCAGTACCAAACAGATAATTTTAAACAAAGTCATTGTGTGCTCAGCAGATTACAGCTTGTTAACGGGCAAGTTCTGAATGACCTCTTAAGCTAGTCAAATCAATGATGCATATTCCTCATTAAGTAACATCAAAATTGGTCTTATAAATAATGTTTATTTTAAACGCTAAACAAATGGCAAAACCTTGATATATCAGAAACCATCTGCTCATACAGATTTTTTTTTTAAAAATGGGGATTACTTTTCTTCACAACAATCCTTAAATCTTTCAAATGAAAATAAGACTACTATATCACAATCTAATATTATAAAAGTAAATCTGATTCAGAGAAAATTATGCATTATAATTATTGTTTTCTTTATTATTTTCTGGCTCCAAATATGAGAGTTTGAAATAGTAGGTCAAATATAATTAAGGTACAATGTTAAAGAACATGTGATGATACAGGACTATAATTTTATTCAGCCAGGTGCTTTTCTTTTCTGCCTATACCTAATTTAGAACCATTTCTAAAATTTGCATACATTTATGCAAGTCTTTTGGAAAGTCTTGCATCAATGGGAACCATACTAGATTAGACAATAACTTTTGGCCATTAATGTAAGCTTGTTTTTTAGTCACATCGTAAAATGTACTTTCTAAATTTAAGCAGATATTTATTTAGTGCCTGGATGACACCAGTAAAACCTATTTACGAAACCCTGAATATCATAGATGAAGTGTGGGATTTAAATGCAAATGCATGCAACCATAAAAAAAATGTTTTTTCCACCTAAGATGAAATGCCGCAATATTTAGAAAAGACAATGATTTTGTACTTTTAAATCTAACCAAGATTTTCAAAAGTGCAACTTGGGATTACTTAGTGTAACTTGAAATTTGTAACTATGTACCATTTCCTCACTTTACCATCAGCATATCAATCAAGTTTATATTATTCTGGGTTGCTTATTTTATTAAAAGCAAATTCAGAGCACAATTGACTTTTCATTTGTTTAACAAGTGAAGAAATATTTACCCTGACAGCCATTTCATTGTAGAAATTCATCTTCATAATAAAATATGCTGTCTGTGAAACGATAGAGAGAAAAAAAATGGCATACATTTCAGTTACACAAATACTCTACTTCTATTTTTACATATAAAAGGTAAGAATTTTTATACATAACACATAATAAGAGTTTTAGGTTTGGATGGAATAAAATCAAACTTAGAATCGAAGAGATGGGCTTGCTAATACATAATGCAGGCTTAACCAGAAAAATCTATGGTAGTCAAACCAGCAGCTAATGGAGATATATGATCATAAAATGCTCTCCGCTGAGTTTGATAATCAATGGTGCTCTACTGAGAGTAGAATAACAAAGCAGAAATATTCACAAGTGCTGGTGACATATAGTATTATATGATTTATTCACCAGGGTTCTTTTAACCAAAACTCACAGAAACATAAAAGGAATTCATATTTCAGGATGCCTGGTTTAATGAAAAATTCAAAGAAATGCTGTCTTCAGTCGAAATCGTTCAAGGATATGGATGCAGCGATGGAGCAAAATTGTGCCTTCCAACCATCTGTACTAAACGTTATGTACTTAGTTGCCTCCTGAGTAATCCTTGGGAATTTTGTTTCATTTAATATTCATTCTAACATCATAAAATCATAAATACAATGATAACATGTTACAGCGAATCCCCTGATATATTAAAAAAAAACATTTCCTGGTTCCCTTCCAATAAAGATGAATTCCGCTCTCAGTGAAAGAATCTCCTGTTACAGCAAACACTCACTTGGCAAGATAGGTTATTTTAATGGATACATCACTTTACACTAAGCTTTCACATCTGTTCCAGCCTCTAATTACCAATGCAAAATGAATATAATTCACAACAGTATCATAAAAAAAGTAAAATAAGTACTTTCGAGTTAGAAGAACGTCCTTTATTTAGCATAACATGCAGACTCTGGGGGCTTAGGAGTGTGTTTTAACTACAAATCAGAGAGAAAGAACCTCTCCTTGATATGCAGTCCCCTGTACTCTCGATCTTCCCTCCTGGCAAAAAAAAAATCACTGTAAAAGAGTTTCACTGTAATTAGTGTTATTGGAATTGCCTAGTCTGATCTAAAGCAAATTGTCTGTGGAGAGCAGCAGGACTGGATTATTTATCAACTGTCTGGGCAATTAAGAAGCAGTTGGCTGCAATATGTTATTTACAAATGAACACAATGACGCTACTTCATTTTAGATTCACTTTCTTCATTACATTAAGTTGAGGCATTATTGCTTTTGTTTAATTAAGCCACTTTTTTAAATGCTTACCTTAATAACATATTGCTTCCTCAATAATATACCCAAAAGAAAAAAAAATAGAGAAGAAATAGCTCTTTGTGGGGGAACCAATATACTTATGCCAGGAAATCCTTCAATTTGGTGATAAAGTTCACTATCGAGATTCCTACAATTGATAGGAGCCACTGATGGGAATATTTTTCTCTTCTTTCCATAACTCAATTTTTATCTAACTCTGCTTTGCTAGTATGTTTCAAAACAGACTCAACTGGGAATGGAATGCTATGGATCAGAGGTGACAAATTAACACACATATTATTGTGGAAGCCTAAATCCCCAAAAAGTTTTATCAATATCTAGAACTGCTACTTTCAAAGTTTTTAGGGAACTAGCAACTAGGTGTATATATTATCTCTGGAGTACATCTATAAAGTGCTGGTAGCAGGACATGATAGCAGGTCTAAAGCAGCTTTTATACTTTTCCAAAATGTCTGATGCTCTATTTTAATGAGTAAAAGAAAAAAGCTGTATAACTCTCCCCAGCTTCATGGATGCCCATTGCTCCATTCATCAAGTATGGAAGCTAGCTTAAGAAATAAAGACATCCTCAAATCAAGCATTACTCTTGAATGAAGACATCCAAGCAGTTTCTTAAATAAGTTGCCTTATTTATTTTTTTCAACTTCTAAGTCTAGTCTACATCCAAGGAATTCACTGGTAATCTTCCAATCAAATACAGGTAGTTTTGTTTAGTGACTGCAATTTTTTCCAGAGCGATGGTCATTAAGTGACACAATTGCTAAGTGAAGAGAGAGGGGGGGGGGAGGAGTGGGAGTGGGAGAGGGAGAGGAGAAAGAGAGAGAGATGCTGCAAGGATTGCTGATTACTGCCATCTTATTTAAATGAAATTCTTTCTTATAATGTCCTGTGCCTGTCATGGTATTTTTTTGCCTTTTTGCCCTCCTTATAAAGCAAGAATATGCTTTTCTCTGTAGTGCACTTTCCTAAAATGTGCTAGCTACAAGTTAAAAAGCTCAGTTTTGTGATCTTAATTAGTTGATCTCACAAGCTCATGGTTGTCACTTGAAACTAACCAAACCTTAATCGGTTTCACACTGAACACTTTTGTTGTTACTGCATGCATTGGTCAGAAAATTAATTTTTTTATTATTGTTTACTAGTCTATATTTGTGAACAGCTGTTATCTGGGGCAGTTGCTAAAGGAGAATTACCCATACTATTAAGTCTCCTTTTGCTTAACTTCAAATCTCATATAAGGCTGGCCAGTTGTACTATCTGCTGGAAATTCTAGACAACAGCAGCAGTGTCCTCTGAGGTGGAAGGGAAGATTGAACGGATGAAAGTAGAATTGCAATGCTGTGACACAAGTCTCACTACTTTTCTACAGACACTTGATGGTACACCCCAAAAGGCTGGAACTTGTGATGCAATAATACTTTGACACTTAACAAATGTAGCAGGATTCTGTGGTCACTGCTGAATAAGAGGATTGTGGCACAAGGAACCAGTGAGATCCTGTTTTGCAATGAACAAATTCAAAATAACAAAAATATAAGATTTATTTATCTTTTTTATCCCTGCCTATTTGCTTTATTTTTCAGATATCTGAACACTTAAATATTTGTTCCAATAAAATAACTGCACCTGTTTTATGCTGATACAAATTATGAAAAACTTTAAATACAGTTTTGAAAACTTAATTTTACCTCCACCATTTTTCTGAATTTTTTCCGCCCTTGATATCCCCGCCACCATTTCTGAATAAATACCATCATCTTGTTCAGATACCTAAAACAAAATACTTTAGTAAGGATATAATGCTACAAATTAACAGAGATTTTTACAGCTTTTAAGTTTCTGAATATGAAATTTCAATATCAATTTTATCAATTTCAGTTTTAGAACAATTTGTATTCTGAAGAGTGTATCTCAATGCATCATGTTCAGTATAACTCTTCATGCTGTTTCAAACATATGATCTTTTCAGTATTAATTTGTTGTATAACCAACAAAATGGTTGTTGATTATATAACAAATGTTCTTATTCTTGCATAGCTCCCCCTATGTGTATGTTTCAATATTTCTTTCTTGTTAACCAATTTGAAACAGCACCAAATATGAAAAAAAAATTGCAATCATTTTGTAAGAAAATGAACATTAAACCTAAACTCCTCATTTCATGTAAAAAAGGATTTTATCTCTAATGTAAGTAGACATGCATGTTAGTTTTCAGATAAAGATATTTATGATGTTTACAGCTATATAGCTTAAATTAGCTTAAATTACCTGATATATGCCCGGACTTTACACCCTCGAAACCAACTCTGAATTTTTACAGCAGCATAATATTCTGTTTTTCTGTATTCATCTACACACCTGAAAGCAAAAGGGATAACAATTTGTACTGTGATCATTTATATTAAAGATTGTTACGCAAATAGTTTTATTTTTATTAAATCAAATGCCTTTATTTATTTAATACCTTTTTACCACTCTTAGGTGTAAAGACAACTTACAATACCCCCTGCCTTACAACATTCAGTATTAAACTATAAAAGTATTTATAACTGAATTATATATTAATTACCATCATTTTAGTATCATTTTTTAAAAAATCATAGGAATAGAAACCATAGAAACCATCAAGTCCAAACGGTGTGTAGGGAAAGGATCCAAATTAAAGCCCTACTGACAAATGTTCATACATCCTTAACAAAGGTTGTATGAATATTAGTTAGGGATGCTTTAATTTGGATTCCTTCCAGTTTCAATTACTGAAAAATAGCTTACTAGCTTCCTTATTACTGGTCCCACTCTTAGGTAGTTCATGACATTAGGAAGGAACATGCTTTATAATTTTAGATCATTATTCTTTACTTTGGCAGAACAGAAAATAGGTTTTAACCTTTCAGGTACTTGAAAAGTGCTATCATATCCCCAACTCCACTGTCTCAACATACTCAATTCCACCAGTACTTAGTTTAGTAACGTAGACTCCAGCCTTTGATCATCCTCACTGTTTGTATGTTTTTCAGTTGTCTGAATCTTCTGGTGCCCAGAATTGAACACAGTATTGGAGGTGAAATGAACAATACAAACAAAAATGGAATAATTATTTTCTGTAATTTGGAAATTATATTTATGTTGGTGCCCTCTAAAATTGCTTTACCTTTTGTGGGGGGACAGTCACAGCACACTCATATTTGCTCTGTAACCCCATGTTCTTTTTATAAGCGATATTACTAAGAAAGATATCACCATCTATGGACTTATATTTTTAAAGTATTATATTTACCAATCTGTTTTTTTCAGCCCTCTTTGTAACTCACCAAGACAATGCTGAATATATTTTAGACAAGAACATTTGAACATCTTTGAGGCCATATAATATGTTTCCTAATTTAAAAAAAACCTGATCAAGAGGCAAAGTTTTAGTAATAGAAAATTGGTTATACTTGATTTTTTTGTCTTTAATCTTTTACAAAACCTGACATTTCTGTGAAATCTTAGGATACCCTAAAGCAGAGAAAAACTCTCCCCTAGAATACAAGGGCAATCTCCATTCTTCTCCAAGATTCCCCCGCAGCTTTGCTTAGTATGGAAGAGAGCATACCTTTAATTATTCTTAATGTAGCTAAGGTCCTTCTATATTTTAAAAGACTGATGAAATACAGATTCCCATTTAGCCAGGCATATGTCTGGAAGAAGTACTAGAAGGGGTGTCTGATCTTAAATTTGTTTATATTTCATATATTATCCCCACCTGAAGAACACAAGCATATTTCAGGATTTAAGGATAACCTGAGGAAGTGGCTTCACTTGGTGGATTTTCTCCAGATTTGGTGCACAATTTATAACAAAGAATTTTCTAAAGTGTATTTTAACTAAATTGTGTACATGTAATTCCTGGTTAACGACAGCAATTGTGATCAGAATTTCCATTGCTAAGCGAGGTAGTCATAAAGTATAATGCCAATTGAGTTTATCTCTTAGTGGCCAAAATCTAGCTCTTCCCATTGCTATTGATAACTGAATCCCACATCATTATTGGGCAAGAACCCACTTCAAATCAAGTCATTCCTGACTTGGTCCATCCCAGGCTTGAGCCTCAGTGAGGTAAGGGGTTGCCTCCTCTTCAATTCTCCCCACTCGCCCATTTTCCTCCCATTTCTGCCATTTTGGCCACCATGTTTTCTGTTGCTTCTGCTGCCCTATCAGCCCCAGCTGATTTTCATTGTCTTCTACTTCCCACTGCTGCTGAGGCATGCCTGGCTAGCCCTTCATGAGGCAGCTGCTGGCTGCACCAGGCCTTTTCCTCAAAATGATGTGTAGCCTTGCCAAATTGTGTGCAGTCTTCTCATGACATTTTGGAAGGTTTTGGAAGCCTAGGACAGCAGTTCCACTGGAGATTAGGTTGGCAAGGCCATTGGAGCACAGATTGGCAGGACAGCAGAGATGGTGAAGGACAAAGCAGCCAAAAGGCAAAAGATGGGGGAGGTTAAGTGGGTGGGGGATCATAAGTGCAAGTGGACTGCCAAGTACCTGCATTTTGATCACCTGACCAGGAGGGGAGGGACTACAATGTCAAATGGCCAGGCTGTGCTTGGTTCATCAGTAGTAGGAGCCACAACATCAGCAGGGCAGTAGGACCAGTGGAGCTCATGGCAGCAGGGCCAGCAGAAGCAAAAGAGTGCAGGGTAGCCAAAGGGCAGAGATTCACAGGAAACAGGCAGGTAGGGAGACTTTGAAGTGCTTCTGCAATTGTAAATGATGGCAAACCACCAACCACCTGAATTTTGATCATGACCGTGGACTGCTGCAAAGGCCGTAACTTTGGGTATTGGGCATTAATTACTATTTGTTCAGTGCCGCCATAACTTCAAGTAGGAGCTAAACAAATGATCATTAAATGAGGACTACCTGTAGTAGAAAGTCCACTTATCTTCAGGCTTTGACAGATTTCTACTTGAGGTATGTTTTTTTTGTCCCTTGCTTTCAATAAATGCCTTCATCATATCTGGATAAGAGTTACAAAGGGGAACTAGCAGTGAAATCCTTGTTTATCTGTGTGTTCTGAGGGCAAAAGATTTAATGCATTATGTATTGATCTGTAAATTATACTTGGCATGAAGAATTCAATTTATTTATCCACGGTTACAGTGGATACATCAGTCTAACTGGTATATATAATTCAGCAAGCAGAACTGGATGTTGCTGCAGCAAGGAAGATTAGAGCAAAAGCAGTGGCAGCCGTGGCAGCTAATTATAAAGGGAATAAACTAGTTTAAAATTGCGTTGATTTTTCTCTCTCATTCTTATTTTCACTCAATGGTTTAGATGTTTTATGAATGTCATTTGTATATTAGAGTCTGTTTTTAATTAATGATGGGCCTAAACTCCTTTGTTTTTTTTCTCTTTGTCTTCGTTTTTTTAGCCTGTATGATTCTACTATTGTCACGCTATCCCACTTGTTTCTGTGAATCTGCTGACAATTCTGTCTAATAAAACACCGAAGAGTACAAGGCGTAGGATCTTATATTTATATATCTACCGTACTAGACAACCTATGGGCTGTTGGGTCATTTTTTCAGAGATATTTCCTTACCTAAACAGAGAAACAGAATCACCACAGATGAGTAGGAATAACTTCCAACTTCCTGCCCGCTTCCCTCTGACTTTGAAGGAAGCTGGCAGGGAATATAAAAATGACTGTGACTGCAGCTAACTGCAGCACCATGGAAGCACTGAAGCAAAGGTACAGAATAAGAAAGCTGGAAAGGAACTTGGACAGCCTCTAGCCCAACCCCCTGCTTAAGCAGGAGACCCTATACCAAAGGTCCCCAACCTGTGGGCTGTGGCCCACTACCAGGCCGTGGCCTGTTGGCCAGTGGGCCACATGAATGCCTGGCCAGTGCAGGTATGTGCGCATCATCCCCACTCGCACTAGCATCATAGCGTCACACAAATGCTAGTGATGCTGCATCATAGACACTGGCGACACTGCGAGCGCACACTTCTTACTTGTACTAGCATTGCAGTGGCGTCCGTGTGCTAGCTTCGCTATGAGCATACATTCCCCCCACTTGCGCTAGCATTACAGTATTGGGCAGGTGCTAGTGTTGCGTCGGTACTCATGACTCTGTTTGCATCACATGCATCTTCATGGCCCCATTCATGCACATGCTCACAGTCCTGTTTGTATACACACATAAAGGTGTCTGCCCTCCCACCTCTGGGCCACCAATCCAGAAAGATTGGGGAACTCTGCCCTATACCATTTCAGACAAATGGTTGTCCAATATCTTCTTCAAAACTTCCAGTGTTGGATCACCTCCAACTTTTTAGGCAAGAACTGATTGTTTTATCAGGAAATTGCTCCTTGGGTTGATTCTCTCTTTGATTAGTTTCCATCCATTGCTATTTTTTCTGCTTTCAGGTGTTTTAGAGAATAGGTTGACCCCATCATCTTAAATATTGGAACACTATCTTGTCACACCCTAGTCCTTCTTTTCATTAGACTAGCGATAGCCAATTCATGCAATCATTCTTCATATATTTTAGCCTGCAGTCCCCTAATCATCTTTGTTGTTCTGCTTTGCACTCTTTTATATTCATTAAAAAATATTGTCCTATGAAGCAACAAACAACCAGACATGGAGCTTTAGTATAATATGGAACAAATCATTCTCTCTCATCTCACCTCACCTCATAGGGTTCTTGTTGTGGTAAAAATAGGAGGAGGAAGGTATGGTGGCTATGTTCACTACCTTGAGATTTTGTAAAAATAATAAAAATGGGATACAAATAAAAATAAATATTTATAAACAAAACATAGATATTTCAAAGATATTGAAAAATATTTCAAATATTTAAAAGAAGTTAAGAAGATGCAAGTTTGTTTTAAAAGTGCTTTCAAACACATTTACATATGGGTTTGAAACATTAGAAGCTACTAAAGGTACTCTAGTCCCAAACAACCCTACAGATTTTAATGAAGTCCAATAAGTAGGACTTCTGAAAAAGTTCTTAAATCATGGGTATATTTACTTAGCAGTCAAGAAATAAGTGACAGGCTAGGACTTCAAAGAGTAGCCATGAATGCCTAATGCAGGCCAGGGTATTCCCTGAGACACTCTATGGAAGTGACAGTTAGGCATTGAAGAAACAAGATAGGAAGAATGTACATGCTTTTGAACTTTGGTGTTGGAAAAGACTCCTGAGAACACTGTGAACAGAACTAGAAAACAAACAGAAGGATCATTAAACAAATCAACTCAAAGGTCTCACTCAAGATACAAATTATCGTACTTTGTACTTACAATGCGGAGACCTAGTTCTAGAAGAGCCTCTAATGCTGGCAAAGATGGAAAGAAAAGAACCAACAGCAAGGTGGGTGGACTCTATTACAGTGGTGATTATGGCAGTTAGAACACTGAAAGACTTGATTAAGGGCAGATTGCCATGAAGAAAATCTATGTGGTCACCAAGAGTTGACAAGAATTTCATGATATATAATCAGTCAATAATTATTCATACCACTGCCCCAAATCATTTGTAGCTTAGAAATTATCACCAGCACTTTGAACTGGATCTAGAAATGCACTGGTAAATAGAACAGTAATACAATGTGATCTCCTTGTTGGGACTTAGAACACCAGCAGATAAATTCTGAACCATTTATAGTCAGTTTGCTGCCCACATTAAACAAAACAAAAAAGAAAGAAAAAATGCATCTCTTTATCTATTGTGTTATTATGGCAATATTCACATTTATTCCTATGGCCCAAATTATTATTTTTTAAATTACTTTTAAAAAGTCGGCTATTTGGAGAAGTAGTGATATTTCAAAAAGTTTCCAATTTTGAAGTATAGTTACAGCTGTCATCATTTCCAGCCTGTCTACGCAATTCCAATGGAAATTGCAAACTAACACATCTCAACCACAAACTACTAACTAGCCAATTACACTTTAGCCTTGTATGTTCTGCCAACCGGGTCAATGAGTTAGTTTATGTCAGATTGCAATGTGACTCTTCCCTCCCCTATTATTAACCAAGGGCAAACAAGTTATGTTTCCTCAAGCTGTTGTCAACTTTATTCCTTAAAGAACTGTTCAGACACACTGCTTTCTATTTCCATTTAAAGGTGACAAAATTCCCATGACACCTGGAAAGAGCCAAGAGACTCTTTTTAATGCTAAAGGTGGGGAACAAATGCAGAAGTAGCTGCCTTCTCTTTGTCGCCAAGATGAATTTGGTGGAGTCAACAGTCATGGGAATGAAGACGCGGCACTGTTTACTTCTGGAGGAAACTTCACTTTTAGAAGCAGAAAAAAGTATCATTTTCAGTTTTCCACAATATCAACACGATTCCCTTTTCAATTCCAACGCTCGTGAGAAACTCGCCTTTCTCTGATCTTTCCACCTACCTTCCCCATTACTTTTATGTTACCATGGTGACTTTTTCATAGGCTACACGTGTGAACTCTACTTTGCGGGGTGGGAATTCCCGATGGGGGGGGGAGAAAGGTGGGGGAACACCCGCAAACCTGGAATCATCTCAGAGATAAGGGAATCGCTTCTGGACGAATAATTCAAGAACCTCGGGAAGGAGGCCCGAGTTACCTGTTTCTACTGAAATACTCCTCCTTGAAACTTGGTAGCCGCTGTTGCAGCCGAGCCAAAGTGGCCATCTTGCCCCCCACCCGGCTCCCAGGGATGGTATACAAATTTTCGTCATGGCAACTGGATCATACCATCTGATCCCAGTCGCCGAGAGGGGAGAAGGATACAGCTTCTGCGGGGAGAGAGACACACACAGACAGGCAGAGAAGCGGCGGGTTTAGCTCCGCGGGGTGAAAACGGGGTGTAATAATTTAGGCGAAAAGGCAGCGACGGGGAGACAACCACTCCCCCACGGTTGTGTCACGTCCCCAACAGGGAAACAGTCATGGTCGAGCCCGGTTTCCTTCCAGCGCCGAAGCTGCTTCCGGGATACCACCATGAGGGAGTGAGAGGTGCGGCAGCCCGTCCGCAGCCCGGTGAACCGTCCTCCTCCTCTTCCTCTTCCTCCTCCTCCTCCCCGAATTCTGCAAAGCGGCATCTGTCTCCTCAGGGAGCGGCCGACTGCGGGCGCTGAGTACATGTTCCGGGTGGCTCAGCCCAACCCGAGCAGACCTCCGGCCGCCAGGAAGAGCTGGTGAGGGGCGGGGACAGGGGTGGCGAGCGGGGAGCAGAGGAACGGCTGGCCCTGGTGTGGGGGGACAGGGGCGACGGGTAGGTTGCCCTGGGGAGTACAGCCGACGTCGAAGGGAAAGGAGCGGGGACCTATTACGAGCTTTGCGTAGAGATATTCTTTCGAAAATCAACTCTAGAGCAGCTGCGGCATGGAGACTCGGGTTATAATTTGGGTCGGTGTTTTCATTTAAGTCTCCTGGGTCAGGCTGGCTTTTAGGGCCTTGTGGAAGAAGTTGGCGTCCCGTGTGTGAATCTCCAAACCCAAGGGGTAAAGTTGAGGTTTAATAAATAGCAGAAGACTGTAAACCTGTTTCCTGAAATGGGCTGGAAGGAGAATGCAAGGCAAGGGTGGCTGGGATGAGCGGCCAGGGTGTGAATCCTTGTTTTGGAAAAGGTGGGTTCGCCCTTGAGCATCTGCTGAAGTTCCCTCTGTTGCAAACCTGAAAGAGATTGTCATACGTTTACTTGTATTGGGATCACGCTGGGTACCAGAAGACATTGTCCACTGTACCTTCCATAGGTTGGGGAGTGATCAGAATTTAAGGTGTGATTTTTATGGTTGCTGTCAAAGGGATACCTCTGAACAGGATGGTGGTATTTTGGGAACTAACAGAGCACTTCTTTTGCTACAAGATTAAATATCCTTTAGAAAAACCATTTAGGCCATAAATTCATTTTTAGCAGCCTCTTTCTTGCTCTATTTTTTTTTATACAATAGACTTACATGCTGCAAGTATAGAAGGAAAAACAGAAAGATAGGGCAGACTTGTTTTTCCTTTGTAAACTTATACAATGCCTTCAGAAATAAAGTCCAACAGAAGTCTGATAAAAGTATTGCTAAATGCAAGAAAAAAAGGAAGTTTGCAGTAAATATCAACACATTTGTGGACTATTGGTTTTTTCTTCTAGTATTTTGTCAAGTTCAGGGATGGTTTGTTTAGTGTACCAAATGTTGATACATTGCTTGTAGTTGGAATTGGCTCAGGCCTGAATTTATGGGCTGAAAGAGTAACCCAAGGTTACCCAGTCAGCTTTTATATCTAAGGTGGCACTAGAATTCAGTCTCCTAGTTTGTAGGCTGCTGCCCTAACTGCTTGACCAAACTGGCTTTCTCTTGCTGACTTTCCATGAATGCATAGGGAAATTCAGAAGTGTCCAAAGAGATTAATGATGTACATATATGGAGGTACAAGAACAGGAGATACTGCAAATCTGGCAAGGAGGAAACAAGGATAAATTGATTTTTATAATTTAAAATATATGACAAATACTGAAATTGGTAACTCTTTACTATTAAAACGAATTATAGAAAATATATGCTGTAGCTAGATAAAAGAATAGCACAGCAATTTTTGACACATCTACAAGTGATCCAGAAATCATATTTATGTTTTCATATGGTAGAGGGTAAACAGGTAATTGTCTTTAATTGCAGATAAATAAGGCTAGAGAAGAAAGATGTAGGGAATATAGAGCACAGTTAAAGTGTGAGATATCATTGAAAAAATATTGATTCATAAAAGGGAGGTTTAACTCTATAGTGCTATCTAAATAACCATGCTATAAACTTGACTCATTTTATGGGCAGAGCGTAACAACCACTGGCCTCCATGAAGCATCTTTTATAATAAAATGGTGCTTTAAAGTTTGTGAATCCTTTTGAATTTAATATTTCTGCATAAATATAATCTAAAACACTTTCATAGAATTAAAACACTTTTAACTCTAACCTTAACCATCCTTTGTTTGCATGACTTGTCTCTTTTGGATCATCTTGCTGTATGTCACACTTTCTCTTAAGCTTATGTTCATGAACAGAGTAATCTGATGCTTAACTGTAGAATTTTCTGGTACCATTCAGAATTCATAATCTGTCAATGATGGCAAACTATCCTGACCCAGAGACAGCAAAGTAGGCCCAAACCATGATACTGCCATC
Source organism: Pseudonaja textilis (assembly GCF_049901715.1). Classification (NCBI taxonomy): domain Eukaryota; kingdom Metazoa; phylum Chordata; class Lepidosauria; order Squamata; family Elapidae; genus Pseudonaja; species Pseudonaja textilis. The sequence goes on along the minus strand of NC_141990.1, from coordinate 49,099,500 downwards.
ACATTTCACAGATAGAATAAGGCTCTTATGCAGGAATCCAATGTTTGCCTTTAACCAAATATAACACTTTTCAGTTAATCAAGAAGGTTCTTCTTTGATCTCATCCATCCACAAAATATTCATAATAGGCTTCTGGCTTATATGCAAGGTCTTTCATAAACTGTAGATGGGCAGTTTCATTTTCTTTCTTCTTGCAATCCTGCTACATACTCACATACCATTGTTGTTCAGTGTTCTCAGGATGGTGGTCTCATAACACTGACATTCAACCAATGCAAGAGAGGCCTTTGGTTCATTAGACATTATCCTAAATTTCTTTGAGATTTCCCAGAGTAATCTATTTCTTATTCTTGGTGTGGTCTTGGTTGGTCAACTTGCTTAATTTATCTTCCATTTGTGTATATCTCAAAGGTGCTGTTTCAAGAGGCAACTCGGCTTTTTTTTTCTTTGAAAACACTGTACTTCTCATCCAAGAAACTTCTTCAGCTCTGATTGGATGGTGTGGAACGGAAGAGGAAGGCCTCTTTGACCTCTCTTTCAAGCCAGTGGTCCTCTCTGTCCAAAAGGTGGACTTCGTTGTCTTCAAAAAAGTGGCCTTTGTCTTTAAATGCAGATGGACTGCTGAGTCTAGTCCTGATGTGTTTGTTCTGACACAGATAAACCTCCAGGTGACCTTAACAACCCGATAAAATAATGCAAATGACCAGCTTTCTTCAAGGAGCATAAATCCTTCCATTCCCCACCATCCAGTCAGACCTGAAGAAGTTTCTTGGATGAAAAGCGAAAAGTCTTCAAAGACAAAACAAAGTCCAGTTGCCTCTTGAAAAAGTATCTCTGAGATAACCATGCCCTGGATGACTGAGAATCTCCATAGACATTTGTGTATAGTAAACATCTGTCATACATTCAAATACATGCACGTACGAAGAACATTTGTACACTTACAAGCAGAAATATCAAGTAAAGGATATTATATATTATGAGATATGGAACAATATTAACTGTAGAAGAAAAGAAATTACAGAAAATCAAAGCTGGATTTGTGGGCATGAGAAGACCTAAGTGAATTGTGAAGACCTAAGTGAAAAAAAGAAGAAAGTAAAACTGTTTAAAAATAGCTTCTCCAAGGCAGTAGTTATTTTTAATCTAATATTCAAGGCATGCACACTTTTCAGGCTATTCTTCAAAAGTATCTACTTTTTAAGAAGCAATGCTTGCTTCCAGTGATTTGTATCCTGCTCCTTTGTTTATTTTCCACACCATTTTTTCAGCAAACATTAAGACAAACCTCCTTTCCAGAGGTAATTATTGGAAAGAGGAGTGTTTTGTTTTTCTCTCAAGTAATTTTGATAGTTCTCTATTTTAAAAATAGAATAGCTTTACCTCACTCTGTTTTTTTTAACAAAATACAATACAGAAATTAAAAGACTCTGACTTTAATTGAAACACATTTTAAAATATATTTTTACTTGTGTTTTTATAATTATATACCCTGAATTTCCATGTAGTTCTATGATGTAAAAAGCCTAGTAAATATGAACTATACCCTTAATGGCGAACCTATGGCACGTGTGCTGGAAGTGGCACGCAGAGCCACTTCTGCTGGCACATGAGAGATCACCCGGAAGAGCCCCACTGCACATGCACCCCCCCCCTGTCAACCAGCTGATTGTAAGGTATCTGCCATGCATGCATGGGGGAGATGCATGCATGGGAGATGCGAGCAGATATGCAGAGGCATGCAGCATGCAGGGGGTTGCGTGTGCCTGTGCAGAGGCATGCGGTGTGGGGTAACGTACGCATGCGCAGGGGAGCAGGGGAGTCGCGTGCGCATTGTATCATGGGTGCAGGCAGACGTGCGCACACACGTGCACACACTTGGCATGCAACGTGGAAAAGGTTAGCCATCACTGAACTATACATAAATTCATAAAGCTGAATTGTTTATTTGGGTAAAATAAATAGGTAAAAGAACAAGATGCTGAACATTAGCAAATCACTAGATGATTATATGACTTCATATTTTTAATTTATTACATTTCTATGGCCACCCATCACAAGTAAATGACTCTTGGTGGTGAATGAACATAAAACAGTTAAAACGATTACAGTATAATACAAATTTAATATTTTTATTTATATATCTAGACTACACATTTCCTCATGACTACATATTTCCCTCATGAAAAAAAAATCAACCTAGTTATTAATATAGTTAGGAAACATGACCCTTCATATCCTCTGGGCCTTGGGCCCAGGCTCAGAGCCAGATATCTTCAAGGCCTTACAAAAGGCCAAGCAGATCAGAATTTTGGTTACAGTTATTCAGCATTCTTTTTATACTTCAGCATGTAACAGTTTTCTTTCAGCTGATGGAATATCATCAATATAATTCAAGCTGCCTTTTTAAGAGACAGATAAGCAAGTCTATTTCCTGCATCCATTCGTAAAGTGATTTTAATGAGATTTCTCAGCAACCTTCTTCAGAGATCAAATTGGAATCAAAATTATGGCATTCGGTAACTCAGAGTGCTTATTGCTATATCTTATAAACATATACTTTACCAATTTTTTTCAAATGATATCATTACTTGCGCAAACTATACAGCAGATACTAGGTTTGAAAAATAAGACTGCATGGATAACGGGGTACCTGCAAATAGAGGGTATTTCAACTAAATTTACATGGCTTTCATAGTTGATTTATGCTCATACTGAATTTATACTGTATTCTTTCATTATAATTAAGAACGTTATAAAAAACTATCCTGCAGCCCTACCTCATTTCTCTTGTGTTTTTCTTGGATTATGCCATTCAGTGGGTAAAATATAGACGTAATTGATTTTTGTGGTCTGAAAAGCACATTATTAGCTAGTTTAAATGTTGGTCATAGTTTATGATTGCTGCCAAAAACATTTGTCCAGCCTAACAATATGGATAACAGATAGCAAAATACATATTTTAAATGATGAAACTCTATGATTAAGGCAATATTAAATTGAATGTATTTGGTCTATATACATATAGAATGACTATGTAAAAATATTCATGTTGTAGGGTTAAAATGAAAGGAGATCCCCATGTAAGTTGCCTTACAGTCTTGGAAAAGCAGAAAATAAATCAAGTAAATAAACTAATTGTTTTATAGATTAGTAATAACGTGTAAATTACCCTTTTCATATAATCTCTTAGAATAAAATAAAACTAAACTATTATGTTTTCTGTATTTGTGTTTTGAATGCCTTTCTAATTTTCACTATAAGTCAGAAATGCAATTATAGCATACAAAGTTTTGTTTGTTTAATTAAACATTGTGCTAAATTTTTACCTTACCAGTTAAATAGATTGTTCTATTAATGTTATTGTGTGTTACGTTTTTGTTAAGTTTCAAGTTAAGAAAACATGAAGCATCATAATAATTATTTTGTGATATTTTATTGTGGAGACATTGTATTAACATTTTGGCTCTTGTTATCTATGATTACTACTGAATCCTTCCTTTTCCTACTTCCCAATAAGTTTGGATGGATGGATGGATGTCTGTCTCTTTTTCTTGAAAAAGTAGAACTAAGACAAGTAAATTCTGCACAGCTTTTCACAATTTATAATGCTCTATTATATTTCTTCCCCTGAGACTCAAGGCAAGATACTGCTTTCGTCTTGTAGGGCTTTGCATTAGAATAAAATGTCGGATATGGGGGTGGGTGGGTGGTTGTTTCTATTTTACTTACCATCGGATAGGTAAATGGTTAAGGCAAAAAACACAGTGTAGTGCCACCAATTCCAAAGCACCACATAAAGCGAACAAAGATCCTGTCTCCTCTAATATCTTCAAATACCATATGAGGGAAGGAGTAGTTATTTCACTTTGCTAAAACAGTCACTATAACAAGATATTAATTAACTAGTTTTTTTTTTTTTTTTTGCTATTTACAGGCATTTTAGTAAGACTATGGAGGAACTAGTTCATGATCTAGTCTCTGCACTGGAAGAAAGTTCAGAGCAAGCAAGAGGTGGCTTTGCAGATACGGGTGATCATTCTCGCAGCATCTCATGTCTTCTAAAACGCCAGGCTCGAAAGAGAAGAGGAAGGAAAAGACGTTCATTTAATTCACATCATCCCTGGGAGACTGGATATTGTTTAAGTGAAGGTTCTGATTCCAGCCTTGAAGAGCCAAACAAGGATTATAGAGAGAACTATGCTGCTAATAAGAAAGACCATAGTGATTCTGATGACCAACTGTTGGTTGCAAAACGCAGACCAAATTCAAATTTAAATAACCTAAGAGGCAAAAGGCCTCTCTGGCATGAACCTGATCTAGCCGTTGACAATTTAGGTAATAGGACTCTGCGTAGACGTCGAAAGGTGAAACGAATGGCAATTGATCTACCTTCTGAAATAACAAACAAAATTACGTTGCCCCAACAAGGCAACATTAAGGACCAGGAAATGGACAATGACAACAGATTTTGCTCCCATCAAGAACTATCAAAAAGTAAAGTTAAAAAAAGAAAGCTAGCAGCAAATAGGCAAGGCCCAGACATTTTGGATGAAGGCGTGGTCATAGAGAACGATGAAATCAATCCTGTGAACAAGGATAAAATGGAGTATGAAGAGCAAAAGGGCTCAGATGAAAATATGAGCGACAGGTTGTTTTCAGTTTTTCTTTTAATTATGAAATTTAGATTATTGTGGTGCTATTCTTATGTTAAAGTATTATGTTTTGCTTTAGAATTCCATAGTATACTGCCACAGATGAACTATTTAAAATTGTTTAAAAGTCTTTCTGCCATTCTGCATTAAATCTTTCACTACAAAAAGTACAACTCCTGTGCAATCCTACCCTATTTGGCCTAATTTGTAAGTAAGTTACAGGGGTCAGTGGTACTATATATGTAATATTACTATATATGTAATTAATAATTTGTGTTTTTCCAGTATGAATAGAGTTCATACAACACTATTTCTATGTTCTTGCTGACGCTTTTCCCTTTTAGTGCAATGGCTTTTATTTGTTGAGAACTTTAATCCAACAATAGTTGTAGTTATTTACTCAAACATTTGCCTCGTCTTCCTTTAGCATGGGAAACAAAAACATTTAACAACTGATAACAGATTGGAAATAGCATGTACTTGGCAAGCCATTTCAATTCCTGACTATTTAAATAGTGGTTGGAAAAAAAGATCTGTCTGAAACCTTGAAAACCAATGTAAGCTAATCTCTGCACCAACAGAGGTAAATGGATCAATAGGTTAACTTGTAAACAATTTTCAGTATTGCCTAACTGTTGTATACAATAAAATGGCTAAATAATTGTATGGAGAAAACTTAAAAGAACAATTAGAAGAAATCTGAAAGGGCTTCCTTAAAATCTTAATTAAAAGAAACTCCATAGGCATTTATAAAGGACATTTCTAATTTGATTTTTTTCATGGCAAAATTGTTCCTGTTCTGCTTTTGATAATAGCTCTCCCAGATAAGTGGCAGACTCTTGATGCACTGAAATATTGAAAAGAATTTTTAACATATATAAAAACCGAAGTACTGCTTATGGACATTATAAATTAGCACCAACAGAGAAAACTAGCAGTTACTGTGATAGATGCAGTCATGTGACTGCACAATTACACACTTATTAAGCAAATTGGCATTGGAAAGCTTTGATACTTTTTAAGTCCAATCCTTGTTATTGCAGACAGCATTGCATTTCAGTTCTGGCTAGATGTGATGATTGTTGAATCCCTTTTAAGTATGATCAGATTTTTTTTTTCCTGGTTATAATTGTGACTTGCTTGCCTACAGGCCTAGATTATACTAATTTCTAATTTACCATTAAAATTATTTCTGGAGAGGTGAGTGTTACTGAACACAGGTGAATTTTTAGGATTAACAACAATAACTTCCAAATCTTCACCAGCATTTCTTATGCAATTTGGGTAAGTAAAGTAACTAAGCATCCAGTTGTGTACAATACAGAGTAGAGTAGAATTCTTTATTGGCCAGGTATGATGAGACATACAAGGAATTTGTCTCCAGTGCATAAGCTTTCAGTGTAGATACAACAATAATGATAGAAAAGTTACAGTTTTAAAAGTTCAAAAGTATACTTTAAAGAAAACCAAATCATCAGAGAAATTAGGCACCAAAATTGCTAAAAATCTATGAGATAACCTAGTTCAAAGATATAACTTTAAAAGAAGTTTAAATAAAAAGTTAAGAACTGTTTTAAAAAATTAAAATACAGGATTACTGGATTAAATTACTGGATTGATTTGTATTAAATTACTGATACTAAGTCTGTGGACTAAGTTCAAAATTTATACAGTATCAACATATTGATACAGTATAGTTATTTTCTTTAGGATTTATAAATAGATGGGAATTAATCTCAGCTGTACAAAAGTGGAAATTTACTGCAAATGTTAAAAGGTCCATTTTTGTTGGTCACAATTAAATTCCAAATAAGTGTATTTCACGTTATTGCGGGATTTTACTTTGTATCTTTTAGAAAAATAATTTGTATGAAACAGTAGTTCATTAGCAGTGATATTTTGGTAAATTTTAAACTCAGGACTACTTCCTACAGAATATTAGAAATGTTTGGACATTGATTGCATTCTGGATCCTGATGCTGTTTTACAATATTAAATGTTCATTATATTAAATCTACATTTTTACATCATTTTCTACATTTTTACTTATACATGCAAACATTTGGGTAATGAATATAATTATGTTGTAAGAAACAGAAATTAGTAAGTAGCAGAAATTATATTTTTTGTTATATTAATTTTTTCTTGTTTTTCTCAAGAGACCTTATACATTGATTTAAAAGACATCATTGTACAAAAGCTCTTTTTCAATTAAATAATAGAATTGCAATGAACATTTATGAGGTAGGCCCATAATATTTCCAAATGTTAAGAATGGGTATTCTGACATGGGATACCTATTTTTCATGCAACCAAAAGCTGAAATAGTTTTGACTCAAATTCTCCCCCCCCCCCCCATTTTTTTTTCTTTTTAAAGTGAGCAATGGTTTTAGGATCAAGCTGAATAGCACAGCATAAGAAAGGAACAGTGAGCCTTTGATGGAAGCAGATAATAAAATGCATCAATTGTATCATCACCTCATTGCAGTCACATCTGGCTTACTGTCAAGGTCCCATTAGATTCCTATGGTTTTATGTGCCAAAAATAATACATTCTGTAGTTAATGGAACCGTTATATTTGCAGTTTGATCTTTTTAAAAATAATATCCTATTTTCTTTTAGATTTTGTTAAGGCTTAAGTTTCATCTGAGTGCAATCTTGCCTGTTTAAAATTTTATGACTGTACTTCTGATCTTTTCTTTTTCCCTATTATCACAGTGAATCCAGCAGCCTCAGCAGTAGTGATGCTGGTTTGTTTACCAATGATGAGGGAAGACAAGGTACTGAAACATTTTTAAGAAATGTATCCAGTTAAGTGTTTGTATACTACATCAGCAGATAATCAATATCCTAGTTTTTGTTTTTTTGATTAAAAATGTTGTATAGAAAATCCAGCTTGTTGGGTTTTGATACATTGTTTTATTTTTGTAATTTCATTAAGTATACTTTAATCCAATTGTACTCTTCTGCTTCAATACAACTGAGTTTAGAGACATACACATTGTAAATTAGTTATTGTTTCATGGTCCCAAATAATTAATTTCAAAGATAATATATTTGATTTAAGACTGTGTTGCAATAAATAGGAATTTCTGTGTTTAGTTGTGATCAGTGAACATTCAATATTATTCATTCTCTGACTGTGATGAGGTGGGGTTATTTATGTTCTGTGGACACTGAACTATTGAAGATATCTCTTTTATATTAAGGATAGCTTTTACAGTTTAGATTAGATTAACTGAATTGGAGAGACCTTGTAGATTATCTAGTCCAACCCCCCGCCCAAGCAGACGACCCTATACCATATCTGACAAATGGCAGTTCAATCTCTTCTTGAAAGTCTCAAGTGATGATGCTCCCACAACTTCTGAGGGCAAGGTGTTCCATTGGTTGAGTGTTCTCACTGTCAGAAAAATTCTCCTTATTTCTAGGTTAAATCTTTCCTTGTTCAGTTTCCATCCATTATTCTTTGTCTGGCCTACACGTGCTTTAGAAAATAGCTTGACCCCTTCCTCTCTGTGGTAGCCCCTCAAATATTGGAACACTGCTATCATGTCTCCCCTGGTCCTTCTCTTCACTAGACTAGCCAAGCCCAGTTCCTGTAACCGTTCTTCATATGTTTTAGTCTCCAGTCCCCTAATCATCCTGGTTGCTCTTCTCTGCACACTTTCTAGAGTCTCAACATCTTTTTTACAGTGTAGTGACCAAAACTGGATTCAGTTTTGGTCACCACACTGTAAAAAAGATGTTGAGAAAGGTGTGGTTTTAGTAAGGCTTTATAGAGTGGTATTAGTACTTCACTTGATCTTGATTGTATCCTGTTGATGCAATTTAGGATTGCATTGGCTTTTTTGGCTGCTGCTGCACACTGCTGGCTCATATTTAGCTGGTTGTCCACTAAGACTCAAAGATCCCTCTCACAGTTACTGCTATTACACCTGGTTTTACCCAATTTATATGTGTGCTTTTGGTTTTTCTTGTCTAAGTATAGGACTTTACTTTTCTCTACATTGAATTTCATTTTTTAGATACGGCCCAGTGTTCAAGTCTGTCAAGATCCATCTGGTTCTTGAGCCTATCTTCTAGGTCAGAGCAAGGGTCTTCAAACTTGACAAGTTTAAGATTTGTGGACTTCAACTCCCAGAATTCCTGATCTAACATGACTGGAGGAGGAATTCTGGGAGTTGAAGTCCACAAGTCATAAAGCTGTCAAGTTTGAAGACCCCTGTTCTAGGGTGTTAGCTATTCCTGACAGTTTGGTATCATGTGCAAATTTGTTCAGTTATTTATAAAGATATTGAAGAGGACTAGGCCTAAGATGGAACCTTGTGGCATCCCACTGCTTCCTTACTTCCATGTAGACTTAGACACATTAAGAATTACTCATTGAGTACGTTTGTCAGCCAGTTGCAAATCCATCTGGAGGTGATTCTATCTATCCCACTTTTTTTCTAGCTTCCCAAGAAGTAGGTTATGGTATACTTTGTTAAATGCCTTGCTGAAGTCTAAGTATATTATGTCCACAGTATTTCGCTGTTCTGCTAATTTAGTCACTATGTTGAAAAATGAAGTAAGATTGGTTTGGCATGATCTATTTTTAACAAACCCGTGCTGACTGCTAGTTATTATTTTACTTGTTTCTAGATGTTGGCAGATCTGTTCTTTTATTATCTTTTCCAGTATCTTCCTGGGTATTGATGTTAGGCTAATTGGTCCATAGTTTCTGGGGTCTGGTTTTTTTTTTTACTTTTTTGAAGGTGGGAATCACATCAGCTCTTTTCTAGTCCTCTGGTAGTTCCCTGGTACTCCAGGATTTTTTTTTAAAGATGTGGTTCAGTAGTTCTGAGTTGATCTCTGCCAGCTGCTTTAGAACTCTGGGATGTAATCCATCAGGTCCCAGTGATTTGTGTTCATCAAGATCAGACAGATATTCTCTTATTATTATTTTGCTTATTTTAACTTTTATTTCTGGTCTGTCTTTTACAGTTATGTTTTTGGTAGGTTGGGCTATAGTTTCTTTTTGTGTGAAGACAGATTCAAAGAATGAGTTAAGTAGCTCTGCTTTCTTTCTGTTGCCTGTTACTTCCTTGCCATCTTCAATCTTTAGTGGACCGACTGTTTCCTTGATTTTTTTTCTTGTTACTTATATGTTGGAAGAAACTTTTTTTTATTATCTTTGATTTTTGTTGTAAGTCTCTGTTCATTCTGAGCCTTTGCTTTCCAGCCTTTGTCTTTGCAGATTCTGGCTATCTTTTGATATTCTGCCACTCCTTCCATTTTTTGTACTTGTCCTTTTTGTCATTCAATTTGTCTGAGAGATCTTTCTGCAGCCATGCTGGTTTCTTACTGGATTTTCTTTCTCAGTGTTATTGTGCTGGTCTAGGCTTTTATGATCATACTTTTCAGAGTTTCCCAAGATTCTTGAGTTGTTTTCCCCTTTAGGATTTTCATCCAAGGAATCTGTCCCAAGTTCTCTCTCAGTTTATTGAAATCAGCTCTTAAAATTTTAAGACTCTGGTGTCATTATGTTCTATTGCCTGTGTTTGTGTTATGTTGAATTCTAGTATGACATGGTCACTCTCACCCAAGGTTCCTGCAGTTTCAACTCCCTCTATAATTTCTTCTCTGTTTGTAAGTATTAAGTCTGGTATGGCTGTTCCTCTAGTTCCCTCCTCTACCTTTTGGACGACAAAGTTGTCAACTAGGTTAGTTAGGAACCTATTTGATTTCTCACTTGGTGCAGAATTAGTTGTCCAGTTGATATCAGAGTAATTGAAGTCCCCCATTACTATTGTAGTATGTTTCCTAAATATATTTGTTAATTGGTTCTATTTCTATCTATTTTTTCTGTTTGATTGGCCTATAGTATACACCTGTAGCCATGTCGTTCTTTTTTTATATATTGACCCATATACATTCTAGAACGTTTTCGTCTTTCATATCATGCATTTCTATATAGTGGTTCTTTACATACAGTGCAACTCCACCTCCTCTTTTATAGGGTCTGTTTTGGCTTTTTTTTTTTTGAACAGTTTGTATTCTTCTATCAGTATGTTCCAGTTATTTAAGTCATTCCAGTTTAAAAGTTTATGTTCATTGAGAACAAGTTGAAGAAACCTTTTTGAAAGAAAGAAAGAAAGAAAGAAAGAAAGGGAAAACAAGCAAACAAAAGATAAAAGCAAATCTGGATATAAATATCAGAAAAGGGATTTGATCGAGCTGCATCTTTAAGTGCTTTCTTAGATGTACTCAGATAGACCATGGGATGAATTCTTTTGAGAGGATGGGTAACTTCAAATATTGAAGTTGAAAGACAGGAGCTAGAGTCTTTATTATATGTCCAGTCCAGGTCTTAATTCCTCATGATGATTCTGAAAATTTTCAGCCAAGCTAAAACAAATCCTTGCTTCAAGTGGCTACAGTTCCAAGTTGGCATTTCTGACATCATCCACTCTTTTTACCAGTTGTATCATTCTAGCCATATGGAAAATGAAGAATAACTTTAGGGCACTCTAACAAAGGTATAAACATTTCAAATAATTTTGTGAAGGGTATATTTGAGATTTTCTTTTGAATTTTATACTATATGATTTATTCTTTTTAAAAAATTCCCATATGGGATTATAATTTGTTTTATTAATGTTGAAACCACACTAAGTGAAATAGAATTGTTTTTAAATTATTTCTCAGATTTTTAAATGACCTGCAAATAGAATTTTATTTTCTTTGAATCTCATGCTAGTCAATGAGAAATCCCAAAGAGTTTTGCTGCCAAAGAAAATACAATTTAGAAGAGAAAGAAGAAATAATTCTTATTACAGATGAAACATTTGGGAGGATAACAAACTTCAATATGTCTGAAAAACATGTGAAATGTTTCTTATAGGTGATGATGAGCAAAGTGACTGGTTCCATGAAAGTGAACCAGGAGGTGCCTGTGGGATTACTGGAATTATTCCTTGGTGGGAAAAGGAAGATTCAGCGGGACTGGAGAAAGAGATGCCTGATCCTATCTTTGAAAGTATTTTAACAGGCAGCTTCCCACTTATGTCACATTCAGGCAAGAGAGGTCAGTAACTTTTAAAAGACTGCTTTGGAATTAGAATTGTATTAAATTAAATATTGTTAATAGAATTTGAAGTCTGCAACCAACTTATCTTTTTTTAAATTTCAGTCTAAAGCTTTATTGTATATTGTAAAGGTATTTCGATCCCAACTGGGGTTGGAGTTTCATTGTCAAAAGTTCAGGTATTTATGGAAGAGAAAGGGACATAGTTTGGGCTGATTGTGTCCTCCCCTTACAATTCTGAATGCTATCTCCAATACTTTTCTAAACATTATTCAATATTCTAGATCTCATTCCTCCCTTCTCCTCTATACATTTCCCATTGTGTTCTCTGGTAAAAACTAGTTTTTTCTTTTTTTAAAAAGTTTTTGATAATACATAAGTAGTAACTGGGAAAAAGCCAAAATCAGTTTTCAGTCCTCAAACAACAGTGTGATGTGTTTATATTCTGAAGTAATAACTAGAGCCATCTTCTAAGAAGACAGCAGTGCTGCTCTCTTATAGCAAATATGGCAAGGACCTTGTGGAATGCACACCTGATAAAATGAAGTATGGTCCACAGTAAAATTAGTTTTCAATGCACCATGAGATTCTTTGATATTTTGTGCCAATTCATACTGATTTTAGGATGGTCTGTTACTAAGAAAATGAATAGGTTCTATTTCAAACCTTTGTTTAATTCAAAACTCTTCATTTTAAAAGAGCGTAAAGTTCGAGACAGTTCTATTTCAAGTTCGTAACTGAGCTTGAAATATTTCCCAGTGATAGGTTGTTTTACACTTGAAACAGCTATTTTGCAATTGAAGCGAGGCACTTCAAACTTGAAATGGAGTATTTAAAATTTGAAAGAATTTGAGTGAGAAATCCCTAGTTATTATTTATTTATTCATTTATTTATTGAATTATTTATTATTCATTTATTCCTTTTAAAATTATTAAAAGAAAATGAAGACTTCTCAAAAGTTCCATCTCTACAAATATTCCATTTCACTTTTTTTTCCTTTTATATTTTTTTTGAAAATTGCAATCAAGTAAACAATCTGATTGTGCTTTGTCTGATTGTTCATCTCTTGGACGATGACATAAGAGAGTGATTTATAAATATATATAATTATCAAGTTTCCAATTTTGGAATGATTCCAACACTGTGATAGCATTTTGTATTTAATAGTACAAGTAAATTTCATATAACATATATATGTTGATCCATGTCTGATAATGCAACTTGTTAAAATTGCAGTAGAGATTTGCCATATTTTATTTTTAGATAAATGTAAACAAGAAAATGTTTACATCTGTCATCATAGCTGTTGTAGAATGCCAATATAGTTACATCGCAGAAAATTTAATTGAATATATTTCATGAGAGGAATGGAATGGATGGAATGGACCTTGGAGGTTTTTTAGTCTAACCCCCTGCTCCGTTGGGAAACCCTATATCATTTCAGACAAGTGGTTGTCCAATCTCTTCTTAAAAACTTCCAGTGTTGGAGCATTCACTTCTAGAAGCAAGTTGTTCCATTGATTGATTGTTCTGTCAGGAAATTTCTTCTTAGTTATAGCTTGCTTCTCTACTTGATTAGTTTCCATGCATTACTTCTTATCCTGCCCTCAGATGCTTTGGAAAATAACTTGACTCCCTCTTCTTTGTGGCAACCCCTGAGATATTGAAACACTGCTATCATGTCACTCCTGGTCCTTCTTTTCATTAAACTAGACATACCCAGTTCCAGCAACCGTTCTTTATATGTTTTAGCCTCCAGTCCCCTAAACATCTGTATTGTTCTTCTCTGCAATTTAAGCATAGAATTTAGGAAAGCATGTGTGATATGCAGGGTAGTAGTCCAACTGTTTAATCTGTCATTGACAATTCCTTTGAAACCTACATACTATATATTAGGAGATTGTTGTCTTCTCTAGATAATAATTGCACATTTCCTTTTATGTCCTTGTACTATTTATATGCAATTTTCTTATACAGTTAATTTTAATCCAAAAGAGAATTTTAAAATATTTTAGATGAAGAAAAAATATTTATTTTTTTAGATTGTCCCTTTGTAAGTGTATATTATATTAAGTGTATACTATATATTAATTGAACTGTAATTTTATTTCTAGATTTCCAGACAAGGCTTAGTCATCTTCATGGAATGCCACCCAGGAACATCAAAAAGGTAACAGGAAACACAACTGCAATGGTGAGCTGGTTCTCATAATTTATTGTGAGCCATATTTTCTTACTAAATTAAACCATATGCCAGTATCAACTGTCTGCAAACAATTGTATAAAGCAATTATCTTACAGTAACATTTGATTCACCTGCCATTTTTAATAGTGGACTTTTTTCAGAACTGTACAAATCCATAATACAAAAAGTAGAGATATATTAAATGATGATCTGATTAAATGATGGGATAGACAATATTTATTTGTTTAGCATATTTATTTAGCATTTATCATATTTGTTAACAAATGTATTTAGCAATTGTCTCAAACTTCTGTATTTGTAATTCTATTGTAAATGACCTGCTTACCTCTAATTCTGGGAAATCCATGTATCTTTTACCCTCAAATGTTTAAAGGTTTGATCACTAGAATGCAATGTATCAAATACTACAGACAGATTTGAAGAAACCTAATTTTAATCTTCATTGTTATCCAGAACAAAATCATCTTTTGTTCTGGAAAGTAAAAATTATCCCGATGTAGTAGATCAAATCTGAAAACAGGAAAAAAAAAACTTGAATCTGTCAAGTTTATTTGAAATGTTAGACTAATATTAATATACATGTGATTTTTACATGTATGCTTGATAAACATGACTTCGTGTTAGTATAAAAAGTCTTTTTGTGAAAATTAGTTTGACTAACTGTATGAAATTGTATATTTCCTTGTGCAAGAGCAGCAGTTCTGGGTTAAATCTACTTTAAGACCTTGGCCTGTGAACTTTGTCTTTAGAGGTAATGAATCAGATGAATGGTGTCTAGTTGCTGGTTACAGATCTCCGTATTTTTATTTTTGGTTCACTGCTTGCTTGAACATAGCCCATTTTCTAGGCTTATTGCAATCTCATTCTAGTATTTTATAGGTGCTATTACAACTGATAGATTAAGTTCATGATATTGATGACACATGACTTAACCAAACTAAAAACTGCATTTCTCCTCTAAATTGTGAAAAAGGTGATTAAGTTTCAATTGATGGGAATGTGCCGTGTATGTATGTATATGCATACATTAATGTATGTTTGTGTATATGTAAATAAATGGAAAGAGTCAAGATTTGTTTTCTGATATGAGATCTTAATAGTTGAAATATTATCTTATTCCTGGAAAATACATCCTTCTATATGTATGTGTGTATGTATGTATGTATGTATGTATGTATGTTGCATACAAATATTACTTATATTAAATAATTTTCAGAAAGCTGGATAATTTATGCTTTTTTACGCAATTGTTTTTTATAACAAATTACCACTATTCACTTTAGAAATATTAGACTGGTGATGGTATTCTGATTTCTTTTTAAATTTGATAGGAAAAGTATTGTTGTGGATAATTTTCATTCTGATAAAAATTCTCATCTCTCTTCCCATATGTATTAAGCGTGTAATATTATTAATATGTACATTGCTGCTTCATGCAATTTAAAGAAGGATGAAGAACAACTTCAGTATAGCTGATTTCCTACTGTACAAGCAGCCTATACTTCCTACAATCCACTACAGACACACCCAATAGATTTGCCTTGAAAATTTGACCTGTCATGACAGAAGACATAAAGTTATTAGTTATCAATGAAGAAAGTTCAAAAGCAATCTTAAAAATGCTGAAAACCAATAACAAAAGGAGGAATCTAATGCCTGTGACATCTGGTAATGCTGAACAAGAAGTAATTACTGCTATTAGACTGTTACACTGAAAGCAAAAGTGCTTTTAGAAAGATTAATTCCCTGAGCTAAATAGGATACTGCAAATGCAACTCTTTGAACAGAATTGAGATGATGACCTGTTCTTTCACTTTTAACACAGATGAGTTTGCAAAGCCTTTATAGGAACAGTTGCTCAGTGCCTATGAAAAGAAGAAAGGACAGGGAGGAAGGGAAAAGGACATACTTTCTGATGAGGTTTCTTCTTAAGAAAGGGCCAAATCATAAACTTTGTAGCAATGCCCATAACAATGCACATAACCTTAACCATATACTCCTGTTCAGCTTGATTAAATCATACGATGTAATAGATTACATATGATGTAGTAGATACATATGATGTAATAGCAATGTAAATAAATCCTTCTACAGTGTTTGTGCATCCTAAGAACTCAACTAAGTGGGTCAGGAAAGGAGTGAAGAGGTACGAGGTTTTATGTGTGCGTGTGTTTTGTTTCGTTTTGTTGATCAAAAGTGTAAGTGAAGATATTAGTCAGATTCTGGAGAAGATAAAATCTATATGCCTCATTGCTGGCAATTCTGCCTTTATTATATACTTATGCTGAAGTTCCAATTTGTTTCTTCTGTTAGAATGGAATTGTTGATATTTTGCTTTTGAAATATTCCCAAGAGGCATCTACATAAAATCAAAACATAATTAAAATATTATTATAATATAAAGACTTAGGCTGTGATTTTTTTAAAATGAAAGAAATTAACTGAAGTGTGGAGAGAGCAGTATCTATCCTGACATTCCTGCTATAATATCAATTATTTATTACTGAATACTTCTGGTGGTGGTCAGTGTAATCCATCTGTTATATAGCATTAGAGTCTTACTACTCGTGGTTCTATTAATTATAGAACAATAATTTCAAGAATGTACTTAAATATGGTGTAGTTTGCAATTGATTTAAATTCTGTGAAATATGTGGACAAAAAGACCTCAGATTAAGATACTGCCTCATAAACTCATTGAATTATTCTACTGTATGTATCTGTTTCTCAGCTTCTGCTATCTAGTGTAGAGATAGAAAATTTTGTCAGGATTATTTGAAGATAGATAGATAGATAGATAGATAGATAGATAGATAGATAGATAGATAGATAGATAGATAGATAGATAGATAGTTGAGGGGGTGGGGAGGGAAGGACAAGGAACATTTAAGAAGTTTGTTATGTTGGTGTTTTCTATTCAGATTAAAATTGAAAAAAGATTGCCACAGGGTTTATATCATACTGTGAATCTCTATTTTTCCTAATAGAAGATCACCTGTTAGAAAATATTGTAATCCATAAAATGAACACATGTGTAAGCTTGTGCATTTATTGGAAGAAAAGATGAACAATTTTGAGAATACTTTTTTGACAGTGAAAGGTACAAAGGAATTAAGAAGTTTCTGGGAAAGAAACACCAAAGGGAAGTTTGTGATTCAAAGAAGCAAGTGGATTAGGAGGTATGGATCAATCTCTCACTCCTGAAGACAGTCCACAGTGGCCTGAATAAATTTGCCAATCTCAGAAAACAGTCAAGCCTCCATGGGTGAAAGGAGATATGCAGGAGGTATGTTGTTCTCCCAATGTTCATATGCACTTGCAGGATGTGGGAGACAGGCTTTCTCAAATCCATTGATAATCCCCTAACAATTATTTTGGGGATGAACAATACTCCCAGAAGGACCTTGATAGAAATCCAGAAAATATAACTCCTGTGCAAGAAAATGAAGAGACAAGGAGTATAATTAATATTTTCCTAGTTTTTCTAGTTGTGGATCTTGTTGAAAAAAGAGAAAATTGTTTCATACACAGAATACTAAGAGAAAGTTTTTTCACACACAGAAGCCAGTTCACATGCACATTTAGCTCTTTTTTATTCATCATGTCTCTTTCTAATGTAATCTCATTGTACCTGCTAACAGATTATATATACATACACATTTGTCTATTTATAATTGTATGTGTTTGTATAGTTATTAGTCTGCATTGTGATTTTATTTTAATTTTGATGTTAAAAATAAATATATATATATATATATTTGACTTTCAACTCTTTAGTGTAGGAATAGAATTTAAAACTATACTTTTTAATAATGTCTTTCTTTAAAAAGGATTGTATTTGAGCTCTTATTGGTGATGCTAAAACTACAGTTTTAAGAAATCAGAAACTTCTTTGGGTTTGATGGATTTCTACTCTTTAAAGAGAAACAAAACACTAAATATTTCTAATCCTGCATTATTTACCGCATGAATGGGTAAAATACTACTTTAAGACTCATAAAATTTAGAGGAAGAAATCTGCCAACTGTAGCAGGAATTAGATTTAGGAAGAGAGGTACAGAGTCAAAATATTGCTACAGAATTAAATGTCAAAAATCTTCTTTAATAGTAGATATATAGTTCACAGTGTCTGGTTATGATTAATACATTTAATCTAAATCACTGAAAGTTGCCCTCTCCTTTTCCATAAAATACAATGAGACACAAATCAGTTTTACTATAGGTGGAGAACAATTGGAAAATAATGCATCTTCCTACCCAATAAATTGTCAGTTATACCTTTTAACTAAATCAATTCATCTTTTCAAAATTTATTGCAATTTCTAATAATAAATCTTCTCAAATGTTTATTCATTTGCTGCCTGATACATTTGCACCACTTTTGCTATAGTCTATTGTTGTTGGATTTTTTCCCTTTTGATTCATTGTAAATTATAAATCTATTCTGAATCCATTTGCTACTTAAAAGTTAAAATCTATCCCCTAGCCACTTCTCTTTTTTGTCCTTTACACATATTAATACCCTTGAACTTTGATTCAGCCCAATAAGACGATCAGAATACTTTTTATGGGCTTTGAAAGCATTAGATAGTAAAGCAACCGGTATGAAGATGATTATTCTAGATTTTATTTGCATACACCAGATAAATTAAACCAAATGTTTAATAATGAAATAGTTCATATTCAATGAACAAAAATTAATGTTGTACTGTACAGATAGTCCTTACCTTAAGACATTCGTTCAGCAACCGTTCAGTGTTATGATGTTGCTGAATGAATGGATGGAATGAAAATTGCAGGCCCAATTGTGGTTATATGCTAAGATCCATTTATATTTTTTTATCCCTATCCCTAATAATAAACATTTTTTCAATTTTTACATTTTTACAGCCATAAAACACCACAGATGCATATTGCCTATTTTTAGATATCATTTGCATTGCTACCTTTTGCTTTTAAAAAAAAAAAAAATACCTAAACTATTTGAAAAGGAATAATACAAAATTGTGATTTCTATAAAAGAACTGAATTTTCCAACTACCAAACTCATAATGGCTCAAATACTTCTTTTTCAAGAATATGCCACTATGTTTACATAGTGAACAGTGAAAGAATCTCTTCCCCTCAAAAAAGTGGCAAAACCTCTTGGACCAGACGGCTTTGCTCACAGTCACATTTGTCATCATGTGCTCTCAACTGGATTATTGCAAGGCATGCTACTAGGGAGTGCTCTTGAAAAGTATTCAGAACATTCAACTGTTGCAAAATGAGGTTGCATGGGTAGTAAATGGTATTGGATGTTCAACTCACAAAACACGACTACTTCATGAGCTGCATTGGTGGCCAGTGCGTTAGGGTCCCATCAACCAAGAATTGTTGACTAGTGAGGGATTAGGGTTCTCTGCCAAGCCCTTGTCCTCTGGGAAATGCTCCCTTCAGAAACCAGGATGACAATGGACACAGCTGGTCTTTTGTAAGGCAGTGAAGACCTGTTTTCATGCCCAGGTGTGTTAAGGGTACCATTTTTGGCTATATTAAAAATCTATGACAATAGTTTTACTCAGCATCCATCCATCCATACATACATACAAACATACTATATTGTTTTGTTTTATATTTCTGTGATATGTATCACACAGAATCACTTATTGAGATGGACAACTACTGAAATAAATAAAAAAATATTTACACCAAGATACCTTCTCAGCTTTAATAAACGGCATTTCATTCCAATCCTAATCTTAAACCATTCTGTGATCCTTGGAGTTTCAGAAATCCCATTAAGTTTTCTTGTATGAAAATGAACTTTATACGTTAAAAATAGTTATAGTTCTGCCTTATGTTAAAAAAAGAAACAACAATAAAATATTCTTTATTGGGATTAAAAATATACACCCACAAGAGCTATTACAAAAAAAAAAAAATCCTTTCTACTAAACTCAACTCTTTTTGCCACTCAGAGTAGCTTGTGTGAAATGGGTGGCTATGTAAATTTTTTGAATGAATGAATAAATCCTCCAAACAGATTATATGGACAAATAGTCCATGTAGGAGTTTCTGGCAATAGTATGAAAATAGTTTACCTATTGCCTTCTGGACCAAGAAGTTGTACATCAAATCTTGCTATTCATTTGACACAATGCAGCATTAAAAATATGATCCTCCTTCACCAATTATAATTTGAAGTAGAAAAGTACTTTGCATTATGTAAGAACTTATGGGAACTCATTTTATTGCACATATTGATTCGGCCACATTTAAAAATCACTCGATACATCTTTCAGATTCTGTATTTGGCTTTTTACTTAATTACTACATAATTGCAATTACATATAATTATAATAAATGTCATTCCTCATCTTATTTTGTTTGTATCATAACAACATGTTGATAAACTAGTAAGCTATTATAAAACACTGTAGTGACAACAAAGTAAAAATGACTTAATAAATATAGTAGATAAAATTGAAGCTTGGTATACTATATCAGTAAATCTGATAAGACCTGATAACATATTGGGTGCTGAAATGATTAATTTGAGAGATAAAGAAATCATTTGCATGGGAACATTAGAATTCATTAATTTCACTAATTACATAGTGAAGAAAGCATCTGTTTTCTTCACAAAAGAGCAGACATTAATTATGGGTCTTACCTGTTCATCTAAAAATAGTGACAATATGTTCAGTTTTTCTCTCTAAATTGTTGATTTTCATAGAAAGTCTTGACATTACGGAATTGTCAAGACCTCATTAATAAGACAATTTTCAAATAAAATTATGTTAACGAACGTATCAAGCTATTGATAGTTTTTCAAGAGATGTTTTAGATTACAGTACTCCAATTTAATTAACAAAAATATGTTAATTAAAAAATGTTTTTCTAATTATTTTAGAATTGTAGTAATGTGATTTATACACATCCAGGAATTTGATAAAAAGAA
Organism: Pseudonaja textilis; assembly: GCF_049901715.1. Classification (NCBI taxonomy): domain Eukaryota; kingdom Metazoa; phylum Chordata; class Lepidosauria; order Squamata; family Elapidae; genus Pseudonaja; species Pseudonaja textilis. The sequence goes on along the minus strand of NC_141990.1, from coordinate 49,078,625 downwards.
ATGCTTTGTGGAATATATGTTAGGATTAAATGCCCATGACAGATAATGAGGTCAAAAGGAGAATTTTTAAGCATGGTCCATATGCTATATTTACATATCAATTTCTTCCAGGGTGTACAATGAGACTCTGCTTATTTGCAGATCCAGAATGTTCATTGGAAAAAAAAAACCCGCAAGTGAATTGTCTGTTAAGCTTGCCAGTTCATATGATATATGAACTGAATATGCATAATTAAAGTATGTTTATTCAGCTTTTGTGTCCCAACAAGTTGGAATCACATGGTTAATTTACCAGCCAGACAAAACACTTAAGTAATAGAAATTGCCCAAATTAGTAAAAGCCCAGAAATTTAGACAAAATTGGGTAGATGTTTCAGAAGTAAGCCTTTTTTTATATGAACTATATAGAACATCTTCTATATTTTCTTTATATACTTTCATGTCATGCTGGTATTTTCTATCTGGAAGAAATTAGGAAAACAGGAATCATTCAAATATCCAGTACAAAAATATAATTACAAAACTTTTTTAAAATAAATGGACTTAATCCTGTGACTTTCATTTATAAATTGGTGTTGCTAGATTAGCTTACTTTAAATATAACTCACTTGTTGATTTTAGCATGTATTTTCTTTAGTTTCTGATCTTCAGTGTGAGGACAATTATGAGCTGCGGTGGCGCAGTGGTTGAGTGCAGTACTGCAGGCTACTTCTGCTGACTGCAATTTGGCAGTTCAAATCTCACCAGGCTCAAGGTTGACTCATCCTTCCGAGGTGGATAAAATGAGGAGCCAAATTGTTGGGGGCAGTATGCTGACTTTGTAAAATGCTTAGAGTGGGCTGTAAAGCACTGTGAAGTGGTATATAAGTCTAAGTGCTATTGCTATTGCTAATTATAGAATGCTAATTTGTACAGTGCATTTTTGCAATATTATTTATTGTGTTATTCAAAATGGACAATGTCTGAAATTGGTGTTAAGGCAGAGGTACTCTTTTAACCTTAGTTATTTTAACTGTGGTGTTTCATGTTGTCTGAACCTTGGTATAGAATTTAACCAAAAGACATTATAAGCTTCCAACTACTGAACATAGAGTCAAGTGTAATGAATAATTGCAGGATAAAACCATTCCTGGAATGTTAATTCCACTGCAGGTTTTGTTTTGTTTTCAAGCTAATTCCAGAGGTATGGGAGATTTATAGTTAGATACTATGAGACTGAAAAGAATTAATCCCTACATCTATGTACATAGACATTAGTCCCTTCTGCCATATTCATAGGCATATTTATGTATGGCATGGATAAAAAGACTATGATAAGTATTTTGTCCATTTCAAAATTTGAGAACCAGATGTCACCCAATGAACTTAAATACTGGAGCAATCAAGAAAAATAAAAATATTTTTTTCACAACAAGCAAATTTACATTTGAAATTCACTACCATAAGAAGTGTGCTGGCTACCAGCATGGCTGCTTCAAAAAATATTGAACAATTCACAGAAGTAATGGGGATTGGAGACCATTAACCTTGATGGCTGTGTGATTGGCTCCGAAAGCCACTGTGAGGACAGACTGCTGGACAAGATGGGCCAAGGATCCAATCCAGCAGGATATTGCTTATATTCTTATGTTCTTATTAATCTCACTGGTTAACAATACATATAACTTTTTTTGCTTATGAATTGAAAATCTAGAAGGGACATCTATTCAACCACTGTATAAGTAACAGATGTTAGTCAAGGAGGAGGAATTGCAAATCACTGGATGCGTAGTTTTGGTGTGTACAATCCCATTGTGATAGAGTCAGGCAGGAAATAGATGCTATAAGGACTATTGGAACTCTGTTGTGGGAATAATAACAGGGTCTTGAAAGCTTCCCAGAATTCCCTTCTGCCCTCTATTCTGTGCAGAATCAAGCCAGAATTATTTTAGAGTCTCTTCCTTATTCTTACCACTTTTCCCAGAGCCAAGGTATCATTTATTTTCTGTAAACATGTGTTTGTATTCCTCTCTCTTTCTCCTGTGACATCTACTGCATTGTTCATATAATGCTTGTTACCCACAGACATTGGAGTATCGATATGAAATACAGGTCTTAACAATTCATCTAAAAATAGTGGATAGATGTAGTTTTCTGTCTTTAATTTTGTTTTATTTTCATAGGAAATCTTGACAGCCTGAAATACATTTTTTTAAAAAAATACTGGGCATGTGAAGTTCTCTTAACAGTAAAGTAGGATTTTATAAAGTATCACTTACTAGTTACATTACAATGAACTTGTGCTATTTTTTTTGAAAATATCTCTCCCAATTCTAAATTTCTTCTTTTTTTTTCTTGGAAAAAAGTTGATATTTTCAAATAAACAGGAGAGAATGCCTCTAATAACTGCAATACTGTTTTAAAGTGTCTATGCTTTCTTTTTATTCCATATTAGAAAAAACGTGTGTGTGTGTATTTTCGTAGATTTTCACGGGTACAGATATGTAGGTCTAATTGTGTTCGGGTCTTTTCCCGTGTAAAATTAAGAGCATCTTGGCAACATTTCAGCGAGGTTCTACTCACCATCCTCAGGCTGGTGCTTTTGGCTTTATGCCAGTGCAAGCAATGTGTGATTGGAGCTGCCATCTCTCTATAAATACTGGTGGTGGGGGCTGGTGTGCTGGGCTGGTTGGCTGCGCTGCTGCCTCTTGATTGGTTGATGGAGTTGATGTTGGTATAATGGGCTGTGTGATGGCCTTGTTAGTTTTGCTGTGGAGATATCCTGGATCTTGTGCTGTAATCTCCTGGGTCGTTTGTTTTGAAGTGATCTTTTTTCCATTAGCCTCTCGTGTTTTAACGGCTTGGGTAATGGGTTGTGTGATGGGCTTGCAAGTTCTTTTGTTGTGGTATCCTGGGTCCTGCGTTGTAATCTCCTGGGTCGTTTGTGTTTTGATCTCTTTTCCATTAGCCTCCTGTGTAGTAACAGCTTGGGTAATGGGTTGTGTGATGACCTTGTGAGACTTATTGCTGTGGTATCCTTGGTCTTGTGCTGTGATATCCTGGGTCATTTGCTGTGTTGCAATTTCTTGAGTTCTTGTGATGTAATTTCCTGAATTTTCTGATGTGATATCCTGAGTGGGTGGCTGTGTTGTAGCATTCTGGGTTTTAGTCTGGCTTCGAATTTGGGGGTCTGGGTCTGTGTTCTTGGCGTGTGTCAGCTTGTTTGGTTTTGGGGTCGGGGGTGCAACAGCTGGCGAAGCAGCCATGTTCTGTTTTCTGGATGGTGGTTGTCCTTCGTTTATAGGATGGGTTTGGGCCTGGGTCTGATGAGGGGGATTGGCTGTGGTGTCCCATGTTGTTTTAGATCTGGTGTTGGTTTTCGTGGCTGGGACTTGTTCGTTGATGAGAGCTAGCTTCCAGATGTCTGGTAGGCGGGAGGTATCGTCCCGTCTATTCATGTTATGGGGGTGTTTCTCTATCTTGATGGCTTCCCTGATTATTCTCTTGCTGGAGTGTTCAGTGTTGCATATTAATTTGGTTCCTTCTCTACAGAATTATCAGAGAAGCCATAGAGATTGAAAAAAGACCTGAAAGCATGAATAGAAGAGATGATTCCACCAGAATGTCAATTATTTGGAAGCCTGCACTCACAAACAAAAAAATCTCCACACCACAAGCCAGGCAAACACCTGGGCACAAACAGATCCCCACTTATACCTCCAGCTCAAACACACCCCAACCAGGCACCCAGATGAAACCTAGCTTCCTAATAAATGATAGCCATCCATTTACTCGGAGCCAAGCTGCACTAAAAGCCTCCAATACAGGAACACAATGTTGCCAGCCAGTCAAGACAAAAAAAGCCACAAAACAGACAGAAGATATAAGAAAGACCAATCAAGCAGAACACAGCAAACTCCAAGACCAATAAACACAGACCAAGCCTCCCAAACAATCAGGATGAAGAAAAAACCATTCTGGCACAGCAGTAGGCTAGCCCCAAATTTAAAACTGAAACGGCTGTGAAAGTCTGAATAACACTATACAGAAGCCTGATGATGACAGATGAGATTCTGCCGAAACGTTGCTACAATTTCAAAAGCACAACTATAATGACGTGGGAAAATACCTGAACAAAGCTGAATACCATACATACATACATACATACATACATACATACATACATACCAAATGGTTTTGACTTTCACAAACCAATTATTATAGTTAAATTGATAGAATCAGTTCACCATTGTGTTAAATTAATCAAATTGGACAAAACCTGAACATAGTAGCAGTTCAGATAAATTCTATTGGCATCAACCTAATTAAATATAAGCTCACAATGTTTCTTGATTGGTCTAAAACATGTTGATGGAGCTGAAGCTCCCATAGCTTGTGAAAAGAAAGACTTTATGACCTCACTTAAACTCTTTGTTTTATCTGAGATGATCTACCTTGACACGTCCATCAGTGTGGAAATGATCATTGAAATCTTTAATGGTCTGTCCCTTGGCAAAATGCCTGACATATAATCACTTGAAGCCTATTTAAAGTGTTTTGGATGTTTTTTTTATCACAGATGTATTGAAAGAAAATAATATTAAGGAAAAGATAACTCTTTTATCCAAATTTTCTGATCTTTCTTGTTATTCGGTACAGTGATGGTCCAGTACTGTCTGTAGGCCTATCCTTTTACATAAATATTTTTGTAAAAAAAGTAATTGTTTAAAAGAACAATTTTTCTCCCATGAGCTGTTCAGAGCATCCAGAAGTGGGAGGTGCTTCAGTCTCTTCTGGAAAGGCTGGGCTTAAAACTCCGGGACGCTCGTCCTCCTCCACGGGACATCTCCTCAGCGTCCCCAGTTTTAGCTCAGCCTTCGTGGTAAGAGGTTGAACATTCCCTGACTAGAACGGTTTTCTGATTCAGGTTTGCTCTTGGGTTATTTCGGCTTGTAAAAATCTTCCCCATTTAATTTGGCTTTTTTCAGGCTTGTGCCTCTATTAGGTTGCCTCGATCAGTTTAAAAACAGTTTCTTTGTAACTAGTGGAGCCTGCCACTCCGCGGGCAGCCTGAGGCAACCGCCTCAGGCAATTACCTTATCTAACTTTCCGATTGTCTTCTCTGCGATCGTAGCGGAGCACTCGCAGCCGTGGCTCACTTCACCTTGCCGTTTCGCCTGACAGGAGCATTTAACTCGCAAGTTAAAGCCTCAGCAGCAGCGGCTCGTTAAACTTCTCAGACATTAGCAGTGGAGATTCTGGCTTCCTGCCTTTTTCAACGGCTGGCTCAAGTTCACGCTAAATATCACAGGCGCCATTCCCCGCTGGTTTCCCTTTTTGGGGACTGGGGCAGTACCTTCCCACTTCGTTCTCCCTGGGTTTAGCTTTCCCTTGTCTGTCCGACGTTGGATAAGCAGGCTAGTTATTAAACAGGAATTTCCTTGCAATTGCCTTTGGATCATTTCTTTGGAGTGAAGCCGCAAGTGCCATTTTAAACAGCGGGACGTTTTGTTTTGACAGGAAAGAATCTACCACAGATCCTGTATAGCTGGTTTCCCTTGTTGGGGACCAGGGATCTAGAAAGTTCTTGCTTGGAGCGCTTGGGGGTTTCCCTTGTTAGGGACCCTTAGATACTGTTTTCCGTATGCACAGTTTTACATATAGATATAGGCACATGGATATGGATATGGATATGGATATATATATACACACACACACACACACACACACACACACACACACACACACAGAGAGAGAGAGAGAGATATGGAGGAGCATTCTACTTTCAACCACAGGGGAAGGCATCACCCCAAAGTACAAATATTAATAATAATAATTTAAAAAATTAATTAAAAATTAAAGTCAGAGGCAAGAGAATCAGTCATCCACAGTGGAAGGTGACAACGCTCTCCGCTCCAAGTCAAATAAGTCCCAGATAAGCCAGTGGGCCCCAAAAAGGCCTCTAAGGCGGCAGATAAGGATGCCCATAGACGGCACCTAGCTTTGGAAAGGCAATTGCAGAAACGAGCCAGGGAGGCAGACAAGATGGCTATGACACAACAATCTGATCAGGACCCAAGTCCATTGATGGGGCCTTTGGACTTATCTACCCAGCCCAGGCAGGCTGTTTCTGGACAACCTCCCATAGGCACATCTTCTCCAATGAGCACTGCCCGGCTAATCCCAGAGGCAACCTTCACCCCTACGGTCGCCGGCCTAAGACAGGAGGAGGGATTACCTGAGACTATCCCCATCAAAATGAGGCAATGGATGGAGATGGCGATTCAAATGGGCATTGCGGCTGGAGTTCAGCAATCCATCAGGACCAGACACTTCTCAGCTGCTTCAGATGCGGGATCCCTGTCCGCTTGATCCTTTGCACATATGGGACAACACCAAACTCAGGTATTCTCCAATATTCCTAGCATACCAGCCCAGGGTCTTCAGGAGGAGGTGGAATTTGAGGATCATGGGTTCCCATGGAGGGGGGGGGGTCAATCCATCAGATGGATTTGGGGTTGTCAGAGGCTGACCCACTAGAACGGGGAATATCGGATGATGAAGGTCTCATTCCGGACCAACTTACCTTTTCTGGCCTTTTTCACCCGCACCTCTTTAAATCCTTACTCTTCAAGGCAAAGAACACCGCTAAACTAGGCCCACAAACCCTCATCCATTGTCAACAGGGTCTCAGAACTTATCCGAGGATCTAATATTCTCACAGCCGGCTAATGAGGCGGAAACTACTCCTGTCCCTCGTATGTTTGCTGAATTAGTACAAAATCAATGGGCATCAGCAGCATCATACCCAGCCCCAACAGGGTACGATAAACGATATTATAATTTGGCACCAGAGTTTTCAGATTTTCTCAAAACGCCGGAGGTGGATGAGCCCATTGTGGCACTGGCCTCTTCTTCAACCTTTCCCAATGAGGCCGAGGAAGCCCTGAGACCGGAAGAAAAGAGAGCAGAGTTGGCACTCCCTAGGGCGCACGTTTCTGACGCCTTGGCCATTAGGGCAGCTACAGCGGCATCCTTTTTTACATGGTCCTCCCTACGATGGCTCTTCCACTTGAGGGATATATTGCCAGCGTCAAATGTCAGAGCCCACCAGGACATAGCTAAAATTATTGCAGCAGCAGAATTCTCTGCTGACGCCACATATAATGCAGTCAAATTCTCGTCTACGGCCATAGCATCTCACGTATCAGCACGGAGACTGCTATGGCTTAGGCATTGGCAGGCGGAAACCAAGCATAAATGCAAGTTGGCATCAGCCCCAATATTGGGGGATAAATTATTTGGCAGTGTCTTGGAGCCCCTCCTTATAGAGAATAGAAACAAGAAAAAAGTGCTTCCCCCTCTTTTTCGGAGGTCTGAAAACAGAATGCCCCAGTCGTTTCAAAGGGGTTCCTTTCTGCCCTACTATCAAGGCCCAGACGTTCCCAGATCTCAGAGAACACCAGACTACAGGCCCAGTTTTAAACAGGATAGATCTGAATCTTCCGATAGATGTCAGCAGGGAGGCCAAAACAGAAGAAACCCCAGAGGCACCGGAGGCCGATTTTTTCATCGTCCCAAGTGAGTCCTTGACAGCAGTTCCCATTGGAGGGCAGCTAAAATCATTTGCTGATCAATGGGACAGCTCCAACTCTGATGCGTGGGTCAAGGACACTATTAGGTTTGGTTTGGCACTAGAGTTTCAATCCTCCCCCCAAACTTTTTCATTAGGAGCTCTAGGTCCACGGACCCCATTAAGAGGGTGTTGATGCAGGAGGCTATCAATTATCTTCTACATATTTGGGCCATTAGAGAGGTCCCATCTGAACAGCGGGGTCAAGGCTGTTACTCTCTATTGTTTGCGGTCCCAAAGAGTTCGTGGGGCTGGAGGGCAATTCTAGACCTCAAACATCTGAACAGATCATTGGTTTATCAAAAATTCAAGATGACTACTCTCTAGTCCATTCCGCTCAGCATCAGAGAGAATGATGTCCTGACCTCTATAGATCTCACAGAGGCTTATCTACATATACCAATTAGACCTGCTCACTACAAATATCTTAGATTTTGCTATTGTGATCGGCACTACGAATATATCCCCCTACCATTCGGTCTGGCTTTGGCCCCTAGGACTTTTACCAAGGTCCTCACAGCTTTGGCTGCCTCAATCAGGATCAAATCTATTCATTTACAATGTTATCTGGATGATATTTTAATCTTCCAGACTTCAAGCAAAGTTGGATACCAAGATTACGCTGGAGACCCTTCAGGGTCATGGCTTTTTCCATAAATTGGGATAAAAGCCATTTGATCCCCTCAACTAGGTTAGTTCATTTAGGGGCAGTGATAGATACCGTGGAGGGCAAGGTCTTTCTCTCTCAGGACAGGTTAAACAGTATCCAGTCTGACCACAGAGATCAGAGCCTTAAAGAGGGTTTCCCTGGCAGTGCTGTCTTAAATGTTAGGGAAACTGATTTCTTGTATTTCCATTGTGCCTTGGGCTCATTTCCATTTTAGAGAGCTGCAAGGGTTCCTGCTACCTTTCCAGTGATCCGGAAGAGCCACTTCCAACGTCCAGATAAAGGTACCATACAATGTTCTCCGATCGCTCCGCTGGTGGTCGGAAAACACGATAAACAAGGGGTGTCCTTTCAAGGAACCTTACAGGGCAACGATCACAACCGATGCCAGCCTGGTAGGATGGGGAGCTCACTTCCAATCCCACAATGCACAGGGAATTTGGACTATTTCCGAACAATCACAAAGCATTAACCTGTTGGATCTGCGAGCAGTTCACCTGGCCTTACGCAGTTTTCTACCCCTTTTCCAATCACGCCACGTTCTGGTCTTGACAGACAATATCACAACCAAGGCCCACGTAAACAGACAGGGGGGTACCCATTCCAAACTTCTGATGCTGGAGACGGCCAAGTTGTTCAAGTGGACCGAGCCCAATCTGTTTTCGCTCAAGGCAGAACACATAGCAGGGGCCTTAAACACACAAGCGGACTGGCTCAGCAGGCCACGATAGATCAGGCAGAGTGGTGCCTACACCCGTCTGTCTTCCAGGAAGCAGTGTGGAGATTTGGGCAACCGGTGATCGATCTGTTTGCCTCGCCTCTCAACGCCCAATTGTCCCAGTATATTTCAAGGTACCCGTCTCAGGGGGCGGAGGCCGTCAATGCCCTGCGATGTCAGTGGCCTCCCGGACTTATATATGCATTTCCTCTACTCCCGGTAATACCCCAGTTGATCCAGAAGTTATTGGAGGAACGAGCGGAATTGATATTGGTCGCCCCTTACTGGCCCAGGCGAACATGGTTCGCAGATTTACAGGACTTGTCAAGAGAACAACCTTGGAAAATTCCACCATCAAAGGTTTCCCTCTCCCAAGGGCCGATACTTCACCCGAACACACAATGGCTCAGTCTAGCCGTATGGAGGTTGAGCAGAGCCATTTAAGGGCCCAACAGATTTCAGAGGATGCTATTGCCACCATTCAAGCATCCAGACGGTCCTCAACAAATCGTATATATGAGGCCACATGGTCCGCCTTCTGTCGCTGGTTCCAGGGGTCTAAGATCGACCCAACTGCCCCATCAATAGGACAATTATTGGACTTTTTACAGGAGGGGTTGACCAAGGGCCTACCTCCAAATACTTTACGCAGACAGGTAGCAGCTTTAGCCTCGGTGACAGCCCGGGGTGACCTCCATTCCACAGCGCACCATCCACATGTCCGCAGCTTTCTTAAGGGTGCTGCAAACTTACAACCTCCTGTAATTCATCGCTATCCCACCTGGGACCTCAACAAGGTGTTAACCGGACTTACAACTGGCCCGTTCGAGCCTTTAAGAACCACTAGTCATAAATTCCTGACATATAAGGTGGCCTTCCTAATTGCAATCACATCAGCAAAGAGGATTTCCGAATTGGCGGCATTGTCAATGAGAAAGGACCTGTGTGTGTTTCATGCAGACAGAGTGATTCTCTGATTGGATCCATTGTTCACTCCTAAAGTAAATTCAGCCTTCCATAGAGCGCACGAGATGGTGCTTCCAAATTTTTGTCTGAAACCATCTCATAGACTGGAGCATCAATGGCATCGACTTGACGTTCGAAGGGCCTTAAGCATCTATCTAGACCGCATGGCGGCATTTTGAAAATCTGAGGCTCTATTCCTATCCTTCAACCCATCCACTTTAGGGCAAAAGGTGTCAGCGACGACCATCGGTAGATGGTTGAGAGCCACCATAGCTAAAAGTTATGAATGCCAGTCCATCTCAGTTCCTAAGGGCATTACAGCCTACTCAACAAGGAGTGTGGCAACATCAGCAGCATGGGCCACACGGGCTTCCATAGACGAAATTTGCAGAGCGGCAACTTGGGCTTCACCATCTCCCTTTGTCAGAAATTATAAAATTGATGTCTGTGCCTCAGCAGACACTTCATTTGGCAGAAGAGTCCTGCAGAGGGTCCATAGAGTTTAGGAGTGGATTTCGATCCAGACGGAGTCCCTCCCTAAGGACAGGCCAAGCTTTGGTATGTCCCACTTCTGGATGCTCTGAACAGCTCATGGGAGAAAGGGCGTTGGTACTGACCTGATATGCCCGTTCTCTGTGAGCTGTGAAGAGCATCCAGCCCCACCCATTTCTTTCCATCTGTTGGGGTTCCGTTCCAGTCAGGGATCTAGATTAGATGATGAGTCCCGGACTTTGGCACTCAGTCTTCGCAAAATTGGGGGACGCTGAGGAGGTGTCCCGTGGAGGAGGAGGAGCGTCTCGGAGTTTTAAGCCCAGCCTTTCCAGAAGAGATTAAAGCACCTCCCACTTCTGGATGTTCTTCACAGCTCACAGAGAACGGGCGTATCAGGTAAGTACCAACACCCTATTTCTCTTAATGAAAGCAACAGCAATTAAACTGTACTCAGCCATTGTATAAACCAAAAAAAGGGATGTTATTGCCTCCAAGTTTTTTCACTAATCAAAAACTTTATCCTGATAGTCACTGTGATACATATCAGCCATAGTGATCATGTTTCATATAAAATTGCTGAAACGTTTTGGAGATGGCACCTAAGATAAAGGCATTCACTTACTACTTAAGGAATATGAATTACTTGGGATGTCTTATAGCCTTGGTTTCTAGATATTTTTCAAGAAATATCCAGAATTATTGGCCATGACCTATGAAGCTCTAATTTGCTTTGTGCCTTAGGTTCATGGAATCTGCAAAAATCATTAACAGCATCAAAATACGCTGGGATAAGATCCTAGAAGTTAGAATTAATATTCTATATTTTTCATAATAAAATGTCATTTCATTGGATATAATTGTACATGTTAACTGGAAAAAAAATCCAAAAATAGAGCACAAGACATAGAATACTCATAGCAAAGTTCCAAAATTATGAGATAAGCTTAAGAACAAGTTTAGTTCATTTGGTACTGCATTTTTGAGTTAGTATAATAGTTAGAATCTATTCATCTTTGAGATATTTAAATACCAAATTCAGCAAAGTAGGTTCCCTCATTTTAGTGCCTGCAAAAGTTAACAATTATGGAGATCAAAATAATATTTTTAACAAAAATTCAATTTGCAGTGCAAAGAATGACCTGTAACATCTTAATATTGAATTGCAAAACAAATATATTTTTTATTATTTGTGCTAAATATATAGATTTTCTGCTACAGTTTGAGTATTTTTAAATTAAAATATATCACTCATTCTGAATGTATTGATTTATACATCTTTGTGCCAGTATTAAGTGAAAGGACTTTACAGTAAGTTAAAAAGATTTGGCAAGGTAGATTTCATTGTGTGAGTTAATTTAAACGTATATTTGTACTTCTTATTTCTATATTAAATATTTTCACTTTTTACCTTGTATTCTTAGTAAGTATTAGAATTTTGAAATTCTTATCCTCACACAGATATAATTCTCTTCAATATTTGTAACGGATATGCTGCCCCATTAAATAACTATCTATATATGTTAGCTGTTTAAACAAAAGAATTAATGGGTCAGTTAATTGTAAAACTAGCATCTTTGGATAATTCAGCATTAATTTAATCATTTTTCTCTGTCCTTTTTTTGTGTGACATTATTGAATTTCAAGAGAAATTCAATAGTAGTATTGCTATTTAGAATATAGGTAGTCCTCGACTTATGACCACCATAGAGCTCCCAAAATATAAATATTTTAAATAAAGACAAAAGGGATCATTCAGTCATTTTTACTGTTACTACAGGGAGAGTATCTGTCTTCACAGGAAACTGGTCAGTACTGGTGACTTAGAAATAGCAGGCATTCCCTGAAAGTGAAACTTTTATTGGATAGTTTTGAGCATGTCAATACTTTCCAGATTTTGTTCTCATCAGGAAAATGATTGTCTTTTTCCTCATGGCAGAAAAATAATTAAATAATCTGCAAACTCAAAGTGTCAACTATTTTATTAATCTGAGGAAGAACATCTTCCCATCAAACAGGCTTATTGTCATTTAATTGGGACTTTATTGAATCAACAGGAAGATGCATTGCATGGTTGAATAAGAGGTATTTATTCATTTAATAACTGAAAGAGTGCCATAAAGTTTATTTAAAATGTCATCATTTCTGACATCATTGCTACATAAAGTATGTAGCAGACCTTGTAAAATCTGTTTGGCTTGTTTGAAAATTAATCCTAAAATACTATTGTATGAATGTTCAGAGTAATTACTTATCGTTTCTCTTGGTTAATCAAGAATATACATAGTATGAAGCAAATATTGTTGATATTCTCTCACCCTTAAAAGTCACATAGCTTGGGTAGCCAAGTGAGGCCAGTGAGTGTACATTAATACATAAAGTAAATATGAAATTTGCCTAGGTTCTCAAAATAGAAAAATAGGTTCTATATCATACTAGATAATGTTAACCAGAGTACGCTACAATCAGTCAAAAGAACATAAGATCTCTTTTAGGACTTGCAATGCTTCAGTATATCAAGCCAATGAGAAAAATGATTAAGGTTGTGAAAATGTATTGAACAATTTTTATGTTGCTATTAGAAAAGCTTCAAGGATTAACAAAAAAAAAGTGTAATTAGTTCTGGAAAGAATCCTTCTTGCTTTCCAGAATAAAATCTTACCAGGGATTCATTCAGCCTTTTATTCTGCCAAATAATGTTATAGAAAACATGAATGGGACTATAAAATACATGCAACTTTCTGATGCTTGCATTAGTTTATCATGTTGAAGTCACAGTGCAACTTTACTTTAAAGGTACAGGGTGTTATATTCTAGCCAAAAGAGAGACTACAGAATAATTTTATTTGTGCAAATTTTATTTTCCCACTTAACTGTTTTGGATACATTTTTCCTATAATAAAGATTTGATCTTCTATTCATCAGTTGTTTTTATAATGTCAACAGATATCCATATTTATCTGCAGAAGTATAAATGGAAAATATTTAATTGTTCCTGCTAACTGATATTCTCTGGAAATTTGGCTAGAAATAGTGTAGTCTAGAATGTCTGATAGATCAGATATTCATTTCGTGTTTGGTAATCCATTGTTTAGCAACCACAACTTACTCTTTGACAGTACTTTCACTGATTATCTCCCCCCCCCCCCATTGTTTCATTCTATGTCCAAAACAGAATTTAATGTTGGTTTATGAATCAAATCCTTAAGAGAGAGCAAAAAAGGAAAGTGAAAGTAGAAAGTTCAATCCCTTGTTCATGCTAGCTTATCAAATAAGTCAGGAATGGAACATTCTAACAAGTAAACTATCCGGTTGAAACAAAATAGAGAGTTATTTAATGTGAGGGAGTTAGTACTGGATAATATTTCGATACTTTTTTTCTATTTATGAAAGCGTTAATACTTTCACTAATGTTTAATTCTGCAGTTTAGCCTTTATAAATTTAGACTTTATTATTAAAACATTCAAATTAAATCCATAGAATGGATTTTAATTACCATTTATAAAGCTACTAAATGTATATTCACTACTGTAATATTTTTTTAAAAATATCTCCTGCCTAAAGAAGAAAAAAATACAATTGGAACACAAAAGGTTGAGGAAAGAAAAAATTATAATTAAAATGGTTTGAATACAAAAAGAAACAATGAACAAAAGTTTCCATCCTTTGGAAGCCATTGCTTATTTTGACTTATGATCATCATTAAGCCCGTAATTATGGTTGTAAGTTGTGATGGTTGTAAAGTGAGTCATCAAGTGACTGTGCCCAGCTGTACAGTATTTTGTTGTTGCAATCATAAAGCAAATGCTTTATTCATTAAGTGAACACGGGTTGTTAAACGAACCCATTGTGTGCTGGATTCTGGCAAAAACATCTTAAATCATGGTCACATTGACCCCAGGACATGCAGACAGCTATAAAGGCCAGCCCCATTCCAAGTGATCAAAATGCAGCTATATGATTGTGGAAGGGACCTTAAAATCTGGGTCATTAAGTCCCTTTTTCAGGGTCTGTCATAACTTTGAATAATTGCAAGTAGAGGACTACTATACTAGTCAATGCAATTGATTTCCCAATAGTAGAAGAACTTGCCCATAACAGGAGTCATTAACAATGTTTTCAGTCCTGGGGTAAACTAGCCAAATATGTTAGCCAAATACATGTCCTGTGTATGATCATGAACACGTAGCTCTTAATTTCTTCTTCCTTCCTTTTCAGATGTCACATGAAACAATTGGTAGTAAGGATTCTCCTTTCTTCTCTTCCACTAGGACAATTATGAAGAGTTTGAAAACATTTGTTTCTATTTTAATGTAAAGGCAGAGCTAACTTAACTTTAATTACTCCTCTAAATTATGGCTTATATAAGTAAATTTCTTGCAATCATTGTTGTATTTATGATAATACCTTGTGAAGGACAGTACATATATCTGAGGCAGTGCTTCACTGCAGGGAAAGGGTTGGGCACAATGAGAGAAGCGTTATATTGCCTATCTATACCAAAGTTGTGGAATTTACTATTAAGTTCATGCCTCCCTGACACTTTTTGGTACAATTGAAAGAAATTACTTGAATATTTATTTATTTATAATTAATCAGAATCCCTAACACATGAGGTAATTGTTGGTGAGCTATGATATCAAATTAATAGTATAATTTATTGGGCAGTCTTGTGCAGTTCTTTATTCATTCAATAAGTTATATTTTCTTCTGTTGTTGTACTATATGAATACTTATTCTTGTCAAGGATATTTTGAAGTTCATAATATCTTGATGCGAAACGTTCTTTTACTTTCTCAGGCAGTTTTTTTTTTTAAAAAATTATGCAGCAAAGCATGGCAATGTAGCTAGTTGTATACTCAGTCATCTGTTTAATCCTTATCCCCTTCACATTGTCAATACCCATCTAATTCCACTTTAACAACAGTAATTGGCTGATGGAGTAGCAGATATAGATTTGTTTTCCTGATGACTCCTTGACTTTTTTCCTCTGGTAATACTAATAGAATTCCAAATCCTTATTGGTGTGATCATGTCATGAGTAGGTCAACAGTCATGTCAAGGTCCTATTGGAAACTTCATAGCCGACATCTTAATTTAGACTTAGCAATTGCCCCCCACCCCCACTCCATGTGCATTTGTAAGCAATTCTTTCAAGTCTCTCAGTCATTCCATTATAATAGAATTCATTTAATTCAAAAGGAATTACTTCATGATGTGAATGTATTTGGATCACTGCAGTTCAATAAAAATAAATCTAGGAACATCAGTTCTGAATTCTTGATACTTTTCAGCCTGAAAGGTAGAATTATTTATTTACATATTTTGGGGCTATATATATTATCTTTTTATATAGTTTTATACAGCTGTTTTTGGAACATGTTTTATTTTAAACCAAGGGCAGGGGAAGCCTGGCTATATGGTAGAGTAACCATTATATATCACATGACATAAAATTATTTGTCATAGATCCCTTGACATCTCCTCACTGAATTCTTATGAAACCATTGCCAGCCAGTTCAAAAATCTATTATCTGATATTTGTGCTCTAGATACTTTGGTGTACCAATCACTTCTGTCCTAATTTTATTGTTGCTTGTTCAGAATCAGCAGCTGCAGTCCTTGTTTACCCCAAAAATGGTCCTATTGATTTTAGTGAGCTTTTCTTGCAAATAAGAATGTTTTCAATTGAAATGCTTACACTGTACGTTACTTGCATTGTCACCGAGTAGAGTTTTTGTCCGTCCAAGTGTAACTGTAGATTCAACATTAATTTTTAATTAATCATCAGTGACCCATGGAAAAATTTCATTCCTGTTTTCAGTTAAACCAACTGTCTGTTCTAGGCTTGAACATAAAAGTACCATACTATATAAGTTCAAAGATCTTATAACAGCACTAGAAATATCATGAAATGTCTTATCAGAATTCTACCTATGTTAAAAAAGGGAATGTTTCAGGTCCTCCTTACAGAGTACATTGACTGTAGATGAGGCAATAGACCTTCTCTGTGTGGCTCCCACTTTTCTCTCCCTGGAGTTTCAAATGTCCCTGATCACACTGGCATTTCATAAACAATCAACACATTTTTGTCCCAGTATATGTTTCTGCATGATTAGATTAGTTTACTGTAAGGATGCCTGTGATTTTAATAATAATGTTTATATAATTCCAATAGTTTATATTCAGTTTCCATGTTTGTTTCTTGTTCAAAATCTATCAAGATTGAGATAGGTTATAAATATTGTAAAATAAATAAAAATAGATGTTGAACATTCCTGACAAAATAACTAGATGTCTACCAGTTCTGTGAAAAAACAATTGTCATCTTTCAGATTTTTTGAACATTTCTTTGGTGTTGGTGCTGAAAGTTATCAGAAATTAATGTAGGTCAAACTAGTAGAGAAACTGAGTCTACGAAAACAAATGTTATCAACATTGGGTGCTTGTTTCTTTTATTTCATAAACAAAATTATTCAACATGCAGTACCAATGTTAAAAATGAATGATTGGTTACATTATCATTAGTTGCAACAACTACCACTATCCACTTCCTGTAATTAGTGATCAGTTTCCCACATTGTGGTCTAGTACTCCCTCAGTAACATTTGAGGGTTTTCTAGCATGAATTTTTTCCCCCCAGATCTTGATACAAAATCTCTGTGGGGTTTAGATCTGGAGTTTTACTTGGCCATTCCAAGAAATTGAATTTGTTCTTCATCCATTTTCTTATAGACTTGCTTGTATGATTGGGATCATTGTCTTGCTGCATGATCCACTTGCACTTCAGCTTCAGCTGATGGACAGATGGCCTGATACTCTTCTGTAGAATTCTCTGATACAAAGCAGAATTCATGCTTCCTTCAGTGATGGCACCGTATCCAGGTCCTGAGGCAGCAAATCATCCCCAAACCATGTCATCTTCACACTTCACAAGTTGGTATGAGGCTCAAAATTAGAACATAGTATTTCATTTTTTTAGATATAAAGGTCCCAGATTTTTTTTTATTCATCATTCCATAAAATTTTCCTCCAGGAAACTGGAGAATCAAATATGAGATGATCATCAGTGTTAGTCTTAGTAATTGCTTCTACCTTGCTTATTTCTCATTTTTATCCAGTGCTTCTTTGACAATGAAGTCATAAACATTGGTTTTAACTAAAGTAAGTGAAGTTTGCAGATTCCTGGATGTTGTTCTAGAGTCCTTTCTGATGTCCTGAGCTGCTGAAATGATTTTGATAAGATAGATATATTTAAAAAGATTCACTATTGCAAGATAACTCTCTTAGCCATGAATTGGTGAAGCTTTGGAGCTTTAGAAATGTTTATGTACTTTTTTTCCAGACAGATAGGCATCAATGAGGTTTAAAGAATATATTCAAAATTTTAATAATAATTACATTTAATTGCTAGACAGGATTTCAGCATCTTTGTGGTGAAAACTTCATTCATTCCCTGTGGCGTATAGGGAAACCTTGTGGGATTTATATAGGACAAATAAGGCTACATTGCTAAATAAGAACTCAATTAAAAGGTGGCATATATATTTTTCATACTGGCACATTGCAAGACTGTTTACTGTTTCTGAAATAAATGAAACAAGTACTAAACTTTGGAATTCTTTTTTAGTCATTCAATATCAGTAAAACTCTCATCAAACTTTGATAGCTTCTATGGATAAAGATATTCAGTAAACAAGAGAATAGCTTACACATAATTGCATCAGAAGATGACAGGCATTGCATAGAACTCTCCATTTCTGTTCTCAGCAACTGATCTACAGAGGTTTATTGCTTCTGATATTGGAAATATGTTGCCATCATAATTCATAGACATTTGTAGTGCAGTTCTGTGGTCTTCCCTTTTGAAAACATCAGCATTGGCATCTATTATTACATTTTATAGAAGCAAATGTTATCATTCATTTACTGTGTACTGGATCTGTCACCATTCAGTGTTGGTAGCCTTGTTACATTAGAAGAGTTTGTGGCACTGATTTACAGTGCTTACTCCTTCCTAAGCAGACAATTATAATCAGTGATGATAGGGATGGAGAGATCAAGCTGTAAGCTCATTCTCCATTGTACGATGCATCTGGGTCAACACCCCCTCCTCCTATTAATATCTGCCTGAAGCCATTTGGAAAGACCACCTAAGGTCAGATATAATTAGCATGCAGGTAATACTCAATATTACATTTCCAATCCTGGATTGAATAGACAATACCAAAATGAAAATTATTAAAGCCTGGAGAGGAAAAAAAGGCTTAGGCTCAACCCCTACAAACAAAAAATGCTCGTGTCCTGAATGGTTTGTAGGAAGACAATTAAATCTTTGCTATTCCAATATAACTTGGGGTTTTTAATGCTCTTTCATCTAATTTTGAACTACATTAATTTAATGTTACTTTTGTTCTCAGTATTTATTTGTGTGGATCTATTTAATTTTTTGTATTGCTGTTTTGTTATTTTTTAAATCTGATTTATTAGGATATGAATGCTCCTCAAAATCATCAGCACGTAGAATATTATATGATAGATGCATTGAATTTGTTATATGTAATTTGAGGAACGGGCTAACTATTCTGTAGAATCTGTAACTATTGATGCCATCTCATGTGTGGAATATTATTCGAAATTTACCCATGATTTCAGCTTGCAGAGCTTCTATCTAAAGCTTACCCCCACACACAAACATTCAGACATTATTTTCCAATAGCTTAAGAAATTTGATCCTTTTGTTGAAGATGCTCTTTGATTAATGTTTTCCATAAACGCGAATGTTTTCATTGGAAGAAGTGCATTGTAGTCAGTTCTCTACCCTGATGTGTCATTACCAGCTGAGGACTTGTGTGTATGTACTTGTTGCCCCTGCGTGCATTATTTTACACTTGCTTTCTTTGCACTTCATTTACCAATGTTCATTCTTCCATGAGGGAGGGTGGGAGGGAGAGAGAAAGGGAGAGGGAGCGAGGGAGTGGGAGAGAAAGAGAGAGATAGAGAGATGCTTTTGTAACCTTGTTTTACTCAGTTTAATTAATTTGTTGTTTTGGAACATGTCCCTGCTCATTCCTAATTCAAATTCATTATACGTACAGGTGAAACTCAAAAAATTAGAATATCGTGCAAAAGTTCATTTATTTCAGGAATGCAACTTAAAAGGTGAACCTAATATATGAGATAGACTCATTACATGCAAATCAAGATAGTTCAAGCCGTGATTTGACATAATTGAGATTATTATGGCTTACAGCTCATGAAAACCTCAAATCCACAATCTCAGAAAATTAGAATATTGTGAAAAGGTTCAATATTCTAGACTAAAAGTGTCCCACTCTAATCAGCTAATTAAGCCATAACACCTACAAGGGGTTCCTGAGCCTTTAAATGGTCTCTCAGTCTGGCTCAGTAGGAATCACAATCATAGGAAATACTGCTGATCTGACAATTGTGCAGAAAACCATCATCGACACCCTCCATAAGGAGGGAAAGCCTCAAAAGATAATTGCAAAAGAAGTTGGATGTTCCCAAAGTGCTGTATCAAAGCACATTAATAGAAAGTTATGTGGAAGGGAAAAGTGTGGAAGAAAAAAGTGCACAAGCAGCAGGGATGACCGCAACTTGGAGAGGATTGTCAGGAAAAGGCCTTTCAAAAGTATTGGGGGCTTTCACAAGGAGTGGACTGAGGCTGGAGTCAGTGCATCAATAGCCACCACACACAGACGGATCCTGGACATGGGCTTCAAACGTCGTATTCCTCTTGTCAAGCCACTCCTGAACAACAAACAATGTCAGAAGCGTCTTACCTGGGCTAAAGAAAAACAGACCTGGTCTGTTGCTCAGTGGTCCAAAGTCCTCTTTTCTGATGAGAGCAACTTTTGCATCTCATTTGGAAACCAAGGACCCAGAGTCTGGAGGAAGAATGGAGAGGCACATACTGCAAGATGCTTGAAGTCCTGTGTGAAGTTTCCACAATTCGTGTTGATTTGGGGAGCCATGTCATCTGCTGGTGTTGGTCCGCTATGCTTCATTAAGTGCAGGGTCAATGCAGCCATCTACCAGGAGATTTTGGATGCTGCCTTCCACAGACAAGCTTTATGGGGATGCTGACTTCATTTTCCAGCAGGGTTTGGCACCTGCCCACACTGCCAAAAGCACCAAAACCTGGTTCAATGACCGTGGGATAACTGTGCTTTATTGGCCAGCAAACTCGCCTGACCTGAACCCCATAGAGAATCTATGGGGCATTGCCAAGAGAAAGATACGAGACATGAGACCGCACAATGCAGAAGAGCTGAAGGCCTCTATTGAAGCATCCTGGTCTTCCATAACACCTCAGCAGTGCCACAGGATGATAGCTTCCATGCCACACCGCATTGAGGCAGTAATTGCTGCAAAAGGGGCCCAAACCAAGTACTGAGTACATATGCATGCTTATACTTTTCAGAGGTCTGATATTGTTCTATGTACAATCCTTGTTTTATTGATTGCATGTAATATTCTAATTTTCTGAGATTGTGGATTTGGGGTTTTCATGAGCTGTAAGCCATAATCATCTCAATTATGACAAATCACGGCTTGAACTATCTTGCTTTGCATGTAATGAATCTATCTTATATATTAGTTTCACCTTTTAAGTTGCATTACTGGAATAAATGAACTTTTTTGCACAGTATTTTAATTTTTTGAGTTTCACTTCATTAAAAAGTACTAACCCCATTACAGAAACTTACAGAATCCTATTGTTTTCCTTCCTCCATTGAGTGATTTATCAGATCTGTTAATTTATTTCTACTTTCTGCTTCCTATTGTTCAGCCATAACTGATGTATTAATGAAGTCTGAATTATGGTACTGATTTATAAAAGTACTTCTTTTGTATCATGTTGGTTAGATTTTCTGTAGAGTCCTTGGTGAGCAACTTTGTTTTGAAAGACCAAGTAACTTCCATTCAGTCCACATTGCAGGGACGAGACTTACTGCAATAATTATGTTTTATTTCAGCAAATTTATCTGTCTATATGTTTCTATCATTTTACTGTAATTTTTAAAGCATCCTTAAAACTTAAAATTATATTTGGTATATAATGTATACTTTAAATCAGCAGATCAACAATTTATATTGGAACTGTTTTAAAAACAGATTTGATAATATGAATACATACACACACATCTGATACAGAATTTTCTATCCTTTTTCTATACAGAAATAGAAAAAGAATAGAGCAGATAATGAGTTGTGAGAAAAGAAAAGAGAAAAAGTGTGAGAAAGAAAAAAATTATAAGAATTATAACTTTTAAAGATTATAAGCAGCTTCCAATCCTTTTGACAGTGGTTATAAATATGAGAATAAGGTTTTAAACTGACTTTAAAAGTTCGTTTAAAGAATGCAACTTGCTTGTTGCCAATTTGTTAACCTTTTTTAAAATTTTCCTATTTTCTAAATGTCGGCTCAGTAATAATGTTTAATCACGCTTTGCTATATTAGAGTTAACAGCCTTAATAGGCTGGTACAAAAGGACATCTAGCAGTTTTGACACAGGAAGTAATTATGAAATAAAAGACAGATTTTTGCTCAGGCTAAAATTAGTCCAGCAATTCAAAATATAAGCAGTCACCTTAAATTTGCGTAACAGAAAGTGATATCCTTTCTTTGGCTATGGGCTAAATAGATCTTGTATAGTTGACTCAGATAGATCAACTGTCCTTCTGTTAATTAATTTGAGAATCAGTTGTTTTGCTTTGACATTGTCTTAAAGTTCATATTGCATGTGTTAAATAATGTGAGAAATTAAATAAAGTTTTTTTTCTAAACTAAAGACAGTCAGGTGGTTATCAATCAGAGGTTATTTTAAGAGGGAAAAAAGTGACATTTAAATGTAGAAAGTTTCCACAAGTTTATCTCTGATACTTTTAGTTCTTTTAATTAATCATGAGCTGTGATAGAATACTTGTGTCTGCATTTTCATACTGCTGTTTTCCGTATGAAGGTTGCAAATGTAACTAGGCTCATATGGAAGACCTATTCAGATAATTCATATTGGTTAATGATAGAGGTGTCCTATGGTAGTAGGCTGGAGCTGAATGCACAAAAACATACTGGAGAGTATGGATAAGGCATCTTCCCACAAATAAGAACTCCTACAGGGGAAAAAAAAAACCTCCATTGTGGAATAGGCAGTTGGGCAATGGTTTGAAAGGTTGCTGATTCCTTCATTGTCCCTGTGTCCCTTTCATTCTTCCTTTCAAACCACATGGCCTGGTGCAGAGCTGAATGAAATGGGTGGAATGAAATACTGTAGGTGTTATGACCATTAGGTCTTCTCTGTCTATTGCTATAATATCAAAGTGTGAGTATAATCAGATATTTTCCTGAGCCAGTTTGGTCTAACGGTTAAGGCACCATGATGAAAAGTGAGTTCTTGTCTTGCCTTAGGCATGAAAGCCAACTGTGTAACTTTGGATCAGTCACTCTTCTCAACCCACTACAGTCAAACTATCCCTTACCATTATTTAGCACAGGAGTCTTCAAACTTGACAGCTTTAAGACTTGTTGACTTCAACTTCCAGAATTCCTCCTCCAGTCATGTTAGCTCAGGAATTCTGGGAATTGAAGTCCAGAAGTCTTAAACTTGCCAAGTTTGAAGACCCTTGATTTAGCAGGATAGATAATTCTTTCTACGATATTAACAATCGTTTCAGATTACATACACTAACTATCATGCTACCCAGACTCTGTTCCTAATCAGAATTTGCGACTTAAAGTGTATTTTCCAAAGTAATATTAAAGAAAACTGCTTATAGTAGTAGTGCTTGTATATTTAAATCACAGGTACAACTATATAAAGAGAAGCAGGCAGAGTGAATGAGTTTTGTGAAACTGTCCAAATGCATAAAGTATTTTCACTGACTCAGCAGTGATTCAGAACTAATACTTCCCTGTAGCAATAAACTAGGTTGCTTTTGTTGGTTTTATTTGCAATTTAATTAGAATATATCTATTTTTATTAATAACGAAAGGAAATTTTATTTCAGTGAAATGGATGAAGAATGAAAAAAAGGATTGGTTCTATTATTGGTGGTAAGCTATGCTGAAAATTTTCAGTTAAAAATGCAGATTTTTTTTTTAATCAGGCATATATCGACATGCTTAAAGTTACTGGGATAAAGATATAGTGATTTAGTGATGTAATGTTGAAGTCAAAATAAAGTATTTTGCTGTGCTGAATAAAACTAATGGAAACATTCACTGGAGTAAGACAAATGGTGTTAAATGAGAAAACACACCATGAATTGCAAATGGAGCTGAGTTAATTTGTTGCTACAGTAGTGTTGCCCTACTGTTAAATGAAGACTGTGTAATTATCTTGCTGGCAGAGATAATGTCAAAACCTCATTTCTCCTTACATGCCTCGTTTTTACATGAGGGCTAATTGAGCTGCAAGGTGACAACTGATTATATATGGCTATCATTGGGGTCCTCTTGCTCAATTTGCAAATAATGTTATATTTCTTAAGAGATTACTTTTATATTACTCGTCAAATTAGAGATAGTAAACTTTGGTACTTTTTTTTAGTATGTGCCCTATAATAAGTAATATGTTATTCTGAAAGATGCAATTCCCCCCACCCCCACCCCGACTTGTATTTTATTATTTATATACTTAAGATTCTTCCACTTCTATCTTATGTTTTTGAGTATCAACATGCAAGCTATAATGGCACCTTTATAGTATTAATTTCCAAAGCTTTTTCATTCTGACTTTTTGGATTCTGACCTTTATATTTATAATAGAAGAGGGTCCCTAATCCCCATGCAGCAGCCCACTACTGGGCCTTGAGCTGTTTAGAACCTGTTCATTCAAATGGAGCTGCACGCATATTCATGTGCTTGCCCACCACTCACGGAGAACGATCTGTCCCCTCACCCCAGCCGCAAAGCCAGAAAGGTGGGGGACTCTGCTTTAGAAGACAATCTTTGATGCTGGTTGTATGCAGAAGACAGTACCCTATGTTGACTTGTGGTTTCCTCTCCCATTTACCTACTGATCAGCTAGTTAATGAATTATTTCAATGGTAGAGAATTCTTTTGTTTGATTTATCTTTCATGTTTTCTTCAAGGCAGCATACATAGATATCTACCTTCAATTTATCCTTATAACAATGTTGTGAAGTAGATTGGATTCTAAGTTAAGAGTTTCCATGGCTTTGAATAAACTTGAACCTGGATTTTTTAATCCAGGGTAGAGGAGGATAGAAGAGGAAACACAGCACAGTGTATGGATTAAGGTTCTGGAATTGGTCCAATGTTAAAACCTATGTTTTTTTAAAAAAACATTCAAAATGAAACGTTTTCCCACAGATAATTTTTTTATAAGTGCTTCCAAAATATCATTTCAGATTTATCTGGATTTTTAGGCTGTTTGTAACTTTCTAAAATCAATATTTCAATTGCCTTCTTGCTATTTATTTGAGAAACTTTTTTAAAAAGTTCTTTAAGTAGTTAGGACTTCTTTTATTAAGGTTTGAATGAAACTCACTCAGTGCTCTCAATCAAGTCAATCCAAATGTTTCTAATAGATGAAAGCAGTTAACAAGCAGGTTCTGAAAGTGATTAGAAAATAATGTGAATAAGTCTCTATTTTGTGGTATTTTTGCAAAGAATAGCTGTCTAGAGCATTTGTGAGTGACCCCAAGTTCTCTCCTTCCAAACAAGTATTGCTTGCCAGCTCTTCATTCTGTCACAGTCGTCAGCTCCACTTTTCGGAGCTGTCTTCTGTCTTCAGACAAAGTATGATAGATTATGTCTATGAAGGGGAAGGTGGACTACAGTGAAGAGGCAAGATGGTGCAAATTCTAACGGGGTGGGTTGAGAAAAAAGACAACACAGCCTGCAGCTGGATCAGAGAAAGAGGAAGAGATTTAGGATACAGAGTATATTTGTTATTGTTTGACTAGTTTAAGTTTAATCTGGCAAGATTCTGGCTATAGGGTATAAGCAAATAAATAACTGAATTTTGGCGGGATTGTTCTATGTTGTTCTTGAGCTGCAAAAAAAGATTGAGTTCTACAACATTATTTGAATGGAGTAAAGATTAACCCTTCTACCATTTTTATTTTTATCTTTTTTCAGTTTGTGTTAGTTTTTATTGTTGTAATTATCTTCAGTAAAGGGGGATAAACTATTTAGGTGATTTAAGCTTTGATTACCTCTAGATAGCAAGTGAAGGAGTTGATGGAACAATATAGATATTTCTTGGTTTTTATTTTCACTTTGCCAGGTTACATCCAGCTGAGTGATCCAATAATGTGGAATTGTTCTTTCCGTGAATTTCTAGCTTTCATTCTAAGAAGAAAATTACCTATTTTTTGTTTGCTGTGAATGTTTTTGACTCTAATGTATCATGCTTTGCCTTTTGTTTTGAAGGATTTCTTATTTTAACACAGTATTCTATTTCTGAATACTAGTTTCTTCTTTCCATTTAATTTGTGAAAAATATAGATGAGTATCTTAAAATATATGTATAATGCCTTCCTCACAATTTAGAAAATACCTATTTTCATGGAAAAGGAAATGTTGTGTGTCAAAGGGTATAGTTTTCAGCAGATAAAAGTGCACATTGTTTATTAAAGAAATTGTTTATTTCTGTAATATAGTAGATGTAATATCTTACATTAAAGAATATTATCCTTTATTTATTTCTATTGTATTCATGTATACAATATTTCTATTGTATACATGAATTTATTTACTTCTATTGTATTTATGTATACTTTCCATTATCTTTGAAAACGAAACCTAGAAGCATTAGGTTTTTAATACTTGCTCTTTTTTAACCAATTGTGGTTCTCTTATATTTCAGGACTGGTTACTGTTTGGGCAATATAAGAATATAGCCTAGAATTTCCATTGGGTTAGCACCAACTTTTATTTAGCCAAAAGCAGTTCTGGTATTTTACAGCAGACAGTTCTCCTGATGCAGAGAGCACTCTCAACAGTGGGCTGCCCTAGGTGCTGACCTCATAATTTTAAGAAGCAGGTGGAGGGGGCAATTATAGCTATGGCCGCTATCTTGAACCTTCTGTACTGGGTGATGAATTGCAAATGGCTAGCCCAGTGCACAACAATAAACTCAAATAAATCTTCAATGTGTAATAATGACAAGACTGAAAGACTGGCAGCTATAACAAGGCTGCTTTTGTCACCCACTTTACTGTAGCCTTCATATCCATCATTATCACCTGGAGCCAGCTCAAGAGCTGGACAAGAAGGTCTGAAGAAGGATGAGTTGTTTGCACTGAAGCGTCCAGTAGGTCCCATCTGGCAGAAAGTAAATGGGATTTTTTTTTTCATTCTGCCTGTTCATTGGGCCAGAGCTGTCCATCATTTTGGGCAGAGATCTGATTGCATCATGCTGTGGGACAATATGGCTCAGTTGTTTAATATAGACACTGGTAATCAAAATAACAGAGTATTTCATTTTTATTCATATTACTATTTTTTCCAAATTTATATAGCAAAAGCAATGTCCTTAGTTATGTTTAAACACTCATGTCTAAAACGTGCTTATGTAATTACTATTATATGCTTCTAAAGAGATGACATTATTGTCATCTGTTTAGAGATATTTGGAGATTTCCTCAAACATATCAGACATTGTAAATGCTTCTTCAATTTGATGAAGCCTCTAGCAAATTTCAAAGAGCAATCCTACATTCTATTTGGGAGACTGTTTTATTGTATCAGAGCTCTATTCTTGCCTTCAGTCCAAAAGCAGGTTGATTGAGTTCAAACCATAAATTAGCTTTAATATATTAAAGCTGAACGAAGCATTTGAAGGGGATCTCCTTAGTGTCCCTTCCTTGAAACATTGAAGTAGCTACATCCCTTGGAAGTAGCTTTGAGGACTTTTTCAAGTTTTTACTAAACAAGTGTGCATGTGCAGAGAATTCATTACTTTGTCAGCAGACCCACTAGAAGTGCTCCTATTTATAAGAAGCATGAGAAACTTATTCAAGCAGCTATATCATATCTACTAGGGGATATGGTTACTCCTATAGTTTGAAATGTTCTTCCCTTGTGTCAACTCAATTAATGAAGTGCCTTTTTTAATGTTTTACACAGCCTCACATAATTACACTTATTCAAGTAAAAACATGAAATAGGGAGCCTTGCAGAAAAGAAGTTGCATCGTTTCATGCAACTGTAGATAAAGCAGGGTTTTGTTATGTCTTCTGGGTCAGTTATATGCTCCAGTTTTGTATTATGCTATAGATCCCATCCGTTAAGAGAACTAGCTGAGCATACAATCCACTGTTTCTTCTGGTTTTTTGCACAATCTGCACCTTCATTTGATAATTTTTCAATTCTGGCCTTGATTGCTTTAGTTTGAATAACTTGCTCTTGTGCAGGCAAAATCAAGCCTTTAGTTTCTTTTTTAATGTTCCAGTTGTAATCCATTGCCAAGTTTACCTTTATCCACTTTTCCTCAAATTAACTATGTAATATTTTTCCTTACCAACATTGTATTTATATTTTTATTATTATTCTTCAATATTCAGGCTTTGTTTTCTACTCATTCAATGTTCTAATTTTTAACTTCCTCAGTGCTCTTCTTCAGTGACTTTACATACTATAAACAGCCAATTTCTTCTGTGACAGTTTGACTTGAAGTAAACCTCTGCCTCCTATTTCAGTGAATCAAATGTCATCTATCAATATCACTATGGGATGTAATGTATAGTGCATAGTCATTAATTTTCTTGTTTTTTCTGTCCAAACAGTCAGTTCAGTTTGTGCACATTTTTGTAGGAAAGAGAAATTTGTTTTTGTTGTTTTGATTGGTGGAGCCAGGGGGAACAGTCAAGCAGGGAATTAATCT
The DNA here is from genome assembly GCF_049901715.1 of Pseudonaja textilis. Taxonomy (NCBI): domain Eukaryota; kingdom Metazoa; phylum Chordata; class Lepidosauria; order Squamata; family Elapidae; genus Pseudonaja; species Pseudonaja textilis. Next base: position 49,050,290 of record NC_141990.1, on the reverse strand, counting down.
AGAATCCTTACACGGGCACAAAAGGGCAAAGTCCAACAGCCTCTTGAATGCTATTGAACTTAATACAGTCCTACCCAGGTACAGAATAGTGTGTATAGGCATGAGCAGAATCAGGAAATTAAATTCTTCACATGCTGACCTGGTTGTTCACACCAAACATAATTATTCTAATTATTTGTGAATAGTAATTATTCATATTTTAATTACTCTTTGTGCAGTGCTTCTAGAGTAGGAGTGGCAGTAATTTATTTTATTTACTTAGTTTATTCAATTATATGATTGTCCATCTCAACAAAGCTGCCCAACTCAAGAAAGTGATTCAGGGAGACTAACAAAAATTGAAAACATAGTATCAATACCAAAATAAATCCATAGTACATATGTACCTAAATACATAAAGGGTCTGATCATTAATATTTTTATTACTAATTATTATTATTACTTATTATTACTAGATAACTAACTAGAGCAGTGGTGGCTAACCTTTTTGGGCTCCTGTACCAATAATTGCATGCTCACGCTTGCGTGCCAGCACCCAGAAGGCAATGCATGTGGTTCCCTTCCACGCCCCTGGCGTAGGTGCGTGCGACCCCCCCATATGCACTGCTCATCTGTGCATGCGTGTGTGACCCCCTTATGCCGTGCATCTCTGCACATACACGAGCAACCCCTTGCGTGTGCCACATGTCTCTGCATGTTCACACGTGCATCTCCTGTGCACCCCCGCACATGTGCACCAGATACCTGACAACTAGCTGGCAGGTGGGCAGCACATGCACATGCGCAGTAGACCTGCTCTGGGTGAGTACTCGCATACTGGCAGTAATAGCACACATGCCAAAGCTTCGCCATTACGGACCTAGAGACAGTGATGGACTGGAAGAGCGGCAACATACTGAATAAAAGGCAATTTTTGAAAGCAATCTAGAAATTTCAGCTTGGAGAGAACTACTGTGACATGAGTACAGCACTATATCTGGCTTGCTCTGAGTTGTCAAACCTAATTTCAGACATTGATGGTATTCTGTAAAATCCTAAATTGGTTAGAAGTCAAGAACCTCGCTACCATTCATCCTGTGCATTAAGTACTTCTATGTAGTTCCTTCTGAACAGATATGAATATAACCAATTAATAAGTTTTGTAATGCCATATTCTTCTTCCTTCAATATTAGAACTCTAAAAATAGTGTGAACATTAAAAAATGCATACATTTAAAGAACAATTTTTGTACCAGTAAAAAAGCTTAGCTATTTTGTAAAACAGATCTGTTAAAAACTTTTGTTTTATTTATTTAATTCAATTTACATAATTGGACATCTCACGAGGGTGACTCTGTGCAGCTGACACAGTTCAAAACACAACCAACAGTAGAAATTAAATAACTGCCAGCAAAAGTAAAAAAACAAAACAGTTGAACTATGATTCATATAACTAGTATTACATTTTAACCAGTAAGAATTTACTCTAATAAGACAGTTCGGACTTGAATGTCTATGGAGATTCTCAGTCATCCAGGTTATGGAGATTCTCAGTCATCCAGGTTGTGGTTGTCCCAAAGGTGCTTTTTTCAAGAGACAACTGGGCTTTCTTGTTTTTCTTTGAAGACATTTCGCTTCTCATCCTCAGCTCTTGAGGAAGCTTCTTGGAGAGAAGCAAAACATCTTCAAAGGAAAACAATTTTTAAAAAAGAACTTTATTAAAGATTAAAAAGAACACTATGTACAATACATAGAATACAACTTTACGTTGCAGACAAAATCTATATATACAAATATGTAATAGATAAACATAAAGGACATATATGTTTCTAATCAACCAAGATGGTGTGATTTTTTATTGATAACAATTTTACTACTATTCATTTCCGATTTTGGTAGATGTTCTTAATTTAACCACTCCATTCATCAAATTCTTATCTTTTAATTTCCTGGTTTTTTCTCTTTAATCCACTTATACCATTTATCCCAAGCTGTAATATATCTTGAGTCTTCCCTATCCCTAAGTTTTTGTGTGAGTAGGTCCATTTCAGCATAGTCAAGTATTTTCTGAACAAAATTTTATTTGTTGGCATTTGTTCGCCCTTCCAACATTGTGCCAATGCAATTGTTGCCACTGTGATTATATGGAGAATTAAATAAATGCAAACTTCTAAATATTTCTATTCAGTAAATCCTGCAGGCTTCAAAGAGGTAGGTGTGTTTAAGTTTGTAGCATAGAGCAGGTGACATATGCACACCCCTATAAAGCTTATGTATAAGCATACATAATATTCTGTTGTACTGTGGGCTTACAAGCTATCAAATGACCAGTGAGCACGGCAGTATTAAACTACCAACAGAGATGTGATTTAATTTGCTTTATAGAATATAAGAACACATATTGTGGAAACCACAAACAATCAGGCAATCAAATCTTTCTAGGTATCTGTTTCTTGTGCACGGAGGTTCTCACTGCAGCTATTACTATAAAACGTTCCCTAAGTACATAAAGGGTCTAATTGTTAAGATTTTTATTACCAGCCACCCATACAGAGCTGCAAATTGCCTTGTTTCAGATTTATTATGTATACTCCAGAAATTCTATAAAGTTCAAAAGAACTGATTACAATGTTGACCTTTGCATTAACTCATCTGAATTTAAATTCAAGTGTTTGATTTGGGAAAATAAGTCCATTTATCATAGGTCTGCTACTGAGGGGATTGTGCAGCCCTGATTGGAAGTGCTGAAATCAAATTCATTTATTGAACGTGGGCTTGAAAATTGTTTGTAGGACAAGAGAAACAAAAGTTTGACCTATTATTCTGGTGTGTCGAGGGAACAATGTAACAGTTGCCCTTTTTGAAAACATCTAGTGGTCAATCTGTTTCAATGTTGCATGTGAAGATAAAGGATATTAATAATTAAGATGAGTACACACAGTTTTCAACAAGCAAATCACCATTAGGCTTAACACCAAATATCTTTCTTAGATGTGAGAAAAAGTAGTACAGTATAAAGGTTACAGCTGAAAGATGTAGAAAGAAATTGGCCCTGTGAAATAGTGGAAATATTTTTCCCTCTGATAGTATGCATTTACAATATATTTCTGTTGCCCATAGTTTACAGTATATGCAAAATACATGATAAATAAAATATAGTGAGGATAATATAATCAATTCCTTTATCTTGACCCATTCTTCAAAAATGTAACTTACAAAAAGGCAAAAGAGAATAGTTAAGATTTTTTTTCAACTAAAACTATAAATGGTCATTTCAGGATCTAAGGGGGGTTAATTATTTTAAATGCACTCAGTTTCATTTGCCAAATATAAACACTATAAATGAAAAAGAAATATTAACAAAACTGAAACAGATATCATATTGAAAAAAGTAAAAAATTCAGAGACCATGAGTAAAGTGCTGAAGGACCCACTATGTATTCCTTCAACATATTTTTGTGAAGTGCTTGTCTTTTAAGTTAATAAATGAATTTCTGTCAAATTACATTTCTGTCCATTACATTTGCTAGGTCTAAAAACTGAAATTATTTCCTAAAAGTGTAATGATGCCATCCTTCTTGTTTTTCAAAATCTTGGTTCAACTCTTTCATTAGTGCCCAAAATGAGTGCAAAAATTGTGCTGTACAGTAATAGTGCTTGCATTCACTCTGGGTACTCTTCTTTCACGTGTTGTTGTTTATTGTCAATTTTTTTTCTTATTTGTTTCTTCTTTCTTCCATTTATTTTTCCCATTGAGATAGTTTAGACTGTAAATGTAAATTAGGGCCATTTGTGCGTTTTTGTGGAAAGGAGTTCTTATACTGTTTTCACATATTCTTGAGCACCAACTTGTGAAAAATTAATATTTATGTTTGGTTCTAAACTTGAGCAATTCCAAAACGTTGTCCATAAAGTCTGAAAGTGGCTTTTTCCTCTGCATTTCTTCTTTCCTCTTAAAGAGTATGAAGCAGAAAGACTTGGAATAAAACATCTCTGTGACATACACATACAGAGAAAATCTTATTGATGTTTGTAGATGTGACAGGTCAGAGGTTTGTCAATAGTGAGGTACTAGGACATGGCAGGACAGCATGTTTGCTGGGTACTCTGTCATGCTATTCTGTCCATGAACAATTTAATGAAAAGGAGAAGCAGGTGGAATCCGAATCTGATTTCTAGTGTGAAATAAGCTTGCCTTGTTGCATGGTTTATGGTGATTTAGAACTGTCAAGGCACTTTCAACAGCTGGTAAGATGGACAGGTTTTACTAGCAAAGCTGAGCCACATTCTAACCAAAGGAGCTGCATGAAGTGTTTTGAATGTAGTACTATTTGGGGAACTGAACAATTTCTATAAGATACTGTATTGCTGTTAACTCTCAATGTTTTGACAGAAGAGCATAATACTAATAATATAGTATATATTTCTTTTTATTTTTGAAACAAATCAAATTTGGATATTTCAGATTCTGCATGCATGACCATTCATTGGCTGCAAATGTACTTGCTATTTCTTACTTGCAAAATCTCAAATATTCCCATGACATTTAACTACAGTAGATTAGAAATTTCACAGCACATGTGATAGACCACAGTTACCAATATTCTCAAACAGATATGCTGCTGCTTTAAAAAAAAAAGTACAGGTCATCATCTTGATATTTTTTAGATAAATCTTAACATATCTTTTTGCTCAAGAATATGTAACTACTTTCAGCATGAGGAACACTCCAGTGTTTACATTCATGTTAAGGAAAGCATTGCTGGAATTTTAACAGATAAAATAAATGCTGAAAATAACTGGAAGGGTTAAAAGCACCTATTTTATCCTTAGCACACACAACCTTGTTGTAAAGGATAAAAAAGAATTCGGACTCTTAGTTACACGAAATAGATGTAGAAGGGCTTCACATTTTGTATCCTGAGTTTTTAGCTGTCTTTCCATGATTGTGAAAGTATTATTGATTGAATTTATTAAGTAGTGACATCATGAACAATGGCTTTGGATTTACCTTTAAAGTCATGTTTAAGTAAGTTCTATTGAAACACAATTTTGAACTGGCAGGAAAATATCCAGCAGAGAAAGAATAGGCCTTGTACATGAAACAGAAAATGATGTCTCTAGTATGATATACAAAGAAGAGGCTACATTTATCTTCACTGAATTATATTTTAAATACAAAGTTATTACTGAAATATAACTGCTAGCTATCAGTGAATGATTAGCTTCTCATTCATAAGATGAATGTTATCTTAAATGTTGTCTTAAAGTATAATGGTAGCAGGTAATAATTTGATTTAGATGAAAAGACAAATAACATTATGGAAATAAATATATAATTCTCCCCAATTTAGCAGCAAATCAGAGTTAACCCAAAGGTACTTTTTCAAGAGGCAACTGGTCTTTCTTGTTCTTCTTTGAAGACATTTCACTTCTTATCCAAAAAGCTTCTTGGATGAGTAGCAAAATGTCATCAAAGAAAAACAAGGAAGTCCAGTTACTTCTTGAAAAAGCACCTGTGGGACAGCCATGACCTGGATGACGGAAAATCTCTATAGACAACCTCAGAGTTAAGATATTGAAAATCCCTTTAGAACAAGATTATGATCCCTTTGTTCTTGCAAAAGGAAATCATTGACCTTCAATAACCAAATACTTCAGAAAGTGGTTAGAGACAAAGCAAAAAAATGTTACAAATTATATAAATAATACCGAATAGGGCTAGTAATTAGCTACTTGGTTTAGTTATTTTCATATAAAAGCAATTCATTTCTTCTACTTGGAGCAGTTCAGAGGTGGGCTGCACTTTTGTTGACAAGGGGCTCGCTGATCATGCACGCGTGCTCATTCATGCATGCCGCTTTGGGGCTGAAACACAGCTTCAAACAGGCAGCTAATCGACTCAGGCAGCTCCGGTGAGTACAGCAGGACGCTGTGGAACCCACCTGGGCAGCCTGGGTGGGGGAAAAGTTATTTAGGGAAAGCATAGAACAAGGGCGGGTGGGCAGGCCCAGCCAGAGATCACAGCTAGGGGCTCGCCCATGCCTCGCTGACCATCCAGCAGCCCATCACTGGAGCAATTGTTATAGAATGATGAAGCAGTCTAACTCTTTTCATAAAACAATAAAATCAATCCTGAGTTACATATAAAGTAATACAGTATAAAGGTGGAGTCAAAAATATTTTTAAAAAACCTGTCACATCATAGGCTGGTGTGAAGCTTTCTAGTATTTTTTTAATTAGAAGGTGGTAATATAATTCTGCTTTGGAACTTAATTTGGGGGTCTTTATTCATTATTAACAAGGGCTAGAAAGCTTTCCTCATGTATAGTGAATAATATATTTTTCCTAAGAGTACATATAAGTGTAAACTATCAATTAATTAAATAGAATTAATAATTCAAAAATTACTGGGCACTCTTCTGTTTAGTCTAATCTCTCACCCCCAAGTAATCCCTATTAACTATCTAAGGCTTCATGTAATAACAAACTTATTTTTTAAATAGGTTCCAAAGAAACCTGTGTGATTTGCTTCCATGTAACATTGTTAAAATCAGATTGTAAACATTCAGCATTATTTCATGTTTCTAAGTCATCTACTACATTTATTTTTGTATGTCTTATACCACTTCTTTAAAAAAATACTCATGATAGAAAGGGTTTTATAAGCAATTCCTTACCTAGAGCTCTCCTTTTGTGTGGTATATATTTCATGCTAATAATCAATGATTACTGTGGGTCAGTATGTCATATCCCAGTGGTGTCTAGTGAGATGGAAGGTTATCTTATATGTCAGCTAGATAACCCTGTGAACAATTTTGAGCAGTCAAGATAATGGGACTGAATTCTGAAGCAAAGTAGAACTCTAAAATAAGGCCAGAAATATCCCAGAATACCATGCTATGTGTCTGCAAAATAATATTTCTTACAACTACAGTCACCTTTTGGCATCATTAGTCATTTAGGTCTGACAACATTCTCCCTAATAGGGTACAATTAAGGGAATGCTAGAACCAAGTGCATAATCCCCTAGTGAACAAGAGAACAAACCTTAAGTCCTGTCAGTGTTTACTTAAAACTAATTTCCATTAAGAGTAAATAAATTTCAAAGTATATATATTTAGAAATAGAATAGTGATATGATATAATTATATAATATTACACTGAAGGTGTATCTTCCATGTAGGAATATTTTAGGGCAAAATTGACAAGATTTTTCACAGGGTGCATTGATGTAAAAAATTGTTATATGTAATCGGGAATGTTACCCCCTAAATAATCATTTGTTTGCTAATATATCTTATTGATTAGATCCTTCAATAAATATTAACAAATATCTTGTGACACCTTAAAAATTGATGTGTATTATGTTTTAAGATTCTGTGGACTTACAATCTATTTCATCAAATACAACTGATTATTATCCTTATTTGACAAGCATAATACAAGGTTATAATTACTTGCCATTGGTCATCTAATGGTGGCCTGGAGTTATTTTATATTGGCATCAACTATATCTGCTTCCAGGTGTTTCTGAATTAAGGCTTACTGTATTAATCCAATAAGACTGGGGCATTCAATATAGTCTCCCCTGAAATAATACATGCATACACAGATTTATTTGAGCTGAATTGTCCTTGGATTGGACTTTTTCTTTTGCTTAGTTTTTGTACATAAGACTTTCCCCTTAAGTGCAAAAAAACCACAATAATGCATTACAGCATTTAAAATAAATGGGAAGTTTGAACATTATTTTACTTCAACATTTTTTATTATAAAAAATGTTGATCAAGCAGGGATTCAGACCAAAAGCTCATCACTGCTTGATTGCTTATTGCAATTATGAAAAGTAAGAAATGGTAAGACTAGATGTATGAAAGGTTAAATTTAAGTTGTTTCCTGAGGTTGCTTTGTTTTGAAGTATAATTGTGACATCAAAGAAAACAGAAGTTGAGTAATTGACTGCTGTCTCCCTGCTTTATCATCAGTACTAATTTATATTTACATGTCTCTCCTTTGAAAAAATAAAATAAAATGTACTTTGCATTTCTCCTGTATACTTCTATATAAATGATCTTGTTCACACCTTAGTGTTATAGAAAGAGATTAAATACAGAATATCAATAGCATCTTGAAATGAATAAACTTTATAGGGTGATAAATGAAACAAGCCTCATACAAAGCTCTTCAGCTGTTCAGAAAGTGCTATCATAATAATAGACGACAAGGTGACTTCTGTAGCCCTTGGTCAGCCAGTAGAGGCCACTCACTGCGTGCTACATAAAGCTGGACACTGATTTGGCAATATATTTTTCCTGCTTTATGTCTCTATATACTCATTCTAAACATAGTACAATTACCTCGTCTGAGCCTGCCAACACCTTTCTAACTTTTTGTTGTTGTTGGTCTTCACAGCAAGATTTTACTCTAACTGAATAAACTGAACAAGATTGTTTAATCACAGCTTCCATATTCTTTCTGTATGACAGTTTTCTAGGATTGTGTAAATACATTTGTCCATTTGCATTTTATGTGTAAAATAATTCTGAATATTTTAAAATTTATTAGAATTTGTGCCTCTTAACCAAAACTTATGTCATACAACATTTTTTTCTGCATTTTCACTTGTCCCAGGGGATATTTTAAAGAATGATTTGTTTAAAATTTTCTGACTAATTTTGAAATCAGCACATATTTTTGCCCACATGCAAGCAGTCTTCGATTTACAACCATTCATTTAGTGACCATTCAAAATTATAGTGGCACTGAAAAAGTGACTTACGACCATTTTTCACATTTATGAATGTTGCAGCATCCCCATGTAATTAAAACTCAGGTGCTTGGTAACTGGCATCTATTTATGACGGTAGCAGTGATTCCCTTTTGTGATCTCCTGACAAGCAAAGTCAATGGGGAAGCCAGTTTCACTTAACAACATGATGCTAAGTTAATATCTGTGGCGATTCACTTAACAACTGTGGCAGGAAAGGTCATAAAATGGGACAAAACTCACTTAACTATCTTGCTTAGTAATGGAAACTTTGAGTTCAAAAGTTGACGCCTACCTGTATTTAAATTTGCCAGAATGCAGATTTTGAAACTGCAGTTTACTTCCAAATAATATCATATATGTCTTCTCCACCTACAAATCCATAAATGCACCACAACCACTCAGTTTCTACAACCGCTGGGAGCATCTAGAATAACTTTTTACATGTTCAACACTGCATTGAATCTTTATTCTCTTCCCAAGTGGAACAAAACTGTTAGGAATAAAGATAAACAAAGGAAAAGCTTCTCCCTTCCTACCCTAAAATATTTTTGATATGTGAAAATAATCTGAAAAGCATTCAGTTGCTGACTGCATAAAATATGCTTTTGTTTTGTGTACATTGTGTTGGTCTGTAAATTGTGTTTTGTTTGGAGTTCATATTTTCCTTATCCCTTCCAATATATCTAAATGACTTTTCATGGAATTTCCACATTTATTAAATTATGGATTATGTAGTTTAGCAATCTGGTGACTTAGAAACATTTTTCTATAAGTATGGCTAGAGGTAAACAACCATTTTTAGATCAGAAAATAGCTTCTGCTTCTGTCAACACATTGTTTATTTTCTCCATGAGATAAAAAGTTCAGTTTTCTGATATTTGTATCAAGATAAAGTCAGTAAACAAGATTAATATAGTGTGGAAAAGGTTGTCAGCAGCCCTGGCAAAGGAAATAAGTTGCCTGTACACAGAACATACTGTAAACTGAATAAAAGTGTCAGGTCCACCATGAGATAATGTGATCATGAACCTCTAACAAAGCATGACATAGGCACAGTCGGCTTTTCTTATAGCCACAGTGTAGAAAATGGATTACTATATTCCAGGGACACCCACTAGAATAGCATGAAAACCTCATTTTGAGTTTAATGCAGGATGTAACTCAAGAGCTGCACCAAATGTTTACCTGCAATGTTAAAATAACTGTCAAACTGTTAATGTTATAAACAGTCAATCATCAGTTAGTATGATTTTTGTATCATTGATATTTCAAACCCATCCAGAAATATATTTTGTATGTTCTTCCTTCTTTGCTTAGTGAAATTTAACATTTCAGGAAGTATCAGCAATTTGTCACATTTTTTAAAGAAAAAATAAACATGCTGTTGTATTATGTCTGGATGCCTCTCTTCTATGCCAGAAATTCTGACACTGGACTGCACAAACGTTTCATTATAAAAAAAATTGATAAATTATACCTTTGTAATTCTGGGGATGGAAAATATTAGAGATTGCTCTTATTTACACCAAAATCTAATTGTCCACTGCCCCTGGTGGAGGGCAGACATTACTGGAAACTGTCAGTGGGCATTTACTGATCTAATTCAGGCATGAAGAACTCTGTCCCACAGCTGTCTTTTTCAGGCCTCTTGTCTCCAAGCACAACCTTCCTGTCTTCACATAGAGAAAGGAGCTTATTTTGATGCCAAGTCTTGGATATAGTTTGGTATAGGAAGTTTTCTAACTGCATATATATTGCCATGGGAAGTTTGCTAACTTTGGGTCATAATTTTGACATTTTCCAAGCATGTGTTTGACCTACACCACTGATCACATTTATTATCCTACATTTTTATCCTGTATTTAAATCTTTAATAAATCCCTGCTTTGTACCATTTTATGAATTGTTTATATCCTATGTAGAAGTGATTAAAAATTGAAATAGCACAAGGACTTTATTGATTATTTTTAGTGTCATTGGGGTGCATTGTAATTTCACATTACTTAGTTACCCCTAGATCTCCTTATTTTTAAAGTAATATAAGCTAAGCTATGAAAGGTTAATTGATGGTTATGAATTGAGTAGTGCATCTCTAAGAGCCACTATGCGCTTTCTTCATTCTGGAGTCTTGGATAGCAGAAAAAGCTTAATTATAAATAACCCTTGTGGTTTTCTATTCCCTTTACTGCTATACAATGCAATATTTTCTGCCCATCCTTTCGATGTGCATTGATAATTCCAATAATCTCTTCAAAATAATATAGAAATCGAGCAGCTTGGAATAGACTTGCTGGAATATACTATGGACTGGGTCTGCTCAGGATATCTAATTATTCAAAGAATCCTGGGATACAAAACTGTTATCTCCACAATCAGCATCTGTAAATCTTAAGATTTTCAAATAAATAGTTTTCATGCTGTAAATACTTTTAAATGCCTATGTCCAACTTATAATACTTTTGATTCTTTTAGATTACTACAACAGGCTCATGCAGTAACAAAAAAACTGTGCTTTTATCCCAGGAATTCCATCATCATGAGTAAGTGACCATATTATTTTTTCATTATTTCTTTTAGCTTCCTTTGCATGTCTTCCTTTGCATGTTTTAATTATATATTAAATTTCATTCTTATTGTCCAGTCAAATCTTAGAATTCTGACCATATGAAAGTGCTGTTCTTTCCAATATTTTTGTGGGGAAACATGGGTTAATTTTAAAGCAGCTCAATTCCTTGAGTGATTTTGTATTTTTTTCATCCTAGAATCAGAATGCTGTGCTACCTGAAGATAAAGGAAGCACAGTATCTTATCTAGCTTGGATCGGTCCAGAACTATTTTTTTATATATTTGCTTTTGCATTGAGATAAAAGGAGAGTAATTGAGAGAAGTGCACAAGCTACTTTGAAACATTTCACAAAGCATTTTGTGACAAATTTAAAACTAGTAAATTGATTGTGGAATAAATTTTCCAAGTATCCCCTGAAAGAAATATTAGAGGGAAATTAAATGCAAAATTATCATGTATAACAATTAAATAAAACAATAGGTGTATATCATCATTTGAAAGTGATGCTAATACTGTGTCTTGATATCATTTAAGTCACTGAAAATTGTAGCAATTTTAAAAAGCAGCTACTGATACCAAAATGTTCTTAGTGCTTCTCTTAGATTTCTTCCCTCTTGCTAAAACTCTGATTATCTCAAGTAACAAAGCTTATTGAATTGGGAAGGGAAAATAATACGCTTTTCGTTTTAAACTGGTATAGTTCTCAAAGAATTCTATAATACAAAAAAGAACCATGATACCACAATGGAGTATATTGTAGAAATACTGAAGATGCAGTTCTTTGTACATGAATTGTGCTGAATATCATTGAAATCTATGGCTTTAATTCTGATTAAAGTTTCTCTAAATGATGTCTATATGTGTGCAAAAATATTAAATCCAAAATGCTAATATTATATGTAAATATTTCTTTTTAGCCATCAACATTTCTGCAAAGTGTTTTCAGTTACACTGGTTAAATTTGACATTTCTATAGCCCAAACATAGAGAAAAGTTTATCAGATGTATTATGTAAAAAATTGCAGAATGGCATGCTGCTGTTTAATGTATATTCATTTACTTAAACAGTAGTAACCTGAGGAATGACATACGTTGCTATGAAAACTGTTACAGACCTTGAGCGTTCTGTAAAATATCCTATTTAAATAAATCATAGCCAAAGGCTACTTTTTTCTGGTGGACAATAAAATACCCAAGAGCATGCACAGGCTGGTCATATGACAGCTCATGCTTCAGTTAGCTGTGTTACTAACCCCTTTTTTCCCCCTTCCCTTAGCCATTGGTTTAGCCCTGCGGCTAGAAAGGAACATAGCCAGGTAAGAACCACTTTGATCAAGAACATTTTATTTTATATATTTGAAGGAATTTAACTGTCACGTCTGGAGGAATAAGGACATCGGTTTGTAAAAGAAGGAGAAAAATCTCCTGATTTTGTATTGAAAATGACTGACTGAAGATATTTAGCAGCAAATAGCTTATTATGAAAGCCTCCTGGGTATGATAGGGTAGAGCTGGCAATTATCAGCAGTTCCTTTTGCTCAAAGAATGTTTCAATCAAGTGTGCAAGTGGATATGTGCTCCCCTGAGAAATAATTCAAAGAGCAATGTAGGGGAAACAGAGCCATGTGTATTATCTCCAGATCTGTCAGCTCCACCTCAACTTTTACACACTGAGAATTTTCCCTGTGCTCACAAAACTTGAATAGTCATACTAAAAAGAAGCCTGGAGAAAACTTCATTTAATTTCAGGCTGCTTCAGTATGCATGACAACACATATATTACCAAGTCACTATGAAGAGGCTTCAAGTCTCTAAAACTGATAATGAATTAAACGCTTATCATGGAATAGATAGGAAAAGGAGTGGCAGGGATGTTACAGGGAAGATACGAGAATCTTTCCTGATCATAGTGTTCCACAGCTGCAACAGAGTAGAATGTATAAAATAATTTTCATAAGTATATTAAAATGTTTTGTTTCCTCAGTCATAGATTTAAAATTATTATAGACTGCCTCTCAAAACAATCAGAAAACTGAAATGAGTGGAAATAATTTTGCAAATATATTTTAAGACTAATTACTATCTGCAACAGCAGTTCCCTATCACTTATGAAACCTTCTATGTATCATTAACCATAACCATATCTCACTTGTCCATTGATATGGACTGAAAAGAACTCCAAATGTATTTATGTATGTATGTGTGTATGGGTATGGGTATATATGTGTGTGTGTGTGGTATGTGTGTGTTTTCTTAAGTTTTCGCAGGTACTTACATGTATGGTATTCAGCTTTGTTTGGGTATTTTCCCACGTCATTGTAGTTGTGCTTTTAAAGTTGTAGCAACGTTTCGGCAGAATCTCATCTGCCATCATCAGGCTTCTGTATTGTGTTCGTGACTCACAGACGAACACAATAGAGAAGCCTGATGGCAGATGAGATTCTGCCGAAACGTTGCTACAGCTTTAAAAGCACAACTACAATGACGTGGGAAAATACCCAAACAAAGCTGAATACCATACATACATACATACATACATACATACATACATACTAAGTGAGGGAGCACCGAAATGTAAATAAAGTGATGCGTTTTAAAGCTAAGAATCCAAGCTTTCATATATACAGACTCATATAGTCTGAACTGACAATTATTGACCTGGAAACTTTGAGTCATGGTAAATAGATAACTATATGAAAATATTGATCAAGATGCAGCAGCTGTGAAAAATGTGATAGGAATAATTAGTAGGTCTCTCTGAACTATTCAGAGGGATGTTTTACAAAATGATCAAAGTCTCTTTCCAAATCCACTGCTCACATTATTTCATTCTCTGGAATCCACGTTACATCTTTTTGAACATGTCTTTGAACAAGAAAATGCCATCATTTTCTTGTTATTGCTTTTTACAATCTGAAATTCTGTTAATTTTTTTAAAGAAAAAGGTTAATAAAGACAATTAAGTATTTGCTATAATTTCCATTTCCCAATTGGCTCTTCAATTCATCTTCCTTAAAGTAATATTTTGAGACTCATCTTTGTGATAGTGAACAAACACAATTATGCCCATAGTTCATTATTTAGATGGATAATTTTAGAAAAAAAAATAATCTATGAGAATTACCTTTCAATGCAAACATTGTGCCTTATTTGAAAGATGAAATTAAGAACAATTTTAAATAGTCTGGTTTGTACAACATCGTAATTTAACAAATCCTGCATAATCTCACTATTCCTACTGTTAGAAACAGATTGGGAAAGCTGAGAATTCAAGTCATTTTAAGTTAGCCAATTCTGTTGAAGATGTCAAGAAAAAGAATGCAGGATTTGATAGCATATGGTAAAGCCATAATTAATTCTAAGGAAAAATGTGGGGTAAAGAATGAGGACCTTAATAAAGCCATTCCTGTAGTAATGTCTCTTTTCCCCTCTTTTCTCTTTTTTGCTTTCAGGAAGCAGGAAATTCATTTGAGAAACAAAAGGGTTAGGGAAAATATTAGTAAACTTCAAATATGTTGGTTTTAATTTCAACCAGGCCACAAAAGCTTTCTTTATGGTCTTCAAGGAAATATTACCCAACATAAAGTTTGCTATACCATCTGGTCATAACAGCAGAGTAGGTAAGAATTGCTGTGGGAATGGATAACTTAGTGTTATATCACCACAGTTGTAGGTGCATGGAGGTAAAATAAAAACAGATCTTAAGGTTTCAGTATATTGCCAACTATAAGATTGAAGAAAACACAAAAGAATAGTAAAGCTAAGTCATACTTCTAAACATTTAAACTTTGTTTTTCATATAAATTCTGAATGTCTTATGTAGCTTCAACTATTACGAGATAACCGATCAGAAAGAGGACACAAGAAGAACAATTCAGTGAAAACAGCCAGCAGGTAAGCTTACACTACAAATGCAGTTTATAATTTACATTATAATTAAATCACAAGCTAATACTTTACCTAGTTGGATAACTGGTAATTATACAGTGAAATGCATTGACTATCTTTGCCTCTGCTTAAGGTGGAGGCACAAGTAATGCCAGTGGTGGGATTCAAATAATTTAAGAGCTAGTTCTCTGATCTAATAACCAGCAGGGTTGGCATGGCCAGGGTGGGCGTAGTCAAGGGGTGTGACAGGCAGTACTCAGCCTCCACCCACCTGGGAGCAAAAATGGGCCATGGGGGGAACCCCCGTGCCCGTTTTGTGCCTAGTGGGCCTCCCTGCAGCCTTCTGGGAGCAAAAATGGGCTGCCGAGAGGTGGTTGTGCTGCATTCCCCCATGCCCCATTTTGGGCCTAGTGGGCCTCTGCACTAACCTGGGAGCCAAAATGGAGCATGTGGGGACTCCTGGAAGGGGCGGTAAGGGCCAGCCAGCAATTTAACAACCAGTTCAGCCGAAGTGGTGCGAACCGGTTGAATCCCACCACTGGGTAACATCGAATATAATCTTTTTGATATATGATTCAGAAACAAGTTAATATACATAAAATAAATAAATCTTTGTTTCTTTGTTTCTTTTTTGTATGTTTTCTATGTCTGTCTGCTATCTTATTTATCTCCATAGCATATTTAGGGACATTAAAGCTTACATTCCTTTTATTATTGCACTGTCGGCTAGGACAGCCATAGAGCCATTTAAAAGCACCATAATTGTTTTTTTAAATGAATCTTTCTACCATGAATTAAATAGCAATTCTTCTGTTTATCACATATTTTTCACAAGCATTGCAAGTGCAACCTACTACCATTGTTTTGTTCACAATATTAGAAATGAGGGTTACAGTGTGAATCAAAGGATTGATAGAAATATTAAGACTTGAATTTCATGGCTAGTGAATCCATTACTAAAATAGCAGTTTATTTTTTTTACCCAAAAATTGATCTCTGGAGGATCTAAAACTTTCTCAAATCTACAGGTTGAGTGATACTAAAGGAAAATGTAGAATTAAAATCAATAATCTATTTGGTGGGGAGGTGTTTATTTATTTAAACATAACTTATATTTACTCTTGTTCTTCTTTGTCACATACAGCCTTGTTGAGCTTCAGACTATGATTTTCATATACAAAGTCAATTATATTTATCCTACTATTTTGATGCTCTATAATCACGAGGATGCTGAAAAATAAAAATTGGGACTGAAGAGATTAGAACAAAACCTTTTTTGTTCATTTTCTCCTGATAATTCAGATGAATATGTTTTTGTTACAGAGAAGTAACCAATTCAATAGAATTAAATGATTCTTATTTGTTCTTTTAGAAGCAAGATATGATAGTCTCACCTTTTTTCCCACGACATCATCCATTCATTGGGAAAGAGTTTTAATTTACCTTATATAAGAAAAAATAATAATTGCATTACATTTTTTGCCAAAAATAAGTGAACCATCAATTACAGCATATTTCAACAGCTGTGAATAAACGTGGTTAGTAAAATGATACATTGCATTTTGCATTTCATAAACAGAAATATCATAGTTTAATATGGATTTTGTGGCAGATAATAACTATCAAAAAGAGAAATACAATGTATGCAATTGGAATATTAAATAGAGGCCATCACTTGATTTAAAAAAAAAACCAATGTGATATTTTTATGTTACCTTGTCCATTGAAATGTCAATCCAATAGAAGAATAATTTCAAGCTCTCTGGACTGAAAAATCCAATGAAGTAGAGTGAAATTAGGCAAGTAGTAGAGAGCCAATTGGGAAATTAATATACCATATTTTGAAAGAAGCAGGCAAAGACCCCAAGCAAGTTCTAAAAATGGAGAGGGCCAGTCAGGCTATTAATGGAGAGAGAAAAAGAGAAGTTAGGGTGCCATCACTCTGAAACTTTGAAAGAAAATCTTTCCCCTTTCATCTTCTCGTCTGCAACCTGATGTGATTAAACATAAGGAATAGATGTATGACAGAATGCCCCAAGATCATCCAGATTGACATGGCTCCAAAGACTAGCAAGTAGATACTTTAATCAAAGTGCTGGATTGATTTAGATTGCCTTGAATCTAAGAATGCCCTAATCTGTTTTTCTTTTTAATAAATAAAACAAATGTTATATTATCAATTTATTATTACCAAAATGACAATACAAGCAACTTTGCAGTAAAAAAGGGGAAGCAGTTAGCACTTTCTGGCAGCAGTTGATAATAGCAGCCTGAGTCTGAAATTCAATTCAGTTTTGACAATTTTAGCTACGCAACTAATAAATTATTCACCTTGTCCCACTTTTATAATCCTGGCTGAGATTTGCAGCAGACAGTTTAGTCCCCTTAATGCAGAAGGAGAAACCTATCCAAATTGATTTGAATGCCAATTTGCTTTGTCACATTGTACCCAAATACTAGATCAGATAATTAAATCACTCTCAACCACCCAATGACATTTTCTTAAGTAACCAATCTCCCTCTCTCAGTCCTGCAAGATATTTAAATTCTAACACAGTTTCCAGGCTCAGTAGGGCTTTTAACATTAGCTTGGTTTGATGTTCTGCCATCCACTGTTCTACAAAATAACTTTCACTAGTCAATTGTATTCTTGTGGCCAGACACTTTAGATTCAATGCTCATATTTTATTATATGGCAGTAACTTCCAGGATTGGTAAAATGAGGACCCAGATTGTTGGGGGCAATATGCTGATATTGTAAACTACCCAGAGAGTGGGTAGTTTACAATATCACTATGGGGTGATATATAAGGTGAAGTGCTTTTGTTATTTAATGAAAACTTTTAAAAAGAGAGAAAAGTGATTGTAAGGAGGTAGAAGGATAATATGATTTGGCTAACAAAGCCTTGATCAGGAATATTTATAGGTTTGATGACATAAATTATCTAAGGTGAGGAGAGAGGAGTGATATAGTAGGATCCATTTCTAAAGGAAATTGTATTTTGCAAGTAGAAACAAATTTGTTTTAAGTATTTGTCTCTTTTATGCCTTGTTCCTTAACACAGAAATGTTCCTAAACGTAGAATAATCTTTTGTTTTAATTAGAATTTAAAAATGAGTTCTATGCCACAGTAGTAGGATATTTCCACACAAAAAAATATTTACCTTTGATTCTGTTTTAAGTGGTGTTTCTCAATATTTTCATGGTTTTTTTTTTTTAGCCTCAGTATCTGGAATTTTGTGCTCTGATCATATTAGTTGATTAACGTCAGATGTTTGTTACCTATAACTTGTTCGTAAGATAAAATATTGGTTTAGATTTACCTTGGTCATAGTCATATATTTCTGATCAATTCCAGCTCATGCCCAATTATATTACATTCCATTAACATAATTCAGCAGATGTTGATATTTAAGTGCTTTCAGGCATTCACATCTTGGACAGCTGTCTTAGAGCTTGGGGAAAAGGCAAACATTTAGAGTTAAATGCTGAACATATGCTTAAATTACTAATTAGAAGCAAGAAAAAGCCCCATTGCATTATCCTTTCTGAGGACAGCAAGACTCTATTACAGATATTTAAAAATCTTTTTTGGTTGGCATAAAGTTCATGAGTCTCTAGAGGCAAAGTGATGGAGCGTGTTAAAAATAACTGCAGTTGGACTTCATTTTCTGGCAGGTTGTCTTTCTCAAAAAAATTACAACCTGCTTATTGCAGGTGACACTACAAGAGGCTCCAAGTTTGAATAAGAACACTTAGCAGGTATTAGCATATCACACATGGACACAAGTCTATTTGCAACAGAAAAGGTACCCTCCCTCCCCACATACACATACCCACGGTCACAAGAAACAGTAACAAATGTATTGGCATTAATGGCCTAATCTTAATATGCTGGAATAAAATGAAAAGAGTGTGTCAGGATTGAATTCTTCCATCACACGGAGCATTTAAATATATAAAAAGGGATGGTTATAACCCTTTTTGGTTAATACAATAACACTTTGAACAGTGTGAAAGCAGATGTTTCAGTGTGCATTATGCTGATGATGTCATTGTTCTAACTAAGCCTGAGGAAAGACTTTATAACTAGGCAAGCCAATAGCTAAATCCAGTGTAGAATTCTGATTACCATTGCTCTGTTCCACATAACCATAACATCTACGTCTATTTTCTTTTCTTTCTTTTTTTTTGTAAATTTTATTTGAGTTTTCACAAAGAAAAAAAATACAAATAAAACATCTTTTTTGAAAGCAGCATAATCCCAGGTTACATTTCTTCGTACAGACACAAATTCAGGTTCATGCTCATTTTTGTATTCCATTCCATATCTTATTACTGTTTTACATTGTCTGCATAGCTTCTCCCCTCTTTTAATTTTCTCAATTTTATTTTAATTATATCATCTCAATTCAAATCATTGTATTTATATTTTTTGTCTGTCCTGTTTCAATTATCTATTATCTTTTCTCATTAAACAAAATTTCTCCTGTAGTTACTGATTGGAGTATGACGCCTTTATATCTTTTCCCTAAAGTTGTAATATTCAATATAATACATAACTTCCATTCGGATTCTGCTTGGTACATTCTTAAAATATACACTGTATTCTTAAAAAAAGAAAAAAATATAAATGTATATAATTAAAACAACATTCCATTCTAATTCAATTATATCATTAATATTAATATTCATTAAAGTCTTAACATCTTTAACATTACTTTTCAATTAAATATCATACTTCTATGGGAACAATTATAAGCTTTCCATAGTTAATTACCCCCCTCTTCACTTATATTTCATAAAACATTGACTAAAATGTTCCCATTCCTTCCTAATTCAATTGTCTCATTTATTTTATTTCACTTATTTTATTCACAAACATTTCACTAAATTACACAAACTATTTTATCCCTCATTTTAATCATACGTTGTTTCCAATTTTCTAAAGTTATTTCTATTACTAATATAACAATACAATCTTATGTACATTTACAGAATCCCTTTTTCAGTTAGATTTTCACCCATTATCTCTAAATAGGTCCTGTTTCTCTATATCTTGCTCCAGTCCTTTGTAACTTCTTTTCCTTTCCTTCTTCCCTCTCTTCTTCTCTCTCCCCTTTTTACCCCCTTGTCTCTCTACCTCTATTTCTCTCTTCTGTATTCCCCTTTTCTGTTGCTTTCCAGTATTATACTTATTTTTCAAATTATTTTTCTTTTCTTTGGTTGTTTTTTTAAGTCTTAAATTCTCCATTCTCTTTCCCCCCTTTCCTTTTTCTTCCCCACATAGAATTACTTGTTCATTAAAGATGGCTTCTTCTTTGTCCCAGCCTTCTTGTTTTGCAGTCCTTTCTTGTTGTTTCTCATAGTTCCAAATCTCCATTTCTAAGAATTGAAAAACGAAGCCAAAAGAACCCTTCCCTTCTTGTGCATCTTCTTTGTACTTTTTAAGTTCCATTTTCAATTCATCCAGAAGTGATGCCATTATATAAATATTTAAACAACCACCCGATTGATTTTAGTCATTCAAATATAATAACCAAAAATCCAAAGATCACCAAATAATCCAAATACACGCAGGCTGTTTCTTTTTTGCTCTTTTTTTTCACTTTCTCTTCCTGGGGTTACTATTTAGTTGCAAAGTTTCAGTTAAAATGCGTCTTTTAGAAATCTTGTTGAAGTTTTACTTTAGATTCTTTTTAATTCCAGGCAGTCTCCTCCCTCTTCCAGATCCTGCCCTTATTCTTTTTCTCTCCCTTCCTGCTTATGAAAAAGAAAGTTTTTAATGTCCAGAAATCTTTATTATCCCTTTGGCATTTTGTTTTATTTTCAGCTTAATTGCCTATTAATCTCAAAGCAGATTTTTCTGTTTTCTTATTTAAGTCTCTTAGTTGTCAGTATAGGGAAGGAGAGAGAAGGGGGAAAAAGGCCAAACCTTTCCCTTTTCACTTTCCTTTGCTGCTTCCGAGTCTTCTTTGGGAGCAATGTTATTTTTTGTAAGTTTAAATTCCAGGGTACCTTGGTTGTTGCTTTTACAATTTAACCCGGTCAGCCAAAACTTTCACTTCTTATCTTCCTCCTGCACATTCTTTTCTGGCCGAGTTCTTCTTTGTGGTGGCCATTTCTGACCACCGCTGCAACCGCCTTCGGGAAAGGGAGTAATGGCCAGTTGAGGAGGAGAGATGCGGCTCTCCTCGACCCTGCTGGCGGTCTCCCCCCTCTTCACCACCTCTATGGGGTGGCTTAGCCCCGAAACCAGCCAGCTCGGGGTGCTCCAGCAGCGAGCCCAGACAGAAACCGAGCACGATCGCGGATTTCTGTCTGTCGCCGAAGCCCTTCAAACCAGAAGTCAACAACCACGTCTATTTTCAAGTGCATTTTTTTTTTATTAAGAGGCAAATTATTTTACAGGTTTTTTCTAGAGGATAGAAGGGGAAATCAAAACACAGAAATTTCTTGGTAATACCTTTGCAAATGTGTTACATATGTATCCCACAGTTCCTCTAAGTAAAGATTTTATCCTTACTGTACCCCTTGAGGATATAAAGGCTGAAATATTTGGCTGAAGGTTATGTTTTCTAATTCCTAGCAAGAACACATTTTACTTTTAAAGCTGTGTAGAAAGAAATTTTTAGGCTACTGAACTTTACTTCTTCTGTGTCTTAATATCTCTTTTGAAATATAGCAACAAACAATTTACAGTTTTTAATGAAGAACTCAACTATTACTTTCTCTGGTTTGCATCCTATATATTTAAAAGGAGAAAGAAAGAGAGAGAGACATCTATATCTGTCTGTCTGTCTATCTATCTATCATCTATCCATAAAAGCAGTTTGTAAGATAAACTCTTATAAATTAAAACCAATGATTTATGCAACTTTATGATTGAATAGGACTGTTTTATACTAAGGTATTTCTGCAGTGCTACTTTTTTTAAAAATGGAAGAAATGTCTCAGAATCTTTTTACAGTTTTGTTTCCATTTCTGATATAAAATTGAGTAATATGTTACATTCAAAATAACTATATTTCTGAGAAATAAAACTTTCTTAAAATATGTGTTTTAACAGGAAGTAATTGCTATTTGTATACTTCAGCATTTTACTCAGAGGTTACTAGAAGCCACTAATGGCATCTATAAAATCTGTAAAGTTAGTGTTCTATAAAATCTGTAAAGTTAAGGAAGAAATCTATGATATTTTGTATTAATTAGTCATGCCGTCTGAATAAGAAATTTCATTTTCTTTCGAGCTTCTACCTTCCTTGTGGTAGAAATTTTTGTACAATTTGCCAAGATAACACCTGTAAAAATAGCATCTCTGTTAGGCTAAAATTGTTAGACAGTAATGTATTTCATTTTGTTATGAACAATGCATGAGATATCAGTCAACTGATTTGACTGTGCAGTCAAAGAAGTAGGACATGTAATATCAACGTGGAGGTGGGAATAAATGGATATGTTTAAAAAAAATTAAAGGAATTGTCCCGATTTGTAAAAGTTCTCCATATTTATTAAATATATGACAAATCTCATAAAATTAAGAAACGAGCCCAAGTTTTATGCTTTTTAGGTGGCTCACAGAAAGAGGGCCTATCCTGAACAGTACAGTACAAGGTATTCTCGACCTTGCAATAACTAGGCAGTCAGCACGGGTTTGTTAAAAACAGATCATGCCAAACCAATCTTATTTCATTCTTCAACACAGTGACTAAATTAGTAGACCAGCAAAATCCTGCGAACATAATATAGTTAGATTTCAGCAAGTCATTTGACAAAGTAGACCACAACCTACTTCTTAGTAAGCTAGAAAAAAGTGGAATAAATAGCACCAGCACTAGATGGACTCGCAACTGGCTGGCAAACCATACTCAACGAGTAGTCCTTAATGGGTCTAAGTCTACATGGGGAAAGTAAGCAGTAGGGTGCCACAAGGTTCTGTCCTAGGCCCAGTACTCTTCAGTATCTTCATTAACGACTTAGATGAGGGAATAGAAGGGGAACTTACCAAATTTGCAGATGATACTAAGCTGGCAGGAATAACTAACACCCAAGAAGATAGGCTCAAGATCTGGATGGATGGATCTTGACAGACTAGAATACTGGGCCATATCTAACAAAGTGAAATTCAGTGTAGAGAAAAGTAAAGTCCTACACCTAGGCAAGAAAAACCAAAAGTACACATAGACTGGGTGAAACCAGGCTCAATAGCAGTAACTATGAGAGGGATCTTGGAGTCTTAGCAGACAACCAGCTAAATATGAGCCATCAGTGTGCAGCAGCAGCCAAAAAAGCTAATGCAATCCTAAGTTGTATTAACGGAGGGATACAATCAAGATCAAGGGAAGTACTAATACCACTCTATAAAGCCTTAGTAAGACCACATCTAGAGTACTGCATCCAGTTTTGTTCACCACATTATAAAAAAGATGGTGAGACTCTAGAAAAAGTACAGAGAAGAGCAACCAGGATGATTAGGGGACTGGAGGCTAAAACATACAACGAACGGTTGCAGGAACTGGGCTTGGCTAGTCTAGTAAAGAGAAGGACCAGGGGAGACATGATAGCAGTCTTCCAATATTTGAGGGGCTATTTTCTGAAGCGCTTGTAGGCCAGACAAGGAATAATGGATGGAAACTGAACAAGGAGAGATTTAACCTGAAAATAAGGAGAAACTTTCTGAGAGTGAGAACCATCAACCAATGGAACAGCTTGCCCTTGGAAATTGTGGGAGCGCCATCACTTGAGACTTTCAAGAAGAGATTGGACTGCCATTTGTCAGAAATGGTGTCAGAAACACTTGGGCGGGGGGGTTGGACTAGATGACCTACAAGGTCCCTTCCAATTCTGATCATCTGTTAAATCTGACTTATGGCCACAATTGAATTCAAAATTTCAGTTGCTAAACAAGGCAGTGGTTACATGAGTTTTGACTATTTTAGAACCTTTCTTGCCACAATTGTTGAGTGAATCACTGCAGTTGTTAAGTTAGTAACATGATTATTAAGTGAACCTGGCTTTACATTGACTTTTCTGTCAGAAAGTCGCAAAGGTAAATTATCACACACACACCGGACACTGCAACTATCATAAATAACGTGCTTGGCAATTTATTTTGATCATGTGGCCACACGGATGCTGCAACTGTCATGTCAAAAAGTTACTTTTTTCAGTACGATTATATCATCACTACATGAATGGTTGTAAGTTGAGGACTATCTGTATTCATTCCAGACAGATATTTTTCTTCATAATATAACTTGCCCTGTCTTGCACCAGCATTCAACTCTATAGGTTGCAACATGTTACAAACAAAAAGGGAGAGATGCTTGATGAAAGCTGCCAAGAAATCATTCAACAGAGAAGTTTGATCCTTAAAACAGAGTGATTAGATATTTCCAGATTCTTATTTCAAGCTCTTCAAATTCTGAGTGGATGCTTGAAATACAGGCATACTGATTTACATTGCTGAAGAACAACTTACATAAGAAAGCCATGGGTGTTATTGAAAATGATCATTGTGAGAGTCAGAGGATTCCCAGGGAAAATTTCCTTGGAATTTATGGGCTTAACTGCAATTCCTATAGCAACTTTCCACATTCTAACAGCTTCTAAGTGGAATGCAGAAAGCCACATTTTAGTTGTAACCTTCAAATTGTGTATTTTCTACCTTTTATTTAAATTGCGGTTTTGGTGAACAGAACTGTGAACAAAAATCCATTATGTGAATGGCAGTAGAAGGGCACAGTATATCATCGTATGGACTGCACACATATAACATGTGGAAGACAATCTATTTTTGCATCAGTAATTTTAAAATTATAGGATAATATACCTAGACAATGTTGCATTTCAAGGAATGTCTTCTCTATCAACTGTCTCTTTCTAACTGTTGTAGTTTTGCTTTTTCAACCTGCAAATAACAATGCTTTGTCATTTTCATAATGGTAATTTGATTTTTCTTTCTCTTTCCTTTTTCACATTGTTCTTGATTCAGGTAGCTTAAAAAGGTGAAACTATCGTGTGGGGAAAGGGCAAATAAATACCTTGTGATCTATTACCTTTTGTTCTTTTCAAGATAGTAGTTGACTTTTAAATTGCACTTTAAAACCTAGTATGAATGTTCTAAACCACAATACATTTTGTGGAATCTGTATTGAAGAGGATGACATTCAATTTTGCAGGATTGGTGATTTTTAAGTATCAATAAACGTAATACATTTTAAAATCCAACTTAGAAGTTGGAAACCCAGAATACAATGTACAATGTAGAAACAATGATCCACATTGCTTAGCATTAATGTACATGTGACGCATTGGGAATTGAACTTACACATTCTCCTCTTCCGTATCACTTTATGGTAAGATGCATGAAAGTGCCCAAAAGCTTTTCTCCACAAAGAGGAGAGAAGAAAGAGGACAAGTTCAAACCCTTATCTGTTGTTTTTCTAACTCTGATTACATGGTAGGCTGTGTACCCAGTTGTTTCCACAATTATCATAGCCTCAGCAGAAAAGAAGAGATGGGACAAAGAGACATGCAGAGCTATAGAGTAGGCAGCTCTGAGGGACCAAAGCACCAGAAAGCAAGACAAGAAACAATGGAAACTAATTGAGAGAAGCAACCTGGAATTGAGGAAAAACTTCCTAACAGTGAGAACAATCAACCAATGGAACAGCTTGCCTTCAGAAGTTGTGGGTGATTCATCACTGGAGGTTTTTAAGAAGAGACTGGACAGCCATTTGTGTGAAATGGTATAGGGCAGTGATGGTTAACCTTTTCGTCATTGCGTGCCGAAAGTGTGCATGCGTGCACATGTGCCTGCACCTATAATGCACCGCATGCATGAACCCCCCCGCCCCGTGTGCCTGCACGTGTGACCCCCCCCAAGCACACCATGCGCTTTTGCACATGTGTGCACAACCTCTCCCATGTGCACCCCACCCCCTGTGCATGCACGTGCATCTCCAGCATGCACCCCACCCCCTGTGCATGCACGTGCATCTCCAGCATGCACGTCTCCCCCAGTGCATGCACGGCAGATTAACTGATTATCTGCCATGCATGCACAGTGGATAAGTTCTGGGCGACGGCTTGCAAATTCACTGGGAAAAATATATGGCTTCTCCACAGCTACCTACTGCAGGCAGCTGCCCTTTATGAGCTGGGACACGAGTGGTATTATCCTCATTACTAGCTTGTGAAAATTGAGGGCTCTCTGCAGCTCTAAGGGCCATCCTTTTTGTAACCAAGGTCACATTTATGCCCAGAAATTATCTATCTGTATTGATGGTATTGATGGGGACATGGTGGCTCAGTGGCTAAGGCTCTGAGCTTGTCAATCAGAAAGGTCGGCAGTTCGGCAGTTTGAATCCCTAGCACCGCGTAATGAAGTGAGCTCCTGTTACTTGTCCCAGCTTCTGCCTACCTAGCAGTTTGAAAGCATGTAAAAATGCAAGTAGAAAAATAGGGACCTCTTTGGTGGGAAGGTAACAGTGTTTCGTGTGCCTTCGCCATTTAGTCATGCCGGCCACATGACCACGGAGACATCTTTGGACAGTGCTGGCTCTTTGGCTTTGTGATAGAAATGAGCACTGCCCCCTAGAGCCAGAAATGACTAGCACGTATGTGCGAGCGGAACCATTACCTTTACCTTTATTGATGGTAAATTTTTTGTGCTTAGCCTTGTCATTCCTGGAATTCATTTGATTTATTTAAAGAATCTATCAATCTTCAAGCAATCCATTTGGATACTTCTTTTTAAAATAAAACATCTTCTTCTAGCCAACTGTAGGTAGTCCTCGCCTTATAACCATTCATTTAGTGACTGTT
Source organism: Pseudonaja textilis (assembly GCF_049901715.1). NCBI lineage: Eukaryota > Metazoa > Chordata > Lepidosauria > Squamata > Elapidae > Pseudonaja > Pseudonaja textilis. Next base: position 49,023,254 of record NC_141990.1, on the reverse strand, counting down.
CAAATTTACAAAGGCACTGAAAAATGACTGATCCTCACGCTTACAACTGTAGCAATATCCCCATGGTCGTGTGATCAAAATTTGGGCACCTGGACCTAGCATGTGTTTACTATGGTTGCAATATTCCAGGATCACGTGACTGTCATTTGCGACTTCCATGTTGGCTTCTGAAAAGCATAGTCAATGGAGTAAACTGGATTCACTTAACAACAATGTTATTTACTTAACTGTAGTGATTTACTTAATAACCATGGCAAAAAGGATTGTAAAATTGAGCACGACTCACTCAACAACCAACTTGCTTCGCAACAGAAATTCTGGTCATAAATGAAGAACTACCTGTAGAGCATTCCTCGGTCTTTTTCATCTTCACATTCACAATTAATAAAAACCTAGGTTTGAGCAGAAAAGAATTCCTAAGGAGTTGTGCTTAAGAACAAATCACATTTGCTCTGGGTAGAAGTGTTTGCCATGCATACTTTGTCGTAGTACTTGTTAGACTGTTAAAGAGACCATTTATGTCAGAATTGAACAGCCCTCTCTCCACAGAGAGGGAGGGATATGACATCATCTATCTCCAATCTACAACACAGTCCTTTCAACAGTTCTAAGAAGGCTTCACACCCATTTGCACCACTCAGGTAACCCTGATGACACAGACAAACCTCCAGGTTTGCTTAACAACCTGATAAAAGAATATAAAGGACTAGCTGTCTTCAAGGAATATAAATCCTTCCATTTCCCACTATCCAGTCAGAGCTGAAGAAGCTTCTTGGATGAGAAGTGAAACGTCTTCAAAGAAAAACCAGAAAGTCCAGTTGCCTCTTGAAAAACCACCTTTGGGACTACCTATTAGACTATTCTTTAGCAATTCTATTCCTCTTCAGAACATGATCGTGGAAAAGTACTATTATTCCATCATTTTGTGGATGGCCCTTTGCTGTAGCCTTTTTAAATTAGTTTACTTTATTGTCATTGCACCTCGTACAATGAAATTAAATGCCATCTTTAGTGTACATTGTAACTATAAAAATAAAACACAAAAACACATCCTTCACATTCCATACAATTGAATTGAAAACCCCTGATATTGCATTATTATTGCACTATATAGTAGAATTAACTATAGTTACTATTCTGGGATAGAAGCTGTTTTTCAGCCTATTTGTTTTTATTATCCTATACCATCTGCCAGATGGTAATAGTTTTTTAAAAGGGTGCCCAGGATGAGATGAATCTTTAAGAATGTTTTGAACTTTCTTAAGGCAACAGGAGCTATAAAGCTCTTCCAAAGAGGGGAGAGGGCAACCAATGATCCTCTGGGCAATGATGTTAACCCTCTGGAGTGCTGTCCTATCTGCCACTGTGCAGTTGGCAAATCATACACAGGTGCAGTATGCTAAAATACTCTAGCAGCAAAATTATTTTTTACAGCTTTGTTTATCACCTGCAAGAAATATCAGCCAGAGATTTGAGCTAAAGTATCTTCAGTATGCAGATAGCAAACAATTTTATATCTCATTTCTATTACATAATCTAAAATAATAATTCAAGTCAATGTTATTTAAGAATTCTGTTTCTCCAAGGAAGGTTTTTACCAATTTTTCTTATTAAGAGTTACATTCTGCCAGAGAAAGATATGCAGCTTGTGGTTTTCCTGTATCCAGTGATTTCCCTTTGCCAGGTTGTCAGCTTTGTCAAAATTCTGTTGCATACAGAATTCTTCATGGACGATAGAATTGTCATGAGAAAGGAAACTTGATATCCAATCACAGCAGATAAAAGCACTCTTTTCCATGAGCCAAGCAAATGTGAGTTGATATATTTTCTTTTTGCTATATTCAACTTCGTTTGACAGTTTCATGAAATAAAAATATGATCAATATTATGAGAAAACTAAAGTGCTCACTTTTTAAACTTTTTTAACCAAACTGAGGATCCTGCGAAAGAATACTAACTCAATGAAGATTTAGTTGCCTTAGTTCTCACTAAGTACTGGGCCCCTGTTTTAGGTAGAAGCAAGTGGAGTTGAGAAGAACTGGTTAGAATACAGAAGACACACTGATTGAAACTCACCCAACATACATACATACATACATACATACATACATACATACATACATGCAAATATTAGCAATAATATGTCTTATTGATCTTTTGTTTTATGAACACCTAAGAATTTTGCATTAATAAACTGCATTAGTATTCTTCTTAATATAAGCTGCAATTTATACAGATATTTATCTCAGAAACACATGTATTTTTAAAGTTTGATATAATACTTAAGACATTAAACTATTTGTTAAATGCATTAAATTTAAATTTCAGAATAATATGCCATCTTTGGTTATGATGCTATCCATTCAGTCTTACCCAATTCATGGCAACTCCACATTTTCTGATCTTAGATAGTTTCTTTCAGTTGTTTTATGCACTGTCTGATATCAGGTTTGATGGTGTCTAGATGTCATGCTTTTTGGTAGCCTCATTCCCTTTTACTGCTGGTCATTCTGAGTATAACTGCCTTTTTCAGTGAGGTTGACTACATGATGTGGCCAAAATAAGGCGAAATTTTGTGATTTTGCCTTTCAGCCATATACCTGGTTTTATATGTTCCAGTACTTGTTTGTTTGCCACTTTTGTGCCCAAGGAATGGACAGAAATCTTTTCCAACACCATAGTGTGAACAAGTCAATTTCCATCCTGTTTGGTTTTTGATGGTTCAACTTTTGCAACTGTAATAGCTTTGGGAAACACAATAGTGCACACTAATCACCATTTAATCTGATGTCCTTGTTTTTCCATATTCGATTTATGCTTATCGTTCCTGTGTGGCCCAATACAATTTGAAGCTTTATTTTTGGACTCTATTTATTGCTTTGATCAATCTGCGATCTTTGGAAAGTGAATTCGATCGCAACCTCTTCAATGTCAATTGTTATTTTGACATTTCCACCACTTGCAATGGTCATGAACGTTGTTATTTTGATATTCAGGAAGAGGCCAAATCACTTTTTAAAAAATTCCTTTTGATCAGAAGTTTCTGGCCTGATGGCCGGGCCATCATGGAAAGGAAGATGGTATAATAGAGTACAATGAAGTAGCAGTTTCCCAAGATGGAGGGAGTCCATTCCAAGGGATGGGCAAAACAGCAATAAAGCTCAGAGTTGGATAGGAGCCAAAGCAAGACAATTAGGATAGACACTCCCTAGAATCTCTGTGGGTATATTAATTGAGGTGACAATATATAGGTTTAGTCTGGCAAGACTCTGTCTACTGGTGTGAGCAAATTGTAGAGCTGGACCTCCCCAGAGTTCATTGTCCACCAATCAATTGTATTTATTTTGTTATGGGAACATTCTGAGCAATTCAGAGTTTTCCAGTGTTTGGTCTTGAGTGGTTGGGACTGTCTCAGGCAGTATTAGCTCACTTGAATTCCTCAATTCCCTCCAAAGTTTCCTTTGCACCTTCCCTCCCCGCTCCCTGTTTCTATTGTCTAGTCGCAAGCTGGGGTGTGTGGCGAATCAGCCATGGCATGAACTTTGGCTGGATTGTTCTATATTGTTCTTGGGCTGAATCTAACCTCTTCTTTGGATTCTGGGGTGGAGAGTTGTGTCATCAGGGATTATTCATGTTCCTTCTTCCAATATGTACTCCAATTTTTGATCCTTCAAGTTTCAGTTTCCTCGTGATCACTTAAGCATACAGAGTGAATAAAAAAGGTGAAAAATGCAACTTTTCTACACTCCTTTCTCTATTTTGGACCAATCAGTCTCTCCACATTATGTTTGCACAGTGACTTTCTGATGTGAGTACAGTGACTATACCAATTTGACAGATGTATTGGCACCCGCAAGTTTCTAAGGCTTTTCTTCAAGCTTCTCATGATCTACACAATTGAAGGCTTTCTTATAATCAGTAAAGCATTTTTGGATGTTCTTTTGATATTCTTGAGCTTTCATCATCCAGTGTAGATTTGCAATATGGTCCCTGATGCCATGACTCCTCCTGTACCAGCTTGAACATCTGGTAATTCTCTTTCAGTGGTCAGTATCAGATGTTGTATGATCTTAAGGAGAATCTTGCTAGCATGAAGGATGAGGGCATATTGGAGCAATCCTTGGAGTCACCCTTTTTTGAAAACGATATAAACATGGATCATTTCCAATCCTGTGTATTAGTTTCACAAATTTTCTGGCAAAAGGTTGTGATTGTGAGTGGTACAGGCTTATGCAATTCTGCAGGGATGTATCAGCACGTAGTTGGCTCATTGTCCACACAACTTCCTGAACGATGACTGGTTCTATTTCTGTTTACTTTTCCCCACATCAGTCTTGTTGTTGGCACGCAGCTCTTATACATGCCATCTTTATCCCCCCTTAAATCAAGATTAAGTATTAATCATGCACTCATACAGATTGGCTTGTTTCTTTAATGTTTGATATCTCTTGCCTGTTAGATATCTAAAACAGTCAAGAAAATTATTTAGTATACATTTTCCATGTATATGTCCTTTAGGTGGACAATTGTAGGGAACACAATGGAGGATGCCTGAACATTTAATCTATTTCCAATGTAGTCCTACAAAAAACTATCTAGAATTAAACTTAATTAAGGCTTCAGCTTTACCTCTTGGTGTAAATGAAAATACATGAAGATATCATTTCTATTTTTTAAAAAAATAAATCATTTTGGGGGTGAATAAAATTTAGCACTTTATCTTTTACTATTATCAAGACTGTTTATCCAATAGCAGAGAAAAGGAAGAAAAAAACCAAAAGGTTCTAGAGCCATCTGCAGGAAGTCATTGATAGTGTGCCAAGGTCTTGTTCCTATTTTCAGAGACTGTTATGATTTTGGTTAGGTGAGATTCTAGGTAATAAGGTAAGAACAAGTATGGAGTTTGCTTCTTGAAAAAATATACAAGGTAAATAAATTAATATGCAACTCATTGCAATGCAGTCCTTTTTAAATCAGTTGTTCAGCAATGCTGTTGATACAGTTTTTGTGTGTGAATAAGATAAACACTATTTTCATGTTTTCTTCAGTGTTCTCTGTCCTGAATTTCACATTCCGGTAAAGTCCAGATGTCATATGATAAAAAAAACCTTGTGCTTTTTTTAAAAATTAGGAACCATATGATAACTGTAATTTTGCCTTTTTTCTAATTAAATGTGGAAAAACCTAGAATATTAGGTATGATTATATAGAATAATAGTATAATCCCCAACACTTTTAAGGAAAGAAATCATTAGTTTTGATGGAATGTTCCTACAAAGGAACATTTAAACTTGTTCCTTGTTATAAGGAAAGTAGTCTTGTTTATTGAAGCAATTTCTACATTTTTAACTTTAAAATCTTAATTTTATATATTCATATCAAGTACCAGAAGATGTGTTGCCATTAGTATTTGTACTAATATATTTCTTATTTATTAAAATCATGTGGTTGTGGTCTCCTAGTCCCATTCTCTGTGCAAGACAGAATTCTGAGACTATCCAGACAAATTAGTGATCAGTCTTTATTTGTAAACCTACAGGAGAACAAAAGCTATAATATTTTGTCTCTAAGATTATTGCATAATCATTATAAGGTAGAAGAGTATTGCTGACTGGGGAATTCTGGAAGATAAAGTCCATACATCTCAAAGTTGACAAATTTAAAAAAATGCTGAGTTTTTATTGGTGTCCATTATCCTGTTGTGTTACAGTAAGAAAACCTACTAATAAAATTATATCAAAGTTGGGAGATAGGAAAGAACCGGTTAGGGATAGATTATTGTGGACAAATCTATCTGTGTGGTCGCAAAGGGTTGAAAACAACTTGATGGCACATAATCATCAATGAGGGGCTTTACAGGCTACTTTCTGAGGTTTGTAAGAATTTAGCATATGGTGGTTTTCCCATATGCTAAAGTCATAAATAACTTCTAAAGTTTTCATTTTAAATAAAACTCATTACTTCAAAAGTGCTTTTTAATTGGCATATCTTCTAATAATACAACTTCAGAACCACAGCATCCTAGGGAAGCAACGTGGAATGGGTCAAAGTGACCTGTTTGTAATAGATTCAGTCCACATTGATCAATTATAATAGTGTTCATAGTTATTAAAAGATATAGGGTTAGTAACATTTCAAGGTCATGTATAGGTTAGGAGATTATAAAAATTAAAATAGTAACCATATTCTGTCTTTTAATTTGAGTACAGTGTCTGGTAAGAATTATTTGGGAAAGTTACAAGATATATTTGCTGTGCAACAAAATAAAGTATGAAATTAAATTATAAAGGAAATAGGTATATAAAAGGGAAGAAAGCAGTATATAATAGGTATATAAAAATAGATAAATAACTGGGAGGAAAGCAGTTGTGTTAGTATCAGATAGCATATACATAGATAAACCATCTTTTTTAAAAATAGCTGCTAATACATTTTCAGTCTCATAATTTTTTTCCTCGTGACTCAGAATTCCATCCTTTATTACATCTACTCTTGTAATTTGTTACTTAGGAGGGCAAACGTTTTATATATATTTAATATAAATAATTACAAGTTTGAATATGAATATTTGTCCTCAATCTTCTGCTGTTTTGCTTAATGTCAGAAGATATGAGAATAAGCAGTACATGATTGGTCTGCTCATGTAAATTCACATTAGTCTGGCTTTTCCAGCCAGTTTTTCCCCTTTGCCACAATTCTGTTGCCACTGTGATACTTGCAGGCCTGCTTCACAGTTGTACAGCTGATGCCCTGTCGAGGCTTATATCCTTCTTAGTGACAATGAATGTTCTTGCCAAATGCCAGGGACCATAGTCACATCTGTTTGTCTTCTGAGCTTGTCTGAGGCTGTTCGGAACACTCTTTATCCAGGGGGCAGCTTTAACTAGGCTTAATACTCTGGAAAGCCCTGTTTGTAAATATGTACAAAGAGGCGACAAGTTTCTGTTGTCTTTCCTGTAGAATTATTCCCTTTGACACAACTTGCTCGAGTCCCTGTCATCAGCATGTCAACAGCCAGGTTTTCAGGCAAGGTGGTCTTAACAAGTTCTCTAGCCCTGCCATCTAGTATCCTGAGCTCCCTGCCAGAATACTGTTTATAAATGATAGCTTGCAGCTATCTATGGATAAATAGAGAGGAATCAAGGGAATTAGCTCTTTTTAATCTTCAAGGCTACAGTTTCGTGCTAAGAAACATATAGGCAAGGTTGTTGAGTGACATTTTGTTTTCCCAAGTCCCATTGAAGGCATTTAAAATGTATAATTAGGCAAGACATTAATTTTTTTGGTAAATACTCATTTTGTTTTGTCACAGGCATTTTTATCTTTTGCTTTTGCTTTTTTTTTTTTTCCAAAAAATAAATGTATGCCAAGAAGGCTTAGAGAAGTTTATAGTAAGATAACTAGAAAAAGTAACATCATTAAAACAATATAAATCTATTTAAAGAAGTTGCTGTTATGATTACAGCTTCGGCTCCTACCCAGTGTCCTGCTCACAGGCATTTGTTTCTCTTCAATAGGAAGTGCTGTTTGTTTTCAATGATAATTATAATATCTAATCTCTATTAAAAGTTTGATACTTCGGATAGCATTCATAGTATTTCTTTAAAAATACCATAAAACATCTTAAAGACAACTTCAGAAGCATCGTTTACATTGAAAACTAGATGGGCAAGTAGATTCACTCATTCTGCTTTTGTAAGATGGAACTTCCCAGGTGTTATTCACAGAGTTCTTCATAGAAATGGATTTATTTATTTATTTGATTTATATTGCCGCCTAATCGCCCATGGCAACTCAAGGCAGCTTACACAATGTAAAATCATATTTAAAACAAAAAATAAAAATAAAAACAATTAGAACTAACAAAAAGAATCAAATAAATTAGTAAAGTACAATAGAACAAAATTTGGGAAAACAAAAAAACAGAACAAAAACAAAAACCAACTCCCACCCCACCCCCCCACCCCGACGACAGCGGGTCACACTAGCCATCTGATAGGTTCCATCCCTCTCTGGGTTCCTCAGGCCCATTGGCAAAACCAGGTCTTCAGTGCCTTTCAGAATAGTATTAATGAGGGGGCGTTCTAATCTCTGGGGGAATGATGTTCCAGAGAGATGGAGCCACCACAGAGAAGGTCCTTCTTCTTGGTCCCACCAGGTGTATCTCCCTCGGGGTGGGACCCACAGCATTCCCTGTCTCCTCACTCTAATGGGTTGGGTAGATGTTACTGGCAAGAGATGTTTCCTCAGATAACCCGGACCCAAGCCATGAAAGGCTTTAAAGATGACAATTAGCACCTTGAATTGCACCCAGAAGCAAATTGGCAGCCAATGCAGCTCATGTAGGACAGGTGATACATGTGCACACCAGGGTCTGCATATAACCATGCGGGCCGCTGCATTTTGCACGGATGCTTTTCAAGGGCAACCCCATGTAGAGCGTGTTGCAATAATCAAGATGGGAAGTGACCAGGGCATGAGTGACTGTGAGTAGGGACCACTGATCCAGGAAAGGGCGTAACTGGTACACAATTCACAGTTGCGCAAAGGCCCTCCTGGCCATGACCGCCACCTGCTCTTCGAACAAGAGTCATGAGTCCAGGAGAACCCCTAGATTACACACATGGTCTGCTTGGGGTAGTGCCACCCCATCCAAGACTAAAGGTAGTAATTCTCCCTGAATCAATGAACCCCAGACCTAAAGCCAGTTGGTCTTGCATGGGTTTAGTTTCAACCCGTTGCTCCCCATCCGGCCCCTAACAGCCTCTAGGCATTGCGAGAGGGAGGACACAGCAACACTTAACTCACCACGGCTGAGATATACAGCTGAGTATCATCAGCATATTGGTGATACCTGTCCATTGGTGATGGATGATCTCACCCAGCAGTTTCATATAAATGTTGAACAGGAGTGGAGAGAGTACCTAGCCCTGCGGAACCCCATAAAGCAGTGGGCGAGGGTTGGATCTCTCACCTCCTATCAACACTGACTAAAGTGGCCGCAGAGGAAGGAAGTGAACCAAGACAGCACAAGGCCTCCCACTCCCATCCCCTGAAGCCATCCCAGGGGAATCCCATGGTCAATGGTATCAAAAGCCGCCGAGAGGTCAAGTAGAGCAACCCCCATCCCGCTCCTGCCAGAGATCATCCAAAAGTGCAACCAATGCTGTTTCTGTCCCAAATCCAGGCCTGAATCCTGATTGGTAGGGGTTGAGATAATCCGTTTCATCCAGAAACCCCTGGAGCTGTTGCGCAACCACCTTCTCAGCAACCTTCCCCAAAAAGGGAAGATTGGAGACAGGTCGTAAATTATCCAACCGGGTGGAGTCCAGCAATGGCTTCTTAAGAAAATGGCAGATCACAGCCTCCTTAAAGTGCTGGGGCAGCGTCCCTTCCTGTAGAAAAGCATTACTCACTGCCAGAGTCCATCTGCCTGTCACCTCCTGGGAAGTTTTCACAAGCCAGGAGGGACATGGATCTAAAATACAGGTGCTCACGTGCATACCCCCTAGGATCCTGTCCACTTCCTCAGGAGCAACAGGGTCAAACCGTTCCCAGATAACAGGGCAAGAACCTGCCACAGTAGCTTCCACTGGATCAGCAACCACGCCGGCATCTAACTGGGAATGAAGTCGAGTGATTTTGTCTTCCAGAAAATCCACAAATTCCTCAGCACACCCCTTCAGGTGGACCTCTATCTCCTCCTTCCCTAAGAGGAGATGGCTCACTTTAAAGAGGGTTGCTGGGTGATTATCTGCAGACGCAATTAGTGTGGAGAAGTATTTACACTTCATCTCACGAATTGCCACAAGGTAGGCCTTAGTAGCAGCTCTTACCCGTGTTCAGTCAAGTTCATCTCCTTTTATTATTATTATTTTAATATTACTATTACTATTATTCTAATAGATTTGATTACTATTATTATGATAGATTTGACTTGAGAAAAACATTGTGTGTACAATAATCACCTCCTTCAAATTGCTTTTTAGATTCACTTTTCACCATGACATAGTATATCAACATGCAGAATAGCTGTTAACTTTTGTGTTTGATTGGAGAAGGCAGGGGATATTTTAGTAATAATTATTCTATTTTCCATTGTTTATCATTGTGTTTAATTGTTTTCAGCCTGCTGGAAATGCTTTTTCCTCAATACAGTAGCAAATTAAAAAAAGAAAAAGAAACACACTATCAATATTCGTACCTTGGTTAGTTATCAACTTGCTATGCTTTGCAGAGACAAGTGATTCATTTATGCTGAAGAAACAGAGCTGCCTTTCACACATCCATGGATTTTAAATTAAAAAGCAACTGTGATGTTTGCAGAAAGAGTGATAACTATAACAGTAGTCCTTACTTAATATTGTTTGGTGCAACTTCATTGTATTTGCCAAGCGAGAAACAGGGAGGAGGATCTAAATTCCATAATCTAACCGATCAATAATCTAGATATCTCAATGCAGTGTAACAGATAATCAATATGAGCAGAATTACTTAAGCAGAGCTAGCTATTATTCCTGCTACTAAGGTCTTCAGGTTCAATTGGCTGACTTTATTAATTTTTATCTTTCATCCTATTTGAATTCAGGCTTCCCTCTTTCTCATGCCTTTCCATACTCTTCATTATAGCCCTAGCCTGAGCTGTATTTAGAAGTCTACTGCTTTTGATGCTAAATAATTTTAGGAACTTGTTTCAGCAAAGAAGAAAGGCTTACATTATGTGAAATTCACATAATTTTCAGTTATATATCTGTTTGTAAAATTCCCATTATTTTAAGACATTTAACATTCTATGAAATCTAATTGGTTAGAACATTTACATCCTTTAAAACTGAAGACTAATTGGTGCAACTAATATTGTATGGTACAGTGGACAAATTGTACATTTCCTGAGAGAACACACCCAATTAAGTCAGTCTGTTGTTACTCCAAGTCTGTATGATGTTTTTGAACCAAAAGATATTCATAGTCCCTCTTTTACAGAAGCTTTCAATTTCTTACATCAGATATTACCCCCAAACAATGCGAAAGCTCATTGTTTAGACACAATGTCAATAGCTGACATGGAAGCTTTCACTCAGGCATGAATTCTATATATAATACAGGATATTGAATTATTTGTTTTTGGTTTGATGTGTTTCATTTTTGTTTTTATTAAACACATTCAATTAAGTCTATTGGTTACATTACTCTGTCGTTTCTCATGATCTCATGAATATCTTTACTAGATTATTAAACTTTTAAAGACTTATGTATTAACTTTAGAAGCAAACAGAGTTGAAGCAACTAGTTTTCATGTTTAATCAGAATCCTCACTACTCAGTAGTCTAATGTGTCAGGATTATCTTTTTATAATGAATATTTGTCTAGCATAGGTGTATCACTGAGAATAATGGAATCCAAGTAAGGGATGTGAGTCATAGGTAAAGCATTTAACACTTAACCTAAAGCAGTGAATACTATGAAGGCAAGATTCTGAAACATTTTTTCACATAAGCAGACGTGTACACACATTATATAAAAAGGCTGGCACACTAAGGAAAAACTGTACAGAAACTATCCTTAAAGACCCCCCAATGCATAATTAATATAAAAGTGGTGGGGGGGTTTTAAGGATCTGATAAGTTATAACTAGTTTAGTTAGTTTTAACCATTCAGTTGTTTCTGACTCTTTCCAATTTTATAGTCAAGTGCTCTCCATGCTACCCTATCAAGCACAGCTTCTTTCAGGTGTTGGATGTTCATCTTTGTATCAGCTTTGATGGTAAAGCCACCAAGTTCTTTGCTTGTCCCTTCTTGATCCACTAAACATTCCTAGCATTATTGACTTCTCCAATATATTGTATTTTTACTCAAGACAGGGCCAAAGTAAATCAGATGTAGTCTTGTAATTTTAGCTTTACGTGAAGTTTCTGGTTTTATACGATTCAGCACCACAGTTCAAAGGCATTTATTTTTTTTCATTCAGCCATTATCAGTGTCAAACTTTCACACCCATACATGATTACCTGAATGCAGGACAAGAAGCAGTGGATGGAAACTAATCAATGAGAGAAGCAGCATAGAACTAAGGAGAAATTTCCTGACATTTAGAACAATTAATCAGTGAAACAACTTGCCTCCAGAAGTTGTGGATGATCCAAGACTAGAAGTTTTAAAGAAGAAATTGGATACTATATCATGAATTTTATTATATTAATTTCCCCGTGTAACTATTTGCTTACCATTTTGCCTACATATCTCTGATTTCATTGCAGACAGACAAGCGTCCATTTAGGATCCTTATGTATGGGTGATATCAAACGAAGAAGAAAAGCAGCACCATTGCCAGGACCTACTGGTAAGCAGATTCAGCATAATTAAATACATTATTCTGAGAGAGAGAAAGAGAAAGACAGAGAGAGGGAGAGGGAGAGAGTTTCTTTAAGTCCTAGAGGGAATTAGTAATTACTAGGAAATTAATTCCATTGGCCTTAGTGGGGTTTGGTTCTGAGTAATGTGCATGTGATTGCAGATTAAGTATTAAAAAAAGATCTAAAACAACTTTTTGGGGAAAACAGTATAAGTTATTGACCCTGATCTATTCTTTTCAATGATTTCTTCATGTAGAATATGTGTTCCTCATTGGAGGTGCTAATTCTGATTAGGACCATGGAAATAAGGGGAGATTAAACTTTCTCCTGTTTCCATCACAACTCTATGCTAGCTACTCTCCTTATAACTAATGTTAACTAAATACATAGTAGCTGTTGTCATTCGCCGGCAGCCGGTGCAGTCGGCAGAAATATCGGACAATGAGGATGAACAGTCAGGGAGTCTGAAGAGGACTTGAATGAGGGCCCTGCAGGACAAGGGCCCTGCATCTGATGCAGGGATGGGGCCTTTGGAGCCTTCAGAGTCTGGCAGCAGCAAAGCAGAGGAGGTGACTCGGGAGTAAGGCTGGGCCCCTCCCATAAGGGATAAAAGTCAGACCTCAATGATGAAAGCTTTACAGGAAGCAAAGCAGTTCAATATATTTTGAGTCCTTCTTGAAGCTCTGTACTCTGGATGGTTTTTTCTGGTACTTTGGGTGGGTTCTGTTACAATTGCTTTAGAGACTTCTGTTTTTGGCAGCATTCCACAGCACTGACAAGCGTGGGCTTATCTTGGGAAACTGTATAATTAGTTCTGGCTGGAAAATGAAAGTAATTCCCAGTGTTGCATTAAAATAGGTTTTGCTTTTCAAACAAGCTTGTGTTTCAGTACATCTGACAAAGCCTGGGTCAGAACAGTAGCAAATAAAATTAAGGACAGCCTATTTTCTCTTGCCTGTATTTAGAATTAGAGATCTTCGGTGGCTAGCTAAGAGGACAAAACTAAAGGGCTCCATTGCCTGTCCAGGCAAAAAAATTTTAAGTATGCTTTATTCTGGGTTCATCTATCCAGAATGGAATGAAAAGATTACCAAGATTCACCAAACTCACTAAACTATCCTTCCTTGCTTATCTGCTAGAAGAAGACAAATACTTCAGAATATGACAAGGAGTAATAGAACCAGGGGTGGGCTACTACCAGTTTGCCCCAGTTCGCACGAACCAGTTCTTAATTTTATGGTCGGTTCAGTGAACCCACAAATCCCACCCCTGGCTGGTACCACGCATCGCGCCCCACCCAGGAGTCCCCACGTGGCCCATTTTGTATCCCAGGTAAGTGCAGGGTCTGTGTGGAGGCTTGGGAAGGGTGAAAAACGGGCCTCCCAGAGGCTCCAGAAGGGTGGAAATGGGCCCATTTGCGGCTTCCAGAGGGCCTCTGGAGCCCTGGGAGGCAGTTTTCACCCTCCCAGAGGCTCAAGGAAAGCCTCCGGAGCCTGGAGAGGGCAAAAACGCCCCCCACCACCATGGCCCATTTCCGCTTCCAGGCCAGGGTGATGCAGAAGGCCGACTAGGCCACACCTACCATGGCCACGCCCACCCAGCAACCGGGCAGAGAACCGGTTGCTTAATTTTTTGAAGCCCACCCTGAATAGAACCCTAAGAACGTGCTGGTCAACAAGATTGATTGGTGATTGATTAAATTAATAGAGCTACCCCTCTCACTTCCATGTTACTCTAGAACAGGGCTGTCAAACTCCCGGCCTGCAGGCCAGATACATCATGCGCTGGCCATGCCCAGTTTAGTGAATTGGAAAGAAGTCCCGATACATTACATGATGTCACCATGATGACGCAACTTTGACACCCGTGCTCTTGAGACATACAGAATTGAAATAAAACTAAACAATCTGTATACTTCCTAGATCACAGCTTAAACCACATGGAATAGGTTACATCACACAGGAGAAGAAGAAATACATTTGGCAAGAGCCTTATGAAAGGGGCTTTAAATTGAAGAAAGGAAGACAAATGCGTAGGTCCCGGTAAAGAAGTGCCAGGCATTAGTGATATGGCTGTACAAGATTACACAGGAGGAACAAGGAAGGAAAGGGTACTTGAAAGGTCCTACTACAATCTACATGGTAGAAAAGAAATCTGTAGTTAGTGTCATCTCCAGCTCCTGTTTATCGATGGAGAGAATAAAGGTAACAAACAGGAACTAGTTTCTGGTGGGGACGAAATAATGGGGAAGAGGACAGTTGTGCTTAAGTTCTTTTCAAATATCTTTCTCAGAAAAGCATGATTGAGAAAAAGGAGCTAGACAAGTTTAGAGTTGGTAAAATACAGAAAAAAACACCTTACTACCTTACAAGCATTTAAGTTTCAATAGCCAGAGGAATTGCATTCCAGAGTTTTTAAAGAAATAGTGGAAGTGCTTTTCAAAAACAGCTAAAGAACTAGTCGGAGGTGAGGGGGAGAGCCAGTGTAGTCCTAATGTTTTAAAAGGGGAAGAGGAGGACACAGTTTAACATCTGTACTTGCAATATACCAGCACAAATTGCCCAAGTACATATCTGCAAGCATGTAGAAAACAATACTACCATTAACAAACAGCATGCATTATTAAGTAAGAACCATGTCAGCTTAACCTCTTTTCTTTTCCTTTTTTATTACAGAGTGCTTAGTTTGATAGACCAGGGGGCAGCTATGGCTGTAGGGTTTGGAGACATTAATCAGTGAAACCATGGTTTATTATTGCGTTCTTGTAGTTAGCATGGTAAACTGAACTCTGCTGGTCTCAATGTTTTCAGCTTGTGGAATAACAGCATCCAGAGAGTGCTTTTAAGTGCCTTAGAAACAGCTTCTCAAAGGAAAAAATTCCCTTTGGCCAATATTATTTACTATTTTTGTAAATGACTTAGAGAGATGTTGCCATATAGAACAAAATCACTATTCAAAATTATCACAGCCTTGAGCATTGGGCCAAATCCAACAGGATGATTTAAGTCCTGCTCCTATGTAGAAAGGGGTTTTAGATGTATATTTCAGGGTTTTTTTCCTTTTCAATAAATTTACAGACATTTCTAAAATTCTGTTTTCACTTTGTCATTATGGGGTACTGAGTGTAGATTAATGAGGAAAAAAATGAATTTCAACAACTGTAGAATCGGTGCAGCATAACAAAATTGACAAAAGTGAAGGGGGTCTGAATACTTTCTGAATGCACTGTATTTATTTAATATATCGTACACCTTGGAAATTAATTCTGAAGTTAGCTATCTGTACTTTACCATTGGTTTATTTCTGTGTACATTTGAAAGTTAAGAATCACGTATCTTCCTTCTACTGATATTGAGTTGTTTCCTGGGGTTATCTAACTTTGCCATTTCAGCAGAATGGCTTTGAATTTTCACAGCATTTCAGCTATCACTGAGAGCACCAGACCAAGAACACCCTAAAAATATTGCTAAAGTACCTTGGTGGTAGTAACATAGAAATAGAAAATGACTAGGTCAGGCCCCTAAGAATACAACCATATGTGAGGTAAGAAGTAAAATGCTTAATAGCTGAAGAGAGGATAATACAATTATTTCTACAAGGTGATTTTAACTTCACAACTTGCAAGTGACAGAAGGAAGTCATTTTATAAAAATGTTTGGAATACTTCTATTCCACTTGAAAACATTTTCAATTGATGGAATAGAAATAAAGGAAAACATTCCTCACTAACTATAGAGGAACTATTTGTAGTAAAAAAATGATATAATACTTAATGGATAGTTGTAGTTGTGGGATTATGCTCCTGTTCTCCATGCTAAAAGCGACAGTTTCAGTCTCCAGCATATTCCACTTAGAAGTGGGAACGAATGTTACTGCCAGTTCATGTCATCCATTCTAGGCCAGGTGGACCATACAGTTGTTTGATTGGAATAATGCAGTTTCCTGTTTTCTTGACTGACTAAACTACAATCCCTCTCGATCAAATTGTATTTAAATCATGTGTTCATTAAATGGCTCAAAATAATTCTATTTCAGTTTTGTCCCCATTTCCTCAATAATAGAGTAAACTAGCTCTCCTTCAAGTACCTGGGAATCAACAATGTACAGTAGAATCTTCTACCCAGGGGTGGGCTGCTGGGGGCTCGCAAGGGCTTGGGCCCTAGCTAAGGCTGTGGGGCTCGGTGAGCCCCCAAATCCCACTCTTGGCTGGCCCCGCCCTGGTTGCTAGAGCCTTAGTGCAGGAGCAAAGCAGCCCTGTATCTGCCTTCACACCACATTTGTGGTACACCTTACAGAGGGCAGGGAGACACCTCTCCTATTTTCCCTTGTGCTATTTACTAGAAACCTGTAGGGGTTAGTTGGAAGGTGTGGTGGCATTGAAGCAGCCACTACTATGCCAATTTTCATTCTCATAGAGACATGGATTTGGGCATTCTGTAAATTAGCCTATTTGAGTTACCTTGATTCAATTAATTGTTGCCCAATTGAAGGTTGCAAATAGACAGACAGAAGTGTTTCAGTAGTATGTAGATTATTTTATCAAATTTATTTGCTGCCCATCTTGTGCCACCCAAGGCAACTCTAAGCCCTAAAATTATAAATAAGTTGAAATGTTATTATGGGGATATTATATGGTAACCCTAATCTCAATCAATTGTGTCTCCTTCAACAACAAAAATTTAGGCAAGTGTAACTGGACAAAGACATAATTTATATTGGTGGATAAATTTGATTTAATTCTTCTGTCTCATTTGTTTATCAAATTTATTACATAAATATTAGAAATTGTAAGATCTATCTCTTACTGCCAAACGTATGAACTTAGCAAGCCTATGAAGACAAGGTTTCAGTTGGCACTTTCTTAAATGTCAGTTGGTGACAAATGGTTTTCTATGCCTTTGTATGCAGTGTGTTGAATGGCCTTAGTAATGCACGTTCAGAAGATAGATAGCATGATGGAGCTAACACGGAATGAGGATGTAGCTAACGGAATGAGGTTTTCTCTCAATTCTGAATTTTTGTTCGGCATTGGTGGTGACTCTGTACATTCAGATATGTGACAGGGCTATAGACTACTGTAGCTAGAAATGTTATTGGTTAAACATTTATTAATTGTGACAAGAACACCCAATTTATTTCAGCGCTCTAGCTTATTTACTGCTCTTTCACCTTTGTATTTTGTATTGAAAAAGTAAAATGAATATTGATAGAGTTAGCTATTGATTTCTAAATTTATAGCCTCTTCTCAGCCTTGAGACAAAGTCACATACCAATAGCATTGTGTGCATTAGTAACAAAGGATGTAGATTTTATCATACAGCAAAGAAAACTGTTGAAGCAAGAAACTTTTATCAGAGAAGAGCATTTTATAGTTTAAAAATGTCATCTGTAAAGGTGAACTGAAACAATGAAGAAAATAAGGTGAATTCTGTTAGATGATTCCAGTCAATAACTGGAATAGAAATATCTTTTATATTTTCCCTGGAACAGGAAATATTTGAGTAAGATAAAGTCTAAATAAAGTGTCTCTTTAAAAATAGAGCAACAAAGCAGTGAAACAAAATGCAATTTTCTTTACACATTTCCCACAGATTAGTATGTTTTTAGAAAACCTATATGGTATAACTAGATGGTTTGGTGTTCTTAGGGCAACTTACCAATAAATACTAAAGGAATGAATTCGTAGTAAAAGCAATAAATTACGTGATATAGAAGGATAATTTGAACATCTCTGGTGACTTACTAACCTTGAAAGGGGACTTTAACATTCTTCATTGCAAAAGTAGGGGTTTTATTGGAAGTTATGAACTGGTTTTGATATAAGCATGATACAGATTCATCAAATGTGACTAAGAACTGTGTGAAGTCTGTCTATCTTTCTGATCAATAAGACTGGTTGTCCCCAGATCTTAAATTGATTTTTCCCTGAATAATGGACTTAGCCCATCACTAGCAGCCATCAGAAGAGCTCATAGCCATACATACAGAAACTTCACGTCTATTCATAAGGAGGAAAAGGCAAATAAATACAAATATCAGTGTATATATTAAATCCCCCATTAATTAGTCCACAATACATTTGTTGTCAGCACTTAGATTAAAATTTATCAGGACCCTTAGTCCACTTGTAACTTTGCTTTGTTAAAAAAATGTTTTAAGTTCTTAAACTTATAGACTTGTGCTGATCAATTAGCAGGGGTTCTGACAAGGATCTTTAACATCTCTCTGCAAACGGCCTGTGTTCCAACATGCTTGAAAACATCCACTATTGCCCCAGTCTCCAAGAAAACAGCAATGAATTGTCTAAATGACTACAGACCTATCGTGTTAACGTCAGTAGTGATGAAATGCTTCGAAAGATTGGTTTTCTAACACCTTAGGGCATGCCTCCCACCAGACTTTGACAAACATCAGTTTGTCTACAGGGGGAACAGGTCGACAGATAACGCCATAGCTACTGCCTTACATTCTATAGGGAGCCATCTAGAGAAACCCAGAAACTATGTCAGGATGCTTTTCATTGACTACAGCTCGGCCTTCAATACTATCTTGTTGAGCATCCTTATCAAAAAGCTGACTGACTTGGATTTTCCCTCTTCCATCTGCGACTGAATCAAAGACTTTCTGAGGAACCGACCACTAACAGTGAGGGCTGGGTATGTCACATCCACCTCCCTGAAGCTTAGCACTGGCTCCCCACAAGGCTGTGTACTCAGTCCCTACCTGTACTCACTGTACACACATGATTGTGTGTCATCTGAACCATCCACTGTGATCATTAAGTTCATAGATGATACTACTGTATTGGGTCTCATTACACATGGAGACGAAACAGCATACAGGGGGGAGGTTCAAAAATTATCCTCATGATGCCTAGAAAACAACCTGCACCTAAACATCAGCAAAACAAAAGAGATGGTGTTAGACTTCAGAAGAAGAGAGAGGAACCCGCCCCACTTTACATCGAGGGGGGATGTGTGGAGAGAGTTTCCTCCTTTAAATTCCTGGGAGTACACCTCAACAAAGATCTCACCTGGAAAATCAACACAACCCAGGTGGCCAGAAAGGCCCAACAGAGACTCCATTTCCTTATGATCTTGCAAAAGAATAAAATGGAACAATTACTGATAACCCCCTTTTACCGGTCCACAAGAGAAAGTATCCTCACATATTGCATTACAATGTGGTATGCTGGCTTGACAGCCATGGATAGAAAGACACTACAGAGGGTCGTGAGCGCAGCACGAAACATCGTGGGCTGTTACCACTAGATAACATCACTAAGGCTCGCTGCCTTAGAAGAGTGAGGAAAATTCTCAAGGATGACTCACACCTCGGTCAGCACTACTTCACTCTCCTACCATTGGGTAGGAGATATAGAAGCACAGCCAGCTGCACCAACAGGCTGACGAACAGTTTCTACCCGTGGGCTGTCAGACTTCTGAATGGAAAATAACTTGATGTCAACAGTGTATGACAGACTCGTGGAGCCGGGGCATAGTGCAGCAAGGTCATATAGGGTAATAAGATTGGGACTGAGTTAGGGACTTCGGTCCTCACTGTGAATTGTGGGGGGAGGTGCATGAAGGGAGGCTCAGCCAATTTCATTGTACACATGTTGTACTCTGACAATAAAGATAATAATAATAATAATAATAATAATAATAATAATAATAATAACAACAACAACAACAACAACAACAACAACAACTACTACTACTACTACTACTACTACTACTACTACTACTACTTTATTTCACTAAGGATTGAAGGAAACTCACTCAGTGGCATTGATCCAAAGTTTCTAATAGCCAAAAGCAGTTAACAGGCAATTTTCAGAAGTGATTAAGTAAAGCAGTATTCAAACCTAATGTCATTTCAGAGGCACTGACCATCATTTGAACAAGTGTCCCAGAGCATTAAACCTACAGAGAAACCACAATTTTGCAGTCTCCTTGCAAGGAACAACTGCCTGGAGCACTTGCTGGCTATCAGATCCTCTCCTTATCCGGAGCGGAATAGTCAAAGAACCTGTCTACTCCTTGGCTCTTCATTCTGCTCATTCATTCTCTCTTCTGTCAGCTCTTCTTTTCAGAGCCATCTTGTCCATAATTTCTTCAACTGGAGAATTCATGTTTCATGTTCAAATTTTCAAAGGAGCTGCAAAGTACCCATTTTAAAGTAGAATGGAGATTATTAGATTTCTATTGAATTTGCCTCTGCATCACACACTTGTACATATTCTAGAAGACAAAACATAGATATTGTAGAAGTCTTCCAAAAGTATAAAACAGCTCTTAGAGGAGTAAAATGTTTCAGACAGACTTTAGGGGGTTTTTTTCCAGCTAAAATTCAAATGCTAGTAGTGGTCAGCAGTGGCACAAAGTTATTAACCGCTATTTGTTCAAAAATGGATACTTCATTTTTCTCTCTCTGAATTGCTCAATTAAATAAAAGTTCATTTTATAAATTGAAGAACAAAAATGTGTTTTGATGTGACATTTTTCAATTGCGATACACAATATAGCATTCTGCTATTTGTTTCTCAAAAATCTGAAACACAATTATGAATATTTTCATTATCTTTAATAAGCAGAATTGAATACTTGTAGCACCAAAATAATTTAACTCATTTTACTGGCAATTCAAGTGCCCATCTTTAATTTGACCAGCATTTAAAGCCTTTTCTCATTTGGCCTTTGTATTGTGGAGACTAGGTATAAAGATTGAATTGTGTACATTTTCTGGAATCCTAAACTATAGGCCTGCAGATAATAATCCATGTGAAAATATGTTTTCTTCACAGTGGGTAAATGAGACTATTACCTTGCAAAGATAATAGCACTCCAAAAAGTGACTTACAACCATTTTTCACACTTGTGACCATTGCAGCACCCCCCATGGTTATGTGATTAAAATTCAGATGCTTAGCAACTGCCATGTATTTATCACGGTTGCAGTGTCCTAGGGTCATGTGACAGCCCCCCCTTTTGTGACCTCCTGACAAGCAAACTCAATGGGGAAGCCAGTTTCACTTAACAACCCTGTTAATAACAATTGCAATGATTCACTTAACAACTGTGGCAGGAAAGGTCGTAAAATGAGGCAAAACTCATTTAACAAATGTCTCACTTAACATTAGACATTTTAGGCTCAGTTAGGTTCATGAGTCAAGGGCTATCTCTTCTTGGTTCATAAGGAGAAAAGGAAAAGGTTTTACCTGGTCATTTGCTTCTGCCTTCTGCCCCAACATCCCAAACTATGTTATTGGTGAAATTTATTGATGGAACAAAAGGAATCTGGACATGAGTGAAATACTTACATGCAGGGGTGGGATACGACAGGGTTAACTACTGGTTCGGGATTTACGAGATTTGGTGATTTATGATGTGCTTTCCTGCACGCTGTGAGCTGCGCATCTGTAAATCGTCATCAGCACGCTGCGTGCAGAGAAGCAGCCTTTGAAACAGCCCTCTTTTCCTGCTTTTTTAACTGCAGCTGTGCCTCGTTCGGCAGCTGAAGTTGAAAAATCAGGAAATAAAGATCAGGTAAGAGCCCAGGTGGGCAAAAACATCAGCAGACATAGAACCGGTTCAGAGCTACCGGTTCTACAGAGGTGGACAGAACCGGTAGACCCCCACCCCTGCTTACATGCAGAAAGAACATCTTGATACCAAAAGAACTTTTTAAGGAACTAGATATTACGGTAGCTTCCTTGGTGCTCATAGCAATTGATATGAAATCTTGCTACCCATCTCAAAAGAAGGCCACTGAGGGAGTGGATACATATGGCAACAAAGTGGACTTCAGTGTGAGGGAGAATCTGTTCCTTCCAGGGTATCGACATCGCTCCGTGAGAAGGAATTTAAGTCTACCAGTTATTTAGAAGACATGAATAGTTTTGCTTAATAGTGAAGAGTTGGTTTTAAAAAATCACATGCAGCTTGATAGTTAAAAGAGATCTACCTTTCTGTAAAAGATTAGTCTTTTTATTTTAAGCTTGCTGTAAGCGATCCCCAGGGGAAAATGGCAGAGAATGATAGTGCATGCTTTTGAGAGTACAGCTAGATACACAGCTTCCCTGTATTAAAATCAAAGCCTAGCATTTTAAACATTTGTATTTTGCAGGTTGCTTTGACAATCACAAACAGAACCGATAGTTATACTCTGAATCTTAAATGTCTTCAGAGAATAGAGGAAAGGGTATACTAGGTTATAAGTGAAGCAGCATGTATCTCCCTGTTTCCCATTGGTTGTTTATGCAATATCGATACAACACTTTAGAAGCCAAATTACTAAACAAGCTGCCAATTAGGTTGGCAGTCAGCTGGATAGATTAGTAGCTAAGAGAAGCAGTTACAAGATTTTCATCTCTTGAGCCAATTACTCAAGTGAATTACCATTCACAGAGCTCCTTGGGAATTTAAGGCAGAAAGACTTTTTCAGCTATGATAGGCATAAGTGAGGCCCTAGATAAGGTTAGAGTTGTCAGATCATATAGATTGGCCAACGAGGCAAAAAAAATTTCCATCTACAAAAAGACTTAAAGTATTTAGGATTTAGAAGTGCTGGAAAAGAAAATAAGTGTGCAAACTTGGTTAAATTTGTGTATGTTAAAGTTATAAAGGGAGGCAATCGGAACCAAAATTGATCCAGCATAGAGTAGAATTTTGCTATGGTAAAATATTTAATTTATTTTCTTTTACATGTATTTATCATTAAAAGGTTTAAATAAGTAAGATGAGACAATACTAGATGAAAATGATTTGACTATATTTGATGAAAATCCATTATAACTATTCCTATATATAATTACTCCTATATATATAGAGAGATACATGATTACAGAAAAAAGAATGACCTTTAACTGAGTGAAAAATGCATCTTAGGGCAGCTATTCTGAATCATGGTATCTCAAACAGGCTAATTTATAGACTATGTCCAAAAAGCAGGACCAAGGGATTGAAATTTGGAAAAGTTGTGGCTGCTTCAGTGATGCTGGCTGCTACTGTGCTGTTGCTGTGGTCATGTGAGTTTCATTTTAATGTTCCCTGGCAGTTTCCCAGCCAATCTCACAATCCCTGACTCTCCCATTCAGCAGCATTCACTTAACTACCACCTGGGAAGGAAGGGAAGGGAAGGAAGGAAGGAAATGGGAAGAAGGAACAGCCGTGTACATTTCCTGGGCCAAGCCACCGATTGCATACTTCCTCAGCCTGTGCTGCCAACTTCCCCAACTTCATGTTGCTCTTCCTTCATGCCTTCCCCAACCCATACTGTACTTCTTGCACACCCCCATACATACACCCTTCCTGACCTGCACCTGTGTGGCTTCCTTGATACCTCTTCAGTACCCTTTCCAGCCCATATCATCCCCAACCAGCACAGCAGCTCCTACACATTTCTGTGACCCTCCATGCATTGTTCTTGTCTTGCAGCTGTCCCTGCACTTGACCCATGAGGGATCTCTTACACAACCCTATGACTCTCAGTCACCCTCCTTTACCTACACCCCCAGCTCCTTCCCCTCACAGCATCTATCACACACTAGAACTTTTCCTGATCTGTACCACCTATCTGGTGCACGCTCACACACCTTGCAATCTATTGTAAACCTTTCATGCACCCTACATACCATTCCTGATTCTACAACTTGCTTCCTCCCCCACTTAGCAGAAGCCATTTACCTGCCTGCTGACCTTGGACTTGGCAACTTCCTCCTGTCTTCCCCATTGACTTTCACCCTACAAGCTTCTTAGAAGCAAAATAAATGGAGAAGCCAGCACAAATATGAGGTAGCAAAGGAAGAAGAAAGGAAGAAAGAAAGTGAGGGGGAGAGAGAGAGGGAAGAAAGGAAGGAAGTGAAGAAGAAAAGGAAAGGCTTTCCTATCAGTTTCTCATAAAGAAACTCAATGGAGAAGTTGGCAGGAAGTCGAAAGTTGCTCTTACTTCAGCTGCTGTTTTGCCCATCCAAGGTCATTCTGTTTTTCTGCTCAGGTAAAGAAAAGATGATTAAATGATGACACAATGGGGCATGGGTTGTCTAGTTGCTTATAAAGCTTCAGTCCTAAAAGTGTATAGCTCCTATTTTTACCACAATAGTTTCTGCTGAATTCAAGAAGCCAGTGTTGGGCATAGAATTGTCATGTTAGACAATCACTTACACTGAATAATTAAAAAGTACTTCTTCGGAATTGGAAACAGTACATCAAATCTGTATTCTGATATTTCTTTTAACATATGGAAGGGTATTTGTATAGATTTGGTATTGCAATTGTTGTGACTTAAATTTGAATTATTTAAAAGCAAAACATATTCCTTTCCACGTTAATTACTGTATTTTATTCATGTACTTGTTAATCATTTAAAGTGTTCTTAATTAGTAGATGCCCTAATCTAATATTAAAATGCAGTGGACAAACATACATACATACATACATACATACATACATTCACACATACACATGCATATATATATATATACACACACACACACACACACACACACACACACAAATGTCTAGCCATGAAATATATGCATATAGTACATGAAAGTAACAGCTGTAACTTTTTAAAATGCAGACATCTAAATCAAACATTATATCCCATGAAAATGGCATTTTCTCCTAATCCTGTATCTTTTAAATGTATTCAGTAGTCACTTCTAAAAAGCATAATCCTGTAAATTGTATTCCTATGGCCCAGGAGTACAGTATTTACAACCTGCCTATCCTGACTGAGTTTTTCTTTCTGGTAAGTATACTTTGAATGGCAGCATCAATCTGCTGTTAAACATAAAGCAGCATAAATTTGATTACAGATATGAAAGGCAAGATTTTTTTCAATTGTAGCGGTAGGAGTTAAAGATTCATACATATTGAAAATGACACTTTTACTTAACAGAGGCCAGTTCTGTATTCAGCTGGTTTTCAAAAGTCCATTTAAAAGTACCATTTAAAAACTGACAAATCAAAAACTATAAATGTTAGAAAATGCTTTGTATATTGAAGTATAGTCAATACTTCTGACATTCTTTTCAGTTTAAGATCTATTGCAATTCTCCAACTATTGAAATATTCTCTCCATTTTTAAATACTACGCAGTTATAAAGTCTGAACTTCAACAAGCTGCTGTATCCTAAAATGATTAAACAGATGTGAAGTCTATAGCAGCATTAGACCTCTGATCTGATGTTAGCATACAGATGGAATTAAATTAATTCATAGCAAACCCTGTAAAATAAAGGGTATGGCACTGAATGCTAGTGCTCTGTTTAACCAAAATGTACCTGTACCAACAGCTGTTGAGAAAAATTGCATGCCTTAATTTTCATAGAAATCTACCTTTAATGACATCACATTATTTTGAAATAAAAAATTGCAAATTTGTTTTATTTTTGCCCCTTTTTTCTCTATTTAAGGAGTTTGCCTGATTTATGACATATAACTAGAGAATGTTTCATTTTTGCAAATAATATTTAAGCTGTGCAACACTTTGATACCTAGACAGTGTTGCGGAGCTTGCAAATGCACAAGCATAGCATCTGTCTTCAACTCTGTAAAGTAACCATATAATTCCAAGAAAACTGCAGCCATGAAAGGATTGCAGACATATAAAACATTTCTGTCTTATACACTTCAAATCATCTTTTCAGAATTGAAATGCTATATGAATTTAACATATCGATTTAAATGGGTATGATAGAGGCGTACCATGAAAAATACTATATGTATTTCTACTTCTATTACTGAAGTTTAGTTTCTATAATTTATATAAATCTTTCAAGCGTTTGTCTCTAAGGAGTCCCAAAGGTGCTTTTTCAAGAGGCAATTGGACTTTCTGGTTCTTCTTTGAAGATGTTTCGCTTCTGATCCAAGAAGCTTCTTCAGCTCTGAAGAAGCTTCTTGGATGAGAAACTAAACCTCTTCAAAGAAGAAGAACCAGAAAGTCCAATTGCCTTTTGAAAAAGCACCTTTGGGACAAACATAAGCTGGATGACTGAGAATCTCCATAGACACTTGGTTGTAAGGAGTGTTTAACAAAATTTTATCATGCAATGACATTTTCTTTGAAATAAGGAAGGATATCAGCCTATACTATTTTCAAATTAGCATTCATTCTTATTCATGTGATTAATATTGATTAATGATGAATATTCTTTTTTGTCTCAGGGTTTGTTGGTGAAAATGCTCAGCCAATCTCAGACAGCAACATTGGGAATCGGATGCTGCAAAGCATGGGATGGACACCTGGCACAGGCCTTGGGCCAGATGGCAAAGGGATAGCTGAACCGATCCGGGCAATGCAGAGGCCAAAGGGACTTGGACTTGGATTCAGCTGACAGAAAGAGAATCCAACTGTTGATTCAGTCATTAACAAAACTAATTTGAACTTTGAATATCTGAAAGCATTCTAATTTGTTGCCAAGACATCCAGTAATTCTTATTGTAATTTTTTAATAGAGACGCTTCTTTGTTTTCTGTTAAAGCTGCGTGGGGCCAGTCGTTAGGGCAGTCCTAATCTTTGAATCCTGAATGTGTAATAATGATCATCCTTTAAATTGTACCTTTTTAAAAATTGTCTGTGGTCTTAATTAGTTACGTTGTTAAAGATTCAAAGAAATGATTAAATTCTCCCATTTTGAAAAGTCTTGCCAACACCATACATAAACCCATTATCCTTTGCTGGTTCTAACATAGGCCTTTTACTCTGGAAAGCTGCTTTATTATTAAGGCGCCTTGTCCAGGAAGCATTTTGCTGCATTTTTCACATACATTCCAAAAAGTTGTAGTGGGTAGTACAAAAGAAAGTCTGGTTGCAGAATTCTTTTTGTAATAAAAGACAAAAATAGAATAGGAAAAAGAGACCAGAGTTTACCTTTTGAATTGAAATGCACAAAATGTTTTGCGCTAAAGGCAGCATGTGACTTTTTAGACAGGGTTAACAGTGTCATTTTTTTACATGGGTGTGATAAATGTAATTAATGTTAACAGGGTAAGGGGTTTCAGTTGTTCTGTGGCACAGAATATTTTTATGCTATAGATATCTGGCTCTCCACAGATGCTCCCAGCCCATAGTCCAAAACATTAGGGGCAAAGCCTAAATTAAATTGTGTGTATATAATTAAATTAATTACATACAAATAATATGACCTTTTATTTATTTAATACTTCTCACCTTTGGGCACAATAATTGTGATTGTAACAGGTGCTATATCAAATTTTTTTGGGGGGGTCACATTTAGCCCTGGAGCCTCAGGTGATGTACCGTTGTTTTTAAAAAAATTGCCATCAGACTCTGTACAGCTTTGATTCAATTGGGTCTTCTAAATGGTTCAGTATTATGCAATCTCTCTAAATCAGTATAAATCGCGTTTTGCTTCAAAATGTGCAATTGTGCACGAGAAATGCAAAATGACAAATGATGAATTTGTCTTCCAACATTTACAGCAAGTAACTCAATTCTCTTTTCTTCTTTACACGCCCTTCAAGTACAATTTTAAACTTTTTTTTAACTTTCCTTTCTGGTGTCTTAGCTTGTATTCTTTCTACAATAAAAATTTTAAACACTGTCTGTCTCTGTCTAACTTGACTGTCTAACTTGAGGGGATGGATTTAAAATGGGACCATATTAACTAGAGTCCATCTATGGTAGTTTGGGGAATATTTCTGTGATTGACAAATGGTGCCTGCTAGTGAGAAGGAAGGCTTCCCAGGCACAATTTTTATTTTTTATTTTTTAAATATAGTTTATTAATTTTTACAATTAAAACCAGTCACAATACATACACAAATAAGCAAAAGAAAGAAAGAAAGAAAAGAAAGAAAAGAGAAGAGGAAGAGAGGGAAAGAATTTTAAGAAAAGAAAGAAAGAGGTTACAGGATTAAAAGTATTCTTATTTAACAGTTTGCAAGATCTTCTTTTGTTTTCATCACCTTAACTTGTGTCATAAAACCACACCTGTTTTTAACTTATATCGCTACCTCGTTGTTATGTATTGGTACTTTCCTTTTATGCCTTATAATATATTATTTATCTTTGGTCAATCCAATTATACCAACAATTCCAGCTTTCATAGTATAGTGAAGTGTCTTTGTTTTTTAGCGCCAAAGTCAATTTATCCATTTCTGCGCATCTTGAGATTTTTCAATAATCATTTCTTCTGATGGAATTTGGTGTTGTTTCCAATGTTGAGCGAAGGCTAATCTGGCGCTGTTAAAATGTGTATTGTTATGTATTTAGTTTTTTTGGAAATTTGCTTATCAAAAATCCCTAGTAGGAAGGACTCTGGTTTGTATTCGATCTGCTCTTTGGTGATTTCTTCCAACCAAGTTTTGATTTTCTTCCAATACTTTTGGGTTTCTGCACAGGACCACCACATATGGAAAAAGGTTCCTTCTTTTTTCCTACACTTCCAGCAATGCGGACTCATGTTGGGGTGCATCTTCGCTAACCTCGAAGGGGGAGATGCCATCTATAGAACATTTTATAAAGATTTTCCTTGTATGCTGCCGATTTGGTAATCTTATTGTTTCTGCCCCAAACTTTCTCCCATTCCGCTAATGTGATGCTGCGCCCTACATTCTTACTCCAAGCAATCATATTTCCTTTTACGATTTCTTCTTCTAGTTCTGTTTCTAATAAGTAGTTATAAAATTTTGTTATGTTTTTTTTATTTGATCCTAATAAAATTTTATCTAACTGTTGTAGTTTGTTATTAATTCCAAATTCTTTTTTGTCTTGTTTATATCTGCTTTGAATCTGAAGATAAACCCATTGATCAATTTTATGTCCTTGCTCTTGAAGATCCAGCCTCGGTTTCAAATTTCCTTGTGGGTCTAATAAGTCTTTGTATTTAATCATTTTAGTAAGCTCCAAATTGTTTGGGTGAATCATTGCCTCCATTGTTGAAATCCATACTGGTACTTTTGTATAATGTTTTTTCCTTATTTTCCTCCAAATTGTTAATAGTGCGTCTCTAATTAAATGTCTATGGAAATATTTTTGACTGGTTTTCCCTACGTCCCATAGAAAGGCGTGCCACCCCCTTTGTAAATCATGGCCTTCTAGAAATAGTATTCTTTTATTGGTTAAACTCACCCAATCCTTCAACCAAACTAATGAGGTGGCCATATGGTATAACTCCCAGTTTGGAAATGCTAACCCTCCCCTGCTCTTCATATCCTGCATTGCTTTTACATTTATTCTGGGTTTTTTCCCTTGCCAAATAAATTTCAGAGTTGTTCTATTGAGTTCTTCAAAAACTTTTTATGTAATTTAATTGGGATCGTTTGGAATAAATACAAAAATTTAGGGAGAATGTTCATTTTAATAGTAGCAATTCGGCCTAGTAGTGAAATTTGAAGTTTCCCCCACGATTCTAAATCTTTCTTTACCTGATGTATCAGCTTATCATAATTGTTTTCTTTAAGTGTCTTACAGTGTGGGGTTAGCCAAATTCCTAAATATTTCACTTTCTTTGTCACTTGTATCTGCATTATTTCTTCTAGTTCTATTTTCTGTTTTTCTGTTAGGTTTTTGGTCATTAATTTGGTTTTTTTTTTGTTTATTTTAAGTCCCGCTACTGCTCCAAATTTCTCTAATTCACTCATCAATTTTGGTCCCCTGTCTTTTGGTTCTTCAAGGAAGAAAATCATATCGTCCGCAAACGCTTGCAATTTATATTCCTCTTTCTTAACTGTTAATCCCTTTATATCTGAATTCCGCCTAATTCGTGTTAATAATGTCTCTAATGCTAATATGAAGAGCAGGGAGAGAGTGGGCAACCCTGTCTCACTCCTTTTTCTATCTTTATTGGCGGGTGCATTCCCCATTCACTATTATATTAGCTTGTTGTGTGTCATATATAGTTGTTATAATATTTTCAAATTTGGTACCCAGATTCAAATTATAAATTTTTTGAATTAAAATTGCCAATTCAAATTATCGAAAGCTTTTTCTGCATCTAGAAACATGAGTGCTACTTGTCTCTCTGGGTGGGCTTCATAAAATTCTAGTACATCTAATACTATTCTTAGATTATTCTTTATTTGCCTAGTTGGAAGGAATCCATTTTGATCTTCATGTATATACAAGTTTAGCAATCTTTTTAATCTGTTTGCTATAATAGAAGTGAATATTTTATAATCAGTATTTAAGAGTGAAATCGGCCTGTAATTGTTTATATATCTGGGATCTGTATCCTCCTTCGGGATCAGCGAGATCAGTGCCCCCTCCATGAGTCCGGCATCCTAGCTGCTAGTAAAACGTCATTAAAAACTTCCACCATAAGTGATCCGATTTGATCTGCTATTGCCTTGTACAGCTCCCCTGGGATCCCATCTGGGCCCGGGTTTTATTATTTTTCTGGCTCTCTATTGCTGATTTCAATTCCGATTCAGTAATGTCTTTATTTAATAGTTCAGCCATTTCTTCCCCAATTGCCTTATCCTTTACTTCATCTAGATAATTCCTTATTCTATCTTCACTGACATCCTCTCTTTTGTATAAATCTTCAAAGTATTTATGAATGATTTCTTTTTCTGTTCTATTTCCTGGTATGTATCTCCTTTGCTATCTATTAACTGGTATATCAGTCTCTTCTCTTTCTTTTTTTCAATTTATAAGATAGCCATCTTCCTGGCTTGTTGGCATGTTCAAAATAGATTTGTCTAGTTAAGTTCAAATTCATAGTCATTTTCTCTTGATCAATTAAATTCAGTTTATGTTTGATTATACTTATCTGATTTTGCAGTTTGGATTCTTTTGGGTTATTTTGTAAAAGGGTTTCTAGCTCCTTAATTCTCTGTTGTAATTTGTTTTGTTGGGAGTATTTTTCCTTGTTTCTCTTAGCATTATAAGAGATTGTTGTGCCTCTTATAACCGCCTTCATCGTATCCCAAACGTTTTGTTTCGTGGTTTCTCCGTTATCATTTTCTTTAATAAAAAAAATCAATTCCTCCTTTAATTTACCCAGGCACAATTTTTAAAAAAAAACAGCAAAGGGAATAGTAAAACAGACAACCTTTTGATAAGATTAACAATATTATGCTTAATCTTTGGACTTGTCATTGTGCTGACATCTCAAATTCATTAAAGAGGACTTCCATCAATGCACTAATGATGTGTTCTAATTATTATGCTAGAATGGCCTATCTGCTCCCCAAACTAATTGCCCTTTGAATTCATTAAAATACTCCTACCAGAATATGATCGTAACAGTTCCTGGGTTAAGAATATCTGATTTACAGGGAACTTGTATTTATGAATGAATTGTCATAAAACCTATATATTAAAAAAAAATAAGTTAAATACAGTGATTAATAATTATGAACTCATGTGCTACTTTGTGATGCTCTTGAAAATTCTGCGGCCTCAGCTGTTTGTTGTCTTGAGGAAGGAGATCACTTTGTCATTAGTGCTGTGTTGAATGTACAACTTTTTATTTGGCTTTAGTTTTTCTCTTTTTTTACCTTTGTAACCATGCTTCCAAAGTGTAAGTCTGCTAAAAGTACTGAAGATGCATCAAAGAAAAGGCAAACAATCATGAGTGAAAATAAAGTGTCAATAATAAAATGAGGAGAAAGAGATGAAACACCACCGATCACAAGAAAAGCATTAGGCTACAATCTGTCAATGATCAGAACAATTTTGAAAGATAAAGTGGGAATAATGGAGCATGTGAAAGGTCCTGCCTTCATGGAAACTATAATTATTACTAAACTGTACCGTTATTTAATTTTTGAAAGGCTATTGAGAATTTGGTTTGATGATCAAAATCAGACTAATATGCCTATTAGCCTTTATTGCAAGAAAAGGATTGAAGCTGTTTTAATGGTTTAATAGCTGCACATTCACCAAGTGAAGGTAATTGTAAGGAGGAATTTGTTGCAAATAGGGGTTGGTTCAATTGTTCCAAAATGAGGGCAGATTTACAGAATATTAAAGTACAAGGTGAAGCAGCAAGTGTTGATATAAATGCTGCATTTGATGTTCCTGAAATGTTGAAATGAATTAGTTACGGAGGTTATTTGCCTGGCAAAATATTTAATGTAGATGAGATTGACTTAGTTTGGACAAAAAAATACTTGATCTATATTTCAGAAGAGGAAAAAAGTGCACCAAAGGACAGTAATGTATTGAAAAGTAGGCTAACATTTTTGTTTCAGGGTGATGCATCCAGGGATTTCAAGATCAAGCCTTTGCTTGTGTATCAACTCCCTAAATCCAAGAACATGTTGCTACATCATTAAGGCATCTCTTCCCATTATTTGGAAGGCAAATGCAAAGGCTGGGTTTAAAAATGTCACCTTTGAGGATTGGTGCTTCAACCATTTTGTTCTAGTGTTGAATGTTACTGTATGGCCAAGAAACTTTCTTTCAAGATCCTCCTTGTGCTTGATAACGCACCCAAATATCTAAGCACTAGATGATCTTCAACTCAATGTAAAGGTCATATTTTACCCCCCCAGCCCCCAATACCACATCGACACCGCAGCCAATGGATTGGAGAGTCAGGACTGCCTTTGTTGGTTTGGTTTGGTTATTTTATGAAGTCTATCTCACTGATACAGTGACTCTGGGCAGCTAACAAAATGATAAAAAGTAAAGTACTACAAGACAATTAAAATTAGGAATTAAATAGAAAAGCTAAAAACCAAGAAAATGGGTGCTTTGGGGTGGGATCTTCTCTATCTGGTCTGGTCAGCCACCACCAAGGTAGAAGGCGTTTAAGGCTGATTATTTATGCTGGGCATTCTCAGAGTTAGGCTAGCTGTCAGGACTATCCAAAATGATGTGGTAAGCATTTGACTGACACTAAATAACTCTTCAACTTACAAATTTGAGTTAAAGAAAGACTTAGGAACAGATCTCTCTCATAACTAGGAACTAATCAGAATTTAGATGTTATACCTCTATCTTTGCTATTATTGGCATGTCAACCAGATTATTGTACCAAACTCAATGACCAGTTTCAAAGAATTGGTACTAGAACTCTTACCTATTTTTTCTTTTGTTCCCATTGCAAATCCTTGGACCCCCTTCCAAATTCTCAAGAAGTGGTTGACCCTACAAAATAAAAGATGACACAGAGTTCACAGCAGGTGTAGGTTACCCTCCATTTTCAAGTGTACAGAATAATATTTGAGATAATTAATGAAATTCAGTTCCCTGATTCCACTTATGAATGAAGCAAGCACTCCATTATTGCAGCTCGGGTTGCAGCAGGGATAGGCTGATTTCTGAATGGCTACCAAAGTGTTCAGTGGTTGATTATTAAATGCCATCAAGTCGATAGTGACCAGGTAATATCTTTTCCATGATGATCTTCCAAACCAGATGTCTTAGATTTTCAACTGTGTACCCATTCTGGCAGTAAGTGAGTTCATCTGCTATATGCTGTTTTTTTTTCTTTCATCTTTCCCAGCATTACAGACCAGTTAAGGGAGTATTCATGTAATGAGTCCAAAGTATGGTAATAAGAGCCTGGTTCTTTATGCCTCGAGTGAGAACTCTAAATTGATTTGTTCTATGATTTTTTTTCTTGGTTTCCATGGTTTTCTCAATCTTGTCAATCTCTAAAGTTCAAAACACTCACTAATCATTCTGTCCTGCTTCTTAAAAAGTGCAACTTCCATAGAATATCATGGAAAACATGATTGCCTATCCAATCTTTATTTTTGTGGGGACAGATATGTCATAGAGAATACCATACACATATAAAGATTCTGATATAAATATAGACATGTTTATGGTTTTAGGACACCATTTTCAAGGTCTTCATTGTTACTTTACCAAGTGCTAATCTGCAGTGTATTTATTAGATGCTGGTTCTTTTACTGTTGATAGTCATGCCTAAAAATCCAGAAGCTATCTACCACTTCAATATCTTCATTTTCATTTCTAGGCTGATTGCTATACCTGTTGTCATTAATTTGCCTCTTATATATAACCTTATTCCCAATTTTTTTCATTGTGCTCCTTAACTTTCATTGCTAGATAATTTGCATTTTCAGCTGTCAGAGTAATGTTATCAGAGTAGCATTGCCATAGTTTGGCTAGAATCTTTACTGATTCTTCTGTTACTTTTCTGTAGATATTCAATTGCATTAATTGCTGTAGCTTTCTAGCTTGGTACTGACCAGAGTGCTGATTTAATCATTTCCTAATATTAAGAGTTGGGATTTTTTTTTTCAAATAGGAAAAATCTTCTAAAGTATCTTAGATGTTGATAACTCCGCTGCACAGACTTTCAGTATACTTCTATCTTTGTCTTATCTTTTTTGAATTAGTTACTATCTCTGCACTGGTGTCCTTTAGCATACCACTTCAAGGTTGGAACCTCTTTATGAGTTCAGGGAACTTTTGGAAGACTCATTTTTCAAAGGCTGTTTCTATTTTCAATGTCTTTAGAAAATTATTCTTGTCTCTCCTAGCAACTCTCTGCAATTATTTGTTAAAATCCTCCCTGAAATTGTTGCTTTGGCTTCCCTTAGGTTTTGGCTTCTCTTGGAAATTTCCATTTATTCTGACATTATCAACCCCACTAGATAGATCTGATCAGGAACTCAACTCCACAGGAAAACTAAAACTATATTTATTGTGATTAGTTATACCAAAAGAATCTTGCAAGTCCAATTATGCTCCTCTTTCTTCTTATATTTAAGTCAGTTAGGTAGGCATCCAGCATTTAAAAATGCTTCAGTCCCTTTTGCCTCTATAGAAGTTACTGCATATCTCTGCCAAGGTTGTATACCTTATTCTCTAAAGATATCCAATTTGTTTCTTCTTTTTAAAAAATCCCCTTTCACATTCATCCTCAATTTTTCCTTTATTTCATTCCAATTGACTCTGCTTCCCATCAGTGGGGTTTTAGACTTCAAAATAATTTGTAACATTTTACTTGAAATTGGTGGGTATATGTTCAAGATTGTATTAGGGTAACTTGTGTTGCTTTTCCATTTTAGCTGACTTGCCAGCCAATCAACTGTTGGCCACATTTTTGCTGTTGTTATTGAGCTCTTCTACTTCCTTGTACCATTAATATAGTCAATTTGATTCCTATGTAGCTCATTTGATGATGCCCATTTATACAGGTGTCATTGTGGTTGTTGGAAGAATGCTATAACAATGACAAAGTCATCAGATATGTAGAAAGTGATAAATTGTTCTCTTCATGTATGTTTCCTAGACCATATTGTCCAATTACATTTTCCTCCTTACTATTTCCAAATTTGGAAATTTTTTCCCATGTTCTGTTGATTGACTTGACCATGAAACTCATTAACTACACTTCTGCATTATTGATTGGTGCATAAACTTGGATAATCATATAAGAGAATTGTCCTCAAAATCTAATAGATATGTAATCATTGACCGCATTTTATCCCAGTATCGTCTTTTCTGTAGCTTTCTTGGCTACGGAAAGCTTCCATAGCTTTTCCGGCTATTTCTTCTTTGATTTTTCTGCTCTGACTATTTCTCAAAGGATCCAATTCTGGTCCATTTGAATACACTAAAGCTAAGATATCAATATGTGGTTGATGCGTTTAATCTTTCTTCATGTTAAGCTTTTCATATTCATGATCTCATGTTCCCTTTTCCGGCTGCAATTCTTTTCTCTCTTTTTTTTTTGGCTCCTTGGAAATTTATTTCTTTCATGCCAACTTCAACGACTAGATATCATAAGGTTTAGTTGCATCACAAACACCATTCATACCCTGAAATATCCTAAGCAATTTGTTCAGAGGATCCATCAATTGACACTATATCACCATTTTTCTATAGATTGCTGCCCAATGTAGGTACCCACTTGCTTTAGTTGGATAGCTTTTATGCCTTGGCGGACCCTGCTGAGAACTCTTGATATATATCCCAAACATTCTTCACTCACCTATCCCCAGAGCAGCCCCACCATAATAAGTCACCATATCTGGACATGTAGGGAAAGAGTTCAGTGGAAGAAAAACAAGTGGCTGCCAAGCATGTACCCCACTGTCTTAATATTAAGACACTTGTCACTTGCTTCATTCAGTAAATTGCAACAAACAGAGAAGGTATGGGTTAAGCTCATGTTTCCAGTGAAGAAGACAGATAGCAAGGAATCATACAGTATAGATACATTTCAAGCATTATGAAATTCAGATAGAGTTACATTCTCCCCAGGTAAAATATGCCTAGAGTAGGTCTGCAAATGTGTGTATCTGATATGCTTTGCTGTTAACATTTGCTTTGTAAAAGTTATTTTCCCCACGATCCTAACATGACAACCCTCTGGGCATATGAAGAAAAAAGAATGTCAAGCAGATGTAAAGTTTCTTTTTTCTGTCTTTTTCTGGAGAAACTGTTCTTTTGCACTTCCAGTTTATGCTGTCTCTTGTTTTCATCTTCCCTCACCAAAATGCAGAAAACCTGAAGAGCGAGGTAGAAAGAAACCTTAGGTTTTGCTCAGACTGTACTTCTGATAAAAAGAATCTCCAGATACACTGTCACTTTTCCTTAATCATCATTGCAGTTGTTACATTAGTTGAGTAACGATGACATTGCCTTAGAAAAATACTGAAGTTGGCAAGAACAATAACATCACAAATTTAATACACCTGCCTTTGAAAGTAGAGTGGTCATATAAACCAAAGATCCAAAGACTCATATTACTTGGGATATCCATTTATATAGTTTCTAATTTGTTTTATACTTCTATACTAAATAGAAATATAGTTAATATCTATAATAAATAGCTTTCCATGCTTCTTTCAACCATGTTAATGACAATATCACTGACAAGGTTGGAACCCTTTGGGGTTAGAGAAGGTTGTCCTACCTTTTGTTTTCTTCACCTCTCTCAAAAATATACCGATCAGCAGATATCTTGTCACTCCATGATTGGAATCCATGATTGGAAAAACAGAAGTGGGTAAAGAATGCAATAGGACAAGATAGTTCTAAGGTAACAGGAGGTAGTTCTAAAATATATCACAAGTGGAAAAATACATTTTTGTTTTCTTAGTTCTTGTAATATTATTTACATATGGAGATTGTGTGTGGGTGTGTAAAATATTTTCTGCTGTATATAGTAAACTTATGGAAACCGCCACAATCAGATGTGAAGATATCCCCCAGTTTAGTCTTAAAGAAAAGCAGAAAAAAAATATGGGGATTAAGACAAAGGTGGGATGCTATCGGTTCTGCCCAGCTCTATAGAACTGGTAGCTCTGAAGAGCAGCAGACACAGAACAGATTCTGTGTCTGCTGCTGTTTGGCCCATCCGCCTACCCAAATTCTTACCTGTCCTTTATTTCCTGCTTTTTCAACCTCAGCTGCTTTGCGCAGCACAGCTGAGGTTGAAAAAGCAGGAAGAAAGAGGCTTTTCAAACACTGCGCACTGCGCTTTTCGGTTGTCTGGGCGGCACGGCTTAAGGATTTTTAAATGTGTGCATGCACGCGCAAAACGTAGTCACCGAACCGGTAGTAATACCAGTTGCATCGAACCCCTGGATTAAGATACCAGCAGCTACTAAATTCTGTTGCACATCATATAACAATCGGTATGTCTTAAATATTAGTTGCTAGAAAGCAACAATGGAAAAAGCCTAACTTTTCACCATCTATGATATAAACAACTAGGATGCATTTAACTTCCTCAAGAACAGTTAAGTTATTCTTATCCAACCAGAAGAAGCTTTTCAAATATTTTGTAAAGAAATTAATAATGTAGGCATTTTTTTAAAAAAGAAAGAAAAAAGAAAAGGCATTTGGGTTATAGGTGTCAGGAACTAAAGCTTGTATTTAATTTACTATTTTTTATCTAGTTTTTTAGAAGTTTGGTAGAAAACAAATACAGGTAGTCCCCAACTTATGACCATAATTAAGCCCCAAATTTATGTTGCTAAGTGAGGAATTTGTTAAGTGAGTTTTGCCCCATTTTATGACATTTCTTGCCACACTTGTTAAGTGAATCACTGCAGTTGTTAAATTAGTAGCACCGTTGTTAAGTGAATCTGTCTTCCCATTGACTTTGCTTGTCAGAAGGTCACAAAAGGTGATCACATGACCCCAGGATACCACAATCTTCATAAATATGAACATCCAAATGTAAATCACATGACTATGGGCATGCTGCAATGGCCATAAGTGTAAAAAACGGTCATAACTCACTTTTTTCAGTGCTGTTGTAACTTTGAATGGTCATTAAATGAAATGTTGTAAGTTAAGGACTCCCTGTACCCATCTACAATTAATATTGTTCTTTAGGAGAGTGGCACTCCTTTCCCCCTTAGAGTGGAAGCCAGAAGTCCTTAAATAAAGTCCCTCTTTATGTAAAAAAAAAAGAATTTTTAAAAAGATTTTTTTGAACAAACACAAAGACCAAAAAAATACATTAAAAACAATGAACATGGTACAATCCTCCTAACCCACATATTTGTCTTACATTGCTAAATCACATATAAAAATAATACAAATTTATTTTCTATATTGTCTTGATCTTTCCCCTTTTCTAACCAACCATAAAACTTGTCCCATATTTTGTAGTAATCCGATTCATTCTTATTTTTTAATTCCTTTGTCAATTTGTCCATTTCTGTGCACATCCAAATTTTCCTAATTATTTCTGATTCCTTTGGAGTTTCTTTACCTTTCCATCACTGTGCATAAGCCAATCTCGCAGTCGTAATTATATGAATTATTAAATATATATTATCCTTATCATATTTGTTGAATGTTTTTTCTACCAGCATAGCTTAAATAGCAGAATGGCTTAGTTATGGAAGAGTCTTTTTTTTAATATTTTGTTAAAAATGTTAAAAATGAATTTTGTTGTTATTCTGGTATATGGCCAACTGCACTACAGCCTTAGAACCTCAGAGCCAGCACAATTCACTTCCAGAATCTCTATTAGTTAGATTACTTGTCAGCAACTCTTTCTCTCGTACTAGTTTATGGGAGAAGAGAACTTTAGCTTTGTAAATCTCTTTCTGAATCCAGACAATGTTTACATACCAGAAAATGGCCAACAGTTATACACCACTTGAAAGAGACAAAAAACCTAGGAAGAACACAAAAAGACTTCAGTATATCCCTTCCTGCAGTCCACATTCAAATAAGCAGGGATCAACACCAGATAAACAACTATGCAGAAAACAATACTCTAATCAATAAAAACTACACATGACCATGGCAGGACAAACTATTGCATATAAACATGCAGGTATTTTATTACCAAACTATGTAGCATCATCAGTGTTACTGATACTAGCACTGATGATTGACCTAGTTTGATAATGAAATGTCTGCAGGAAAACAAGAGAGCACCAAGGACCCTCCTGCCGGTTTACCAATTATCCCCACACATATATTTATTTAGCATATGGCATACACTGTTAGGAGAATCTACACATGCTAGATACCCAATGCGGTGTATCTGACAGCTTAGAATGCTAGTTTATTCTGTTCAGCGCTTAACTGCTTATCCTTGGTGCACCACAGGGAGCAAAGTAACTTTACACCAGTTAACTAATGCAGTGGTGGGATTCCAAATTTTTTTACTACCAGTTCTGTAGGTGTGGCTTGGTGGGTGTGGCAGGGGAAGGATACTGTAAAATCTCCAGTCAGATGTGGTATTTGCTGGTACTCCGAACTACTCAAAATTTCTGCTACCAGTTCTACAGAACTGGTCAGAACCTGCTGAATACCACCTCTGAACTGGGCACTTCGGTTGCTGGCTCTCCCGGGCTCCTCCACCAGTCTTACCTTGCCTCACCTTATGTTGTGATGCCTTGCATTCAGCCAAGTCCAGCGCCGTCATTCCCTCTCCACACAAACAATTTCAGCTAGGTTTTTCCCACCAAAGTGGTACCTATTTATCTACATGCGATAGCACTTAGACTTATATACCACCACTTCACAGTGCTTTATAGCTCTCTGTAAACAGTTTACAGACTCAGCATATTGCCCCCAACAATCTGGGTTCTCATTTTACCGACCTTGGAAGGATAGAAGGCTTAGTCAACCTTGAGCCAGTCAGGATCGAATCCTGACTCTGGCAGAGTTAGACTGCAATACTGCATTCTAACCACCAGGGCTCCAAGCAGCAATATTGCATGATTTCAAGCTGCTGGATGGGCAGGAGCTAGGGATCAAGCAACAGAAGTTCACTCCATCTCACAGATCCAGGCTTGAACCGCTGCAGTACGGACCATTTCTGGCTAGCAGTTTCAGCATCATTAAGCCTCTGTGCGTTACATCCCCTATCCCCACAGGAATAAATGCTTACATTTCACATGATTTTAAGTCTCAGGTACCATCAGTCTTGCCTGCTATCATATGCAATACTGCATAAATCTTCCACATGGTTTAATTTCCTTAAATTAGGAGAAGAATTCTCCTGTTTTACATACACCATTTTTTTTTAATGCTTTGATTAAAGCCAGGCTAAATTTCTTCATCCCCACTGCTCGCTGCTTAGAGTTCATATGCTGTAAAAAAAATCTGTTGACGTGATCTAATGAGTCAATTAAGTATTCTTTTTTATTATTCTTATTCCCTGGCTTATTTCTAGTAGATGAACTCTAAACAGCTTTTGTTGCTACATTAGCTTTTCCAATATTATTGACTATACTTAAAGAAACATTGATCTATTAGAATCACAAATCACCGTCAGGATAAAAGAGTATTAAGGAAAGAAGACTCCCCTCCCCCCGCCCCGTAGCACCCCATCGTTAGGTATTAAATACTCATTGATTGAACAGGTTTACTGTAATATATATTCCACTGACAAGTGGACCATGAAGGCTCCTTCTGGTGGCCTCCTACTAAGCACAGACTCATTACTTTACACACCTGATATTTTAAACAGATCCAGATTTCTCTGCAGTTTAGTCAATCCCATTAGCTGTCAGTGCAATGATCTACTATTGCCATTTTTGGTTTTCTCTGTATGTTAGAGATGTCCCCTGTCTTTGAATTGTCAGTTAGTATAAATCATCGCCCTGATTCAGACATTGCTGTGTTTGCAGTGGAAAAAGGAGACCTGATTTCCTGTCAACATTTTTTTTTCCAGAAAAAAATGTGTCAGGGTGTGCATTTTGTCACAGTTGCCTGTTATATTTGCAGAGCCAAGTTATGTGAGGAGTTATAACGGTTTCTTACAATAAAATGTCATGCTAATCTCTCCCAACTCAGCAAGCAAAATAATTGAAATTGTACAACATTTAATGATCTGTCATAGGACCAAGGACGCTTAATAAGGCTAATTATATTAATGGTAAAGCAAGATACCTTTGAAATTAGGTCAATTCTTAGAGACTTTTGTTCTCTTGACAGCATTGCAGAAGTGATTTGCTATTGCCTTCTTCCAGTTTTATATATTCAATTATATATTAATAATTATAAATTCAATTATTACATTATTACTACCTTAAGACTAAGCTACAATCCTCAGATATCTTGGTGGCCTTCATAAAATCAGTTCAACTCAGTTTCGGCTTTTTTCAAGATGGACCATATTAAGACATATGATTTACTACCAGTTTAACATTTTTAGCTGAACAACTATTTCATATTGGCATCATTCTTTCAGTCTGATTGGTTTAAAATACAAATACAGTTACTTGAATGCCATATAACAGCACCTCCCCTAATAATGGTATTTTTCCTGGATTAATTACAAAAGGATAAACATTCCAAATTAATTCCACTTCTGTTGAATTTGCTTAATAATTATTTTTCTATAGTAAATAATTATAAATCAAATTTATAGGCTATTGGTAGAGTTAAAAATATATTATGCAGTTTAAATTCCTTAAGCTGTAAACCATAAAGCACGTCAATATTTTAGAAGTGTAACAAATCTAACTATGGTGCATACAAAATTATATATAGTAATGTTTTACCAGTAAATGACTTTTTTTGTTTTAATCGCAATGATACACACACTAACAATCGCTTTAAACTCAGTGCAAATTGTTCTAAACCTGACTGTAAAAAATATGATTTCTGTAATGGAGTTGTCAAAGTCTGGAATGCTTTACCTGATTCAGTTGTTTCAGCTACAAATTTTCACGGTTTCAGTCACAAATTAACTTGTGTGGACCTTACCATTAGTGGGATTCAATTTTTTTTTTACTACCGGTTCTGTGGGCGTGGCTTGGTTGGCGTGGCAGGGGAAGGATACTGTAAAATCTCCAGTCAGAGGTGGTATTTGCCGGTTCTCCAAACTACTC
The DNA here is from genome assembly GCF_049901715.1 of Pseudonaja textilis. NCBI lineage: Eukaryota > Metazoa > Chordata > Lepidosauria > Squamata > Elapidae > Pseudonaja > Pseudonaja textilis. Next base: position 48,980,683 of record NC_141990.1, on the reverse strand, counting down.
AAAATTTCTGCTACCGGTTCTCCAGAACTGGTCAAAACCTGCTGAATGCCACATCTGGAGTTTACCTCATACTTAAGTGGTTAGTACAGGGGGTGTGCATAAGTGTACTAACGTGCCTATCGTCCCTGTCATTGTATTTCTATTCTTTTATTCTTGTTCTCATTTTTGTTTGACAAATTTTGGACAAGTCCCTGCAGTTTTCATGGCAACATTTTTACAAGTGGTTCATCATTTCCTTCTTTGTATATTTAGCCCAATTTGAATTTAATGCCAGTGGTAAAAACCTGGTTTCATTCCTAGATCTGGAAAACTTGTACTGTGCAGTATTTTGCTGGCCAAGGCAACACTTTAAATTCCACTAAGATCAATACATGAATGGCATGTAATTGATTGAGAACTTTGACAACTGTTATTCCACTACTTCTGTCTTTCTGTATTTTTAAAACTTCAAATCAAATTTTACATGATAAAAAGATTTGCCATATGACTTCAGGTAACCTCAGTGTTTCCAATTTCTGTAAAGTTAGTACATATCAGAGTAATCTTTCATGCATTTTTTTATTAGTGATGCCCTTCCATTTGTTGTTGTTCCAGACCTTTGTTTAGGGATAGGAAAAGATAATGCTTCAGCTCAGAAAGTTTGAATCTTGTACATATGATATGCAAGATGCAGATCATCACTTTCTGGCTAATCTCTTTAGCAGACAGAATTATAAATACAATGGTTCTTAAAGAAGCAATGCCATTGTTTTCTATCTATAGGACTGTATAAAACCAGATTTGTATTAAAGAACCCTTCAAATGAAGAGTTATAAAATACTATATATCATCAATTTCTTCAGGGCAGAAACAGAAAAGAACTAAAAAAAAGAACTTCCCATTGTTATCTAAATATCACATCTGATCCAGTCATAGACAATCATGCCATCAGATCTAATTTTTCCAAAGGTGCTAGGTAAAATGATAGAGAATAAAAACATTTCATCGACTTGCCTATTTTTTTTTAAACAGAACGATAAACACTCTTGTAAATTCTATAAAAGAACAATGACCTGATTGAAGGCAGATAAAATGAAGCTGTGAATTGCGTTCTTTTTAAACTTCAGTTGAGACTGGAACTTCCATCGCAAAGTGATATGATCATTAAAATCACACCTGATTTTACAAATCTTTTTGCCTCGGACCTTAATTGAATCATCTCAGTCATTAAGGGAATCTAGCTTCTCCTACTGACTTTGCTTGTTGGAAACCCACTGAGAAGGACAAAAATGGCAATCACAGGATCCAGGATGCTGCAACCTTTGTAAATGCCTGCTGGTTGTCAATTGCCTAACTTTTGTTCATGTGACCATGGGGATCCTGCAACAATCATATATGCAAGGATTGCTTGTATAAGTTACTTTTTTCAGCACTATTGTAATTTTGAACAGTCATTAAAGGAATGGTCAGAAGTCAAGGACTCTCTGTATTTAGGGGAAAAATAGGGGCAGCCACTTGTAAGCTGTAGACTAGTCCTTGGAAAAGATCATGCTGGCTGTTTCCTTCTGATTTGATGTGTGAAAGAAAAGGGGTGTAATCAGCAAGCATAAAAATAAAAGGTGTTGCAGGTTATAAAGTCCCTGAAGGCACAGTCCAGGGTGTATGTGTAAAAAGTCTTTTGATTTTGTATAAACTGGCAGAGGCTTTTTAAATGTCTTTATTATTACTCGCCTAAGCAGCAGAAGTTACAATTTCATACTACAAATGCAATATTATGTGACTGATACTTTTGATTTTGAAAACTGCTTCAGGCCCAGTTAGTTCTGGTGACAGTGACCAAACAAACCATAGCAGAGGAAGAAAAGAAAGGCATACATTTTGTATGGTGCATTACTTTTCCAGAGTGTCCTTTTCTTCAAAAAAAACAAAGAAAAGAAATATGGTCTGCCTAATTAAATTAGTCAAGAGTCTCTGAAAACTGGATTTTCAAAATATGCCTCCCTTACAAAAACTCCTTGTCAAAAATAACCGAATGATATATAGTTTTTTAAAGAAAGAGAAGCATTGAGAAATAAACTGGACCCCAAACCTCAAATACTGTACCTATCTTTTAATTATATTAATTTAATTATATTACAATTGCAAACTGTTCCACAATATTGAAGAAGACAACAACTGAGCAGAATTGTTAAAAGGAAGGAAGAAGGCCCACCACCCTGTGCCTCTCCCAAACGATTGTATTGTGCCATTATGCTATTTAACAACGAAGCTAGAAACAAGCAGCAGATTTCTCTCCACTCTGTGAGTAATTGTCTTCATAGCAGTGACAGATGTGCAATATCGCAGCTTCTTCAGGAAAAAAAATTAACAGTTTGTCCAGCATGTCAGCTCGCTCTTTTTAGTGCTTTGGAGGTCCTGGCCCCATTATGGATGATTTAGAAATTGAGGCAAGCTAAGACCAGCTGCCTACACTGAAAGGCTTCGTTAGAAGACCCTCATCTGCATTCCAGTATTCACGTTTGGCTAGAAATTGGTCGGGCCCCTCTGGCCACGAGATGAGTGCAGGCTGACAATGCCTTGATTTGTTGAGAGAGAGAATAAATGGGTTTTTCAGAAGATGAGGAAATATCACCATTACTGGCCAATTTACAGCATTTTATCTGTTCTTCAAACATGTCACTTTTGTTATTGTTGCATGGTAATTACATAGTGAAACAGAAAGAAAACAAATTCCGGTTACATATTCAGATGGATTGCAAAATCATATAATTCTGATAAATGCCCATTTATGATACACACGGATGGAAAGTTCATTTTAATTTTGAATAGCCAGCACACAAATACAGCACACAGCCTTAAATACAAGCTAGGATTAGATCCCACTGAATCTGATTATGAAAAAGGAACAGTATTTTCCTCACACTTTTTTTAACAGACAGCAAATCTGAAACTGGAGTGAGCTGGTATTTAATATCATATGATATGAGATATATTTCTTTATCTGGTTGTGATTTTAGAGTTGTTGCCTTTCTGTTTCCCAGAATAGGTTTCTGAATACTTTTTATACTATGGCTCTCTTGGATGAGATTTACCTTACTAAATGAGTACACCCTGTGTCATCAGCTTTGGATGTTAAAAGCTCACAGTACCCTAAGAAATTGTCCATATCTCTTGCACAAGGCAGACAATTAGAAGGTGGACACTCCACTAACAGACAAATAAAATTAAAAATACTTCCATTATACCAGTTGTTATGCCCAGCTTTTTGAACAGAAGACTGAACTCAATTGCTAAAATTTCTTGTGACAAATATTAAAGAAAATTCCAGACACCTTTAAGGCTTCTAGTTAAGAGATGGTCAACTAAACCATCAGAACTTATCAGATGAAAATTGGGCTGTCTCTTCTGTCGATGATAAAAACACAATCCACCAGGAATGTTTCTGGCACATGTCCCATTTAAGATAAATATGAGTTAGACAAATATCAGACAGATCACCATTGTTTGAGGCCCCATTTCATGGGATTAAAAGACAGAAAATATGAAAAATTATTTCAAACAATTTTCTGAACAGAAAGAAATTATTTATATATGTGGTAGCTGTCCTAAACAGATTCATCTTTTCAAAGATGAGAGCCATGTTCAAATTCCTGTTTCATTTTGGAGTTCACTAGATTAGATGGTGAGTACATTAAAGTAGTAGGCATATGCAGAGTTGTGCTTATCCTGTGACAAAATAATAATTTTGCAACAAAGTTAGATTACAAGCCCACATATATAATTACATAAATTAAACAAGTTTCCACTTTGAATGCATGTTTGAATTATTCATCTGGCAAAAGAATTAAAGGTGTGAACAATTACTGTATGGAATCATTTCCCAGCATTTGAAAATAGCAATCACTTTAGATTCTTGGGTTTCATACACATTCTATGGCCTTCTCCATAACCATTATATTTCAGAAAGAAAAAGAATGATGGTCAATTTTTTACACTATTTTATTTTTGTTACTTTTTTTACCTTGAAGCACAACATCACAGACAACATACATCTCTGGACATAACACAGCCAGTTCTCAACTTCTAGAATAGGATGGGAAGAAAATGGAAATGAGTTACATCACCACATCCTTTCACATTTGTAACAACAACAATAACAAACATGCAGAGATTTATATTTGTGCTAAAATCAATCATCTATTTCTTGGCATTAATGGCCATATGAGACTGCCAGAAATTTAACTGGTGCAATCAGATGGAGTAGATAGAGTATTAAACAGCTACATTGACTATTTATTTAACTTTTTGGAGTACCTTGAGTGCTGTAAGAAATTTTACAACAGTTCCTAGGATGACTTCATTCTGGGTCTTAAGAATGTCAAATGAGGCATTTTTGCACTTTGAAAATATTCCTTATTTGAAAAACATTGAAAATGTCTCCTCTGAGCCCAGAAAATCTGCTGAACTAGGACAAATGGGGGAGCAGGTAAAGGCCAATAGACACAATTCCTGAGGCACAGGTTCTTATTAAGATTTGACCATCAATACACTTCACTGAAGTCACTAATGAAAATTTTGAAGAGTACTGGGTCTAGTACCAAAGTCACAGTCTATAACATTTCAGAAAATGAAATGTTATTAATCTGCTAAGATTTGTGTTTGGACAATTCATGCTGACATTGCATTGGTTTCAAGGTGTAATTTAATCAATCAATTAATTCAATTTAATATAGCCATCCAACTTCAGAAGTCCTTGAGCAACCTACAAATTCCATTAAAAAGTGAACAAATTAATATCCGCAAATATGAGCAGCCTGGACTAAATCAACTAGAACAACAAACATGAAGAAAACAATACAACAGGAACACAACCGAGTCCCACCCACATTAACTTCAGGCCTAAATCTTAAGGGGCTTTCCAAAATCCCAGGTGACTGGAACATTCTAGAAGTCGCTGTTTCAGATGATGGGGGTCATGATAGAGAAAGTATGCTTCTGTCCTAAAAGATACCAGCATTTAATTAAAGGGATCTGTAGTGCACCCACTATGCCTGAATGTACTGATCTGTTTGGAACAATTGGAGATAATTGATCCTTCAGATAACCAGGCCCTAAGCTATAAAGGGTGTTATAGGTGGTAGCCAACACCTTGATTTGCAAAGGAAACCTACTAGCAATCAATGCAGCTCACACGCCAGCATTGGCACATAGGCATACTGTGAAGTGCCTGTAACTGTTCATGCTATTGCATTCTATACCAGATGTAGATTCTGGATGGGTTTTCAAGAGCAATCACACATAGACCACATTGCAGGAGTCCAATTGCGAGGTAATCCGGGTGGTCATCAGTTGAGAAAATGGAGCAAGTGGAACACAGACCACAGCTGTCAGGCCAAGCCATAGCTACCACCTGCACTCTGAGCAGGAGTTGTGAATCCAGAAGGACACCCCAGTGTATATAGCAGTCTTGAATGGAGAAACACAACCAGGACCAAGATGGAAATGCCCCTGCCATCCCTTCCATCAAGGAGGCTGATATCTGGTTATTAGTGGAACAAACCCTCTGAAAGGTGTCAGAATCTGTAAAGAGTAATAATTACACTCCTGCCCTGCCCTTCCATTGTAGCTGGAGTTCACATGAAACGCAGCCAGGAACATTTCTGAAACAGAACTCCTCCCCGCGATGCTCAGCCAGGTTTCAGTACTGTACACAAATAAGGTTTGGATAAGGAGACTGTGGGTGTTAAGATGGTTTGATTATATCAAAAAAAAAAAAAGAATGAGCATGGATCACAAAACAAATATATGAAAAAAGAGTGGATGAATTGAGAGGAAGGGAAGGCTAAGAAATTTACGGTTATGTGTGGTTGAAGAGTCCCTCAGGAAGAGTCAGGTGAGATGTTTAAAGAACAAAATGTAGAGTTTGAAGTGATATAGATGTAATAGAAGCAAGGATTTAGCTATGTTTTCTTTTTTATTATCTCATATCTTTAATTACATTTTCCTACCGTTTTTATTTACTTATTGATGACATTTATATAGCCATTCATCTTTCAGCTAGTGAAGGAACACAGGGCAGAAAACAACCAGCAGCCAAGAAGGCTCCACACTCATTTGCACCACTCAGGTGACACAGATAAATCTCCAGGTGGTCTCAGCAACCCTCCAAAAGAATGCAAATGTCCAGCTGTTTGCAAGGAATATAAATCCTTTCATTTCCCATCATCCAGTCAGACCTGAAGAAGCTTCTTGGATGAGAAGTGAAACATCTTCAAAGAAAAATAAGGAAGTCCAGTTGTCTCTTGAAAAAAGCACCTTTGAGACAAAACTGACAAGATATTGACAACCTGGAGATATATTAACAGTTCCTTCATTGCTTTCCTGAACTTATAGAAAACTGGAGGAAAACCACAATATGTGGTACTAACCCCCCCAAAACCTGGAGTCTTTTATTGTTGGGAGTAAAGAATTTATCATTTTAATACCTGTACCTGTATGAGGTGAAATATTTTAGTTTGTTGTCTATTGAATAGCAAACTACCATATTCTGGACATCTTGAAATTTTGTATATTGAAGGAGCCAAGATAATGCTCGAATGACTAATCAAACCACATTTATTTTTTTTTATTTTTTTATTTTATTTTTTTGGTTTGTCAATTGCTTACAAGTTAATTGGTATAAGTAAAAACATAGTTATGAAGACATAGATACATATAAGAAAAATAAAAGAAACAATAGGACAGGGACGGTAGACACGATTGGTGCGCTTATGCACGCACCCTACAGTCCTCTTAGGAAAGGAGTGAGGTCAATAGTAGAAAGTCTAAGGTTAAAGTTTTGGGGGTTTTGGGAAGAAACCACAGAGTCAGGTAGAGTATTCCAGACATTGACCACTCTGTTGCTGAAGTCATATTTCCTACAATCAAGTTTGGTGCGATTAACCTTGAGTTTGTATCTATTGTTTGCTCTAGTGTTGTTATGGTTGAAGCTGAAGTATTCATTGACAGATAGGGCATTGCAATGTATGATTTTATATACTATACTTAGATCGGACCGATGGCAGCGTAGTTCTAGGTTTTCTAGGTCTAGAATTTCAAGTCTGGTGGCATAAGGTATTCTGCAACGAGTAGAGAAGTGGAGAACTCTTCTTGTAAAATATTTCTGGACTTTCTCAACTGGGTTAATATCAGATATGTAATGTGGGTTCCAGACTGATGAGCTGTATTCAAGTATTGGTCTAGCAAATGTTTTGTGTGCTCTAGTTAGTAGTGTGATATTACCAGAGGAAAAAGCTACATAAGATTAGGTTAACAACTCTTAACGCCTTTTTGGCTATGTAGTTACAGTGGGCTCTAGCACTTAGATCATTAGAGATGAGTACTCCAAATCCTTGACAGAGTTTGGATCGTTAACAAAGTCTTGACTATTCAGCTTGTATTTTATTTTCTGGGGTTTTTTTTTTGCCAATATGTAAGACAGAGCATTTATTTGTTGAGATTTGAAGTTGCCATTTGTTTGACCATTCTGATACATAGTTGAGGTCTTTTTGAAGGATAGCAGTATTGTCTGTGGTGATGAATAGCTTTACATCATCAGCGAAGAGAACGCAGTTGCTCTTAATATGATCACAGAGGTCATTTATGTAGAGTATAAAGAGAGCTGGTTCTAGAACACTTTCTTGGGGGACACCATTGTTGACAGGTACAGAATTTGATAGGATGCTCTCAATTTTGACTATTTGTTGTCTGTTTGACAGGAATGCTTCTATCCAGTTACGCAGGTGTCCAGAAATGCCAGAAGATTTTAGTTTTAGGAGTAGTTTGTTGTGTACCACTGAATCAAAGGCTTTACAGAAGTCTACATAGATTGTATCTATTGCTTTGCCCTGATCATGTTGTGTAGTCCATATGTTTTTTACAGTGTAAGAGTTGCAGATTACAGGATAGTTTTTTTCTGAAACCAAATTGTTTATTAGAGAGTAGGCTGTTTGTCTCTAAGTGGAAGATAATGGATTGGTTAATAATTGATTCCATGACTTTACAGTTGACGCAGCATAAAGAGATTAGTCTGTAATTTTCAACTAGGCTGGGGTCTCCCTTTCTGAAGATGGGGATGACCGTGGTTTGTGACCATAGGTTTGGCAAGTAGCTGGTCCCGAAAGATTTTTCAAAGATTATGCTTAGAGGTTTGGCTATGGCAGTGGATAGCTTTTTTAAGAAGTAGGCACATATTCCATCTGGTCCAATAGATAGAGATGGTTTTAGATTGCGTAGTGCTTTTACAACATTGTCTTCTGTAAAATCGATATGTATTAGATCATTGCAGTTGTCTGTGGTTCGACTAGGAAATACTGGGCATGATCCATTGCTGTTTACAAATACTGAGCCAAAGAATGTGTTAAAGGTTTAATGGTATCATCATTGCAGTCTTTACCATTAGGTCCTTTCAGGGGTGGGATGGACCTTGAGCCTTTTAGTTTGTTGTTTACAAAATTGTAAAAAGCGTGGGTGGAATTGGTGCGTAGAAGATTTTCCTATTGTTTAATGTTTATTAAGACTAAGATTTTCTTCATACTCATCTCAGACCTCCAAAGAAGGCTGAATTCTGTCTGGAACATAAAGCTTTTAAATCTAAATTACTACCCAGAAGATCTTAATTCTATTTTAAACATTTTAAACAGTTTTCTCTAACATAATCTACTTTGCATGTTGCTATTATAAATAAATGCTTTTTTGTACATCCTTTTTATTTAGTGAACTGCACTGCAAAATTTGGAGAACTACAATAGCAAAATACACCTTTATTTCAGTTTTTGTTGTTGATTCTGAAAATTATTTGTTAGGTACTAAATGATTTTTTTCTCTAATCCCAGTAGCTGGATTAATCCAGGAAATCCCAAAACCATTTTGGTTCACAGCTCCAACCAACAATGCTTGTGCTTCAGGGTTCTAACAGAGCATGTCCTTAGTTCTGTTTCTTTCTAATAGCTGTTTTTGTATGCTAACTATTCCTATTGTTTTAAGACTCCTGCTAAATATTCTCATTGTTTTAATATTCCTGATTTTCTCATTCATATTCTATGGGATTGTTGTTAGTGCCAATTCATTTGATATATCATTTAACAAAAGCACTTGTTCCAAAAGTCAGCACTGGATATTAAACGGTGATTGTCTGCAATGAATTTTGTCTCAACATCTGCAAAGACAATTTTGCCTTTTCTTCTGCCACTTATTCTTAAGAGATCTTAAGAATACTTAAATAGAATTCATAATTTCCCATGAGCTTGATGTTATCTCTAAATTGAAGTTGCTAGAGAGCCAAGTAAAATGCTTTTCTTAAAAAATAAATATCTTACTGTAATAAATACATTTCTCTTTCAGACAGTATCATAATTTGTAGAAAATAATTTTAGAAAATTGAGGTTTCATCTGGCATAAATGGACCTCCCTTCAATAATGATATTTTGGGGGGTGGGGGCAGGGAAAGGCCAAATGGTTATGTCAGTGCAACTGACAGTGCAACTATTAATAATACTGAAATTCAACAGTGATATTGACTTCTTTCTTTCAAAAATTCACAGAAAAATAGTGACGCTATTACTTGGCTGTAAAAGCTTATGAATATGAAATTAAAGTATATCAATACTTTCAAACTGTCAGATAAAACAGTTTAGATTCATTGAATTGGATCTCAGCTGTTGACTGTTGACTGGGGTATGTCTTTGCTTGGATATAATAGAACATTTTCAGACCCCAAAGAAGTGGATAGGATCCTTTTGGAACTGCCATCTGTGTTCTGGAAACAGGCTCCTCTTGGTTTGTTACATCCTTCCAAGATGAATTATGTGGTTGCATCCAAGTGGCAGTTAATGCCTCCTTTCAGGAAAGATTAGTGCCACTAGGATTGTAGTTCATCGTCAAGAGGCCAACCTTGGATGTGATTTTATTGGTGAACTTTTGTTCTAGTCCTATCCTCATAGGAATGCCTCTCCTGAGAACATCTACGCACCACACTAGATTGGAAAAGGTAGGCTCATTTTAAGCCTGCTTTCTTAAATGTTGTTATTTGGAGGAATCTAGACAGTGAGCCCTTTCCATTGCTGTTTCTGCCTTGTGGAATAGCCTCCCCCATGATATGAAGAGGAAACCTACCTTCCTTGTTTTCCAGAAGGGTTTTAAGGACCGACTTTTCCCACAGGCAGTAAGTTGGGAGATGAGGGAAGGCTGGAATTTGTGGTTCTGTGATGGATTTGTTATGATATTTGGTGTTTGAAAAGGCTTTTTAATTCTTTCACTTATTTATTCAATTGCTGTTAGCTCCTCAGAGTTATTTAATATGAACCATCATACTACCCTTTTAAATAAACACACTAGAAATCTGATGTTTTGGTTCCAACCCTCTGGAATAACATGTGCCCAGAGATATTGATGGTCCCCATTCTCCTGGGGTTCTGAAAAGCCCTTAAAATCTGTCTTTGGCCACAGGCCTGAGCTTAACATGCTGCGTGTGGTTTGAGGAATACCATGTACTGACTGTTTTAGTCCAAGCTCTCTTGTTTTGTCTCTGTGTTTAATTGTTTTATCTTTGCATTAAATTCTGAAAGCTGTCCAGAGTCTATTGAAGAGGCGGCCACAGCAAATTCAATGGGAAAAAAATAAATAAAAGTAATAAAGATCTCTAAAACTCAATACATGCTGAGTTGTGCATATAGGAAAGCTAATATCTTAATTCACGAGAGCAAGTCAATACCAACAAATTAGGTATAGAATTTGTCACAGATTGAAATGAGCGAGTCACGAGAACAGGTATAAGATCTCTTTTATAAGCTGCATTTCCTCTGTGGCCATGTTTGTCATCTGCCAATCCACCTGCTGCTCTTTATATGCTTGTCTGAGCCACCAAACACAGAGATGCTTTCCAACATGCAAGAAATGAACACTGTAGCCAGAGGCTGAAAACTTTAATCATGGTGAAACACACTGTAAGAAGAGAAGCCAGGGTTTCCAATGTGATAGAGGGAGAAACGAGAAGGAGGCTAAAATGAAGCAATTTAGAAGTCTAAGTTGTACCAATTAAGTTGAGCACATAATCAATTTTAATTCTCATTGATTCCAAGGCAAACACTTAATTACAGTAAAATAGCCAAATTATTCCCCTAAATCAGAATATAATTGAAACCATGCTGCACTCCTTTTTCCATATTTATTTGCATTGTTATTGTTCCGCTGAAAAGAAAAATAAGTAGTTAGAAATAAGTTCTATTAATTTTAGTAGAGTTTATGTCAAAATCAGTATGCTTACTATCAAAGCTTAGAAGAAAACTTAAAACTTAAATACATCATGTATTTCTGTAATCTCTGGGCTTTTCTTTTTTTTAATAAAAATGAAATGTCTGACTTAGAATAAAAAGAAATTCTTCACCACTTTTACTTTGCAGGACAATAATCCTTTGGTTGCTGATAAGCTACATGTTATCCAGTCTATGACAAAATAAGAATAATTAATAATCTTTTCATGGCATAATCAGCTAACATTTTCAATATGATGGTAATGCAGAACTGAATATTTCTTAATACCAAGCCCTCTGGTATTCATAGGAAAACAGAATAATGAAATAGGTTAGGTGATGCTAGGGATGCAGTTGCTAAAGAACTCGCCATGAAAGTGATGGATTACACATTTAAGGACCTGTATCTCCTTCAAGAAATGCAGACTTCATCATGTGAGCAGAAAATAAGTACCTCCTTTTCTGTAAATTTACATCAGTTCTCTCAAATGCACTAGTCTGCAGCAAAAAGCTTTTGCACATCATGGCATACATGTTTTTTCCAAAATTTTCCATATGATCCCAAGCAGGTCTTCACCCATTTCAGCAACAGGTATTAAAGAAAGTAATGTTCATCACTGCTGTCATGATAAGGGTTATATTCTTTTGTAAGCCTTGACAGGAACTTTTCAATGGGACACTGTAGGGCCTGCATGGTCTAGAACAGAGGTCTCCAAACTTGGCAACTTTAAGACATGTAGACTTCAACTCCCAAAATTCTCCAGCCAGCTATGATTATAGTGTGGTGTGTAACTCCTGTCACCTTACATTAGCAACTAATTTTCTAGAAGGGCTGCTTCAAGACTTTGGTATTTCCCCTACAAAATTATTGGAAGCATGATACTTGACAAATTACTTCTCACATATAGATCAAACTGCCCAGGTAATCATAATGTGAAATCTCTCTTGCTTAAGTAAGAAAGTTCATTTGGTGATCATCAGAAAAACTGACATTTCTGGTTTGTTACCCATCCTTTGGAATGCTTTGTTCTACTGCTCCACTGATGCAATGACAGTCCAAACACATGTTGAAAACATTTTCTTAATGTGCTTTGACATTTGATGATTTATGGTATATATTTAACCAGATTGTTTTACCGAAATGTACATTTACATTGAGGTTTTTATTATTGTAGTTAATAGGCAGTAGAAAGAGAACTTTTAAATAAGTACAATAAATTCCATAAAGAGTCCTATGTTCTGCACTGCATTCTGACTGAAGACATTGATAATTCTATTGATTCAACTACTTTTAGTATCTCCTCTGGAGCCAATGGCAAGTATTTATTTATTTATTTATATTTTGTTTATTTTGATTTGTCAATCGCTTACAAGATAATAGGTATAAGTATATACATAGTTATGAATACATGAAATGGGTACACATAAGAAAAATAAAAGAAACAATAGGACAGCGATAGTAGGCACGCCCCCTACAGACCTCTTAGGAAAGGGGTGAGGTCAATAGTAGACAGTCTAAAGTTAAAGTTTTGGGGGTTTGGGGAAGAAACCACAGAATCAGGTAGAGTATTCCAGACATTGACCGCTCTGTTGCTGAAGTCGTATTTCCTGCAATCAAGTTTGGTGAGGTTAACCTTGAGTTTGTATCTATTGTGTGCTCTTGTGTTGTTATGGTTGTCTTCTGTAAAATCGATATGTATTAGATCATTGTAGTTGCCTGTGGTTCGGCTAGGAAATACTGGGCATGATCCATTGCTGTTTACAAATACTGAGCCAAAGAATGTATTAAAGATGTTGGCTTTAATGGTGTCGTCATTGCAGTCTTTACCATTAGGTCCTATCAGGGGTGAGATGGACCTTTAGTTTATATTGTACAAAATTGTATTGTACAAATACTTATTAATGATTCTACAGACCATAACTTTTAAGAAAGAAATAATAAGATTTAGGATGCAAATCTTTCTTAGTTCACCAATGATTATCATTAAGTCACAGGTTGCACTGTGTTCAAGCTGAGATGTGACAATCCTATCTGAAATTTTACTCCAGTTGGACTTGTTTGCATAATCCTTTTGAAGAACACTTTGCATTTTAAATTTTGTTTGCAGATTCAGCCTTTTCCAATTCTTATGAGCACAAGTGTCAACAATGTTTTTCTCCTGTTTGACATGTTAGAGAGCAGAGGTTTGAGCTACGTGGAGCAACTTTGATCTGAAATGCTAGAAATGTGTTACCAACCAGGGTCAACAATACTGTGCTAGAAGAACCAAAGGTCTAACTCAATGTATAGTAGCATCCTTTGCTTCTGTGTCCAGAAGTTTGATAATATTTCCAAAACCACACTACTGGCAAAAAGAGGAGTGGCAAGTTTCTCACAATATGTTAAGTTTATTTTTGTTTCAGATCAGAGCTGGGCCCAAACTGATCTTAATAATCCTAGTCAGTTCACCTCTTGCAATATTTCTTCCTCGTAAATAAACAATACAAAAGGAAGAATATCTACAGAATGTCATTGTAGAGGGCAAATGAGAATCTTGAAAAGGGAACACAATTTCAAACAATCTCCTTTCAAAAGAGGAAAATTTTTAATGTTGCTGAAAATCTTACAGTAAGTATTAGAAGTAATCTTATATTCATTTAATTTTCACTTCTCTTCCATTTTATTTTCTGTTGTAGCTTAGTAGGATGCCAAATTTCACCCTATCATTCTTCTCAAAAGCAATGTCACAAACATACTGCATACACATCCTTCACTTGTCTCACATACAGCTCTTTTTTCTCACCTGTTTTCAAAATCAAACTATACTTTCATTGTCCCATTAGTTAAATAACTGAGTTTAGGTATTCACTGCTGTCTTTCATTGATCACATTTAGACTTGTCTTTGTTGTTTTGCAAAAGAAGGTTGAACTTCCAGCACAATTCTGTGTTGCCTAAGGAGCACACAAGGGTTTAGATTGCATCTTTTCAATGCATTATGGCAGTGCAGCCTAAAGCCATTATTTGTTTTTAACTGGCAACCACCCTAGCCTCTGTGAATGGAGGAAACAGGTTGCCTTTTTGCTGAACACTTACACAAGGTACTGATTTAACAACAATGGACAAGCAGCTGGGAGCTGGGCTGTCAACCTGTCACACACTGACAAATCTGTTGTTCATATGCAGGCAGGATGGTGGAATGAGATTGTCATTTTTACCATAGGTATACAAGATTCCTATTCCTACTGCACATACAGACATCTTTATGAAGCAAACTAAAGGAGCAGAGAAAAGGGAAAAATAATATTAAATCTGATCTTCTTCCGTAAAGCAGTAAAGTCTTATTTCAGTTACCCACATCTTTATTCAATCCATTCCTTTAGCTCATAGATAAGAAGGTCCATGGGCCACATTGGGCTGTGTCATTTGCTTTCTTGCAAGAAACACAATGCAAGAATTATCTCTTTGCAAATGTAATAGACCTATCATTGGAAATACAGAGTTAAAGCTGGTGACTATTTTTTTCCCATTTGACAAGGCTATTGTATCTTTGAAAGTTTACAGGCCAGCCGGATATTTAGCAGATGAAGCTTGTTCCTGCCAAGAGACGAAATGAAAACAAAGCAAAACAACAACAAAAAGAAACCTATTCATTTCTGGCAACTCTGAAACTCTAAAACATATTAGTATAATATTTATAAAAGTACTTTCTCAGATGCTCAGAGTTTGGATTTGATAATTATATAATAAGACTGTAGTGCTTGTTTATGTATTTTTCTATTTTGTCCTTTATGTATGGGGATTATTTATCTATATATACAATGAAGACACAGACAAACTCACTTTGATGCTAACATATTAACCATCATTATTCACTCTTCCTAGAATCATTTAATATTCTGTGCTCAACATTGAAATCACAGCAAATGTTGATTGACAGAAGGATTGCCTAATAAACCTTCATCACAAATTAATTAATCACTCCAAATGCAATGTTAAATTGGCTACATTAAAACACCAAAATGTTTGGTGCTGGACTATTTTCAAATGCCTTAGTTAAGCACAAATAAAGCCAGATGAAAAATACCACCAGTATTGAATAAAATAATACCCTCTGAAGTTTGGCAGATATGCCTATTTAAACAAATAATTAAACATGGTTTCATAGGATAAAGCATAAAAGGGAACTGAAAATATTCATACATATGCATGCACACACACATACACACACACACAATGTTTTCAGCTCCCTGTTATATATGTGTACACACACACACACACACACACACACACCATCATGCTATTCCATTTTCAGGTAGACAGCAAAATGCAAAGGAGTAAGAAGTGTGTGTGTGTGTGTGTGCCTTCACATTTGTGTTGACTCTTTCAGAAGTAGTTTGCCATTCTTCATACTTCCAATATGTTCCCCCCAACCCCGGGCATCAGCTCTATCCAACTACGATTTTTTTTGGTCTTTCTCTTGACCCTTTCATTCTCCCTTTGTGGTTTTGGCATATGATTCTATCCTCTGAACCTACAGAGCCAGATACTAAGTTTGCTGTGCTCAAAGATGTCAAAAACAATTGCAAGATCAAGGAGAATCAGTATCTCTTTTTTGCAAAGGTGACCGTGGCCATCAGAATCTCTTAATTAGGCCTGAAACCATTGGCTTCTTGTGCCAAATTGTGCAAAGCCAACTCAGGAAATATCTGACAATCTAGAAAAAGATTCCTTTGTTAAGTCATATTTTCTAATGCCATTAAGTCAAGCTTGCTTTGCCTTTTTATCCTCAGCCTATCTTGACACTAAGTTTGTACCATTTTCTTTTCCTTTTTCCTGTCTTTGAGAGCAAGTGTTATCAAATAGTTAGAATATTGAATTAGAATTGCTGAGGAGGATTTGGATTCAAATCTTATTCCACATGGAAGTCCAAAAGCGAATTGTATGACTTTGAGCTTGCGAAGCTCCTTCAAACTAAACAACTTTAAGTTTGGGGTTGAAACAAAGCCTTACCCACTCCTTTAAGCTCCTTGGAGGAACGGTGGATTAGAAATGCCATAAATAACAATATCAATGAATTAAACGTGGAATGGCCATCTGAATTATCTCATCATTCTTTGAGAATTGCCCCCCTGGCTCAAATTACAAGCATCCCATTTCACAGGCATTACAATAGCAGCATTTGTGAGAATCTCAATGAGTTGTCAGCTGCTCTCAAATACACTTATTTACCCCTCAAATTCTTTGCCCTGTTGTAAAATGGCCTTCCCTCCCTTCTTTACTTTATTCTTAGTACTCAGACTAGAAAGAGGAAATATTATTTATCATAAGCCTGTTGAAAATGAAAGGCTTTTACATTTTAATGAGTACTAAATAGGAGCAAGGAAATATTGTTCATTAGCCGTAATCGGTGGAATTGCTTGAGTGAGCTTCTTTTAGAGGCCGCTTTAAACGGTTCACTCAAGGAAAGCAGTTTATATGGTAATTAAGGGACCATTTTTCTGTCAACATCTGTGCTACTATTTATAATGCTGAAGGTATCTTATTCGTCCACTGGAGAAGCATGAAGTGTGTGGTGTGTGTGTGTGTGTGTGTGTGTGTGTGTGTGTGTGTGCCACCAAAGGGAGCTTATAGTCAGTCTCTCTCTTTGTCATATTTCACTTTTCTCTTTCTCTTATTTTTTTTCTTTCTTGTTCCTTCTTCCAATCCCCAGGGTAGGGTGAAAAACAGCCCTCTGGTTCCTAATCGAACAACATTATCATTCTGATATCTTTTCATTAATCTTTCCTTTTGCTCAGCAGCTAGCCTGGGAGACCCAGACTGCTTAGGAAAATTAGAGATCTGTCAGTCAGGCATTGTAATATCTACTAGGCTTTGCTTTTTAGTCCCTAATAAATACCCACCTCACTGGATGAACGTAGTACAGTTTCTGAAGGTGAGGCAAGCAACATTTGGGACAGGTGAGTCCATTTCAAATTTTGAGAACCTGTCATGGCTGTCTTTCAAAATGGCTGCACATTCATGCAATGGCTGCTGTGGCCACATAAGACACCCAGTTATTATTAGAAGGAAAAGCCTGCTATTACCCCAGCTGTTCTTCTACACACCTTCCCTCCCTCCCACCCACCTTTTTCTGGACAGGTGAGCACACATCCAAATGAAGACTGGGCTGTAGCTTCCTCTTCATTTCTAAGAATGCCAAAGGGCATCTGAAAAATTCAAGATTTGAATTTTAAACTCCCATTTTTTAAATTTCAAAACATTGAGGAAAACAGGGATATTAGCCTGGAGCAACCCTAATTATTCCTGTTCAAGGACATTGCCCATAAACCTGATCTTTTATAGTTTATACTTGGATCTGATTACTTCTTCATTTTGCTGCATCTATGTATTGTGTGAAGCCATGGTTCCTTTAATTTGCTGAAGAAGCCATAGTGGCCTAGTCTATACAATGCTAAATCATAGTTTACAAATTACACATTTAGGGCTCATCCATTGTACCTAGCACAAAGCAAATCGCCACTAGAAATGCTTAGTTTGTTGTGTGAACTCAGATGGGTCCATAGAATACTTTCGTTCCTTTCTCATTCATATTTCTGCCATTTTTCATTTCTGAAACAAAAGCAAGGAGCATCAGCTTTATTAAAGCTCACCTGGGAGATCAAGATTTGAGAAAGAGGAAACCTCCCATGTTCTCCTGCCTCCATTCTCATCATTTTCCTCCTGGGTTTCCTGAAACCTTGGCTCCCTGTGATAGATTGATAGAAATCTACAAAAAGCTTTGCATTATTCTGAGATGCAATGGATTACCACTTGGTTTCAATAACTGTTTCCTGCCATTGGCTTACTTTTTTATTACATAGGAGAACATATTTCCATATCTGAACAGATCTCTTCCCTTATGTGCGTATGTACAAAGACACAAAAGCAATTCATCAAGTGTTCTTATGGAATCCGTGGTGTTTCAAAGGGTCTTTTTAAACTTTCCACTCTCCACTGACAAGGTAGCATTGCCATACAACACAAGCACACGGCAGGGCATGTTTTAGTGGTTCATTAATACCCGTCGTGGATTTGCAGCCGCACACATTCAGCTGCCTGAGGTGTATATTAATAGACCATTAAAACATGCCCAGGAGTATTTTAAAGCTGTTACAATATGTCTCTGCAATTTTAAATTCAATTTTTTGGGGGGTGGGGGGGTGGGGTGGTTTCCTAAGGAAAAAAAATCATTGAAAAACCATGGGTTTTTCTACCTCGTTTTATGAAGATGAAAATAATGACAATGAATGGTAATGAATTAGAAGTTTCAAACACTTAGCCTCCCTTCCGTAATCCCCAAGCAGTTTTCCTTGGTCTCATTCTCTTTTAAAATATAAGTTGTTGCAATCATTTTAGTATACGAGATTTTTAGAGTGCTTATCAGATGTTAACCAGTGACAAATGGACTTATGCTATCACAAAGGCACAAAATAGTGATCCAGAGACTCTGATGCCTTCATTTATAAGTTCCAGGCACCTTGAAATGTGTATTTAATGCAGATACTTGCTAGCTTGAAAAGGGTTGTAGTGGTGTTTGTGTCAAAAAAAACCTCAGCCCCACTTGAACTACTAAGTTGTTTGCATCCCTATAATGTTGCCTCCTAGAGGACTGAATATTGATCTTAAGGCTCATTTCACATATTAGACATTCACAAATCAGGATTAGCTGTGGAAGACACACTTAGTGGAGATTTTAAATCGTCTTATAAAATATCTGTCTACATTTTGTTCACTTTCACCCTTGATATTAATGTTTAATTGTCCATATAAAGCTAATTAGGGGTGTGAGTACAATATATATTTGTTGATGTAATTGTAGTTATACAATTATGTGTGTGATATATCTGAATGTGGGCTATGAATTGCGACTTGCCCATTTTAAAAATTATTTGAAAGAGATGCTTCAGACTTTGCACAAATATAAATGAATCTTTTCTCTATTATTCATCAAATTAATCTTTTTTTAAAAAAATGTCTTTTAAACCTGATAAAAGTACAAAGGCATTCACTTTATTAAGCAAATTCTTTCAAATCATTTCTGAAATATAAATAGTAACACAGGTGGAGGATTTGCTAGAGATTTCAGGATCCAACAAGATATATTTCAGCACACAAATACTTTCTTCTGAATCATTTTTCTGCATTTAGGCCATAACTCAAAGATAGTTTCTCTATCAATCAAGCAAGGTAATAATATAAAGAGCATTAATTTAAGCAGATAAGCAAAAAGATATCTCCTCCCTCCCTTATCTGGCTGCAAAGACTTCAGAAACAAAAGTTGAAATGTAGCAACTTAATATAGCCTTATAATTCTACCATTCCAATTTGTTTCCCTTTGCTATGTTAGTGTGTCTAGTCTATAATGTAACACCTTTTCGGCACTGAGTGCCCAAAGCAAACGCATCCCCAAAATGCAATATGTGCGTCCCCCACTCATGCGCCCTGCCCCCGCACATGTACACGCATCCCCCATGCATGCGCCCATTCCCCCCATAATTGCAGCTATGGCCCCTGTGCATGTGCACATTCCTGCACATGTGCCCCACCCCCACACATGCGTGCATATCCCTCCCCACATGTGCCCCATCTTCCACATACACCCTGCCCCAGAGACCCAAAGACCAGCTGGCCGGTGGGAGGCATGTATGCGTGGCAGAGCTGAACAGGGGCGATGGCTCATGTGCCCAAAGAGAGGGCTCTGTGTACCACCTCTGGCACATGTACCATAGATTCGCCATCACGGATTTAAGCTATATTATATATGTACAACTATTGCTACAGTCTATCCTTAGAGTTAACAGCAAAAGCACTTAGACTTATATACCACTTTACAGTGTTTTATAGCCCTCTCTAAGCAGTTTACAGTATCCGCATATTGCCGCCATCAATCTGGCTCCTCATTTTACCAACTGCGGAAGGATGGAAGGCTGAGTCAACCTTGAGCCGGTTACACTCAAACTGCCAAACTGCTGGCATCCAGCAGAAATAGCCAGCAGTACTGCATTCTAACACTGCGCTACCATGGCTCATTTAATCAAGGGTTTTAATTATACCGTGCTGGCAATCTAGCAAAAATATTATCTTTTAGAGAGCTTTTTTGCACTCTTTTCTTGTCAAGTACACATGATCTTTCAAAATCTGTTATTCTCTTTGAGTAACAGTGATCTCATTGATTCAGAGCACTATACAGTACCAAAATATACATGGCCACCCTGGAACCTATGGCTCTTCAGCAGCTAAATTGCCTGAATCCATCTTAATTTTTCAGCTGTGGTCTTCTTTTTCCCAAGTTCCACAGACCATTTCAATTTTTTGTCTCTCTTTTACCCCCTCACCTCCATCCTAAGAACCTTTGTGCACATGACAGTATTATTTGTTTTGTTCACTACTTTCTTCTCAAACCATGTTTATTACCTTTCAAGTACAATTTCTGTATTTAGGAAAGCATATGACAATGCTTAGTTATTCTATTCTGTCATGTGAATCAATATGTATTTCTGTGTACACCTATTTGAAGCAGTTTTGCATGATGCATAAAATAATTCCTCATCTTCTCTAGTCTTTGAAAAGAAAAAATAAGACCAAAGCAGGGAAAGAAAAGTTATGAACAACAGACAGGAGATTAAAGAGAGAAGACACCAATACCAACAATCTACATCTACCACCGCTATATCTATTCAAAGAGCATAACTGTTGTATTTTGAAGGAAAGGAGAGGCTTAGACCAGGGCATGCAGTTAACAAGGTTTATTTAAGGAACGGTGGTTGTCGCGTCTGCCAGCCAACAGGCAGACTAGCGTGCAAACAACGGCTGGCTTGGCTTGACAGCCGGCTTTATATAGCCGGCTGTCAAACGGTGCCAGCCAATAGGAGCAGTTGGTGCTCCTGCTTAAAGAGCGGACCCGGTTGGAACCCCAACCGGTTCCCAAGACATAACACCCCTTCCCCCTAGATGGGAACACGTATAGTCTTTGAGATACGCCGGTGGTCTGTGTTGGTGACCAGAGCGACGTAACTCAGGAGAATCATTGGGCGAAGACAAGTTCTCGGACCCCTGGTCAAGGTACGTAGGGGGGCGAGCTGGGCTCGGTGCAGGAACTGGAACCAGGGAAAAGTCTCTGCCTTCGCTGGGGATAAACAGTGGCGCTCCCGGCTGGCAGTCTCGGTCTACTGCCTGCTCCCTCTGCTCCGTTGAAGATGGTTGGTCACTCTGGGGATCCTCGGCTGGACCTTGGTGTGGAGTCCGCGGCTCATCTGGTGGAGACGGGTCTGGGCTGGTCAGGCTGCTCCTTCGTCTCCGCAGCTGGTCCAGGTGCCTTCGCCACACACGACCGTCTTCAAGTTGGACCCGATAAGATCTCGGACCTGTGACAGCCACGACCTTTCCTGGCACCCACAGTGGGTCCCCCGCGTAGTTCCTAGCAAACACTAGGTCCTGAATTGCGAAAGCCCTGGCCAGACTGTCAGACCCCAAAGGGGTGTCTGGACAGTAGTGGGGGTGCAGCCTATCTAAGGTAGTCCTCAGGCGTCTTCCCATCAGCAGCTCGGCAGGGGATTTGTTCGTAACTGTGCACGGTGTGGTATGCTGGCTTAGGAGGAAATGAGACAGTTTAGAATGCCAATCCACTTGGCCGAACCTGGCTAACGCCTCCTTGGCTGATCTGACTGCCCGTTCAGCCAACCCGTTGCTAGCGGGGTGGAAGGGGGCCGTGAGGACGTGTCTGATGCCCAGATTGGTGACATACCTGCTAAATTCGTTCGAGGTGAACTGGGGGCCATTATCGGAGACCAGTGTGTCAGGAAGTCCGTGAGTTACGAAAAGGCGAGTCAGGGCTTTAGCAACTGCCTGGGTGGTGGTCGTGGGAAGTAAGGCCACATCTATCCATTTTGAATATGCATCCACGACCACCAAGAAGGTCTTGCCGTGCATTGGCCCAGCCAGGTCGATGTGAAGCCGTGACCACGGGGCATTGGCACTTTCCCACTTTGTGGGTGTGGCGGTTGGCAGGGCTGCCCTAGATTCCTGACAGGGTCGACACGAGCTTACCCACTTGGCGATCTGATTGTCCATCCCGGGCCACCAGACGTAACTTCGAGCCAACGCCTTCATCCGAACGATACCTGGATGGCCCTCGTGTAGCATCTTCAGGACGGGTATGCGAAGGGTAGTTGGTATGACCACTCTGGTACCCCACAATAGGCATCCCTGCAACTTAGAGAGCTCTAGCTGGTGAGTTTTAAATGGGTTGAAATCAACTGAATAGTTAGTTTCTGGCCACCCCCTCCCTACCCAGTCCAGAACCTGGGCGATTGTTCTGTCCTTCTTGGAATGTGATGCGATGTCGTCTGCAGTCACTGGCAACTTGAGCTCGTTTACATCAAATATGGCATGCACAGGAGCTGGGTCCTCGACTGGGGCTGGCAAGGGGCAGCGGCTGAGGGCATCAGCGTGGTTTAGATTTTTTCCGGGATGATAGACCAGTTTGTACGAGTAAGCCGCCAGGAATAAGGTCCATCTGGTCATCCTGGGCGACAATATCTGTGGGGTTTGCTTTTCCCCTGATAATAATCCTAAAAGCGGCTTGTGATCAATAATAAGTTCGAATTGGTGCCCGAATAGAAATTCGTGGAATTTTTTGACTGCTGCTACTGCAGCCAAGGCCTCCTTATCAACCTGGCTGTAATTACGCTCAGTCGCTGAGAGGGTTCTTGAAAAGAAGGCAATTGGTGCCTCGGAGCCATTGGGGAGCCTGTGACTTAAGACAGCTCCTATCCCAAAAGGGGATGCGTCTGCGGCTAGGACCAATGGGAGGCGTTGGTCAAATTGTATTAAGACAGCCTCAGAGGTGAGTAGAGATTTGACTGCCAAAAATGCCTGGTTTTCTTTGGGTCCCCAGTGCCATGGTGAGTTTTTGTCTAAGAGTCTGTACAATGGCTCAGCAACTGACGCCTTGTGTGGGAGAAATGAAGCGTAGAAGTTCAATAACCCCAGGAAGGCTTGTAACTCGGTTTTGTTGGTAGGCGTGGGTGCCTCGTGGATGGCCTTGACTTTCGATTCCACCAGGTGGATGCCTGAGGCGTCTAGCCTGTATCCTAGAAAGTCCACCTGTCTAGTGGTGATGATACACTTCTCCCGTTTTAGTTTGAGGCCATGCTGCCTGAACTTCTCTAATACTGCCCTGACTCTCTGGATGAGTTGGGGTCTGTCCCTGGCTGAGACTAAGATGTCATCGAAATATGGCACTACGCCAGGGAGACCTTGGAGGATTCGCTCCATCAGTGATTGAAAAATACCTGGGGCTACGCTTACGCCAAACTGGAGACGCTTACATCTGAATGCCCCTCTGTGTGTAACTATGGTCTGTAAGTCAGCTGTTTGGTTATCCACGGGGAACTGTTGGTATGCCTGTGACATGTCCAGTTTGGCGAAAATGGTGCCAGGTTCAAATGTGTGTAACAGGTGCTGAATGACTGGGACTGGATATGCGCTAACCTGTAGATAACGGTTGATTGACGTCTTGTAGTCAGCACAAATTCTTAGATTACCATCTTTTTTTAGTGGGGTGACTATGGGGGTCTCCCACTTAGCGAAATCAGTGGGTTCAATCACCCCTTGTTTTAGTAGTTTGTCTAGTTCCGCGTCCAATTTGGGGCGGATGGCGAAAGGTACTCTACGTGGTTTTAAGCGAACGGGGACTGCCTGGGGGTCTACTGAGAAGGAGATGGGAGTGCCCTTATAGCAGCCTAACTCACTACTAAAAACGTCGGAGTAGTCTGAATATAAGGAGTCAACATCAGAAGTTGAGACAGCATGGACTCCTTTTATACTAAGGCCGAGAGAGGGGAACAATCCAACCCCAAAAGACTAGGGAGGGCACCATTAACAACCACTAAAGGCAAATGGCCTTTAAAGGCTTGGAATTTAACGAGAAACTCGCCTTTCCCGAGGACGGGGATGTTCTTTCCTTGGTAGTCTCTCAAGGTGAGATGGCACTTTTGAAGCTGGTTCTTTGTCAGTCTGGGCTGGATCTTCTTAAGCGTGTCCCAAGAGATGATTGAGAGCGCTGACCCCGTGTCTACCTCCATGCGGCAGGGATTACCTTCTAATAAGACAGAAAGTGTAATTTTATTGGGGGTGTAAAGTGTGTGGTTGGCTTGGTAGCAAGTATGGCAGTTTTCTACTTGCCTTCGGGGAACAGGAGAGGAAGGAGATCTTTGTGGAGAAGTGCGCGCTGCCTGGCAGACTCTTGCGAGGTGACCTTTCTTGTGGCAGTTGTGGCAGATGGCGTTTCTGAACCTGCAAGATGCCCGGGAATGGGAACCTCCACAGGTCAGGCATAAAAGAGTTTGTTTTGGGCCACTGTTGTTTCTTGGCCTCGCTCCTACCTGTGGCTGTCTCATCGGTTTGAGATGATGCACATCGGAGTATTCTGCAGGGTCATCCTCACTTACCGCTTCTTCAGAGTGTACGGAGGAAGTGCTGGGCCTGGGTGCGGTGCCCTGGATCTCAGCTGCGGACTGGGCTGCAAGTTCTGCAGCTAAGGCTTCTTCAACTGCCTGGGGGAGGTTTAGGTCTCTTCTAGCCAGCAAACGCCTCTGGAGCTTTAGATCCCTCACCCCACAGACGAGTTGGTCGAGCAGCATATCGTCCAAATAGTTCTTGAACTCACAGTGTAGAGCTGCTGTCCTCAGGGCTGCCATATATTGATTTATGGATTCCCCCTCGGCTTGCTTCCTCATCCTAAAGGCGAAGCGCCTAGCAATCTGGGACGGTTTTGGTGAGTAGTGGTTGGATAGCGTTTCCACCAACTCTGCCCATGGGACATTCCTGATTTCTCGTGGGGCCAGGAGTGCTGTGGCGGTGTCGTAGACCACAGCCCCACAGTAGCTGAGGAAGTAGGATTTTTTCCTCTGCTCCGTAGCATCAGCCAGTCCAATGGCATCGATAAAGTGGTTGAAGCGATTCTTATACGAATCCCACTTTTCCTCATCAGGTTTGAATGGGGGGAATACTGAGTTGACATTCATTTTGGACCCCTCAGTCTCTTGGTAGACTGGTCTGCCTCACTTGGTGCTCGTGGTCTTGGTTTGATGCTGACTGTGAGCGTTGGCGGCTGTGGCTACAGCGCCCTAGACTCGCTCAGTGACTTCGGCTTTCCTGAGGCGCTTGTATTTTCGCGCTCTTTTGCGAGCGTTTGGTGGCTGTGGCTGCGGTGCTGTACTGACAGCGATTCAAATTTCGTGCTTTTTTGTGGTCGTGGCGGCTGAGGAGCTCGCAATTTTGCTTGGTAGCTTCAGTTAGTGACAGCAACTGGAATTCGCACCCTTCTTGTGATCGAGGCGGCTGAGGCTCTCAGCGCCGTAGCTTGCTCTAGTGGCTGCAGCTCAGTGACAGCCGTTAGAATTTTCGCGCCCTTTTTCTGCGCGCGCGGGCGGCTGCGGCTTCAGCGGCCGACTTTCACTTGCCGTGGTGCTCTAACCTTCGCGACTCTCACTGACAGCGCCCGGCCTTTGCTAACCGCGGCGGATCTAACCTGAGCGGCTCTAACACTTTCACTTCCCGATGACAGGATTCTGAGTCCGAGGCTCGGTAAGCAAAATGGCTGCGGCTTCCGTTCCTTGAGTAAAATGCTCCTGACTAGCCTTCCAATCCCACCCTCATCGCCAGTGTTGTATTTTGAAGGAAAGGAGAGGCTTAGACCAGGGCATGCAGTTAACAAGGTTTATTTAAGGAACGGTGGTTGTCGCGTCTGCCAGCCAACAGGCAGACTAGCGTGCGAACAACGGCTGGCTTGGCTTGACAGCCGGCTTTATATAGCCGGCTGTCAAACGGTGCCAGCCAATAGGAGCGGTTGGTGCTCCTGCTTAAAGAGCGGACCCGGTTGGAACCCCAACCGGTTCCCAAGACATAACAATAACTATCCAGAGCCACTAGAAATAATAAAGTGGGTAGACAGTCCCAAAGGGAATGGCCTTTGGTTATTCCAGTTTAAGCCTTCTAAGTACAGAGTCCCTTGGAGTTGTAGGCAACTTAAAAACTCAAATAAATAAATATAACATAAAAGCAACAAAATACAGATGGAAAGCAGAGCACCATGTGATCTTTCCTGTATTCTGCACGATTGAAGAAACATTTGGTGGATTGGAATGATACATCCAAGGAGACTAAAAATAAATTTAGTCCTCCTTCACTTTAGCCAAGCCCCCATTGTTACCAAGTCAGCTATTTATTTTGCTTACTATGAACAATTCAAACAAAAATTGCCAGGCACTTGGGCAAGATATTTAGCTGTTCTAGAGCTGAAGGAAGGTGGAAAATGATTTCTAAATAGTAAAACTAGCACTATCTCTTATGAATTGTTAGGTTTAGATCAGAAAAAAGCCTCTCCTCCCTTCTGT
The DNA here is from genome assembly GCF_049901715.1 of Pseudonaja textilis. Lineage (NCBI taxonomy): Eukaryota > Metazoa > Chordata > Lepidosauria > Squamata > Elapidae > Pseudonaja > Pseudonaja textilis. The sequence continues at coordinate 48,953,998 of NC_141990.1, read as the reverse complement.
CTCTCCTTCAAACATAAAATATGTCTTCAGGGAGTCTAGGGCCTGACTTTGTTATAAATGGTGTGATAAAGCAAGGGCAACAATTTTCAAAAATAAATGAAGTTTTTTTCTGTGTCTATAGAAGCAACTATAAGCTAAATACAGTTTGTGGATTATAATAATACACATACATAACCAAGACTGGAAGGGAAGAGAAGTTTGCAGATACTGAAAAATATCATCATCACTATCTATCTACAATTATTGTAACTGGGAACTAATTGGGTTATTAGAAAATGTTGAAAAGGGGATGGGTGAAGAAATAGCATGCAAATTATTTTATATAGTGCATATATGTATGTATTAATGATAAACATAACATCTGTCCAAAGGCTTTGTCTGCAAAGCTATTTTAGAAAATGTGTTGCTTTTTGAAACGCTTCAGGAGTTTAATATAAATTCAATGAAAAAAATAGGTGGAGTTTTCTAATCAAGACTGTTGGTGTGGAATGATTAAAAACATGTTCCGTTCCCATTTTCCCTTTTCCTGGTACCTCCTATCTTCTCTTCCTTCCACACTAATTGCAATTTCTCCATATTCTCTATATTCTCTTGACTCTGATGATACTCCTAATGTGTAAAAATAGAAATCTCTTCTAAAGACACAACTTTGTACTGCTGGAACTGGTATCTTTATATGCAAGTATAAGTCTCAGAAATATTCACATATAACGTTTTATTATGCTTGTTGCCACAGGACACTTAATACAGGTTTATCAAGAAAAGGAGGGAAGTGGCATTCCTATGTACTTATTAAAGTCATATTTCTACAGGAGTACACTAAAGAGATGATAACTGAAAATGTAAATGATTTGCAGGCTCTAGGAATGAAAATCAAGGAGCACTGTGAAATGGGACGGAAATTCAATATATAGAAGTCCAATTTAATGACAACAGATATAGCAACCAGCCTTAGAATTGACAGTGAAGATAATAAAGTGTTGGATGGCTTCTGCTTTTTAAGGATTGCCTGTCAACAGTAAAAGAACCAACAGTCAAGAAATATGCCACAGAGTAGCCACAATGGTCTTGGGAAAGATATTCAAATGCTGGAATGCATCTCTATTTACAAGGATCAGAGTAGTACTGTAACAGGCTGTAAGAATAACTTTGAAGAGCAGGAGGAAGAGCCACAATAAAATAAATTTGAGTCCAAGGCAGAATTATAATTTGAGAAAACTTCTCTTGACTCTTCCTAGTTCTTCCAAAGGGGAGGGGGAAGAGTAAAAGTATTTAGATTCTGTTATTGCTGATGAAAGAAGTGGTGGCACAGTGGTTAGAATGCAGTGCTGCAGGCGAACTTTGCCCAAAGCCAGGATTTCAAGCCTGACTGACTCAAGGTTGACTCAATTTTCCATCCTTCTGAGGTCAGTAAAATGAGGAACCAGATTTTTTGGGGTGGGAGGTGTTTAATATACTGGCACTGTAAACCATTCAGAGACTGCTGTAAAGCATTGTCAAGCAGTATGTAAAATCTAAGTGCTATTGCTATTCATAATTTTAGTTTTCTAGTATGGTCTAGCTCAAAGAACTGCCAGGTAGAGGGAATGTATTTTTAATGGTACCCTATGAAAGCAAAAGATAGACTTTGAAGAGGCCTGGCAGTATTGATGTTATAAATAGAAGATAGCTCAGGAATAGACTCCTTGATTTTGAACTTTGATGTTGGAGAAGGCTCTGAAGAATACAATGAATATCCAAGAAAATGAGTATATATTTTCAAACTATTCAAGGCATAGATGACCAGATTCAAAATATTATACTTTGGACACTGTATAAAGACCTTGCTCTCTGGAGAAATCTATAATGCTGGCAAATATAGAAGGAAAGAGAAGAAGAGGATGTCTAACAGGAAGGTGAATAGACCTATCTATAATGGCAATGAATGCATAATTTGAAGATCTGAAGGTCCAGGTTGAGGACATATCATCCTGGATAAAATCTACCTGTATGGTCTCTAAGATGGTACATAATGAATAAATGCTAAAGAAAACAGACTTTTAGACATTATAGATTCAGAAAGGCTTTATCCTTAACCAGGCTCAATGCCCTCCCAACAGTTGTTACTGAAGGAAAATGCTAAAAGATCCCCTTTGAACAGACATAGCTATATGGTGGAGGAATAATTGAAATAATGGAACACATTATTCTGTAATACCCTCTCTGTGCAGGTACTTGCAGGAATTATTGTTTCCATTCTTAACTAAATATTCTGGTAATTCTGACTTGTCTAATCTTAAATTATTATTAATGGATGAGTCTGATTTTATTTCCTTGACCGTAGTCAAGCGTTGCTCTATATAGTTGGACAGTATGCCATAGTATTTTCTCTAATCCTTTTTAGATATTATACAACAATTATATTTTTCCTCTTTTATCCTAATTAAGTGTGACTTTTGTGTTTCATCTACTGTTCTATGACTGAATAAAGATTGATTGATTGAGAGATTATAGAAATAGATTATGACTGAATATTCATTTCATTTTAACAGTGTTAGTGACAATTACACTTTCAAGGAGCTATTACTGGCACTTTTGTCATTTTGTAGCCATTTTATCCAGAATTTTTTTTTAAAAAAGAAGACTAAGATATGGAAGGAGGCACAAACCAGGGTGAATAACATGAATGATGAAAGCCATCTGGCACAGATGTCATTTACTGCTATTGATAAAACCTGCACTGGTTTGATTTATTTAGGACAGTTAACATTGTATACAGAACAAAGATGAGTAATAAAGATAACATTCTTAAGAACTTATAGAATGCTAAATTATATGGAAGGCTATTCTTTGCACAGGAAGCACATAGATCCATATCTATTCTTCACTGAATAATTATCAAGTCATTATATTTGTTAGCTATTTACTATATTGCATAACTTTGATCATTTGGGGGAAATTCCTCTCATACTTGTATTCTGATCTTTTTCAAAAACTCCTGCTGGGTTTTATAAGTTGTCTCTCATGTCCCCTGATCTTGAACAAACAATTCAGTTGGATACATTCAGATAATTTGGCATGTGTAGAATTTAACAACAAAAACGTACTTTTTCTTGCAATTGTTCTCGCTACTATATTTTATACAAGTGAACTGTTAAACATACGACTTAGCATTAGTTCCTATATTTCCTAAATTCTAAAAAGATTAATCAGTACTGTTATTTCAACAGTATTCTTTGGAATCAAAGTTATTCATCATAGTCTCCCAATACATACAGGGAACAGTAAGACTTCTTATTCTCTATCTCATTCATACAGAAAATCAATAAAGAACTGTATTTTGCACAGTTATGAAGAATTGTCATTTGGATTGACAGAATTTATATTCTCACTGATGCATCTGAAACAGTTTATGTACTTCTCTTTAGAAAGTCTGCCTGCTTTTTAATACTTAGAATGGTCACTTTTTAGATGTTTTATGCTGACATTTTAATTTTTATAAAAAAATGCAAAGAGAAAAAGGTGAGAATGTATTGACAGGCCTAATTAAAAAAAATTGACTTGGCACCAAAAAAATTAAAGAAGCTTTGGAAATCATAAAGCAACAAATAACAGCAATAGTTGGGAAAACTGAATGCTATAAGGTGTCAGCGTTCCAGGGAAAATCCATTCCTGTCAGTAACTCCAAGACACATGTCATCTCAAACTACTTTTATTAGAACAGCATCTGGTGCTTACTGTGGAAATCCAGAACTAAATCTTCCCGGCATCTCCACAAAGTCCCAACCTACAAACCACCCCCTATTTCCTCATTACTAATCACATGCACCAATCCCAAAGTAAGTTCTAATTCTTTCTGCGCCATACTCTGTAACCTTGAACTATCAACATAAAATATTTTGTCTACTAAGAGCTACTCAATTAACATCACCCCCTCCCACTTTCTCCATTATGTGGCAGCGATGAATTCCATAGCTGACAGAAGGTATAAATCATCCATTTTAGGCAAAATCAGCTATTTCACTCATTCTGTCATTCCATCCAATTATAGTTAAATAGTTTAATAAACTATTATATAAAGAAGACATAAGTCATTGATTAATAATGGGAAAAACCTATCTGACTCAAAAAGACCCATCAAAAGAGACAACAGCAAGGAACACTAAATTCTTTTTTGTTGTTGTTAATAGTTCAATGTGCTTTAAAACAGTTTTCAAAACCAACAACAAATTATCTGTAAAGGCTCCTAACATATATATTTCTTTTTTATTCTTTATATCCACAATCCTCTTATTTTGTCTCATGTGTCTATTCAAAATTTCAAGAATCAAGATAAAGAAAAGGGACAGTAGACAATCTTGTCTTGTTCTTTTGTGTATTTCAAATGGTTTGATTAAATTTCCATTAATAATCATTTTGTTAGAAATAGTCTAATCTAAAATCACAGTCTAACTAAACAATCACATTCTACTCCATTGCTTTACCCTTTCTTATCTAGAGTCCCTCAAAGAGACATCCTGTTTATCAGTCAACAATCATTCTCATGAGGTCTCATCATTTTTTAGTACAAATTTAGCACAAATTTATATCAGAGCATTTTTGTCAAAAGTAAAATGATAAAAATAAAGAAGACTGTCTCTTTTCCCTTTTAAAAAAAATTCTTAAATCTTCTCTTTAAGTTTTTAGCAAGTGATTTTTCAATCTTTATATCAAAGTCTGTCTTTTTTGTTTGTTTGATAGTTTTGTAATCCTGTAATCCTGAAAGAAAAATGAACTAACTGCAAGGAGTCTTATCTTTGCCACAAAGGAAATCTCTCTATATCTGTTGAATAATAACTTTCCAAAGTGATTAAGAAATGAAGAAGGCAGGACTTAATGTCCATATACTGTTGACCACAGAGCAGTTGGGAGCATAATGGAACTTTGGGACATCAGTTCATGAGACAATTGCAACAGCTCCTGATTACACTGGCCAGAATTCACCTTTCCTCAGTGTTCTTGTTGTGGTGTCTTTCCACTCCTTCAAGGAACATCAGACAACTGCAATTTCCCACTGGAAGGTACCATTTAGCTATTTAATCTTGAAAGTATCCTCTTTGGTCAAGACAAATACAGAGTGAAAGAATATCAGTTAGTTTTGTTCTATGGGTCAATCAAGACTATGTGGAATTATATGTGTTTTTGTGGAATAGCTGAAAAAATATGTTTAAGGATTTCTCCCCTATATATCACCTGGATAATAATTTTTCTAGAACTCCCATTCAACATGATCAAATGCTGTTAAAGTCAGTGCCATGGCAATAGTTATTTTTTCAGTGTTTCTGACATGAACAACATTTCTTACTCACTGGATCAAATCAACTGCTTTTGCAGTATAAACTTAGTTTGGGCAGTTCAAAATTAAATGCTTTGATGACTTAACAATTATTGTATTTAATGGATTAGTTATTGTTTACTGATTAAAAATAGATTTCTGATTTAGAAGACTATAGAGCTATAGTACCATAATTTAATGTTTGTTCCCATGTGTTTGATAGCTTTCATTCTTTAAAATGCTATTTAAAATATGGCATTCACATATATTTAACATTTTTTGTAAAACCTTCACATTTTTTAGTGTTTTTGTCAGTTTTACCTTCTTTTATGGCTGCCAAAAAATTCCTGTTCAGATATATGTTCATTCAAGATATATGTTCTTTCAAGAAGTCAATATGTTTTGTTGGAGTGATATTAGCTATTTGAAAATATGACTTGGGTCTCTGAAAATCTGTCAGATTTAGAAGTGAGTTTGCTGATATATTTAATATAAAACATAGTTCCTGCTCCTGAGATCCATTTTCTTTATTTTTAAAAGGCATTTATCAACAATTCGAAGTGTATGTATGACTGAAGTTTTGACTGTCTTCTGTTATGTGATAGGATGATTAAAGTAAGCATATGTATTTGTCTTTGTGGCTTACTTTTACAAATATGTAATATCTGAAAGGTGGATAAACTTCCTATGTCAGGTGGCACTAGTAAAATTTAAATAGTAATAGTAAAGATCATAAATTATAACATATTAATTAAATACATACTCCTCTTTTAAAAAATCATACAAATCAGGCAGTAACCATCCATATATTCCTAGATAAACAAATGTGGTTTAGATGTTCTTATGTTTATAAAATTTATGTCACTTGACTTCGTCTCTTCAGCGACTGACTGAAATCTGCGATTGTGCACAGTTTCGATCTGTGCTCGCCGCTTTAGAGCCCCAATCCTTTGGATTTGGGGCTGAAGCCACCCCGTAGAGGTGGTGAAGAGGGGGGAGATTGCTAGCCAAATGGAGGGGAGCCACATCTCTCTTTCTTGGCTGGTCTAAACTCCCTTCCCCGAAGGCGGTTGTAGCGGTGGTCAGAAATGGCCACCTTAAAGAAGAACCCGACTGGATAAGATTGTGCAGGAGGAAGACAAAGAGGAAAGCAGGACAGACCAGGCTAAACAACAGAGAACATCTAAGCAAGGTACCCTGAATCTACTTCTGAAAGAAGATCTTCAAGCAGCGAAGGAGAGAGAAAAGGAAGTTAAAACCCCCCTTTTAAAACCTTTATATTGACAATTACAAATGGTATGGAAAGAAATTTATATTAATGTATTTTGACACTAATAGGCAACCTTAAGCTGAAATCTAAGTGTCAAAAGGAGAATAAAGATTTTTTTTCTTGATCATTTTAAAGCCCTAAAAAGGAGAAGAGTGAGGCAAAAGGGTGGGACTTGGAATAATGGAAAAATGGAGTGCCACCTGGAAAAATAAAAAGGATTAACAATGAAACTTTGAAAAGACTCCCGAGGATACATTGTAACTGAAATCTTATTAAAAGATACAGTAACCCATGGAAAGGAAAAGTAAAGGAAAGAAACAAGAAGGAACAGTCTGGGATCATTTTGTGATTTTAAAAAAAAGTTTTTGGCATTGGTTTTTTCTTTCTTTTTCTGTTTTTACTTAAAGTCAATCAGGTGGTTGTTCAAAAGTGTTTAAAATGCTATCACTCCTGGAGAAATTGAAGATGAGTCTTAAAAAACAGAAAGAAGGTGCAGAAAGGGGACGAAGGTCCTTTGGCTTCGTATTTGAATTTTTTGAAATGGAGATCCTGAACTATGAAAAGCAAAAGGAAAAGTTTCAAGAGCAAGAAGAAGGGTGGGAAAAAGAAGAAGCCATTTTCAATGATCAAATAATGCAAAGTGTGGTAATAAGGGGGAAAAAGGAGAAAGGAATTAAAAGTTTGAGATCAAAGGGAATAGCCAAAAAGAAAAATAGTCTGAAAAAGAAGTATAACAGCAAGGAAAAGCAGAGCAGAAAACTACAGAAGGGAAAATTAGAGAGAGAAAGGTATTAAAAAAGGGATGAGAAAAAGGGGGGAAAGATAGAAAGGAAAAGAATTTATGAGGGACAAAAACAGGAAATAAAGAAAAAGGGGAAACATACTAGGATGAAAGGTATTTGCTCAGCTAGAAAACATAGAGACAATGGTTAAATTTAGTTAAAAGTGAGGATTCTGCAAAAGTACAAAAGATAGTGTTGTGACAGTAGAATACTGTAATGAGTTAGAAATGAAATAAGTAAATAATCTATGAGATAAAACTGTATTGTTATGTATGTTTATTTATAATTAATGCAATAATAAAGAAGAGAGGGAAACATTGCAATTGTTTCTAAAGATTGATAAAATATTGAAAAGAAATGAGAAAGATTTATAAGGAAATTTATGCCAGTTATTGGAATGAATTTGAATAATTATTTTGCTTATTAATAGTAAATAATTTATAAGATAAAACTGCATGACTATCCAATGGTATGCTTATTAACAGTTAAGTAATAATGAAGAAGGGAGGGAAACATTTCAATTGTTCTCAAAGATTGATAGATATTGAAAAGAAACGTGAAAGATTTACAAGGTTCATACCAGTACTAGAATGATTTTGAATAACTATTTTGTTTACTAATGTATATATATATATATATATATATATATATATATATATATATATATATATATATATATATATATATATATATATATATATATGTAGATCTTTGGTTGTTCGGGTTTTCTCCCGCGTAAGATTTGAAGTATCTAGGCAACGTTTCGATGAAGTCTCATTCATCATCTTCAGGCTTCTGTCTCCAGCTCTGTGCTTCTCAGAGTAATGGAGATTGCAGCTGCTTCCTCCTTTTAACTGCCAGTGGGGGTGGAACTTGATTGGATGGGGGCTTGGCTGTGTTCTGATTGGGTGGGGTGTGTTCTCATTGGTAGGGGGTTTGGCTGTGTTCTGATTGGTTGGGGGTTAGCCGTGTTCTGATTGGTTGGAGGCGTGTTCTGTTCAGGAGGGGCTTGGTTGTGCTCAGGTTAGTTTTAGTTGCTGGGGGATTTGAGCTGGAGAGTTGTGATCTTGCTGTTTGGCTTCTAGTTCGTGGTCCTGCTGCATCTTCATAGTGGGTGTTGGTTTGCTTCATGTATGGCTCAGAGGGGTTTGAAGTGGGTAGTGATGCAGCTGCAGTGCAGCTTCTGGTCCATGGTCGCTTTCTCATTTTCTGAATGGGTGGGAGTCTGTTTTCTACATGGAAGTGTGGTGGTGGCATCTTGTGTGGCTCTCATGGGTGTGGGTCCAGTGTCCTTCTTCATGTTAGGTACTGTCTGTTCATGAGGGCGGGTTTCCAAATGGCTGGAAGGCGGGAGGTGTCATCTCGTTTGTTCATGCTGTGTGGGCGTTTTTCTATCTCTATGGCTTCTCTGATTATTCTGCTGTTGAAGTGTTCGGTTTGGCGATAGTTCTGGTATTTTTAAAATCAATTTCATGTCCTGTGGCTTTGAGGTGTTGGACCAGGGAAGAGGTCGTTTCTTCTTTTTTGATTGAGTTCTTATGTTCTTCAATGCGTGCGCTTATTCTTCTGTTAGTTTGTCCAATGTATGTGTTAGGGCAGGCTGTGCAGGGGATTTCGTATACTCCTTGGTTTTCTAATTCGATTTTGTCTTTGGGGTTTCTTAGGATGGTGGATATTTTTTTGTTTGTGCAGAATGCTGTTTTGATGTTGTGTTTTTGGAGGATCTTGCTAATTTTGTCTGTAGTGCCTTTTATATATGGGAGGAGGGCTTTTCCGTTTTCTTGTTCTCTGTCTTGGATTTTGGTTGGGGCTTCTTTTGGATTAGGTGAGTAATCTTCTTTCTTTGGAATCCATTGGCTGTGAGTACGTTGGTGAGAGTGTGTAGTTCGGTTTTTTGGTGTTGTTCATCGGCTAAGCATTTTGTTCTGGAGATGAGTGTCTTGGCTACGGAATTGATCTGTGCTGGGTGGTGGTGTGAGAGTGCATGTAGATAGCGGTTAGTATGTGTTTTCTTCTGGTAGATGGTGTGTCCTAGGGAGCCATCGGATCTTTTGTATACCAAGACATCTAGGAAGGGAAGTTGATTGTTGGCTTCTGTTTCCATGGTGAATTGTATTTTGGGGTGTAGACTGTTGAGGTATGTGAGGAAGTTGTTCAGTTTTTCTTTCCCGTGTGGCCAGATTATGAAGGTGTCATCTACGTATCTGAGCCAGAGTTTGGGTTTGTGGTCGTATTTTTCTAGAGCTTGTGTTTCAAAGTGTTCCATGTAGAGGTTTGCGATGACAGGTGAGAGGGTGATCCCATAGGTGCTCCTTCTATTTGTTTGTATTTTTGTCCATTGTAGGTGAAGTAAGTATTGGATAGGCAGTGGTTGGTTAGATCTAGGATGTGCTTGGGGGTTGTATTTGTTTTGGATGGCTGTCAAGGCTTCTTTTATTGGCACTTGGGTGAAGAGGGATGTGACATCGAAGCTTACTAGTAGGTCGCTAGGTTGTAAGTTTTGTTTCTTTATGATCTCGATGAACTGGAATGAGTTTCTTACGTGTGAGTTGATGGATTCTGCATAGGGTTGTAGTTGTTTGGCAAGAAATTTGGCCAGGTTTTGTAGAGGTGAGCCTATGGAGCTGACTATTGGTCTGAGTGGGGTTCCTTCTTTGTGTATTTTGGGAGACCATAAAGCTTGGGGCATCTGGATGATTTTTCTCTGGGTATGATTCCTTGCTGGATTTCTTCACTGATGGGGAGGCTTTTATTTTGGATTTGGTAGTTTTTTCTAGGTAGGTGGTGGGGTCTGTCTTTAGGGTTTGTATGTGGGGTCTTGGAGTAGGTTGGTTAGCTTGGTTTGGTAGTCAGATGTGTTCATTACCACTGTCGCATTGCCCTTGTCTGCTGGTAGGATTATTATGCTGGTGTCTTCTTTCAGGTTAAGTAGTGCAGTTTGTTCTTCTTTGGATAAGTTGCTTTTGGGTGGTTTGCTAGTGCAGAGGATGTTGGTGATTTCGAGTCTGATTTTGTTAGCATCATCAGGGTTGGTTTTGGTCAGGCTGGTTTCAACTCCACATATGATGGTTTCTGTGGGGATGTGTTTGGGAGCGACAGCAAAGTTGAATCCTTTTGAGAGGATCTTGGTTTCAGCTTCAGTGAGGATCTTGTCTGAGATGTTGTGCACTGTTTGTTTCATGTGTGGCTGTGGGGGAAGAGTTGGTTTCTGGCATTGTTGTAGTTTCCTGAGTTTGTTGGTCTGTGTGTCTGTCTTGAGGATGGTCTGTGTTTCGGCTCTCCAGACAGCGAGTTGTTTGGATTTGTCCCAAAGTAGAGGGTGAATCTTGTTGCTGAGTTTGAGGTGGAGTGTGAGGAGATCTTTGTTGATTTGGTCTAGGAGAAACCTTTTGTGTGAAGTTCATTTCTAATTAGGCCAGTTCTGTTCTTTTAAGGATGCGTTTGGTGGCTGCTCTGTTGGTGTGGAATTTCAATTGGAAGCTTGTGGGAATTAAATTTTGATCTCGGCAGTTGCATAGGAATGCAAGGTCACATAAAATGGAGGCTCTTTGGACTTCAAGTTTTCATAAGTCCTGGTCAGATGGTGGGTTTCCTCCCGTAGAGGTGCAATATTTGTTTTCTGAGGTTCTCAGGGTATTTATATGTAGATCTTTGGTTGTTCGGGTTTTCTCCCGCGTAAGATTTGAAGTATCTAGGCAACGTTTCGATGAAGTCTCATTCATCATCTTCAGGCTTCTGTCTCCAGCTCTGTGCTTCTCAGAGTAATGGAGATTGCAGCTGCTTCCTCCTTTTAACTGCCAGTGGGGGTGGAACTTGATTGGGTGGGGCTTGGCTGTGTTCTGATTGGGTGGGGTGTGTTCTCATTGGTAGGGGTTTGGCTGTGTTCTGATTGGTTGGGGGGTTAGCCGTGTTCTGATTGGTTGGAGGCGTGTTCTGTTCAGGAGGGGGCTTGGTTGTGCTCAGGTTAGTTTTAGTTGCTGGGGGATTTGAGCTGGAGAGTTGTGATCTTGCTGTTTGGCTTCTAGTTCGTGGTCCTGCTGCATCTTCATAGTGGGTGTTGGTTTGCTTCATGTATGGCTCAGAGGGGTTTGAAGTGGGTAGTGATGCAGCTGCAGTGCAGCTTCTGGTCCATGGTCGTTTCTCATTTTCTGAATGGGTGGGAGTCTGTTTTCTACATGGAAGTGTGGTGGTGGCATCTTGTGTGGCTCTCATGGGTGTGGGTCCAGTGTCCTTCTTCATGTTAGGTACTCGTCTGTTCATGAGGGCGGGTTTCCAAATGGCTGGAAGGCGGGAGGTGTCATCTCGTTTGTTCTCCAAGACCCCACATACAAACCCCTAAAGACAGACCCCACCACCTACCTAGAAAAAACTACCAAATCCAAAATAAAAGCCTCCCCCATCAGTGAAGAAATCCAGCAAGGAATCATACCCAGAGAAAAATCATCCAGATGCCCCAAGCTTTATGGTCTCCCCAAAATACACAAAGAAGGAACCCCACTCAGACCAATAGTCAGCTCCATAGGCTCACCTCTACAAAACCTGGCCAAATTTCTTGCCAAACAACTACAACCCTATGCAGAATCCATCAACTCACACATAAGAAACTCATTCCAGTTCATCGAGATCATAAAGAAACAAAACTTACAACCTAGCGACCTACTAGTAAGCTTCGATGTCACATCCCTCTTCACCCAAGTGCCAATAAAAGAAGCCTTGACAGCCATCCAAAACAAATACAACCCCCCAAGCACATCCTAGATCTAACCAACCACTGCCTATCCAATACTTACTTCACCTACAATGGACAAAAATACAAACAAATAGAAGGAGCACCTATGGGATCACCCTCTCACCTGTCATCGCAAACCTCTACATGGAACACTTTGAAACACAAGCTCTAGAAAAATACGACCACAAACCCAAACTCTGGCTCAGATACGTAGATGACACCTTCATAATCTGGCCACACGGGAAAGAAAAACTGAACAACTTCCTCACATACCTCAACAGTCTACACCCCAAAATACAATTCACCATGGAAACAGAAGCCAACAATCAACTTCCCTTCCTAGATGTCTTGGTATACAAAAGATCCGATGGCTCCCTAGGACACACCATCTACCAGAAGAAAACACATACTAACCGCTATCTACATGCACTCTCACACCACCACCCAGCACAGATCAATTCCGTAGCCAAGACACTCATCTCCAGAACAAAATGCTTAGCCGATGAACAACACCAAAAACCGAACTACACACTCTCACCAACGTACTCACAGCCAATGGATTCCAAAGAAAGAAGATTACCCACCTAATCCAAAAAGAAGCCCCAACCAAAATCCAAGACAGAGAACAAGAAAACGGAAAAGCCCTCCTCCCATATATAAAAGGCACTACAGACAAAATTAGCAAGATCCTCCAAAAACACAACATCAAAACAGCATTCTGCACAAACAAAAAAATATCCACCATCCTAAGAAACCCCAAAGACAAAATCGAATTAGAAAACCAAGGAGTATACGAAATCCCCTGCACAGCCTGCCCTAACACATACATTGGACAAACTAACAGAAGAATAAGCGCACGCATTGAAGAACATAAGAACTCAATCAAAAAGAAGAAACGACCTCTTCCCTGGTCCAACACCTCAAAGCCACAGGACATGAAATTGATTTTAAAAATACCAGAACTATCGCCAAAACCGAACACTTCAACAGCAGAATAATCAGAGAAGCCATAGAGATAGAAAAACGCCCACACAGCATGAACAAACGAGATGACACCTCCCGCCTTCCAGCCATTTGGAAACCCGCCTCATGAACAGACGAGTACCTAACATGAAGAAGGACACTGGACCCACACCCATGAGAGCCACACAAGATGCCACCACCACACTTCCATGTAGAAAACAGACTCCCACCCATTCAGAAAATGAGAAACGACCATGGACCAGAAGCTGCACTGCAGCTGCATCACTACCCACTTCAAACCCCTCTGAGCCATACATGAAGCAAACCAACACCCACTATGAAGATGCAGCAGGACCACGAACTAGAAGCCAAACAGCAAGATCACAACTCTCCAGCTCAAATCCCCCAGCAACTAAAACTAACCTGAGCACAACCAAGCCCCTCCTGAACAGAACACGCCCAACCAATCAGAACACGGCTAACCCCCAACCAATCAGAACACAGCCAAACCCCTACCAATGAGAACACACCACCCAATCAGAACACAGCCAAGCCCCCACCCAATCAAGTTCCACCCCACTGGCAGTTAAAGGAGGAAGCAGCTGCAATCTCCATTACTCTGAGAAGCACAGAGCTGGAGACAGAAGCCTGAAGATGATGAATGAGACTTCATCGAAACGTTGCCTAGATACTTCAAATCTTACGCGGGAGAAAACCCGAACAACCAAAGATCTACATATAAATACCTGCAGAACCTCAGAAAACAAATATATATATATATATATATATATATATATATATATATATATATATATATATATATATATATATATATATATATATATATTGGGGGAATCTTTGGTTGTTCGGGTTTTCTCCCGCGTAAGATTCAAAGTATCTAGGCAACGTTTCGATGAAGTCTCATTCATCATCATCAGGCCTCTGTCTTCGGCTCTTGCTTCTTGGAGTGATGTGAGATTGCAGCTGCTTCTTCTTTCCAACTGCCAGTGGGGTGGGACTTGATTGGGTGGGGGCTTGGCTGTGTTCTGATTGGGTGGGGTGTCTTCTCATTGGTAGGGGGCTTGGCTGTGTTTTGATTGGTTGGGGGTTGGCCGTGTTCTGATTGGCTGGATTTCCTGCTGCCCGGCTTCGAGTTCGTGGTCGCGCTGCATCTCCATAGTGGGTGTCAGCCTGCTTCATGTATGGCTCGGAGGGGTTTGAAGTGGGCAGTGATGCAGCTGCAGTGTAGCTTCTGGTCCATGGTCGTGTCTCATCTTCTGAGTGGGTGTGAGTCTGTTTTCTACATGGAAGTGTGGTGGTGGCATCTTGTGTGGCTCTCATGGGTGTGGGTCTGGTGTCGTTCTTCATGTTAGGTACTCGTCTGTTTATGAGGGCAGGTTTCCAAATGGCTGGAAGGCGGGAGGTGTCATCTCGTTTGTTCATGCTGTGTGGGCGTTTTTCTATTTCTATGGCTTCTCTGATTATTCTGCTGTTGAAGTGTTCGGTTTTGGCGATAGTTCTGGTATTTTTAAAGTCAATTTCATGTCCTGTGGCTTTGAGGTGTTGGACCAGGGAAGAGGTCGTTTCTTCTTTTTTGATTGAGTTCTTATGTTCTTCAATGCGTGCATTTATTCTTCTGTTAGTTTGTCCAATGTATGTGGCAGGGCAGGCAGTGCAGGGATTTTCGTATACTCCTTGGTTTTCTAATTCGATTTTGTCTTTGGGGTTTCTTAGGATGGTGGATATTTTTCTGTTTGTGCAGAATGCTGTTTTAATGTTGTGTTTTTGGAGGATCTTGCTGATTTTGTCTGTAGTGCCTTTTATATATGGGAGGAGGGCTTTGCCATTTTCTTGTTCTCTGTCTTGGATTTTGGTTGGGGTTTCTTTTTGGATTAGGTGGGTAATCTTGTGTCTTTGGAATCCATTGGCTGTAAGTACATTGGTGAGAGTGTGTAGTTCGGTTTTTTGGTGTTGTTCATCGGCTAAGCATTTTGTTCTGGAGATGAGTGTTTTGGCTACGGAATTGATCTGTGCTGGGTGGTGGTGTGAGAGTGCATGTAGATAGCGGTTTGTATGTGTTTTCTTCTGGTAGATGGTGTGTCCTAGGGAGCCATTGGATCTTTTGTATACCAAGACATCTAGGAAGGAAGTTGATTGTTGGCTTCTGTTTCCATGGTGAATTGTATTTTGGGGTGTAGGCTGTTGAGGTGTGTGAGGAAGTTGTTCAGTTTTTCTTTCCCGTGTGGCCAGATTATGAAAGTGTCATCTACGTATCTGAGCCAGAGTTTGGGTTTGTGGTCGTATTTTTCTAGAGCTTGTGTTTCAAAGTGTTCCATGTAGAGGTTTGCGATGACAGGTGAGAAGGGTGATCCCATGGGTGCTCCTTCTATTTGTTTGTATTTTTGTCCATTGTAGGTGAAGTATGTATTGGATAGGCAGTGGTTGGTCAGATCTAGGATGTGCTTGGGGGGGTTTTATTTGTTTTGGATGGCTGTCAAGGCTTCTTTTATTGGTACTTGGGTGAAGAGGGATATGACATCGAAGCTTACTAGTAGGTCGCTGGGTTGTAAGTTTTGTTTCTTTATGATCTCGATGAACTGGAATGAGTTTCTTACATGTGAGTTGATGGATTCTGCATAGGGTTGTAGTTGTTTGGCGAGAAAGGAGAAGGCGCAGCCACGTTGCTGCGATACAGCTGCAATCTTGGTGCTCTGAGATTGCAGCTGATATCTTCGCCCCTGGTCGGTCCTAATGGACCTAAATCGTCCCGTAGAGACGGTGATAGTAAGGGGCACGTTCTGCTGATCCCAGGGACATCGCAAAGTCCCTGGCTGATCCAGAAGAAGCCCTTTTACCATCGGCGGAGAGGCAGCCCCCTTGGCTGCTGAAGCTGTGGCAGCTCCGGAAGAGAGAGAACGTGCATCGGCTGGTGAGAATTTTTTTTTTTTCGGGAACTCAAGGACACTCTAAAATGAGAAGAATCCTGTAAGACTTTGGACAAAAACTGATGGAACTGATTTAGCGGCGATTTCTTAGAGAGAATGTCAAATTGAGGCTTGGCTTTTTACTTTTACTTTTGTTTTCATTGAACTTCTATTGTGATCTAGTAACTGTAACTAGACTGGTTTCTCCTTTTATATTTATCTAATTTTTCTTTCTTTTTTCCCCCTTTTGATTGTTAATAGTTTTTTTTTTTAGAATAGAGGCTCCCTTTAGTAATTTTTTTTCTTTTAAATATATATATATACATGTATATTTCCTCTTTTCCTAGGCTTTTGGGGAAAGAAGGGGAGTGGACTAAAGTAA
Organism: Pseudonaja textilis; assembly: GCF_049901715.1. Classification (NCBI taxonomy): domain Eukaryota; kingdom Metazoa; phylum Chordata; class Lepidosauria; order Squamata; family Elapidae; genus Pseudonaja; species Pseudonaja textilis. The sequence goes on along the minus strand of NC_141990.1, from coordinate 48,937,655 downwards.
CTTTGTAACACTGCCAACTAGAGGCTTGAAAATACTTTATTGAAAGTTGAAAAAGCTGTGAAGGAATCCTTTCTCAAGGACACTGGAATTTGATTAGATAGAGGGAAGAACACCGGATAATGTTTTAACAGGTGTTCTTTGGAACTTCTATTATTGAGTACTTGAAGTTTGGCTTTGGAATTTGTGGAGAAGCCATAATAAGAGCCTTGGATAACTAAATAAGATGCAGTGTGCTCTCTTTCTTATCTTTCTTTAGCTGTTTCATCCCTCCTCCTCAACCCCACAGTATTTTGTAATATTTGTATATCTATTTTCTTTTTCTTTTGTTTGACTTTATTTTTAATTTTTAAACTTACTTTTTTTTTTTTAAAGGAAAGCCTCAGAATAGCTTTTCTTTTTCTTTTTGCTTATTGGGATTTTTGCCTTTTCTATTTTCTATTTTCATTTTTTATTTATTTTTATGGTTATTTTTTTATTTTTTGAGATCCTACAATTGGACTAGGTGTGAAGAACCTGAAGAATTCTTTCTTTTTCCTTTTTTTTTTGATCATTGTTTTTTAATATTATTGGGTCTTACTCTCTTTTTCCTTTTTACTATTCTTAATTTTTATTTTTGAATCATAATTGGCCATCTTACAATAGGATTAAGGTCTAGAAGAACCTGAAGAATCTCCTTCTTTTTTTTCTTTTTAATCTTCTTTTTTCTCCTTCTCTTTTAATCCTGGACTCTTTTTTTTTTTATTGGCTTTTTTTTAATGTTTTTCTTCTTCCCAATTGGATTATAATTGGCTACCCTACTGATTGGATTAAAGGAGCTTAAAGATCTTGAGTTATTCAAATGAGTAAGAAAACTTTACCTTCTGGCAGTTCAACTTCTGCTCCTGCTTCTCCATCAACTGGAGGACGACTATCAATAATGGCGAAGCAAGATAAAGTACAAATGGATCTAGCAACGATTATACAAGGAATACAAGAACTCAAAACAAGCGTTGACCAAAGAACAGAGAGTATTGAACAAAGAATTGCAAAGACTGATGAAAAAATTGAAAACTTTCAACAGATGATGGCAAAACAGGAGGAGAGACTCCAAAAAATTGAGGAGAAAGATAAACAAAGAGATGAGACAATTGGAAATATTGTTAGCAAATTAACAATGGTGCAACAAGATATAACCGGGATGTTGAAGTGGGAGATGGATAGGTCAGAATTTTATCTCAGATTTCAAAATATTGAGGAAGAAAAAGGACAGGATTTGGCAGCTGTAATGATAGAAATTCTGGCTGGAGCCTTGGAGATAACAGAGGAAAAGATGATGGATGGAGTAGATGAGATATATCGTGTTTTTACAAGATATGCAATGAGGAATAAGCTACCAAGGGAGATCCATGTCAGATTTACTAAGAAGACTATTAAAACACAAATATTACAAGTCGCAAGAGATAAGGGGCTGAAATATAAAGGTAAAGAGATTATGGTTTTAAAACAAGTCCCCAGAAGAGTGAGAGAGATGAGAAGAGAATATCGATTCTTGACCAAAAAATTATTGGAAAAAGACGTGAATTATAGATGGTTGATCCCAGAAGGATTAATGTTTATATGGCAAGAACAGAGACACAGAATCGACTCAATTGAGAAAGCAGAAATATTCCACAACAAATTTTTTGGAAGAAGAGAAATAGAGACAGAAAAAGAAACCTTTGCAATTGAGCCTCAAGAAGACCAGATGAGATTGGGGAAGGAAGAAGGTGCGGTAGGTGGACAAATGGAGACCAAAGAACAACGTGATGTAAGATCCACAAGAACTGTTAGACCTAAATATAAAACATAACCATGGAGGAAAAAAATTGATTTCTATGAATATAAATGGATTGAACTCAGCTATTAAAAGAAGAAAAATCTTTCATAAATTAGAGAAGTTAAAATTTGATATAATTTGCCTACAAGAAGTACATATTAAAAACAACATCAACGATTATTGGTAAGACCAAAACTGGGGAAAATTTTACTTCCTTGACTAACTGTAAGAAAAGAGGAGTGGTCCTGTATATTAAAGAAACTATTGTAGCAAAATTGGTTTATACTGATGAAGATGGAAGAGTATTAATGGTTGAAATAGTGGATAACAATATAAAAATATTACTTGTTGCAATCTATGCTCCGAACGATAAACAAGAAGAATTTTATAAAAAGTTACATATGAAATTAATTGGACTGGACCATGTCAATATAATTATGATGGGAGATCTTAATGGAATTGTAGATAATAAATTGGACTATACAGCGACAGCATTAAAACAAAATAGAAAGACTCTCACTAAATCCTTTTTAAAATGGTAGATGAATTAAATTTAAAAGATATATGGAGAGAAAGAAATGGTAAAACGCAGCAATATACTTTTATTCAAATAGACATTTGTCATGGTCCAGAATAGATATGATTTGGACCTCATCAGAACTAATATCTAACATTCAAGAAATAATATAGAAACGGGTATATGGGCAGACCATAACCCTATGACAATTAAATGGAAAGGACAAAGAAGAAGATCTAGATGGACATTAAATAACGCTATCTTAAAGGAAAAAGACTTTTACACAATGGATGGACAAAGAATTGGCCTTCTTTTTCATTAAAAATAAAAAGAAGATACTTCAATGCAGAATGTTTGGGATACAATGAAGGCATATGCGAGAGGATTAATAATGGACTATACAAAGAAAAAAATATTAGGAAGAGGCTAACTATTAAAGCTTTAGAAGATGATTATAAAAACTGGAAAAAGAATTGCAGAATATGCCACAGAAAAAGATATTAAATTCAAAATGGATATAATTAAACATAAGATGGGTCAGGCGGAGAAAGAGGAGTTGGCACAAAAATTAGAAGTGCTAAACAGAACTATTTTGAAGATGCAAATAAACCAGGTAGGTGGCTAGCATACAAATTGAGAAAGGAGAAAGAATCTAGGAGAATAGTACAGTTAACAGATGATAAAGGTCAAATTTGTTATGGTAATAAGGAGAAAAAGATAATTATTCAAGACTTTTATGGACAATTATATAAACAGGAGGATTTTGATGAGGAAAGAATTAAGCTTTATCTACAAAATGCTAACCTACCCAAGATACCTGAAGAGACTGAAAAATGTTAGAAAGTACCATAACAATGATGGAACTAACGGAAGCACTTAATAGGCAGAATAATGGAAAAGCACCAGGCCCAGATGGGCTCCCGGCAGAATTTTATAAAACATTACAAGAATCGTTGAGCACTCCATTGTTAGAAGTTATGAATGAAGCCATGTTAAATAAGAAAATACCTAAAACATGGTCAGAAGCTTATATCACACTTATTCCAAAAGAAGGGGCTGATCCATCACAAATTAAGAACTATAGACCTATTTCTTTACTGAATGCAGATTACAAAATCTTTGCTTCCATCTTGGCAGAAAGGCTCAAAAGATATCTAAATAACTTTATTCATCCTGACCAGAATGGATTCCTGCCAAGGAGACAAATTAGGGATAATATGAGGGTAATTCTGGATACTTTGGAATATTACGAGGCACACCCTGAAAAACAAATGGCTTTGGTATTTTTAGATGCCCAAAAAGCATTTGATAATGTGAATTGGAGATTCATGTTTTTGTTATTGGAACAGATGGGCTTTGCTAGAAAATTTATTCAAGCAATAGAAGCCATATATGACAAACAAACGGCAGAGTGATGATAGAGGGAGATTTTACAGATTCTATTAATATAAGAAAAGGCACAAGACAAGGTTGCCCATTATCACCTTTGTTATTTGTATTGACTTTGGAAGTGCTGAATAGAAACATTAGAGAGGATCCAAATATAAAAGGAATGAAAATTAAGAAGGAGGAATTTAAATTGCAAGCCTTTGCGGATGACTTGGTTTTTATTTTGGAAGATCCTCTAGGAACAGCTTTAAAGCTACTGGAAAAGATAGAGATTTATGGTGAGATGGCCGGCTTGAAAATAAACAAAGATAAAACAAAGATCTTGACAAAGAATATGTTATTAAAACAAAGAGATGAACTGGCAGATTTATTGAAAATTCAAGTTACGAATAAGGTTAAATATCTGGGGATATATTTGACGTCAAGATGTACTACATTGAAAGAGAATAACTATATCAAACTTAAACAACAGATAGCATCTGGTTTGAAAAAATGGGAAAATCTACAATTGTCATTGATAGGTAGAATATCAACAATCAAGATGAATATTTTACCCAGAATTTTATATTTATTCCAAACCATACCAATCAGGCTTGGTAAAGATTACTTTGAAGAATTAAATAAAATTGTGTTGAAGTTCATATGGCAAGGTAAAAAAGCCAGAATAAAATTAAAACTGCAAGATGCTAGAATTAGAGGAGGTTTTGGCCTTCCGAATTGGGAGTTGTATTACCAAGCTGCAAATTTAATGTGGGTTAAGGATTGGATAACATTAAGAAAGACTAGATTGTTGACACTAGAGGGGCATGATTTATTACTGGGATGGCATGCTTTTCTGTGGTATAAGGGAACCAAATCGCAGGGTTATTTTAGAAGGCATTATATAAGGGAGTCTTTATGGTTGAATTGGGAGAAAATTAAAGAAAATGTTATTTGAAAATCCCAGTCTGGTTATCAACTATTGAAGCCTTTTCTTATCCTATAATATATGAGAAGGAACAAACAGTTAGATATGGGGAAATATTGGATGAAAAGAGTGAACTTAAAACAATGCAAAAACTAGAAGAACAAGGCATAAAGATGAATTGGTTTTCATATGCGCAAATACATTCAAGGTATCTTATAGATTCTAAAGCGGAGGGATTTTATGATAAATTGACTGATCTAGACAGGATCTTGACAGGTACTGATGAAAAAATGATTAAAAAATTATACACTTATTTGTTGGAAATTTTATTAGAGGAGGAACAAGTTAAAGAAACGATGATTGTTTGGGGGAAGAATTTTGGATATGGGACTGATTTGGAGAATTGGGAAAAATTGTGGTCTCAAAATTATAAAATGACAATGTCAACAGCTTATAAAGAAAACTTGTATAAGATGTTTTACAGGTGGCATTTTCCCCCAACCAGAATTGCAAGAATGTTTAAGAACAAATCTGAAAAATGTTGGAAATGTCATCAGATACCTGGCTCATACTACCATATGTGGTGGACTTGTGAGGACGCTAGAAAATATTGGACTAAAATTTGCATATGGTTGGAAAAAATGACAAAGACACATATAGACTTGAAACCAGAGATTTTTTTATTGGGAATCTTACCTGATATATATAATAAAAATTTGAAGTATTTGATTGTAAATATATTAACAGCGGCTAGGATTGTATTTGCTAAGAACTGGAAGAGTGAGAAAATTCCATCAGAAGAAGAAATTATTAAGAAAATATTGGATTGTGCTGAAATGAGCAAATTGACATTTGAAATCAGAGAACAAGAAGATAAACAATTTTATGAAGTTTGGGATCTTTTTTATCAATGGTTAGATAATAAAACATAATGATAGAATATTCAGATTTAGCATAAAATTTTTTTTTCTTAATATTATCTTTATAAAACATTATTAAGGTAGATTTGGTATGATCTTATGATTTATTGCAAAATAAATTAAGCAAACTATAGTTATCTCGTTAAAATATGAATTAACAAAATTATAAATGATTTTTTTTTAGTGATGATATTAGGTTATATAATTATTGATTGATAATATGAGCTATTATGTAATATAATTATACTAGTGACTAGGAAATGGATGCACAAAAAAAAGTGGTAAACCAATTGATGCACTGTATGTAAATTCATGAAGAAGGATCTTTTTATGTTTTTTGTGGTATGTTTATGTTTATTTTGTTATGTATGTTTATGTTTATCTTGTTATTAAAAAATAAAAAAAATAATTTCAAAAAAAAAAAAGAAATTTGAATGTTATAATTTTAGAATGTACAAATTCAATGTTTAATGAGATTTCATATGATAATAACAATAAGATTTAAAGGTGTTGCACTTCGATTGGCAATCATAAGGGGAATTTTGCTTCTTAAGAATGTTGGAAGAGAACACATGAAATTGTAAACAAGACAGATGAAAGTATAAGTACAATGAATAAAAAGATGTAGAAATTTAGGTAAAAGAAATACAACTGAATGAGAAGAAAATGAGATAACCATAAAAGAAAATTAAGAGAAGTAAAGGGAGAAATAGTGAGAAGTTGGAAAAAGAGTAATAAGATATGAAGTTGAATACATAAGATGAATATGCATATTAAATTGTGTCTGTATGGAAATGTGATAACCTGGAACGATGCTGTACTCAAATAATATGTTTTATTTGTTTTGTTAAAACTCAATAAAACTTTATTAAAAAAATAAAATAAAATAAAAATAAAATTTATGTCACTTGTTCTTGTACAGAACATTCTAAAATCAAAATGATAATGTGGGAAGACCTTATTTTCCTAACAAGGTCTCGATTATCTTGAATTTTCTTATGTTAGAAAGTTGAACTATTCTATGTAAGAATAGTGAAATAGCATTTCCAGTGTAAATATAAATGTTCTTTCTAACATTTAATACATTGTATAACTATGAATGGGCAGAATATAGGTGTTGGGGGAAAATGATCCTCTGCTGGACTAGGTGATGCTGACTTCAGGAGTAGAGCTTCAGAAAAATGATCATGACTAGCAGTGTGGGAATGGCTAGGCACCATATATGGCAGGGCTTCTATTGTTTGTTCCTTACCTCACAGAGTTTTAGATCATCTATTTTAAGGTTTGGGAGAAAAAAATGTCCACAAATGTTGGATATTCACAATAAAAATTGAATAGCATTAACCACCCACCATTGTGAGCTAGCTTAAGCTGAAAAATGGTGATGATCTAAAGTTATGCAATGAGCTCTGAAGTTGAGGAATTATTTGCTCTTCCATAATTAATTAATTAATTCATATTATATGTCTTGCAGTCATATAAATGTTCTTGCTGTCTTATAGACTTACTAAAGTGATGACATGAAAACAATACCAAAATACTCATAATAACAATAACCACAAAACAACATTAACAACAAATCAACAATAAAATGTACAATGCCAAAAAATAAGCAGACATATAATATTCACCTTCAGGAGAGAACAAACAAGACCTTAAAGACTTGTTGAAAAAAATCAGGTCTTAATGACTCAGTTAAAGGCCAAGAATCATTATAATGTGATATAGTCTATTTAATGAGCCTTGGTGGCACAGTGGTTAGAGTGTACTACTGCAGTCTACTTCTGCTGACTGCCAGCTGCCTGAAATTTGGTAGTTCAAATCTCACCAGGCTCAAGGTTGACTCAGCTTTCCATCCTTCCAAGGTGGGTAAAATGAGGATCCAGATTGTTGGGGGCAATAGGCTGACTTTGTAAACCGCTTAGAAAAGACTATAAAGCACTATGAAACAGTATATAACTCTAATGTTATTGCTATTAATTAGATGTGAATGACATATAGGTACTTCTTGACTTATGACCACAATACAGCCCAAAATTTGCATTGTTAAGTGAAACATTTGTTAAGTGTGGTTTCCCACATTTTACAACTTTTCTTGCTGTAGTTGTTAAATGAACCACTGCAGTTGATAAGATAGTAACTTGGTTGTTAAGTGAATCTAGCTTCCCCATTGACTATGCTTGTCAGGAGATCACAAATGTTTTGCGTTCAATTGTATGAAATAGTATGAAATAATATGGTTGCACATGGAACTGAGTATTTCCAATCTTTAGGTGGTCACCTAAAAAGGGGGAAAGGGGAAAATGAAAGAATTTCATATATATAAAATGAAAATGAAAATGAAAGAATTTCATATATATGGCACAGCAGTAGGCTAGCCCCAAATTTAAAACAGAAACGGCTGTGAAAGTCTGACTCACAGACGAACACAATACAGAAGCCTGATGATGGCAGATGAGATTCTGCCGAAACGTTGCTACAACTTTAAAAGCACAACTACAATGACGTGGGAAAATACCCGAACAAAGCTGAATGCCATATATATATATATATATATATATATATATATATATATATATATATATATATATATATATATATATATATATATATATATATATTCATTTTAAAAACATAAATGTCACTGTTTAATTTGCATTTTTGCAAAGGAATGCTTCCTTTATTATGTTGAATTATTAATGATAATTCAAATACATCTTGTTTTTTTCTTACCATAATCGGGACATGTATTTTCTGGTTAAAAGCATCTCTGGGCTAACTGGTTTATTTGTTCATATGCAAAATCCTATATATATATATAATATATTGACTGTAGGGTAGAATCTACTCATCTTTTAAAAATCTGATTACATTTAAACTTACAGACTAAATAATAATATAATATTTCATATGATATATTACTATAGAGCAGCGTTTCTCAACTTTAGGAACTGTAAGATGTCTGAACTTTAAGAAGTTCAATCATCTTAAAATCACCACAGCTTTTTCAGTATTCTGCCCTTCCCTCTTTGTGTATTTTATAAATTTAGTCAGGGGATTGAGTATCGATATTTCTAAAAATCCTTGAACTGCTTCTATAAAGCATAGTTCGTGACACACATGAAATAACAGCATAAACCGGAAATAAGGAAAAATAGCATCTAAAAGGAAATAAGATTGTTGCTCTAGTCTTTTTTAAAAAAACAGTTGATTCTAAAATTATACTGTTAGCATTAAATACTTTGCTAAATGTAATTTCAGAGCAGCCTGGCTATGCTGGGAGCAATAATGTTTCAGCAGATGTTAACAGTGAGAGAATTTAAAGATTACAGGTTTTCATGGGTGCAGTAAAGCTGCAGTGGGAACAGAAATATTACTGTAACTGTTATGTTCTGAGTGCACCACATTTACTGACAAGTAATACATGAGTGATAGTGAGGACCAGGGGAACAGAACTTTATACTTGGTCAGCACCATATAAATTCTATAAATTAAGCAAAGTTTTATGCATTTTATATCTTTTCAGAGACATCTTCTCTTAGGAAAGAGACTTCACATTTGTGCCAGCCACAAAGCAAAACTCAGAAGGTATTTCCTCACATGCACGACTCTACTTGCCTTTCTCTCCATGTTCTAGCCTTCAAGAGGTAACTTGAGGTAGCTTTTTTCTTAGATTGGCTTTGGAAACTATTTTCAGCACTGATCTTTATATAAAATCAGACTTTATGACTTCACTATTGATCTTTGTCAATAGTAAAGTCATAAAGTCTGGTTCTATTATGTGCATTTACATGACTATGTTCCATAGCTATTAAGTACATGAAGAAGGAAGTTTGGAATTTATAAATGAGAACTCCAATTTCATGTTTCTTTTTTATTTCATTCCATAAGGATAATTGTTGTGTCCCCTACAAATGGCAAATGGCTATTTAAAGTACAAAGATAGCCTCCTGTTTAGCAGCAGTATGTAAACCAGATAAGATCTGAATTTGTGATCTGAAGTATGGAGGTATCTACCACACAGATTTATGGCTTTGGGGAATGAAATGCAATTATATGGAAAGACCCTGGTAATAACTTTAAGGAAAAGTTTTATTACTAAGAATCAATCAAGGGTATTTGATCCTGGATGGACCAGATAGACTGAGTGTAATGGATAAGGCTGGAATTGAAGCCATTGCAGACTTTCAGCAAGTTAAATACAGTAATAATGTTAACAGAGAGTTTTGAAGCTAGTTTTTGCTGTTGGGCCTACCTGTTAACTGGATTTTTTTTTAACAGATAGTTGATCAAATTGCTTTGATAAATTGAATTGTAGAGGCTTCTATATGGTAGACCTATTTTACAAGGGAAGAAAACTGCTATGAAAACTGCTATACTGAAATATCAGTATTCAACTGAGGAAACAATATATGTGTATTTTTTTCTTTATTTTTTGGCTTTTGTTCTGTTTTTTCTTTTTTTTTCTTTTTTGAGTTTGTATTTTAACTTTTGAAAAATAGTTGAATAAAATAAAAGAAATGTTTTAAAAATTGTGTCTTATTCTTAAAAACTGCCTGGACAAGTCCCTGCAGTTTTCTTGGCAAGGTTTTTCAGAAGTGATTTGCCATTGCCTCCTTCCAAGGGCTAAGAGAGAATGACTGTCCCAAAGTCACCTACTGACTTAGTGGCTAAGGTGGGACTAGAATTCACAGTCTCTTGGTTTCTAATCTGTTGCCTTAGCCAAGCTGTCTCTTTTTCTCACCACTTTTTAAAAATATCTGCAATATTTTAAAACAGGGATACTAGGGATGAGGAAAGAAAAGACAGCAGCCTTAAAAAAAACTATAGAAATATTTTGGGAACCAATATATTGGTTTTAGTATTCTATTTGATTTTAAAAAGTAAACAAAAATTCACAATCTTCAGCTACTTGGTTTGGCAGGTTTATTGGCATAGCAGAATCAGGATGAATGTTGCTTGGACTATTTTTTTAAACATTTTATGTGATATTTATTGCATATATTTGCACTGTGATATACACAAATAATCAGTATTATGTTTAAAAAACTAGGAGCAAGCAAACTAAGAACCTCACACCAGTGATGAGTTTTCAGTTTTTTTCCTACTGGTTCTATGTGCGGTCCAATCAGCTGAATTTCTCACACACGCGCAGGGCTCAAATAACAAACTCTTTCAATGCTGCTGAGCTGCCTGAACTATTTTTTAGCTCAGCTGAGGTGCAGCAATCTGCTCTGCTGGGTGAATCAGCTGAGCTAAAAAGCAAGGAAATATAGAAGAGATACCATCAGGGGTTGGTGGGCGGGGCCAGTCAGAGTTGGTACTTTGTTGGTACTCAATTGGTCAAAATTTCTGCTACCTGTACACCAGAACTGGTCCAAACTGGCTGACACCGCCTCTGCCTCACACATAGTAAAGACATTGTTGGAGGAGAACCATTTTAGTTCATGATGTCAGAAATCAGAAAGTTGGTAGCTTTTTTCCTGATTAATAAATGTTATCAAGAGGCATAAGCATTTGTAATTTATCCTATATGTACTCTGCATATGCATAACCAACCTGTCTTCTCCTTCCTTACTGCCAAGCCCACTGCACTCCACTTAAAATCCTAAATGGGTCTTGGCACTCTATGCCTCTGATGAAGTAAGCTACAGTTCACAGAAGCTTATGTCTCCTAATAAAATTTCATAATTGGAAAACTTGCTACTATTCTCCTTCACACAATGAATCAAATTCAGTCATTTTGCACAGATCAAGACAGGACCATACAGGTAGTAGAAATAAGGGTTTTTTTCCCCATACGAAGAAGAAATGGGAAGAATGAAAGAAGTATGAAAGAGACTGAAAGAAAGCAACTGGCCAGAATGAGTCAGACAAATTGATGGTTAAGTATGGATCACATAAAAAGCAAATCAGATACAAAAAGAACTGCAGAATGAGAATCACTACTAAGAAACACCATAGCTTGTATGAAAGCAATGGCCTCTCCTAAATGAAAAGAATACAGAAAAAAATCAATAGTGTAAAATAAGCAATAGTGGGACATCACAGAAAAAATACTACTACTACTCCACTCTTGATTAGTTGCTTGTAAGAAGCAGCTATGTATATAAGTGGTTGAAATTGAGAAACGGGTTGTAGCTCTATCTATGGAACATGGAAATGACATGGGCAGCTGACCTAATGCTCCTAAGCAACCTCTTCTCCTCAGCAAAGTTAAATGAGCACCTTAGTTTACTTCTGTTAGACACCATTCAGAGCAGGGTTCGCCAACCTTTTGGACCTCAGGGACCACCAAACTCATAATTTTAGATCTCAGGGACCACTAACCGGTTCTGTGGGTGTGGCCTAATTTTTGGGTGTGGCTTGGTGGTCATGTGACTGGCTGGGCATGGCTTGTATGTAAATATTATAAATATATAAATATATTATATTATAATATAATATATTATATAATATTATAATATATTGTAATGTATTATATTATATAATATATTAATATATTATATTGAATTTTTTATTTTAAAAAAAGACCAACTTTTACCCAAAATCAGGAAAAGCAGGCAGGCAGATTGAGTTGCTCACAGAATCACAGATTCATTCAGAGATCTATCTATCTGCCATTGTCTAGCTCAGTCTGTCACATAAAATTTGCTTGCAAGCAAACTCATAAAATTTGCTAGCAAGAAAACTCACAAAATTAACTCACAACACACCATGCATGTAAATATTGAATTTTTGTATTTAAAAAAAGAGCAACTTTTACCCAAAATCAGGCAAAGCAGGCAGATTGAGTTGCTCACAGAATCATTCAGTGATCTATCTGCCACCGGCTAGCTCAGTCTCTCAAATTTGCTTGCCGTGAGTCTGCACTGAATTTGCTTGCGAGCAAACCTTCTGTCCTAAGGGAGGTTCAGCTGTGCTGAGCTGAAGATCTAAAGACTAGCTAGAAAGCAAGAAATCCAACCATTTCCTGCTTCCTAGGTAATCTAAATCTCCCAGCAGAGCAGAACAGATGATGGTCGGAAAAAGGAAAAATAGCAATTTAGCAGGCAAGTTTACCAGGAAGGAGTGAGTGGGCGGGGAGGGTTCCCGCAGGCCATGTAGGAGGCACAGCCTTGTGTTTCTGCACAGCCTGGATAAATTGCTTTGTGGGGTGCTCTGGGGATGAGATTTCTCTGCGGCCCACCAAAATTTTCTCACGGCCTACCAATGGGCCGCAGCCCATCGGTTGGCAACCGCTGATTTAGAGCAAGGATGTCAAACTTGATTTCATCGAGGGCCACCTCAGGGTTGTGTCTGACCTTGAACAGGGGTGTGGCCAGCTCAACATCACTTGTGTTGGGGGCGCCTTTGGTGGCCTGAGCATTCTGCCAACAAAAACAGGCTCCCAAGTTCCGTTTCTGACTGTAACAGCCTCCTGCAACCCTCTGTCAGCGAAAACGGAGCCTGGGAGGTCCTTTGCTGTTTCCAGGACCCCTGGGCCTTGAGTTTGACACTTCTGATTTACAGGAACATAAAATAAAACCCTTAAGGTCCCTATGTAATCCTACTCCATGGCAGTAAAAGTAGCAAAGAGCCTTCCTTCCTTCCTTCCTTCCTCCCTCCCTTCCTCCCTTCCTTCCTTCCCTTCTTTTGCTTCTGGAAGGAACAAGCTGTTGACTCTCTGTCATTCTTTGAGGCATCTCCATCATGATGTTGTGTTCTCCCACATTTAGGACTGTGGGAGAACTATTAGAACTATTAGAAATTCAGAAATTTCAACAGTTTTTAAAAATGAAATTTTTAAATAGTGTCCTTATTGGTGGTCTTTAAATTAATATTTATAAGCTGAAAGAGTCCTAAAAGAATATAAAATATTGAAATATTGTAGCTTGGTTTGAGGGCTTCTTCATGACCACTGACAATCCTTAGTTACCGATGACCCAGGAACAACCATTGTGTCACTGCTCTCTTCAGCTCACAAATGACTGTTTTTCATGTCTAGGAGATACTCAGTCATCCTTGGTCATGGCTTTCTCACAAGTGCTTTTTCAAGTGGCAATTGGACTTAATTTGAGAAACAAAAAATATGTAGAACTTCAGTTCTGAGTCAAAACTGAATCTTTTTGGATGAGAAGCAAAGGAAAAACAAAGTCCAGTTGCCTTTTGAAAACCCATCTTTGGGATACTGCTTTTGAGAGTGTTGTGGTTGACAAAAGTTGTAGATCAGAATTCATTGCTTAGGCATTCTTGATGGCACAGCTCTCCATCTTTATGTCAGTGTATAGTCAAATCCAAAATAATTTGTTACTTTGAGTCTTAACACTTAAAAGGTATAAGGTTTCTTGTAAGTGATCAGATTATTATCTGTATTATTTTAGTGCTTGAGATTGGGAGAAGCATTTGTCAAATTATCTGTCTTAAATTATTTACCGTATTTATCGGCGTATAACACGCACAGGCGTATAACACGCATTCCCTTTAAGAGGGAAATTTCAGGAAAAAAATATGCGGCGGGCGCAGCGCTGACATCACGTCACGACGCTGCGCCGCCGCTAGGCACTATTGGGAACGGGATCCCTTAAAGAGGATTCCGCTCCCTGGACATCGGCGTATAACACGCACACATCATTTGCCCCCTATTTTCAGGGGGAAAAAGTGCGTGTTATACGCCGATAAATACGGTAGTTACATTTTAAAATAATTTATTTCTGCCTTAATTTAGTTTAATTTTGCCTTCTAAAATAATGTAGTTGGGTATAACAATGTTTGTTAAGCTAATAAACTACTGCATGATACAGGTTTTTGAAAAACTACTTCCGAGATAATTTTGGAAAAGAGATCAATCCATAACTTCTTGGTGAATTTATACAAATCCAGCATGTGTCCTTTATATCATCATCATCAAAGAGTAAGGATACTTTTGGGTAAGAGAGTCAGTTTGGTCTAGTGATTAAAGCACCAGGCTAGAAAGCAAGAGACTATGAGTTCATATCCTGCCTTAGCCATGAAAACTAGCTGGGTGACTTTGGGCCAGTCTCTTGCAGCCCAACCTACCCTACAGGGTTGTTGTTGTGGGGTAAATAGAAGGAAAGTGTATTGGATATGTTGGCGACCATGAGATATTTTTAAAAATAATAAAAATGGGATATAAATAAATGTTGGCTGCCTACTTATTAAAATTAGCAACGATATTAACTCATTACTGCATCAGAGTCAACTTTTTCAATAATAGATACAAAGTGTTTGCTTCACAATCCTAGTTGACATTGAAAGTGATTGTCATTGTATTATTTCCTGAATAGAATTATCCTCCCTGTCATCATAAGCTTGCTTTATGCTAACTCTCCAAAGCAAAATTTATCCATTCTTACAATATTAGTTGCAGAGCTGCCCAGAGTCACTTTTTAGAGTGAGATGGCTGGCGTACAAATTTAATGAATAAAGAAATAATTTTAGTTCCGGGACTTTTAACTTTTAAGCAATATTTTGTTTTTGAGAATAATCTTGTAATAAGGGACATCTAGGTGGGATTTAAGCATGCAGTGAGCAGGTTCAGACCTACCTGTTCTCTCTCATTCTGAGGGATGCCATGTGAGCCTCCCTGAATTTATGCTCTCTGTTTTATTTGATTTTACTTTAGCTTCCAACTTGCTGTTTTAATTTTTATATACTTCAACATTATTTTTTTATTAAGTGTGATGCTTGGGAGGTCATCTATCTGCTCCAGCTACAACTCAATAAAATGTAAAAAAGGACTCAGGAATGAGTAAAAGGAAGAAGAGACAGCATGCACACTCCACAACATAGACTTTAACCAAGCCTTTGAAGCGGCAGAAAATGGGTGAATACACAGTAAACAAACATACAACTTCACTAAGTAACTCTGACCCTACTTACTCTCTGGATAGAATGATACTTATAACTCTTTTGGAGTGGGATCTACAGACAGAAATGGAAGATCAACAGATTATAGATTTTTCTTCTTCCTTGGTAGAAGGATTACCTACCACCCTCCCCCCCAGAACCTCAGACTGTTGGTCTTTCTTCAGCAACTGCATTGCTTATGAAAGATGAGGAAGATATGAACTTAAAAAGGGAGAATATAACAGAGTTCATAACTAGGCAACTACTGTTCACAGTGCAAACTGTGATCGGGATCGTCAAACTTTTGACTTCAGTCAAAAATAAGGTTGATCTGCTAAAGGAGAGTTTTACTTTGTAAAGCATACCAAGGATCACCAAATGAAATAGCAAAAGCTTACCCAAACAAGCAATGAGCAGCTAACTCAAAGAGCCCTGAAGCTACTTGGAGAGAAAGAGAGAATTGAGAGGGCTTAAATCTCAAGCAGAAGAGGGGCAGAGACAAGATAAGTGCAATTATTACTTACCATTATTATTACCAATTGGATCATTCTTTCATTCTTTCCAAAAACAGAATGAACAGAGGGTGATGGGATTTCAAATAGGGCAGTTATTTTACCCTTGACCAATCTGTTCCATGATAAAAGCTTTTTGATAGATCTATTACATACTGAATGGCTGCCATCTAGAAGAGGCTGCATGAAAATTCTCCTAACATTTAGGCGATCTGCATTTCCTAGCCTGCTTTTCAAAATTAAGCTTTTTCTAAGCACCTTTTCAATCTTCCCAGTACATGTCCATTTAGCTAAAGCTCATCCAGTTTTGGATAAGTCTTCACCAAAGGTATTACTTCTTTAAAATCTAAGTGTAACTATTTGAATCCAAATAATCTCAAGAATATTCCACCAGCAATGATCTGGAGAAAGAAGAGGTCTAATCATCAAACAGCATTATCCACAGCTAGTAAATCTGCCGAGAACTCACTGGAAGAAAAATTGATTTACACATTTTGTTCATTGCCAGATTCAGAGCAACCAGTCACCATCCAGAGATTAGATGGAGTGAGACAAACATTGGTGACAATACGCTCCATAGAAAAACCATTAATTAATCTAGTCTTACCATGTATTCAGTACTGTGGCAATCAACTCAATCAGGAAATTGCTAATGCTGTCACAGCCACAAGAAGCCCAGGCACAAGACCAACAATGGAGAGACTTTAATGCCTAATGCAGTCCTCATGGTCTGCTGCTTGATAAAATTCTGCATCAATTAAATCCAGGTATGTTTTTGATAGCAAAATTCTCCTATACCTTAACTCCCCATTTGTACCTCCCAAAATATACTTACGGGAAATAATTGTGGGATTAGATGGGGATGCTGATCAACCTTACAAAGGAAAAGAATTTTTATCCCAGGGGTTAGCAGTTGCCTCTTCTGATATTGATTTCTTTGACACCTAAAATACACCCATTTTTCTGATAGCTGATCTTAACACCAAATAATATGAACCAACTTATATTCTCACCATTTTGAGGATCTTCTTCTTGCAATGGACATCACTAGAAACTCAGATTAACACTGGATATCTCTAAAACCCTAACAATTATTTTGCAGGCTGAAATCCTAAATCCAAAGGCTCTGCTTTCATGAATTGTGTTGCTGAATACATAGAGAAAACCGGCTAAATAAACATATAAATAAACCCTAAAAATAAACCCACATAGAACCCACACCTTATTTATATATGAGTGTAAGTCCAATTTGTCTAATTGAAGCACCGTTTAGTTCTATGTTCTGGTCCACCCAAATTTAAATATGTAGCAACTGATTCCATATTAATAATTCACTGAGTGAAGAAATATTCATTTTGTCGATTGTGATTCTACTCCCAATACTTTTACTGGCTGGCTCCAAACTACATCATTTTGAGACCCCATCTTAGTCATTTTTATTCCTGCTAAATCAAAAACTGCTGGCATTTTAGACTTCTTTGTTGGAAGTAATGTTCTCTTTTCCCTAATAGATTGACAGACATGCCAAATCCTGGGCTACAACTCAGAATGAAGAGAAGAATCATTCTGGTGGCTGCTACATAGCAGACAAGATACTAGAGTTATCTCTTGTAAATAATTATCCCTGAATTCTGCCCTTCTTTTGTTTTTCTCCCATAACTATAACTATCTCATCCATATCTCCTGCCAATTCACAACATTCAGACATGTCCTAAAACTTATGTATTTCATAGTCAAAATGCAGAGACTGGGCTAAATTCAGTCCTTGATTGTTCCAACCACCAAGTCTACTCCAACTTTTATTCTGCTTCCCGCATCCTTTCCTGTTCCAGCCCTTTTCTCCCCCATCCTCCTTACACCCTTTTGAATTTCTTGCAATGACTATTACTTTTCTTCCTATCTTATTTGCATGATTCTCATTTTCTAATTATTGAGCAAAATTTGTTTGAAGAGTTCAGGAGATTTT
Organism: Pseudonaja textilis; assembly: GCF_049901715.1. Lineage (NCBI taxonomy): Eukaryota > Metazoa > Chordata > Lepidosauria > Squamata > Elapidae > Pseudonaja > Pseudonaja textilis. The sequence goes on along the minus strand of NC_141990.1, from coordinate 48,919,800 downwards.
AATTACATAAAACGTTACGTGCACATCTACACAGGTAGAAATACTTCACTTTTTCTGACTAACACAGAGAAGTACCAAAACACATCCTGGCACAGGATGCCGAAATTATGCATACACATACATAATATCTATCTTTTACCTTTCCTTGAAAGTGCTGAAGATGGTTTAGGTCATTGCTATTTTTATCCAGATGTGATATAGAATGGGCTGAGAGAAAGTAGTTGATCCAAAGTCATCAATAAGCTTCCACGAGTGGTTTCTTCAATGTGTGCTTTGATCCAATTCAGCCTTTTAATCACAATATCATTGGCAACCCGTACATTCCTCTGTAAATCTTTTCCTAAAGACAGATTCAAAGTTGAAAGCTGGATAGACAACTGATATGATAACTAAATCCATCTGATTCTGTACTTCTCCAAAAACAAAGCCAGTAAATAAACTGAAACACTTCCCTTTAAATATAATTTATTTTCTATTTCCTCACTTTCAGGTCTGTTGCAACTCATCCCACTGGCTATACACCAAAACATATGATTCTGCTTTGCTCTTGGCACCATTCCCAGAAATGGTGTGGTTGCTACCCAGAGTCACAGAAATTAGGGCCTTGCAATCCTTTCAAGAACTTTCATGCAAAATGCTTCCTTGAAGTTGGCTTCTGAAGCGACCTCATCCCTTTATCTCATGGAGTGAAGTACCTATGTTGCTTCACTTAGCTCTACTTTGCAATTCACCCCTCAGCACAGTTTTTGTTACAGCACTTGCCAAGCAAGTACTTGGCAAACATTGAGCTGGGATGCTCCACTCACCTCCTCTGGCACTGTTTTCCCCAAGCTCTGGCAAGTGATGCAAAATCACCTCTTCTAACAGGCTGCTGCTAAAACAGGAAAATCTTCTGCCCTGGCACCTTGCCTGCACAGAAGCCTCTTCTGAGTTTGGCAAGGGAGGAGTAGGGGGCAGGGAGAAACATTGAGACCACAGAAGTCGCCTAGGTCTAACAGAAAGCATTTGTTCCACCAGAAGAAAAGCAGCTGTCACAGGCTGCTTGAGCACACATATGTATCTGGCATGATTTGCTTTAGGTGTAGGGAGGGCAAACTCTCAGTAGTTGGAGACCATGCTTAAAGCTGCAGAAAGTGAAAGCAGCAGTGACTGAAGATGGCAATGATGGAAAATGGATTTGGAGCCATGTCATATACTGTATATGGCTGAAGATGGCAATGGAAGATTTTGGATTTGCCGGAGACCGCTTTGTTCTTATGCCATGCCAAAGTTATTTGAGGGATTGCATTACATTTCAAAATGGTTGGAAACTAAGCATCCATTTTCAGCCAGAAGCAACACCCGCCACCCCCCAAAACAGGCTTGTAACCCACGTGCAGTCCCGGATTCAAAGAAAGATAACTGAAGCAGCACACCAACTCCAAAGAAATATGTTTGCTTTCTGTCAGACTTAATCCACCTCCCAAACAATTGTCACTTGATCAAAACAGTTTGTCTTGATGTTCAGTCATACTTTTGTTTTCTCAAAATGTTTGTTATTGGTATGGTAGTGTCTTTACATTTTTCCAAGATTGCTTTTGATTCTCCTTTATATTTCATTAAACCCTGATGAAATATACGAAGCTAGGAATATAAATATTTTAATTTATACAAATGGATATGATTCACAGGGAATGAAGATTCCACATACAGACTAGATTAAATCCTAAATTACAGACCGGATCTTATCCTTAAAACAAACAAAAGCATCAGGGTTGAAGTCTTATGTACGTATATTTGAGAATAAGCTTCAGTAAATAGTTCTTTTGTTATCTAATTGTTATCAGCAGTAATATTATCATGTGTTATTAACACACTTTTCAGAGGTATGTGCATGGAAGATTTGTACTGTATGTCATTCTAGTTACAATGAGGAAATCGAAAATTGGCAATACTTTACAGTGAGCCTACTTGTAAAAGTACATAAAGAAATAACATATTAGTTAATCTGCATTCCTAGTGTGATGGCCTAACTAGCTATTTCCTTAAAAAACAATAATGAGAAAATGAGAAAAGACTACAGTGGTGAATTCGAAGAAGAAAAACACATTATAAAAACTTTGTTAAGAAAAAGGCAAAACATAGATACAGGGAGATCTATTGACTGACATGCATTAATATCCCACTTTGTATCCACAAGGGTTTAATGAGGGATGTTAATTAGTAATTAAAAATAGCAACAATTTATTTAAAACCATAATTTAAGCATAATTGTTTTCTTAAGTTTTCGCGGGTATTTATATGTACGGTATTCAGCTTTGTTCAGGTATTTTCCCACGTCATTATAGATGTGCTTTTAAAGTTGTAGCGACTTTTCGAACACAATATAGAAGCCTGATGATGGCAGATGAGATTCTGCCGAAACATCGGCTTTGCTCAGGTATTTTCCCACGTCATAGTAGTTGTGCTTTTAAAGTTGTAGCGACGTTTCAGCAGAATCTCATCTGCCATCATCAGGCTTCTGTATAGTGTTCATCTGTGAGTCAGGCTTTTATAGTGGTTTCAGATGAAACCACTATAAAACCACTATAAAAGCCTGACTCACAGGCTGAAAAGCCTGAAACCACTATATATGTGTGTGTGTGTGTGTGTGTGTGTGTGGCGTGTATGTGTGTGTGTGTCTGTATACATGCCCACACACACACACCTACCAACACCTGACAAATCAAAGCATCTTTACACCAGTGTTGGGATTCAAATTTTTTTACTAATGGTTCGGTGGGCGTGGCTTGGTAGGCATGGCAGGGGAAGGATACTGTAAAATCTTCTACTCAAAATTTCCTCTACCAGTTCTCTAGAACTGGTCAGAACCTCCTGAATACCTCTTCTTTACACGTCAGCTTACCTAAATAAAATGGTTCCCTTCATGGTGAAGAAAGGCAGAAAGCATATGGCCTGACCTTCTTAGAAAGAGTTCTAAAGTCTAGGCATTAGTTAAAATAACTAATAACCATTAAGAAAGTATTTTCTTATGCTTCCACTATATGGTTGGTGACTTTCATTATTATGCAGTTGGTTATGCAGAAAGGGAGTATACCATTTAGAGAGGTATTAGGAGAAAAACAAAAGATCAGGAAATGCAAAGACTAATGGCTATCTAAGTTTCATGGATAAACCAAAACCTGTGTAGCTTTTAATCAATTCTGTACTAATCAGTTGAATATATGCATTAAGGAACTCTAGTTAGAAACAATATTCTCAGATAAATTTGCCTTATCTTGCTATCTTTTCAGCATTAGGCATTTTTGCTATTATTTCCCAGGGATTTTAAAGTACATAGCTTTTGAGCTTAACTTTGAAAAGCATGAGACAAAACTCAATAAATATATATGTTTATACATATGTATATATACATATAAATTATGAATCTAAATAAATATACATATTTAACTTACCTATAATAACATAAAATAATACAATCATACAAAATGTTTAAAAACACAGCAAAAATAATTTGCATAGATTCTGTTTAAGAATTAGCTGTGTTCCCTGGGGGAACTTTTAGGGTTCTGGAATCTGGTTCCCCCTCCCCCATAACTAATGCTTTCATAAGAAATTTTAGAAAATATTTAGAAGATCATTTTGCAAAGAGATTTGAACTGGATCCTTCCATGAAAGTTGACCTATGGCTGTCTCAAAATTAGGACAGCTGACAAATAATTGCCTCTTCACCTTTGAGAACCAAGCAGCGATGTTGATTTAAAATCCTGGAAATCACTCAAGTAATCAAATGTGAACTGCTCATACCTACATTAAAAGGGGAATGAGCGGGAGGGCGGAGCTGGCATCGCGATGATATGGCATGCGATCTTGGAGGTCTGAGATCGCTGCTGATATCTTTGCTCCTGGACGGTCCTATCGGATCTAAACCATCCCAAAGAGATGGTGAAAGTGAAGAGCGCATCCTGTCAATCCCAGGGATACCACAAAGTCCCTGGTAGATCCCAGAGAAGCTCTTCTTGCCAGCAGCAAAGAGGCAGCCATTAAAGCTGCTGAAGTTGGGACAGCTCCGAAACGAAAGAGAACAGAAAGAGAGAGTGAACAGAAAAAAGATCTGAAAGGACACCCCAAGGAAAAGAAAGAATCTGTAAAAGTTTTGACAGAAGTGATTAAGCGGCGATTTTAAACAGGAATGTCAAAGTAATGTTTTGTTTTGTTTTTCTCATTGCTAGATTTTCTATATATGATCTTATATTTTGAAACTGGACTGGTTTTTTTCTTTTCCATCTTTTTTTCCTCCTTTTTGATTTTGTAACATTTTAGGCTAGAGACTCCCTTTTAATTATTTCTTTTTAAAAAATATCTTTTTCTTCTTTTTATTAATTCTTATTTTATTCTGCTTGGAAAAGGAGGGGGAAAGTGAAAGCAAAGAAACTTTGTAACACTGCCAACTAGAGGCTTGGAAATATTCTATTTCTCCTGTGACCAGACAAAGCTGAGAAAGAAAGAACTGAGACTTTTTTTCAAGGACATTGCTATTTGATAAGATAGAGGGAAGAGCATGGGAGAGTATTATTGCAGGTGCTCTTCTGGGTTTCTGTCAACAGCTGGAATCTGGTGTTGAAACTTAGGGGGAAAAAAGATGATAAGTTTTTGAGGAAGAGAGTTATAATAAGAGCCTTGGGTAATTAAACAAAGTGCAGTGTGCTCTTTTTACTTTTTCTAAGTTGTGCTATCCCTCTTCGCCAGCTATATTTTATTTCATTTTATCTTTTTTTTTTTTTGCAATAGTTATTTGGATCTCTGGCTTTGTTGGAGCTTGTCTTTTTTTTTCTTTTTTCTTTCTTTTGAAGTCCATTCTCTACGCTTGTTTTTTATTTTAAAGGGAAAGCTTTAGTATTAATGTTTCCTTTTTTTAAAGGGAATAGCCTTTTTTTCTCCTTTCCTGGTATTTTTGTTTTTTCATCTACCTTTCTAGTTTATTTTTATGCACTCTTTTCTATTTGAGGCCTCTCAATTTTTTTTCAAGCCTTTTTCTTCATCTAACTACTGATTGGATTAAGGTATACAAGAACCTGAAGAAATTTTGTCCTCCTTTTTTTATCATTATTATTTGGCTTCTTTTTTCTACTATTTTTATTTCAAACTACATTTGGTTATTTCACAATTGGATTAAGGTTTAGAAGAACCTGAAGATTTTGAATTGCTTAAAATGAATAGGAAATTTACAGCTCCTGGTTCTTCAACTTCTACTTCTTCCTCTCCACCATCTGGAGGACAACGTTCAATACAGACAATGTTAAAGCAAGAAAAAGAATAAGAAAAAGTGACTCTGCAGTTGATTATGCAAGGAATTCAAAATATTCAAGCAAGATCAGAGAATATTGAAAAGAGAATAGAGAACATTGAACAAAGAACAGAGAACATTGAACAAAGAATAGAGAACATTGAACAAAGAACAGGGAAAACCGATGAAAAAGTGGAGAACATCTAACAAATGATGTTGAAGTATGATGAGAGATTCCAAAAAATTGAAGAAGAAGATAAACAAAGAGGCAAGAAGATTGGAGATATTGATAATAGATTAATGGTGGTTGAACAAGGTAAAAGTAGTATTTTGAAATGGGAGGTGGATAGATCAGAATTCTATCTTAGATTCCAAAACATAGAGGAAGAAAAAGGACAAAACTTAGCTGAGATAATGATAGAAATACTGGCTGAAGCTTTGGAAATAACTCAAGAGAAGATGATGGATGGAATAGATGAGGTTTATCGAGTTTTCACAAGATATGTGATGAGAAATAGCTTACCAAGAGAAGTTCACATTAGATTTACAAAGAAAGCCATTAAAATGCAAATATTGCAAGCGACAAAAGAGAAAACATGGAAATATAAAGACAAGGAGATGTGGTCTTGAAACAAATATCAGAAGAGTGAGAGAGACGAGAAGAGAATACCGATTCCTGACTAAAATGCTACTTAAAAAAGAGGTGAATTATAGATGGCTGATTCCAGAAGGTTTAATATTCACATAGCAAGAACAGAGACATAGAATTGACTCAATTGAGAAAGCGAAATTATTTTATACAGAATTTTTTGGAGGGAAAGAGGAAGAAGCAGAAAAAGAAATCTCACTAATTGAATTCCAAGAGGATTGCCAAATGGCGTTTGAAAAAGAAGAAGGTGCAGTAAGTGGAAAGGTGGAAGCCAAAGAACAAGGTGAACTAAGATCTATGAGAGCTGCTAAACCTAACTACAAAATATAACCATGGAAGAGAAAAAACTGATTACAATTAATATAAATGGACTTAACTCAGCCGTTAAAAGAAGGAAAACCTTTCATAAATTAGAGAAATTAAAATTTGATATAATTTGTCTACAAGAAGTACATATTAAAAAACAATATGAACAATTGTTGATACAGCCAAAACTAGGGAAAATATTTACTTCCTTGACACAATGTAAAAAAAGAGGAGTGGTTTTATATATTAAAGAGACCATCCCAGCAAAATTGATTTATACCGATGATGACGGAAGAATACTAATGGTGGAAATAATGGACAATAATACAAAAACACTCCTGATTGCAATCTATGCTCCGAATGACAAACAAGAAGAATTTTATAAAAAATTACATATCAAAATAATTGAACTGGACTATGCTAATATAATTATGATGGGAGATTTTAATGGAATTGTAGACAATAAATTGGACTATACAGCACAGAAAACAATAAAGCAAAATAGAAAGAATCTCCCTAAGTCTTTTTTGAAACTGGTAGATGAAATAAACTTAAAAGATACATGGAGAGAAAGAAATGCTAAAACTAAACAATACACCTTCTATTCAAACAGACACTTATCATGGTCCAGAATAGATATGATATGGATGTCAACAGAATTAATAACTAATATTCAAGAAATAAATATTGAAGTACTTAGGCAGATCACAATCCAATGACAATTAAATGGAAAGGACAAAAAAGAAGATCTAGATGGATGTTAAATAATACTATTTTAAAGGAAAAAGACTTCACACAGTGGATGGAGAAAGAATTGACTTTTTTCTTTAGAGAAAACAAAAAAGAAGTTACATCAATTCAGAATGTATGGGATACGATGAAGGCATATGTTAGAGGTTTGATAATAGACTATACAAGAAAAGAAATACTATGAAAAAATTAGCCTCTAAGGCCTTAGAGGATGTGTATAAAAGATTTGAAAAAGAGCTACAGAAAATGCCACAGAAAAAGCTAAAAATGGATATAGTTAAACATAAAATGGGTCAAATAGAAAAAGAAGAATTAGCACAGAAAATTAGAGGTGCTAAACAGAACTAATTTGAAGACGCAAACAAACCAGGTAGATGGTTAGCATACAAAGTGAGAAAGGAGAAAGAATCAAGGAAAATATTTCAAATAACAGATGACCAAGGCCAAGTTTGCTATGATAGTAAAGAGAAGAAGGAAATCATTCGAGACTTCTGTGGGAAACTATATATGCAAGAGAATATTGATGAGGAAAGAGTTAAACAGTACTTACAGAATGCTAATTTACCTCAGATACCTAAAGAGATTGAAACAATGTTAGAAAGCAATATAACGATGATGGAGTTAACTGAAGCACTCAAGAAGCAAAATAATGGAAAGGCACCAGGCCCAGGTAGACTTCCGGCAGAATTTTACAAAACATTACAAGAATCGTTGAATCTTCCATTGCTAGAAGTTATGAATGAAGTTATGTTAAAGAAAAAGATCATGGTCAGAAGCCTATATTACACTTATTCCAAAAGAGGACGCCAATCCATTACAAATTAAGAACTATAGACCTATTTCTCTACTAATAAAGATAATATGAGAGTAATCTTGGACACCTTGGAATACTATGAGGCACATCCTGAAAAACAAATGGCTCTGATATTTCTAGATGCACAGAAGGCATTTGATAATGTGAATTCGCGATTCATGTTATTACTGTTGGAACAGATGGGCTTTGCTAGAAAATTTATTCAAGCAATAGAAGCTATATACTATAAACAAACGGCAAAGGTAATGATAGAGGGAGAACTGACAGACTCTATCAATATAAGAAAAGGAACAAGACAAGGGTGCCCACTATCACCTTTGCTGTTTGTGTTAACTTTGGAAGTGCTAAACAGAAATATTAGAGATGAAAAGAATATAAAAGGAATGAAAATCAAAAAGGAAGAATTTAAGCTGCAACCATTTGCAGATGATCTGGTTTTCATCTTAGAAGGCCCTCTAGAAACAGCACCAAAATTGATAGAAAAGATAGAGACATATGGAAAGGTGGCTGGTTTGAAAATAAATAATGATAAGACAAAGATTTTGACAAAGAATATGCTATTAAGACAAAAGGAAGAACTGGCAGACCTATTGAAAATTCAGGTCATGAATAAGATCACGTACTTGGGGATATTTGACAGCAAGATGTAGTACACTAAAAGAGAATAATTATATCAAACTTAAACAGCAGATAGCACTAGATCTGGTGAAATGGGAAAATTTACAACTGTCACTAATAGGGAGAATTTCAACAATCAAGATGATTATATTACTCAGAATTTTATATTTGTTTCAAACAATTCCAATTAGGCTTGGAAAAGATTACTTTGAAGATTTAAATAAAATTGTGTTGAAATATATATGGCAAGGTAAGAAAGTGAGAATAAAATTAAAACTTTTGCAAGATGCTAGAATTAGAGGAGGATTTGGTTTGCCTAATTGGGAGTTGTATTATCAAGCTACAAATCTGATGTGGGTTAAGGAACGGATAACACTAAGAAATACTAGATTGTTGACATTAGAAAGACATGATCTGTTGTTGGGGTGGCATGCTTTTTTATGGTATAAAGGAACTAAAACACAGGGGTACTTTAGAAGACATTATATACGGGAGTCTCTGTGGTTAAACTGGGAGAAGATTAAAAGACAACGTTATTTGAAAATTCCAGTATGGTTATCAACTATTGAAGAATTTTCTTATCCTATAATATACAAAAAGGAACAAACAGATAGATATGGTGAAATATTGAATAAAAAGGGTGAACTCAAATCTATACAAAAACTAGAGGAACAAGGTATAAAGATGAATTGGTTTTCATATGCGCAAATACATTCAAGGTATGATAAAGATTCTAAAATGGAAGGTTTCTATGATAAATTGACTGATTTAGATAAGATTTTGACAGGTACTGATGAAAAGGTGATTAAAAAATTGTATGGATATTTATTAGAAATTAAACTAAAAGAAGAACAAGTTAAAGAAACTATGATTGCTTGGGGGAAGAATTTTGGATATGGGATTGATCTAGAGAAATGGCAAAAATTGTGGTCTCAAAATTATAAAATGACAATGTCAACAGCATATAAAGAAAATTTGTATAAGATGTTTTACAGGTGACATTTCCCCCCAACAAGAAAAGCAAGAATGTTCAAGAATAAATCCAAAAAATGTTGGAAATGTCATCAGATACCTGGCTCATTGGTGGACTTGTGCGAATGCTAAAAAATACTAGACTAAAATCCACATGTGGTTGGAAAAAATGACAAAAAAACATATAGACTTGAAACCAGAGATATTTTTATTGGGAATTTTACCTGAAATATATAGTAAAGACTTGAAATATCTGATTGTAAATGTATTAACAGCGGCTAGGGTATTTGCCAAAAACTGGAAAAATGAGAAAACACCATCATAGGAGGAAATCATTAAGAAAATATTGGAATGTGCTGAAATGAGTAGATTGACATTTGAAATTAGAGAACAAGAGGATAAACAATTTTATAAAATTTGGGATCTATTCTATCAATGGTTAGACACTAAAATACAGTAATGAAATATGTAGACTTTTAGAAAATAATAAATATATAAAGATGTACTTCTTTCTTATTATATCTACAAAATGATTTTAGGATAGATTTGGGATGATAATATGAACTGTTATAAAACAAACTAAGTAAATTATGATTATCTTGTAAAACATGAATGAATAAAAGTTTAGTCAAATGATTGATTAATAATGATACTAAGGTATTTAATTTTTGATTGAAAATACGAGATTATATGCAATATAATTGTAATTGAAGACTACGAAATGGAAGCACAAAACAATTTGTAAACCAACCAGCACACTGTATATATACATATGGAAGATGGCTTGATGTTTTTATGTTCTGTTTGTTTATGTTTGTTTTTAAAAACCAATAAAAACTAAAAAAAGGGGAGGGGGAATGAGCATGTCCTAGTTCACATCACAAACACCCAGCACTTATTTCCACCCCTTCTCTTTATTTTAACTAAGTCATAACATTGAACCCATTACACTGGATTTAATAGTTGAACCTGGAGGGACCAGCGATGACAAAACATGAGCTATATTCATAACTCATTCTTCTAAAGTTTTGAGTTGTTGGGTATTTTAATTGCCCCAACCCTTGTCTCCAGCTGTGGCCTCACCTTAGGCTCAACAGCATGATAAGGTCTAGCTTGTCAAGCCTGATTATTTATTCACTATCCCATCATACCTTTGACATGCCTGTCAGTTTTTATATGAGAGAAAAATGAGCAGGGATGCTGAAGTTCCCTTTCCTACAGTGGAGATTTGTTCTTTTTAACCACACCCTAAAGGCTTATGTGTCAGGGTGCAGTTGCAGTGACAGGGTGCCAAAAGTAGCTAGTCCTTTGCCTGCCTCTGTGGTGTTTCCCTTCCAAGGAGATTCATGTTTAGCTCCAATTATTTGTCTTGCCATCAGCTTTTGATTTATTTTCAGATTCTCTCCCTCACATGCTAAATCTAGGGTAGGGCAATCCAGTTTTTAATTCCTATCCTATAAGCTGCACATTCTGTAGACCACCTTGAAAATGAATCTGTTGATAAACCAAATGGCTATTGTAGGATCCTGGAACATGTATATTTCCCTTATTCGTAAGAATGGCTATTCCACCACTGCAATCAGAAGTTGTACTAAATGAACAAAGTAAACATCAAAAGTCATCTATTTTAGAAATTAACTAAATTAATCCATTCTATGGTCATGTTCTGCCAGATGGTAAAATGAAGCCATCTTATTAAGAATGGTCTTAAGAATTTGGAAGACTGTTTACAAAAGTATCTAATATTCGAACTTCACTTTTGTATATGGGGAATGCGGGGGACAGAGTGGTGTAATAACTTTCTGATATTAACATGAATAGTTGGCCAATGAGTTTTATAACCTCATTAAACTCTCTTCCAGTTAGAATTCTTTGGGAACGACAAGATTAATGTGATTTTGGATTTCTTTTACTTCCTCAAGTCTTGGTTTCTTTACTTTGCCAGGTAGAAGGCTTTGCTCTGTTTTTTCTTGGCTAATAAGATTTTATTTTTCTATGCTGGTACTGCCAAAACATCTGGGAGTTCTCAATCAACTCACAGCAATGTAAATATAGACTCAAGAAATCACCAGTGTAGTAATATGTTGGTTAAGAAATCACCAGTGTAGTAATACACTCCTTGGGCAAGCTTTTAATTACTTAATCACCTACTAAAGCTTATATGCCATTCCAATAAAAAACAACTCTCAACAACTTGCTGTCAACTCCATAATGCAATTGGGCTAAACAAAATAATATAAAAGAAAATGTAGAAATCATATTTAATTATTATGAATTACCAGATATCACTTTATCAAGTATTCATGTCTTTCCAAAAAGCCATGAAGAACAGCCAGTTCTTATCTGCTTTCTAGAACACTGAAGATAAATTATTCCAAAGATAGAGGGCAGCTACAGATAAGTCTCATATTCAGGAACACTGATGATGATAGACAAACAGGAAGCTTTCATTACTATACTACTAGATCTCCCTGGACAGGTGTATTTTACATGAATGTATTATTATTGTTGGTCATACAGACAGCCAGATGTTTAGAGTGGGCTTGGCATTTTTATCCATCTATCAAATCTTTCCCATAGTCCTGGAATAGACAGCTGCTGATGATTTATGACATCATTGGATTTAAGCTATTTCAAGAAAACTGCCCTTTGCAATTGACTGATGGGCTTTTTTCAATGCTGATGGTGTTCAAATGGTGCAGGAGGTGTGTGGGGTGTAAAACATTTTGTCTAAACTGTGATTTAGCATGTTCAAAGGAACACTGGGTTTGTCTATTCCCTCTCTTAACTGATTTAGGAAGTTCCTTGTTAACGAACTTCTGGATGTTAAGAACTGTTCAAAAGACAAGTTGTATTACACTGAGAGATTTTCCTTCTATATTGAACAAAAGAAGCTCTAAGTAAGTTTAAGGGGCAGCAAAAAAAAGCTTAAAATTTTGGAAAACAACAAAAAGAGGACTAGAATGTTGATTTTTGAACTTTAAGGGGCTAGATGGACTTGAAAGATCATTTCCCCTGACCAATTATGTCTGACTCATCTCTGTTTCTTAGCTGAGGGAACCAGATTGTCCAAAGACACTTCCGTGGTCATGTGGCCAGCATGTTTGTAAAGATGAACTTTATTCATTTCTTTTTTTAAAGGATTTTATCACTTGGAAACCTGACACAACGCACATGGAACGTCATTACCTTCTCACTGAAGTGGTACTTATTTATCTACTCTTGTTTGCATGCTTTCAAACTGCTAGGTAGGCTGGAGCTGGGGCAAAACAGGGGCTCACTCCATCACACAGTTCTTGGGTCTCAAACCTGGGCTCTCAGCTTTCCTGCTGACAAGCTCCGTGTCTTTAACTGCAGAGATATCACACCCCTTCATCTCAGATAATGGATCTCAATTTACATTCAAGGTGCTCTTCCAATTAGACCTTTTTATTTACTTGTTATCCTTGAATCATCAGACAATGAACTAAATATCAGAACAATATCTGAGATATTATGTTTCTTATCAGCAGAACCAATGGAACTGAACTCTTGTCAAAATTGTTTATAACAATTCTGTACCCCTAGGCATGTTTCCCATTCTGAAAACCTGTAATTGGCACCCATGCACCTTGCCCTCCAGAACTTGTTCATCTGCTGTTCCTTGGGCCTCATACTTTTAAATAGGAGAGGCAGCCCACTCATCTCCTCTTAAAGGAAGTTAAATTGTCAAAAATTGCTGTGGATGCACAGAAGTAAAAGGATACCAAGCTATTTCATTGGCTTTTGACTAAATTGACTAAATTTTATCTTGTGCCTGCCCATCTAAAAGACTGAAATCCAAGTTTACTAGTCCCTTTCTTTTTTAAAAAAAGTTTTTTTATTTTTTAAAGACAAACACTAACAAACACAAACATAAAACATCAACATAAAACCATCTTCCAAAATACAGCGTGTCGGTTGGTACATTTCTTTTGTTCAATGTCATAATATCAACAGTCTTACCCTTCCAAACATATATTCATATTACATAAGTCAACTATACATATTATACTGTATTATTATTATATCATTATTAGACTCAACCACAAATTCACATAACTCTTATTGAAAATCTCAGTTTTAATAAATCTGAGAACATACAGTTTTAATAAATCTGAGAACATACAATTCATTTCATTATATTCAATTATATAATATCATTACATTACATTATCTTGCATATTATGCCATTCCTTTTTTATAACACATTTTACTTCTCTATTTTCTACTAGTCCCTTTCTAATTATCCACCAAACTAACTTTTACTAACCACCTTTCATGAAGATTCATCTGGTCGGTGCCAGCTCAAGGATTGCATGGCACCCCTAGGCCACACTGACTGATAGCAGCACCTCCTGATGATGTGAAGATTTGCATTTTTAGAATCCTTTGGAAGGAAGGGCAATATGCCAGTTTGGTCTAGTGGTTAAGGCATCAGTCTAGAAAGCAGGTTCTAGCTCTACTGTAGCCATGAAAGCTAGTTGGGTGACCTTGAGCAAGTCAATCTGTCTCAGCCCAAATCATCTCACAGTGTTGTGAAGAAAAAAAATGGAGTAGGAGAGTGTGTTGGATATGTTAGCTGCCTTGAGTTATTTGTAAAAATAATAAAGGCAGGAAATAATAAACAAACAAACAAATAAAAGTATTAGTGCTTTGGGACCCTAAGGCAGGGCCTACTGTGCATTTAGTCTCATCAGTTGCAGCTTGTGTGTGAGAAACTGTCTTTATTTATTCAACCCCTATGCTGAATATATTGTATATCAAGGCAAGCTGAATTGGAAGAAGATGAGAACAGTTTTAAAATTCTAGTAAGTAATATGAATCTATACTATAATGATGACACTACTTTTTTAGCTCAAAATACAAGTGATTTAGAAGCTCTCATAATAAAAGTCAAGGACCATACTGTAAAAAAATTGAACAATAATTAAATACAAATTAATGACAGCAGGTACAACAACCAGTCTTAGAACTGATAATCAAGATAATAAGGAGCTGGATAGTATCTGCCTTTTAGGATTAACTAGAAATATAAGGGAACAAACTGTAAAGAACTATACCACAGGTTAGCACTTAGTAGGGTAGCAAATAGACATTGGAAAAGATATTTGGATGCTGTGATATATTTATACTTACAAAGCTCAGAATTGTTCAAGTGATGGTTTTCAATATGATTCTCTTGGACCTTGAAAAACCAGGACAGAAGAGTACTGACATTTTTGAACTTTGGTATTGGAGAAGACCTTGGAAATACAAGCTTCTTGTTTCCTAACCAGAAACAAACAAACAGATCCCAGAATCCAGAGTTTCCCCTTGAGTTACAAATGACTGGATTAAAATGATTGTATTTAGAACACGTTTACAATAATGTTTCAATCCCTTGAGAAGACCATAATGCTGGGAAAATGGAAGGAAAGAAAAGATGAGGCCCACCAACAGCAAGGGAGATAAATGTGCTTTTGATGGTGACAGGGGACTTGTTGAAAGATCTCAAGGGCCATATCAGGGCCAGTTGATCCTAGATAACTTCTATCCACGTGATCTCTAAATGTCAAGTCAACTTGAGAACATAGAATCATTTTTTTTAAAAAAGAGAGGACTGCAAAGAAATGTGACCTGTCTTGGGAATTTGTCTTCCAGTGTAGGACCACAAATGCCACAAATATTGCAATATGAAAATTAATTTGTAGACTGGAACACCACTCCCAGGTTTAGAATCAAAGCCTAAATCACTTAAATTCAAAAAGGACAAAACTTTGCTTCTTTGAGTTGAAATAATACATATATAGCTAAAATAACTCACATATTTAAGGACTCGGCTAAGTGTAGAAATAAACGTTATAAAGCATTAAGCACTCTCTTTCAGACAAGGGGTAGGTTGTTATTATGCAGTTTTTAGATGATTTGTATCCCATTGCTCTCCTCCTCCCAACCCAGCATTCTTTCTTTCCTGTAAGCTGTTTAAATCAGCAGTTCTGAAGCACCAGTTTACCAAAAATGCTAATTTTCATTGGTCCTCAATTGTAATTCAAATTGCTCTCCCCAGCCTCCAGAATGCATTCAACAGACAACTCAAAGAGGGCCAATTGCGATGCTGGAGGTCGCAGATGCTCCATCATTTTATTTTGTTTTATTTTTTTTTAAAAAAAAACATGAATGAAGAAGGTGGTTGTGCTTAGAACCCTCAGCCGTGCCTGTCCCCTTTGGTGGGTGCGGGAGAGTCTGTACCATTTGGTTTTGCCTGGGCTTGCCAGAGTTCAGTTCCCTTTCTCCCTTCCCCCGCCCTACTTTCCAACATGGTCAGAAAAGCAGTGCTCTGTCACCTGGAGTGAAAGCTGACAGGAATGAACACAGGCAGGAAGCAGCGTGACACACGCATTGTCATGCATGACTGAGCCGGAGCCATCAACAGCAATTAAACACTGAGAGCTCGGGATCCTTCTGGACAGGTTCAAGTTTGGTGGCACTGCTGTGATTAGATGTTTTGCACTGTTTTTCTGTAGTCTGCTTGTAACATCGTTCTTTTTCCCTTGCTCTTTTCTGATGTGTGTGTGTGTGTGTGCATGGTCGTGCATGCACATACACGTTGTATTGCCCTAATGCTCACATGTTTTAAGTGAAAATCTGAATATTTTAAAATAAGACTATTGCAAGCCCCATTTGCAAAAGAAATAAATTTCACTTCCTTCATGACAGTTCACCAGGCAAAATTGCTAACCTATTTATAGATTAAAAATAACTGAAATATAACAATGGTGGAATATTCAGCTTATAGGAAAAAAATAATTTAAACAAGTACAGGTGGTCCTCAAGCTACAACAGTTCATTTAGAGACCATTCAAAGTTACTGCAGCACTCAAAAAAGTGACTCATGACCATTTTCACACTTATGACCATTGTAGCATCACCACGGTCACATGGTTTACATTCAGATGCTTGACAACTGACTCACATTTATGACAGTTGCAGTGTCCCAGAGTCATGTGATCCCTTTTGTGACTTTCTGACAACCAAAGTCAATAGAAAAAAGCAGATTCACTTAACAACCATGTTACTAATTTAACAATTGCAGTGATTAACTTAACAAAAGTGGCAAGAAAAGTCATAAAATGGGGCGAAGCTCACTTAACAAATTTAACAACATACATTTTGGGCTCTATTGTGGTTGAGGACTACCTGCACGTTGATACCTAGTATTATCATCCTTTAATAGTTTAGGTGGACTATTCCTAGGAGTGACAGAAGGTCCAGTAAAAAACTGGATTGTTCTTCTACTTCGACCTGAGAAATAAAATGGAAGAAAGAGCAAGTTTCTTCTTTAAGAATGATGCTGAGTGACAGAACTATTTCAAAACTGCTCCTCAGTTCTTGTAGCTTATTGTGACTAATAATATGCAGAAGTTCTTTCGGATGGCAATTGTCTGGCCTATGTTGTTGTGAGGAGCACAAGGATAAAGAGGAAGAAGAATAATCTGAAATAAATTTATAAAGTCAAGAGTCATATTGCAGGAAATGATATAGTCTTTGAATGAAATAAATTATTGATTCATATAGAATTCCACGATAGTTTTTCTAACAAGACCAAATGAGACAGTACAACGCTCAGATATGATACTATTTCCTCTATTAAACTTCGGTTCTCATTTTAGTCATATTCATTAGACATATGAAAGTTTGTTTATGCCAATGTTTATACCGCCAGAGGTCTCAGCACAGTCCTACAGCAGGATTTCTTACGGTATAAGAAAGGGGTAACAATTTGTTGTCCTATAAATTGTTGAGACTTTGGCTCCATTAATCCTAATCAGCATAGTAAATGGGAAGGAATTCTGGGAACTGTAGTTCAAAATAACAAGAATGGACCAGGTAATCTGGTATTTAAAAAAAAAAGATGGTGATAATAGTTAATTCACTGAACTGCAGATAATTGCTGAAATCTATGAGTTTTACAGTACTATAAAGTGAAATTCAAACCAGATATTTCCTGATGAAAAATTGGTGTATTTCCAAAGCAAAATTGATGGGATGGGATGGAGTGAGAGGGGAGAGGAAAGGAAAGGATAGGATAGGATAGGATAGGAGGGAAGAAAGGAAGGACACGCTATTTTTCTTGTATAATTTTCTTTTTTGTATGTGGAAATTTTGTGTCATGGCAACCGACTGGACAAATCTATGCAATATTCTTGGCAACTTTTTCAAAAGTGATTTGCCTTTGTCTTCTTCGTAGGCCTGAGAAAGAGTAAGTGACACAAAATCATTTAGCTGGCTTTATGCTTAAGGCAGGACTAGGCTGCTTGTGCCTTTAATCACTATACAAAACTGGGTCCTCTACTACTCTTAGTTATTCTAAAAGTTATTCACTTCAAGTGCTAGAAATTGTTCAAAACTCCAAATTCAGGCGCTTTCTATAGTTTTACAAAATGTAGAAAAGAATGTGAGGCAGTCAGTTCATCAGCATCCACTGTATAATCAAGTGTTCTGTTGACATGAGCAGCTCCTCTTTATCACAAAAGCTCGGCTATTTAATTCACTAATGTATCCACTTGATGTCAGTATCATTGCCCATTAAAACAGTGTGCCAAAGGGTCAATGCTTATGTATGGACAGCCGAAGATAATGTCAAAACGTGTATGTGTGTGTGATTTTTCTGCTGTTCTGGTCTGAATAAAAAATACATCTCCCCATTACACCATCTCTCTCTGTTTTTTTTCCAAACCTTTTATATAAAACAGAATGAAAATACAATATAGCTAATTAGACAAATTTATGGCTAAAGAAAAAACAAAATAGCAGAACTTGATTGAACATGTGGAGCCAAATATAGGTCTTTCAATAAGATGATAAGAAGCCAAGTCATTCAAACTGCTCTATCTTCCTCTTTGCTAGATAAGCAAAGTATCTTAATAGCATGTGCACATTCCTGAGCACCAAAAGATGGGTTGTGTATTTTTAATTATCATGTTCTATGAATCGAGCCAATGATTTATGTTAGTATGTTGTGAGTATGTGTCAAATTTTTCAACTTTCAATTTCCAGGGTGCTCAAATATTTGTGACATGCCTTGGGGTGATGTAGAGATATTTTAGTTACTTTAATATAATTTAGATGTACTTGGCAAGTAACTACATAAATATCATGACTTTTTAACATGTTGTTTGTTTCATGTGCAACCTCTTTGATTATAGGTTGTTCAGTAAACAATGATTAAAATAAACTAGGTCAGCCAGATATGTGAACTAAAACTATGCAAGAACTTATCTTACTTTGGTCTAGGACAGTGATGGTGAATCTTTTTGTTGTGATGTGCTGAAAGCGTGCGCGCATGCGCGCGTGCTGACACACACAATGCAATGTGCCCCCTGTGCATGCGTGCATCCCCCTTACCTGTACTGCACATGTGCGCACCTCCCAGATGATTTTCAGTCCATTTGAGTCCTTTTTTGCCCTCCCAGTGGCTTGAGGAAAGCCTCTGCAGCCTTTGAAGGCTGAAAAACGGGCCCATTTTTCGGTCTGCAGAGGCTTCCATTGAGCCCCCGGGAGGGTGAAAAAGGTCTCAAATGGGCTGAAATATCAGCTTGGAGGTGCGCACATGTGAAGTTTGTCAGACATGTAAGTTTGGCTGGGGCTTGCGTGCCCGCAAAAATGGCTCTGCGTGCCACCTGTGGCACGCGTGCCATAGGTTCGCCATCATGGGTCTAGGAGGCCCAAGTTTCTCTGTTCTAGAGAATTGTTTTGAGAAAACTGAAGCCTTATCTTTTCATTATCTACCACAGGAAAAATAGAAAGGTCTAAAAGTGACTATAACCTTTGAGTTTTTTTCTGACAGAATGAGGTAAAGTCAGACCATTATGATGAAGAAATTGGTACAATAATTTTTGAATTATATTCTCTTACAATCTGGATGAGGAATGTTTTCCTAACTGTTTTGGCTTTCATTGCAATTTAATTAAATTTTCAGGAATCCAGCTCAGAGAGGGAAGATGCATGAAAAAAATCCATACAGACCAGTGAAGTAATTCTCCAATTATGCTGTCTTTTGACTGTAGCAACTGCATATTCAGAGTGTTTCCATGCTGTTCCCAGCCATTCTTTGCCAGTACAACCTGAATGTGAACCCATGCTTAATTCTTATTGTGACAGCGCCTAGTGGATACTCCTATGCCAAAAATGGATGGGGGATATTGCCTACAAAGGCAGGAGAAACTAACTAGACCAGAGGTCTTCAAACTTGGCAATTTTAAGATTTGTGGACTTCAAATCTCAAAATTCCTCAGCCAGCCATGCTGGTTGGAGAATTCTGAGAGTTGAAGTCCACAAGACTCAAGGTTGCCAAGTTTAGATATCCCTGAACTAGACAGATACAAACAACATGTCATATTCTGGCTTAAGAAAGCTGGATCAGACCAAAGTATCTTGTCTAGTTAACAGAAACTTTTCTTAGGTTTGCTCATTTGTTTGTTTTGGAAAACTAAAAGGTTATTATAACATATGTATGTGGCTAGCATAATAAAAAAAATCTGTTTAATTGCAATGTAGGAGAGAAATGGAATAAACTCTTTTTTATAAGATAATGCCATGTGCAAAACATGGCCACATAAGGAAAATAGGAGTTTCAAGGCAGTGCTTTCTTTCTTTTTTACAGTGTTCAGTCTAGACTCCATCAAACTGAAGTGCCATTAGTAGCCTAAACAGACCATTTAACTCATTTAAGACTGGATTTAAACAAATATGCAAAGCAAAACAAAGCTCTTCTATGTGATCTGTTTTAATGCCAAAGCTCATTATTAGGATTGTAGACAGCTGCATCCTTCTTGAAAGAGCTTTGATCTTTCTACTTTTGTCTTCTTGTTGTCTGGGTAATGGCTTGGCCACTTCAGACTTATATTTTCCATGCCTTAGGAGAAGACAGAATATATCTTTAGCCTAGATTCTAAATTCCTCCTGTTCTTGTACCTTCTCTGGTAGTTTTTCTTTAGAATTCCTTGGGTTTTTCAGGTTGTTCCAGGACACATTAATCCCACATTAGAAAACTGCATTCCACTATCTGTGTCTACTGCACAGGTATTATTAAAAGAGAAGCTGCTTTGAAAAAAACTAACTAAAAACCTAAAACCAATTTTCAAATGTGACAAAATTATCAGAAAAATATAGCAGAAACAGAATAAAACTGCAAAAGTGGCCTCTCATTCTTACTGTCTTCTACAGATAGGAGGCTTTTATTCTGAAATTTTCTCTGGTGGGATCCAACAGGTTAGAAACCAATTCAGATAACAGAATGAGGAAGGAAGAAAGGAAGGAAGGAAGGAAGGAAGGAAGGAAGGAAGGAAGGAAGGAAGGAAGGAAGGAAGGAAGGAAGGAAGGAAGGAAGGAAGGAAGGAAGGCTGGCTAATAACTCTGCTAAAATGAGGTTTCATTGTAGAATTCCCCTAGAACTGAAATACTGAAATCAAAGCAAGGCCCAGATACTAGGGCTAAATCTGAGTACATCTCAATTACATTATTTCCATAGAAATATTACACTATTAAAGAATTCTGTTTTTATCAAAGAACATTTAAATTTGGGTTAAATTTATAAATATGCACTGCCATTCTCCATCTCGTCATTTTTGTCTTTTGTCATTTATAAGTTTACATGGAGAAATTGCATTTACACATCATACTAAGCCACAGTTAACCATAGTTTATTGATTAAGTAGTTATTTACCTGGGTTTTCCCCACACATGAAGTCACTACCCATAGTGGCAAGATTGTTTAACTTAATAAAGCACAACCAAACCAAACATGTTTTGGCTTAGTAAAATTTTTAACGTAATTGTTCAGTATGGTCTATGGGTCCCATGAATAGACGAGGCTTGAGCAGTGAAAAACAGCTCTTTATTTAATAGACAGACTCTGAGACTGAGAAACCCTAGCGCGCGGCAGCTCTTCTTATAGAGCTGGCTGCGGCTAGGCAGCCAATGACAACTCTTTGAGTTTGCCATGCTTGGTTTCAGCCAATCGTGGCAAACCCTGTATGAGCCAATCAGGAACGTTCAAGCCATCCAATCACGATCCGGCTTTTCTAGACCAATAGGAATGCAGGGTTTCAAGCCTGCTAATATGGAACAATAATCATCATACATTTATTGATTTTGTACTGATATAATCTATACGAAATCTTATGGTGATATTGATATGATAATACCTACAGTGGGAGACCTGAATTTTCTACTTATCTTTTATTGTATTAAAAAAGGAAGAATAGGAAAGGAGAAAGAGGAAAAGGAAGAATATAACCATGTCCTAACTCTGCTGAAAATACTCACTGAATGAACAGTTTGCTTATATAAAGCATCTCATTTTTCTTTCTGAGAAGAATCTAACATCAAGGTTAGCATGCAAGCTTTAATTGCATACAGTGGACATAAAAGATGTTGAGACTTTGGAAAAAGTGCAGAGAAGAGCAAATAAGATGATTAAGGGCCTGGAAACTAAAACATATGAAGAACAGTTGCAGGAATTGGGTATGGCCAGTCTAGAGATAAGAAGGACAAAGGGTGACATGCTAACAGTATTCCAGTATTTGAGGGCTGCCACAAACAAGGGGGTCAACTTATTTTCCAAACCAGCAGAAGACAAGACAAGAAACAATGGATAGAAACTAATCAAGGAGAAAAGCAACCTGGAATTAAGGAGAAATTTCCTAACAGTGAGGACAATTAACTAATGGAACACCTTGCCTTCAGAAGTTGTAGATGCTTCAGCAGTGGACATTTTTAAGAAAAGACTGGACAGCCACCTTTATGAAATGGTATAGGACAGTGGTGGCTAACCATTTTGGGATTCCGTACCAATAATTGCACGCATGCTTGCCTGCTCGTGCTCACGTGCCATCATGTGCCCCCCCATGCCTCCTGCCCATGCGTGTGCAACCCATATGACCCGCACGACTCATGCGCCATGTGCTTCTGCGCATGCACGAGTGTCTCCTGTGTGCCACCAGGCCCCCACACATGCACGCCTGATACCTGACAATCAGCTGTCTGGCGAACGGCATGCGCGCATGCTCAGTACACCTTTTCTGGACAAGTGCTCACATGCCAGCAGTAATGGCTCTGCGTGCCACTTCTGGCATGCGTGCCATAGGTTCACCACCACGGGTATAGGATCTCCTACTTGAGCAGTGGACTAGAAGACCTCCAAGGTCCCTTCCAGATCTATTCTGATTGATTGATGGATTGCATCATCATCATCTACATGCTGTTATTTAGATTTTTTTTTAAATGTGTGCAAACACTTCTTTTGACATCCAGGTAGGAAAACATTATTAAGAACAAAGTATTTTTTCCAAGAATATTGAGTTTGGAGCACAGCCTGTCATTTTATATCCATATTTTTCATATAAATGCAATGATCAGATCTTATTGGTACATTTTCATTGAATACAAAAAGAAGCTCAAAAGAAGGTCTTCAAATGGTTCTTAATTTTATTGATGGTGTATCATCAGAACTACATTAAACCTTTCCTTCTTGGAATTCTGTTTTAGTCTTTAATCATAAAACATGATTGAACTTTTCTTACAGAAATAGATTTTTAGGGCAAAGGACAAATAAACAAGATACTTATGCTAGGCAGTGGCCAATCTATATATATTGAGAAGCAATGAGATAAGCACTGCCATTTGAATTATCCAAGAGAAAAGAGATAGAGAGCTATGTGGGGGCTAGAAAAGGAGGATATGATGGCACATTCTTCTTATGGTTAGACAGGTAGAGCTCAGAGGGAGAAGAGGCCACCCTATACTCTCCTAATAAATGACCACGATCCAGTGCTAGATATATTTGGCAATTGGGAAAACGGCAAATTATATTCAAGGGATCATTAGGAAAGAGAATTAAAATAAAAATGTCCTAACAAACTATGGTATCTATGCATCTGCAGTAGTATGTACAGTTTGGATTGTTAAATTGAAGAAATGTATAGTAGAATTGGAAAAAGTGTAGAAAATGGCAATAGAAATTATCAATAAGAAAAAGATAGAATGTTTGTGATACTTTAGCTTAGAAACCAGTATATGAAAGGGGACATGATTGAGGTGTACAAAATTATGCATGGCATGGAAAAATAAATAGGGATATATTTTTCTTCTCTCTCAAAATATTAAGATCAGAAGCCTTCCAATAATGCTTGAAAGGAGTTTTAAATCATAGGAGGTACTTCTTAACACACCATACATTTACTTTGTGAAATTAATTAGTAGTGAAGGATTTCACAAATTCACAGTCAAGAACGTTTCCACATTGGGGGCACTCTTCCTCCTACTATAGTTGTAGGAGAACAATGATGGTAGTAAGTTTCCGTGTCCTACTTTCAACACTCAGAGGTATGTGGTTGGTCAGAGTCAGAGGTGGTTTTCAGCAGGTTCTGACCAATTCTGGAGAGCTGGTAGCAGAAAATTTGAATAGTTCAGAGAAGTGGCAAATACCACCTCTGACTGGCCCCATCCCCATTTATTCTCTGCCTCCTGATCAGCTGGGTCTTCTTTTATTACCCTGCATAGGAGAACAGAACTGGAAAGCAGGTTACCGGGAGGGAATGGGATTTTGTAGTAACCTTCCCCCAGGAGTGCAGAGGGAATGGAGATTTTGCAGTATTCTTCTCCTGCCAAGCCCACCAAGCCAAGCCCACAGAACTGGTAATAAATGTTTTTGAATCCCACCACTGGTCAGAGTGATCAACAAACTACTAAGACAAAAATGAATCTTGGTCTGATACAGTAGTGCTTCTTATACAAGTGAACCCAAAGATGCTTTTCTAAAAGACAACAGGACTTTCTTGGTTTTTTCTTTGAAAATATCCAGTTCAGAATTGAAGAAGCTTTTTGGATGAAGTGAAGTGAGATATTTTTAATTTTAATTTCATTTTATCCCAGGCTGTCTTTCTTAGAAAACTTCTGGGTCTTCCTCCTTGTGTTGGTTTTGCTCCAATGTACCTGGAACTGGGCACTCAATCCATCGAATGTACGGTGTGGATTAACACCTTTAAATGGTGGTTTCAGGTGCTCTTTCTGGCAGTTCCTGGTAGCTACCTCTCCCTGGCGTTTGCTGACTCTCATATTTCTCGTTGGGAGAGGGAGCTGTTGAAGAAATTACACCTGCTAGGTTTTACAGGGATGCCCTGTGAGATTATGGCTTTAAGGACGCCCAATTTAGGGTAGTCCAACAGTTTGTGGATATTGACTTGCAATATCTACGAGCCAGAGCTAACAAAACTTGCTCCCCTCTGATCTTCAGCCAATTTAATAATTATGGACTGAGGATGGCTTCCTATTTTTACACTCTAACCATTCCCAAGTATAGAAGAGCTTTCTCCCTAGCTTGCTTTAATGTCTTGTCCTCAGCACTACTGGATGGGCGATTTAAGAGGCTCTGGATTAACAAGCGGCTATGCCCCTGTGACAGAGCTGAGGTTGAAACTGTGGAGCATGTCCTTTTATATTGCCCTATGTATAGCGCAGGCAGATCTAAGTTACTGTCTCTCCTTGAAACAGACCCTTCTAGACCAAGTGTTAGTAATTTGTTCTTATATTGTTTAGGAGATGGCTCCTCATACATCACTTCTCAGGTTTCCAAAAAAATTTTAAGAGCTGTAACCATCAAAGGGGAACGTTCTAATTCTCCTTAGTCAAGTTGTTGGTGACCAATTGTTCATGACTAATTTTCCCATGTTCTTCTTTTGTTATACTTGTGTTTTGGTCTGTGGCCACAAATAATAATAATAATAATAATAATAATAATAATAATAATAATAATAATAATAATAATAATAATAATAATAATAATAATAATAATTTCATTTCAAGTAACTGATACATGGCTGTGTACAATTCAAGTATCCTAGAGCAAACAGAGACAGTTCAGGAGCTTGGAAAATGTGACAGTGGTTTGCGAATAGAAGTGCATCAGACTGGGTATTTGAGAGGTGGGTCAGAAGTTAACAGAATTTTGCCCTTCTACAAAAACTTAAGCTGCAGATCGGAAAGTGCTTATGTGATATCACAGTGTGAATGATAAGTGTCAGTGAGAGTTGGATGGAGGTGAGGTCAGTATAGATTTTTTTTCGAAAGGCTGCCTGACTGATATTGCCTTTGATGAGGTAGTTGTCATTTTCAAATCACTCTATACATTCAGCAAATGTAATACTGAAGCAGCATAGCTGCATAACTAGGAAAGGAGCCAGTGTAGCAAATTTATTGTTTAAAGACACAGCCATCGAATTTCATTGTCAAGTTTGATTGCCATGCAGTTCCATTAAGTAATCAGTTCAGGATAAAGGTTAGATATCTCAGGAAGCCTCCTTTGCTTCATTTTTAAAATATTTTGTAAACTTATTAACTAGAAAGCAGTTATTTCAATAGTATATTAATTAAACATCGCAATTTATTTTATGCTTGCTTTAATGGACACAAAATGACCTTTTGTTTAAAAGGGTTTCACTGAACGTTATATTATCCATTTTTCATATAATAAGGAAGAGAAAATCAATTATTTTAAGAATTCCATTCATCAGGCATCTCCCTGAAATGAAGTCTGGCTATGTTAAATCGTCATAAGTTCTTGTTCCCATTTTATAGTTTTCTTGAAAAAAATGTAATAATAAAAATAATAGAGAACATTGCTCTGTTTTCAATGTATTAACATTTATTTCATTCTTAGAAAACCAGAAACATGAAAAGGCATCTTGTTGGAAACTTTAAGATTTAGATTTTTCTCTTCTTAAAATTTTGCATAGCTTTAGTACAAACGTCTTAGATTAGAAAGTAATTGTCTAGAAAGTCAGATTGCTGTTATATATAAGTGCCTAGGCTATGGTTTGTCAAATCAAGAAACAAGAATTATGGTAGATGGATCAGTATAACCATCAAAATTATTTCCTTCCATAAACATACTCATTCATCAACTATGTCATACAGAAATGATGAAAATAAAGCAGTAGTAAAATTATGAGAAAGAATGCAAAAAATGTGGTTGTGAATTTAGCATAAGAATAGGAAAATGAGAACTCTGCTTCAAATTGTGATGAGCCTGAAAACAGAAACTCTGCATTACTTCAGAATATGCTTACAAAGGTTTATGATACATCTTTTTTCATATAATTTTATATATGTATATATATATATGTATGTGTTGTGGCTCCGAGTCCTGAGTCTGCATTCTTAGAGGAAGAGGACTCAGAAGATGAGGAGGTGGAATTGGGAATGCCTTCCTCCCCAGGACCTTCCTCTTTGGCAATGCCTTCCTCCCTGATTATGCCTCAGGTTTCGGCAGATAACCGAGAGGGACAGCCTGAGGCTAATCAGGAGGAGAAGGGCATATTGGAGCAGCCTTTGACAGAGAATCAAGCAGACGAATGCTGGCTTAATGCTAGGCAGCGTCGCAGGAAAAAGTGTGAGCTGCAACGCAGGAGACAGGGACGAATCAGAGACTGAGCTGAGTTAGTGACACACCCCACAGGGAATAAAAGTGGGTGTGTTTGCTCTGGGAACTCTGCACGGGACAAAGTGTGAATTTTCTGTCGAGTTTCGGTGTATCCTGTTTCTTGAAAGCTTTCATGATTAATGTTTCTGTTATCTTGTTGGGCTTGGCAAGCAGCGTGTGTGATACTGTCAAGAACATTGCTGGCTCAAAGGAATTAACTCTATAAATACTGAATCTTCTTGCCTGCTTGTATTTGGTCGGAGTTTAGACTTCTCATCTTCTTTGTAAAGGTGAGACATAACATGCATATATGCAGGTCTTGGTGTGTTCCGGTCTTTTCCCGTGTAAGACTGAGAGCATCTTGACAACATTTCAACGAGGTCCCACTCACCATCTTCAGGCTGGTACAAGTGGGACCTCATCGAAACGTTGCCAAGATGCTCTCAATCTTACATGGGAAAAGACCCAAACATGCCAAGACCTGCATACCTGTACCCGTGAAAATCTACGAAAATATATATGTGTATGGCCAAGACCAATAAACACAGTCCAAGACTCCCAACCATTCTGGCACAACAGTAAGCTAGCACCAAATTTAAAACAGAAATGGCTGTGAAACCCTAATTCACAGATGAACACAATTCACAAGCCTGATGATGGCAGATGAGATTCTGCCGAAACGTTGCTACAAC
Source organism: Pseudonaja textilis (assembly GCF_049901715.1). Classification (NCBI taxonomy): domain Eukaryota; kingdom Metazoa; phylum Chordata; class Lepidosauria; order Squamata; family Elapidae; genus Pseudonaja; species Pseudonaja textilis. Next base: position 48,892,254 of record NC_141990.1, on the reverse strand, counting down.
TTTAAAAGCACAACTAAAATGACATGGGAAAATACCCTGAATACCATACATATAAATACGCACAAAAACTTAAGAAAAAATATGGCATGAATACTGGCATGAAGCCGAAAGCACCAGCCTGAGGATGGTGAGTGGGACCTCGCTGAAACGTCGCCAAGATGCTTTTGTAGAAGCCATTAGCTGTCAGTACTAATGCCACCCACAAACCCAAACTATGGTTAAGATACATTGATAACACATTTGTGATTTGGCCCCATGGAAAAGAAAACCTAAACAATTTCCTAACACTCCTAAACAGCACACCCCCCAAAATTAAGTTCACCATGGAAATGGAAACAAACAAACAACTACCATTCCCAGATGTACTAATCTACAAAAAAACAGATGGTACACTAGGACACACTATATACCAGAAAAAAACACACACCAACCGCTACCTCAACACCCAATCCCACCACCACCCAGCACAGATAAACTCCATAGCCAAAACACTAATCACCAGAACCAAACGCCTGGCAGACAAGACACACATAAAAACTGAACATGCACCCTGACTAAAGTACTGACAGCCAACGGCTTCCACAACAGCAAAATCACCGGCTTGATCCACAAAAACACACTGAGACATAATGGAGACCTAGAAGATGAACAGACCTATGGAACAGCTGTCCTGCCCTACATAAGAGGTACTACAGACAAAATCAGTAAGATACTACACAGGCATCACATCAAGACTGCCTTCAAAACAGACAGAAAAATAGCAGCCATCCTAAGAAACCCCAAAGATAAAATTGACCTGGAAAACCAAGGCATATACAAAGTCCCCTGTGCATCATGCCCGGCCACATGCATTGGACAGACCAATAGAAGAATAAGTACCTGCCTGGATGAACACAAAAATGCAGTAAAAAAGCTGGAACACACTTCCTCACTAGTCCAACACATGGAAGCCACAGGTCATAGCATCAACTTCAATGGCACCAAAACCCTAGCCACTATAGAAAACCGTAGCCACAGAATCATCAGAGAAGCCATAGAGATTGAAAAAAGACCTGAAAGCATGAATAGAAGAGATGACTCCACCAGATTATCAATCATTTGGAAGCCTGCACTCACAAACAAAAAAATCTCCACACCACTAGCCAGGCAAACACCTGGGCACAAACAGATCCCCCCGATACCTCCAGCTCAAACACACCCCAACCAGGCACCCAGATGAAACGTAGCTCCCTAACAAATGATAGCCGTCCATTTACTCAGAGCCAAGCTGCACTAAAGGCCTCCAGTACAGGAACACAATGTTGCCAGCCAATCAAGACACAAAAAGAGCCACAAAACAGACAGAAGGTATTAGAAACACCAATCAAGCAGAATACAGCAAACTCCAAGACCAATAAACACAGACCAAGACTCCCAACCAATCAGGATGAAAAAAAAACATTCTGGCACAGCAACAGGCTAGCCCCAAATTTAAATCTGAAACCACCGTAAAAGTCTGACTCACAGACGAACACAATACAGAAGCCTGATGATGGCAGATGAGATTCTGCCGAAATGTTGCTACAACTTTAAAAGCACAACTACTTTAATGCAAGTTGCAGAAATCTTTTAATCAATAAATTTATTGAAAAGTGCCTTTGTTCAAAACTGGAGATGGTTTCAAATAGTTTAGATATGTTTATTGCTCCTGGGAAGTTTAAACTGAGTCTCCAAATATAGAATGAAACAAGGAAGTAAACAAACAAAAAACTACATGTGCTATAGCATCTTTATTTCAGCTGACGTAAAATATATTTATATCTGCCTGTGCATGAAAGGAAAACTTTCTTTTTGGACAGGACAAAATAGAGTGATCTCTCAACATTTGTGCATTGCTTTTTGCTTAGAAAGAATTACTTGACCTCTTTTGCAGTCTCCAATTCTACTATTTTATCAGTTTTAATAAAGATCATATTTTGTATCTTACAGCAAAAATCACTGGAACAAATCTGAAGCATTAAGATGAAAAATATTATCAGGACAGACTGACTTCACGTCAGATATTTTGAGCCCCACCTGATTAACTGGTGTCTAAAATGGGGGAGTTGCTACCACCTACCATCAATGACTAAAATAATATGGAAATATTTCATATCAATGAAAGAATCAAAGAAATTATTCTGTACCAAGATAAAAATAAACACCTACTGAAACAAAAAGATAATTGGTTTTAGAAAGTAATTTTTTATCATTATACTGATGATCAATAGAATGAAATTTCACTCCAGTTATTAATGACCACTAATATCAAGCCTTTCATGTGCATGGCCATTAAATGTATTAGTTTTCTCAAAGTTAGTTGTAAAGGACTTGAGTGGAACTTTTTCATTTGCTCAAAACCGGAAGACAGAGATGGTCTCTTTGCTTTGCTTCAGGAAAGGTTACAATATTTCTGAAGTTATCAACTCCAAATCATTTGGCTGCTAGATTTGTATAGTACATCCATTGAAACCAATGGGATTTAAGTTATCCATAATTATCTTGTAGGACTATCAGTAACCTGTTACAGACTTAAACTGAATCCAACTCCATGTACATTTTTTTTTCAACAGAAGCTTTTTTAGGATAGATTAGGCAATTTTGCACTCTCTTATTTGAGCTTTTTGTAACACATGGTTAGAATTCTGATATTTTATGGCTCTGTGAGCTAAATATTTTGCTTTTTTGATTGCTGTTAAGTACCATTATCTCAGCTGAGCAACAAGTAGCCTTAATGGCAAAAAAAGATTCAATCCAGCCTCGTCCTCCTCCCACTCCATCCCTCCTCCTCCTCCTCCTCCGCCATTCCACAGAATTCTTTGCTATGTGGGGAAACAGATTAGCTTCCTTCCCAAGCATCAAGAACATGCGTGCCAATACTTGCCAAAGTTGTAGATGAGGCAGAATGCAGGAATTGAAATTAAAGCTAATAAAACTCAAAGAAAAATGATAGTCAAAGTTATTGAGGCAATACTCAAGAACAGGTAATTTCATTCCTGTATTCCATAATTCCCTACTGCGATATCTGAATTATACAGTATGTACCTCTATATGTATACATACATTACACGCACACACACACACACACACACACAAAAACACACACAAAAAGTTTTCATTTCTAATCAGATCTGTTTCTTGTTTATGGACTAATTTTCCAAGAGCATTCCATATGGAGCCCAAACAGAACTATCTATTTCAACATTCAAAGCTAGCAGTCAGAAAAATCCCAAGGTTTTGAAAATATGGAATAAACATCTTGGTGGTAGTTGTGGGGTTTTAATTTCTAAGGTCTGGGGAGCAAGTGAAATCCAATAAAGAATATATCTGGGGAAAATGAATGACTGGATAGTTGGAAGGGTGAGCTGGAATGTTCCACCATGCAGTATGTAAATATCATAAATATTCCTTCTCACCATGATCCCTGATGTAGCATTTACTGTTTCTGCCAACTTCTAGTCACATGTGGGGACAGTGACATGCAGGCGAGGAGCTCATGCCAACTTTTGAAAACATTTGGTTTTAGCATGCCATTGCAAATTTTGATGTGCTTATTTATTTCTTCACTTCCATTATTTACATAGTAGCCATATGACACAAGTACTGTAACTCTGGGTGGATTTAAAGCAGGGGTCGCCAACCTTTTGGACCTCAGGGACCACCAAACTCATAATTTTAAATCCCGAGGACCAGAGACCCTGGAAAACCTCCCCAAAAGTCTGCAGGAAAATTCCCCACCCCATTTTCCTACCGATCGATCATTCTTTATTTGGGGTCGCAGGATACTGTCTCCAGCTCCGAACTCAGGGGGAGAGAGAGAGAGACTTTTGGTTTCATGCAAAGAAAGCAGCAGAAGGAGCAGAAGCCTTTCTTTCTCTCCCCCAAACTCCGTCAGAAATGAGTCTTTGTGAGACTTGTCATGCTGGCGCAGCTTCTTGGAGCAGGATGCCTTGCAGGGTCCCAAAGACTCATTTCTGGTGGAGTTTGAGAAAGAGAAAGAAAAACTTTTGCTGCTTTCTTTGTGTGCAGCCAAAAGCAGAAGAAGAAAGAAATGGAAAGAAGCAGCCCAGTGGCCAGGCCAGGCACATGGGGCGAGTGGGGCAAGTTTCCCCCTCCACCCTTTCTCCCCTCACTACCTTGTGTTGTTTGCAATGCAAGTGATGCAAGCCTTGTGTTCCCATGGGCCATGTGGGAGGCTCAGCCTTGTGTTCCCATGCAGCCTGGATTAATTGCTTTGGGGGTAACATTTCTCTGCAGACCACCAAAGTTTTCTCACGAACCACCAGTGGTCCCCAGCCCACTGGTTGGCGACCATTGATTTAAAGGATTAAAACATAGAAAACCATGACATATAACCTTGGGTGCCCAAGGATAAACGATAACCCATTCACAGAAAATGTGCACCTTGACAAGCAACAAAGTCCCACCCAAATGCCTGGGGAAACAGCCAAGTCTTATAATGCCTTGCAAATGGCTAACGAGATGGAGATCAACCAAATCATTGAGGGGATGATGTTCCACAGGGCAGTTGCTGCCAATTCTGGATCCAACAAGATGTCATTGCTGAATTCTAAGAGTGCCAGAGCTTGCCCATTCTGCTAGATCTGGTAAAGTAAGCAGAAATAAAGGGATAAAGGTGATGCCACAGGTGGCCTGGCCCTATGGTATGCTTTCATGCTAATTCTGTGTATTTTTAAATAGCTATTGAAAATACCCATAATACTATATAAAAGGCAGGAGGAGTTAAAACTCAGTAGAAACAAATTGACTGCATCAGTTGAAGGTTTTCTCAGAAATGTGTACGTATACTACATTTACAACACAAATGAAAGAGAAAAAAATGCTATTATTCTAACCTCCTGTGTTTTAAATGTCAATGGCCCAAAGTTATTGAGTGTTCCCAAAGTAGCCTCATCTGAATATAATCATTATGTTTATCTGAACTTCTTATTATCCCGATGTTTTGTGTTTTCTCTAGGCCATTCCGATAAAAGTGATTGTGGTTATATTGCATGCACATACATTGATTGGAGCTACCAATCTATTTCCATGAAAGGTTAGAAATCTTTCCAAGGATGAGACAGGCAGGGTTGGATATATAATTCAAACCTGCCAGTTTCTCATGAGCAGGAATAACACTTGTCTGTTACATGTCACTAATGTGTATTGCATTTCTCAGAGATCTGCACTTTCTGCATAAGTTGACTAACCTTTAATAATGATACAGATTTTGATAACCTAGATTGAATCATTCATCTTACAATGTTTGAGCTATTTGGATAAATGTTAATAGGGTCTTTGCTCTCTCATAATTTCAGCCTGTTAAAATAACAGGCTTGTATATTTAATGCTTTGCTTGTTTTAAAGTCACACCTGCAGATTGTTTTATCTGTATTCCCTCAGCAGATTTATTCCAGGATCAGCACTTTGCTGTTCTCCCATGAAAAGTGATGAGGAATTGAAATGGCTCAAGTCATATGATCTGCCTTGTGCTGTCTTAACCCGGGCACCAGGAGCTTGGGCATAAAAGCAAGTTCTATTTTGGCTACACTTCATTGAATTCCCCGTGCAGATGCTCTGCATATTTCTCAGCAGAATTAGTAACAGTAATCATTGTGGAAGATGTTCCAACTCGTGGCTGCGCCTCGTACTAGGTGATGACAAACTTGTTCCATCCATTTGACACCAGAAAAAGGCCACGAGCTGGAGTTTATTGGTTTTGAAGTGAGCGCAGGGAGGGAGAACTCACCAGGGGAATGAGTAGCTTCAGTAACTGAGCCATTTTTCCAGCTGGCATATAAAGCAGTCAGCAGATGCTGCCAGCCTCTCACAAGCACTCCGTCTTTTACATCATGCTCTGCAAGCATTCGCTTTTGTGACAAATGCATGATCCCTTGATTTCTGCCAGAACCGGCCAATAATACACTGCATGGAAATGTCAAGTCTATATCTTTAAGGAGACACTTACGAGCACTCTGGGAAAAGTCCAATACAGCAACAGTCACTGATATACTGTAATGGTTAACATACACAATGAAATCGGTTGTCAATGATTAAAAAGTAGCACCTCCATTCATGAACTTATCAAAACAGAAAGAAAAATAAGGTAGGTCACAGTAATGCCTTGAAAATCTGTTTTTCTAACTATAAGTTTCTGTTCTCTATATTGTTTTTCAAAGCAAAATATTATTTGAATTTAATAAGGTACTCATCATGTAAGTGTTGTATAAAATGTGTCGCACAATTTAAAATATTATAGAATTTGTGTCTTGAATGGAAGCATTCTTAAGAATTTCAGATTCAGCCCAAGCCTACTGATAATGAAGCTATGTAGGTCAATCTGTCTAGTTGGAATAAGAGTACAATAAATAATGCTGCATTTAACTGACTGTCCAAAATATTATAAATAAGATCAAATAAACAGAATGTAGAGTGCAAGTAGTTATTTTAATATCTCAGACATAAATTATATTATGTGGGTATAGACTTCATTACATATCTTTCAAAGGCATCACATATCTGTAAGCAACAGATAACGTTTTCATACTTCTGACATGGTGTTTATGGAGGAATTCTAATGTGATAACTACAGATAACAGTATTGAAATCTAAAGCAGTTACGTGGCTTGATTTCTCCTTCTCACTGGTAGAGAGGTATTCTGAGATGGGGATTTCTAAATAAGCGAACTAAACACATGATGACACTGAGAAAAGTGCGGCTTCTGACTATTTAGACCCCTTACAGATAGGTAAGGAGATTCTGCACAGATTTTGGTACAATTATTTGCATTCGCGCTTTCGTGCATAGTACAATCAAAGTAAATGGCATTCTGAACTATTTCTCATTGAGATTTCTTTTGCATTCAGTTCATTTTAGTGCTCTAAATAATCTATACGGTAGTCTTTATATGTGTGTATGCTAAAAGAGATAGAAGAATGCAAATCATTACCAATGCATACTTGAAAAAAAAAGCCAAATTTGTTCATAGGAGATATGTATGTATGTATCTATGTATCTATGTATGTATTCACACACACATATTCAGATGTTGTTTTGAAAGTGTGTTGAGAAATGAAGATTACCTGCTCATAGTTTCATACATCATGTAATAAAGAAGTGGTTCCTTCTTTAGTTATGCATAATTAAGGATTTTCTTTTCATGGACCAAGTAAGAATACATATGCATGCATGGCTACAAACCTGATTATTTTTTCTCACCTATGCATTCTTGTAACATGCAGTACAATAGCACACAATAAGGTTACCTGAATTCTTTCTTTGGTTTTCTTTTTTCTCAAAGCAATGCTTCATTATTTCTATTGCAAGATATGTAATCTGTTTGATTTCTGTGCAGAGGTAAACATTCAGACGTGAGCTTTTGATTCATCATTTTCTAAATACTAACTCAGAGAAAATGTAATTAACCCAAAACTTCATATTTGTATTCATTTAATCCACTGGTTTTCTCTCACTGGCCTTTGTACAATGGACAAATGGTATAGCAAATCTACTGAGAAAATATTTAAATTTCGAAAGATTCAGGTTAAAGTATCTTAACCATTTCTATTATGTGCATGCATGTGTGTGTGTAGATTTTAATCTCTCGCTGTCACTTTCTTTTAAACTGTGGGCATAGATTAAACCACCACCGATCTACTTTATTGAGAAGGGAGAACAAAAGAGGGTGTGCACTGTTTATTTAACAAAAGAAAAATCATTACATGGGTGGCCTATGCTTTTGGTTTGCCTGCATTCGTGAGTTTGTGGATACCACATGGTACAAATACTGCTGAGTTCCCTGTTATCATGCAAGCAATTGCTAACTGTAGACCTCTGACTTTGTAATTTGTTCTTTATGGACTAGCCTGCAGCCAATAAGCAAAATCAATAGTCTTTGCAGAAAAGTAAGCAAGTGCCAGTGTGTTATGTGACAGGTGAAGATACATGTGCTTACCAGGGGTCAGGGGGCCACATCAAATTTCTCTCTGACTTCTTTTCAAAAGCTAAATCCATTTAGGGAGCATTCGTCACTGGAAAATGTTGCAGTGGGGAATTAAGCAGGTGCCTGCTCTTCTTTTCTCATTTAACGATGTTTGTTTTCTACAGCCTGTTCAATAATGTCACTGAGAAGAAATTATGTGAGAAGAATGAAGTGCTTATAGTGTATTCATTCATTCATTCATTCATTTCTGTAGTATGGCGCTAGCTGTTGCATTCTCAGTGTTTACTCACACTAATCATGGCGATTGCCCAACTGTTTGTTCTCCTGTCCCTGTGGATTTTACTTGGTGAAACATACTAAAACATATTTTTAGTATGAACTAAACATGAATAATTCCTTAGAAGCCTACATTTTGCATATTTGATGTGGCAATTCTTATTGGTAGTTTTGGTTATCCATCTATCTGCACAGTTTTCTCACCCTATGAACGTATTCACTCCATCTTTGGATTCCAGTGTAGAGCAAAATCTTAGCCTCTGCCTAGTTACATTGTTGTGTCCATCCAATCCCTTTGGGAGGATTCTGCTTTCTTGGGGAGGAAATTCTCAAACTCCCTATCAACTCACTGCAAACCTTTTCTATTATAATTGTTGTGCCTTTATCTTCTGTGTTGTGTCAGAAGGTCTGGATTAAATTGACAGTGGAAATTATAGGATGCAAAAAGAACTTCCAGTTTATAGAATCTTAAATTTGAAAAGGGATGTTTAAGCTATAGGGTCAACCATCTAATTAGCACAGGAATCAAAATGGACGAATGGCTACCCACTTTGTGCACTGCCAAGACAAAGATATTCTTGAGTTTGGCTTGTGTATCTCAGGAAATAGCTAACTAGTCAGCTAGACACATCTATATTGCTCCAGAAATGATTAAGAACTAGTGAGTTAGTATCTTCTGATACTGCTGAACAACATTTTGCAAGCATTTTGTCTGCTATGTGCCACAATAACTATTTACCAAAACCTCCAGGCTCCAGCTATGATTGTTACAGACTTAGTTTTGCTACCATATTGTTCTCCCTTGGGCAACCTACAGTCCCCATTTAAACACAGTTTTCAACTCTAAGGGTGGAAACAAAAAGTTATTCACACACTGAGGTTGACTATTGGAAACTTCAAAGATTTCACAGTTTGAGATACAACAAGCCACATCTGTAGAAGCAAGAAATCTCAGAGAGATTTGATGTCTTTGCTACTGTTCTTAGATTACTCTCTAAAATATCTCTCTGATGAGCTTTACAGCAGCTCTAACCTGGTGCCTTCCAGAGAAGCTGAACTACAACATTAAAACATTCTTTGACAGGATTTTCCTGCAGTGATGATATAGATGTTGGAGTAGGACTGCTTCACTAAAATACTGCAGTCAATCCAGATTCCATAGCTGTAGAAAAGACAGGAGCAAACATTTGTTGGGCAAGGGCATTTAATAGTTTGGGCAGAGGCCATGCTTTTTTCAAATTGCTTCCCTGGAGTTCCATGGGAGACTAGAAAGACTGGGGGAGGGGGGGAACCCTTCATTCAACTGTAGCCAATTTCTATCACTATAGCTCTGTCCCTTGATCAGAGGTTCCAGGTTGACAACACTTAATCTCTAACAAATGTCTTTCTAGTATTGTAATAGGAAAGGAATCCCAAGTATGTTGCCCTCACTAAGAACTTCCACCACTGCCTAATTTGTACTCTTGTCTGAGAAAATAAGGAAGGAAAATTAAACAGCAACAAAGTTATGCCATTGTAAACCAGTTTCCTTTTCTTAAAGTATTCATATTTATAGTAACTTATTTTAGAAGTCGTGGCCTTTATGAATAGCATATTTCTTTGAAATTGTTATGATCTAAAGTAAATGAGTAATGCACATAAAAGTAGACTAGTATATGCACATAAAATAATGTGGAAGGAGGAGGAGGATTTCGTAGTTAGTGACAAAACAACTTACAGAATGTAGAGGGAAGGGAGGTTAAAGATTTTGTAGTAACTCTTTAAGTCTCTGGATAATATGCACTCAGGTGCTTCTTTAAATGTGAAAAAGTAAAAGAAAACTTAAAAGGGACTTTGTCTGCAATCCAGAGCTTTTCTTCCTTTATCAGTTGCATTCAGGTCAGGACCCTGGGAGAGCACACAGCTTGCTTTAGGCTATCCTGACGTCAGCTTTTCAAAAAAAAAAAAGGGGGGGGGGCTTTTGCAAATAGAGGGTTTTCCTTTGCAGAGTAAGAGACACCGAGTCACTGAACAGCTAGGTTTGGTGGCTCAAGAAGGGTAATACAAGCTGCGAAAGAGGCTGGTATTGTATATATTTGCATATAAGGTCTGAGGTTTCATTTAAATAAAATATTTTAATAATTCAGCCTTTTAGCCCCTTTTGCTTTCTGATGAGAAGTAGAAGTCCTGCCAGGCTTATCTTATATTTATGACTTGCTCCAATGGAAAGACCTTACTTCAGTGTTCTGATTCATAACCATGGGTTGGAATAAGTCTTCCTCACTTCTCTGGCTCTAGGAATGATTGATATATTTTTTCCAGAAACAAAATTATGATGAGCACTATTGTTTCTTCTGAAGACTTTTTAAATGGCAGCTGTTGTGGGAATCTAAGTCCTAATGTAGCCAGTGGCCATTTGCACAACTGGATAATGATTGCCATACGTATTACTATATGCTTTAATAATTAATAAACATGTAATAATTTTAAGTCATTTTTCTAATTACATTTTTTGAATAAGGGTCAATAGGTGGCAGCAGCAGGCTGGCCATGTCTGGTCTCGGAAATCAAGTTGAGTCAGTCCTGAATAGCTTGAAGGAGGGACTACTACAGAAGACTGGAGGGAAGCAGCTTAGGCAGGGAAGTAAGTATTGGGGGAAGGAAATGGCAAACCAGTTCCATTCTGTGGTTGAGATCATGCATGAACATGCTCATGAAGTTATCATGAAGATGTCACGAAGACCAAACTCAGCTTGGTCATTTTACTTCATTTGAATTGGTTTAATTATATCTTTACAAATCAAAATACAAAGGATTATCAGTACTATCTAAGATATGTATGTGTTTCTTGTCTGATGCCAAAAATAATCCATTAAAATATATGGAAATCTCAAGAGAAGAAGAATCTCGAGAAGAGAAGAAGCAGGGATGTAAATTAGCACATGCTTAATAGTTCATGGTTGTTGCCATCTAGTGCCTCAAAGACAGAACCGAACCAACTCATCCTTAACAAAACCCAAGTGAGGGCCCCATATTACTGGTAGAATTGTTTTATTGTTAAAGCAGCTTTCTCCAGCTATTTGCCAGTTGTGTTGGAGTGCAGCTCTAATAATTCTATGCTGGATGCTTCATCAAAAAAGAGGAAAGGACAACTCAATCAATGGAAATAGCTTGGCTAATTTTACTTGGACATGATCAGACTAGGAGCTAAAACTTTACGGAAAAAGAAATACATTGACAAGGGTTTTCTGAAAACCGTCTGCTCCAGACTTGCAAAATGGCAAGCTTACTTTTCTTTTGCAGACAAATCTCTTTCCTCTCTTCAGTGCTTCAAAGTAATATTAGAATTTATGTTTTCTTTCAGTTGAGCTCAACCTTTGAAGCCATTGAATTAATGTACTTAGTCTTTCTGTCAGACTGTAGTCTGTTCCTTTACAACTGGATGCTACTCAACTCTGGGCCCACGCTCAAGACCGGCCCTGGGATTTCATAGGCTGCTTCTTTTGAAGCTACACACTACTCTTGTGACTATCCATGCTTGTAGGAGAATTGATGAGAAAATTCTCACCATACATCATGAAGCCTGAACAAAAAGAAACATATGAAATGTAAAACTGACTCTATACAAAGGCCACCAAACTCTACCAAACTCTTAAAATACCTTTTAAACTTAAACTCTGGTTAATGCAAGGGGTTTGGTTCCTGCTTATGACAGACTCTGCATGTCTGGACTTCAAAATCAGTTTTATTCATGATTTGTTCAAAGATTTTGGACACATTAATTTATTATGTTTATTCCAACAGTTAGAGCTCCTAATTCAGAGCAACGTATATTTCCAAACATCTTTGAGGCCTAACACAAGCCAGCAAATCAAAATTCTTTCAGTGTCCTTATTTTTCAGCCTTGTAAATTAACTATAAAAGCTTGCAGCCTGCAGGATTCAGACAAGATTTCCAACCCTCCTGCTCTCAAATAACCCATGCTGGACTGGCTCTTTTACCAAGCTCAGAATACCTTTTTTTTTTTTTTGCACATTCTATTTTTCAGTCAGAGTCAGACTATACATTATGTTTATTACAAAGTACACAACTAACATAGCTCTCTCTGTACAGAGGGCACAGGGAATCTTATAGTTTGGAGGACTTGAGCATCTATAAATTCCTTTCCTCCCACTACTGTTATTTCCCTTATTCTGAATGCCTTTTCCTGTTGATGCCATTAGTAGATCTTTTTTTCCTTTTTTTCATGGCTGGAGAGGAGGATTTTGAAGTAAAGCCCGTGTGCATGATGCAGCCAATTTCAGGACACCATGCAATTCTTGAATTAATGAGCCATGTGAGCTGTGTTCTACATAACAAGCATAATACATAGCTTAGACCCTCTGTTTGCAGAAAAATATTCCACACATTTATTAAACGGAGCATGTTGTCGTTATCTGAATATATAGCAAAAACTATCTTAATTTAATGTTCTTGAGACTTCACCATTCAGAATAAATGTAGCTTTAAAAACATTTCACAATTTTCAGTAAGAAAGAGATCTCATAAAGACAAGTCAATGGCTTGATCAACTCCTTGGACAACTTTAAATGAAAGATATAATTGGCAATCTTTTGTCCAATTTCTATACATTCTTATGAAGAATATTCCTTTCATTTTGAAACTCCAAAATTCCTAAACAAAAGGTATCGATGTTACTTAGTTGCTATGCAAATAAATATTCATTACAATGGGTGCATGAATAGCTAATTGAATAGTTTTTGTTAATATTATACTAGATATTCATGGACACGTGCCGTTTTCTATCATGAAAATACTGCCCTAGGCTAGCTTTGTTTTTTTTTGTCAGGAACAATTTGTGTGCTTTCATTTAAATGAATATAAACTCCTACTCTCATGACAAAATAATTCACCATTAATTTGAATGAAGAATTTCTTTATTTTCTTAGGTATGTTTTATTTAAAAGAAAACTCTCAATGCATTTTGAACTTTCTCTTCATACAATATAACTAATTGTAATATTTGGGTGTGTTATTAGTGTCTGTATGTAAGATATACAGAAAAACACCTCTTAAATGCTGGGCACAGTTCCATTTGTACATAGAACAGATTATATTTTAATATGTCAAAATTGCAAAATAAAAAAAAGTAAAATTGCCTCATGGAAACTAAAACCATTACTCTCCTCTTTGTCATACCACCACTTTTTCTCAAGCTTGGATTCTTAAAATTATGTTTCTGAAAGACCTGTAATATTTAAAACTACACATTAAAAGAAGGACTAGGGGAGACATGATAGCAGTGTTCCAATGTCTCAGGGGCTGCCACAAAGAAGAGGGAGTCAAGCTATTCTTTAAAGCACCTGAGGGCAGGACAAGAAGCAATAGGTGGAAACTAATCAAGGAGAGAAGCAACTTAGAACTAAGAAAAAATTTCCTGACAGTTAGAACAATTAATCAGTGGAACAACTTGCCTCCAGAAGTTGTGAATACTCCAATGCTGGAAGTTTTAAAAAAGATGTTGGATAACCATTTGTCTGAAGTGGTGTAGGGTTTGCTGCCTAGGCAGGGGGTTAGACTAGAAGACCTCCAAGGTCCCTTCCAACTCTGTTATTCTATTCTAGTCTACATGATTATTTGAAACATATCCCATTGATTTCAGAGTGATTTAAGCATTCCAAGCTTGTTTATACAATATATATATAATGAAAGGGGTCTTTTAGTTCATCTAATCCATGGATATCAAACTCAATTGCATCACGTGACATATTGTGATATAACATGACATTTTTTGCCTTGGCAGAGCTAGGGTGGGCGTGGCCTGCATGTGACACATCCAACTCATGGGCCGCCAGTTTGACAGGCCTGATCTAATCCAACTTGCTTCTCATTACATGAATCCACTAAACCAATGGCCCATAGGTCATGAATCCCTCAAGATAAGCACCCACCTTTCTCTCCCGTGAAGTGCTGTCAATAACATGTGTCAAATGAACTAGAAAAAAAACAACAACCAAAGTACAAAGAGCTTCAAGAATGAATCTGAACCGAATGAGCGACTTTGCTTCCTGCAAAGGTTTCATCATCTTTGCCTGTCCTTTATACCGTATGGGAGGGGCAATCACCTTCCAGCCTATTCTCGAGTCGGCCCTTTTGTTTCAGCTGCTCTTGCCTTCTAGCAGCTCTGCACACATGTGCACTGGGAACAGGGTCCCCTGGGTCCTCTGCCTCATTGCTGCCAGATTCTAGAGGCTCTGAGGCAGCACCCCACTCCCAGATGGTCCTGGCCCCATCTTTGCATCAAATGCAGGACCCTTGTCCGAGTCCTCTCCAGACTCCCTGACTTGTCCCCGTTCTTCCCCAGTGTCCAATTCTGCTGCCGTCTGCACAGGCTGCCGGCGAACCACAACAATCTCACACATAGATGAAGCAGATGAAGTTTTGCTTACTTGCATGGCCCGATTTCTAATAATCCGTGGTTTGATAGCAGTCCATGGACCAGGGGTTGGGAATCCCTGTACTAAACCATAGCTGGTTGGTGGCTACCTAATAAGAGGCCATACTCCACTGCCCTGTACTGCTTAATAGTTTTTATCATATTCCGTCTGGATCTTGTTTCCTTTAATTTCGAAATGTTGGTCCTTCTCCTGTTCTCAGTTTCAACAGAGAACGAGTCTGCACATTCTTGAAAGTGGCAGCCTTTCGTATATTGGAAACCCATTATCATATCTTTCTTCCTCTTTTTCAAGGTAATATGCTCAGGTCCTTTAACTATTTCTTATGCAGCCTGGTTTATGTATCTTTTTCTCTTCTGTTACTTTTCCTCATTCCAGCTTTTTCACATGCTTTTTAAACTATGGTGCCTTTAACTGGCAGATTACTTTAAATAAAGCCTAACCTGTTCAGAATACAATGAAATTATTAGCTCTGCAGATCTAAATACAGTATAATATTTCTGTTAATGGAGACTGCATTGGCTGAATTTTACTAGTGCAGCATGTTCATCTGGTAATTCACAAAATTTCTCTCCCACAGTCTTCAGTCTACACCACGTTGTATTCTTTCTTGACTCATCTTTAATGTTTTCCTACTTTGGCTTTAAACTACTGTTTTCCCTTTACATTGTTTCAAGTGCTCCCATTTTGGTTGGAGGATTTTACTTCCTTATATTCTAATTTCAGCAGCAGTTCCTTGCATATCACTGACTGTACACACAACAAAGAATGCCCCCTCCACTGAATCGTTGTCCTGATATTTAAAATCTTCCAGAACTTCCCCTTATTAGCACTCTTGAAACAGAACAGTGACTATTACCTTTGCCTAGCTTCTAGAAAAGCGTTGGTTCAAATGCTTACAGAAGGGCAAATGAGTGGAGAATGATATGGTGCACTCTTGGAGTAATTTTTAAAAAGTCCTGGGTGGGAGATAATTCTTGAAAAAGAAAATATCAGAAAGAGGAAGTGTTTGAAATTGGCAAGTTTCTATATGGTAAGAAAAGTTATAGCCATAATAATATTTCTGCACTGAATGTACGGGAGGCATGTACGGGAGCTTTTAGAAAGCAACAAGGAGAAAAAGAAGAAATTTTTATTTTAAAGGAGGTTACCATGCCTGGATATATGGGCATTTGACACTATAACTTGCAGATATAAATTTAACTTTTTGGTTTGTGTGTGCATGTGTGTATTTCCTCATTCAATTATATCCAATTATCAAAGCTACTTGAATAAGTCCCTGCTGTTTTCTTGGCAAGGTTTTCAAAAGTGGTTTGCTTGTGCTGCCTTCTGAAGGCTGTGAGAAATCACAGGGGAACCATCCAATGAAAAGAAGCAGCAATCTGCAATCCAGGAGTATTCTACTGGCTATTGCCAGAATGACAATTCCAGAGGGTCATTTCCTAAAACCAAGCCAGACTCAAGCCAGCATAACCTGGGGACAGAAGGAGTTTAATGATTCATTTATAGGTATGTTCTAAATCTCTGCAGCCCTGTTGCTATGCATTTGATTTTTCTTATTCAGATGCTGGATCTTATGCTTGTCACATCTGAACATCACCTTGTATGAAATGATGTTCAAGCCTTTTCAGGTCATTTTGAATTGTGATTTTTCTCCGCTAAGGAATCAGCTTGGTGTTCATTTGCAAATCTGATATAAAGATTCCTTCCATACTATCCTTTTGTTAACTTATAAAGATGTTGAATAGCATAGAGCTTAGCCAAGAAGAACTGTATTTGGCAATTTTCTTTTTTGGGGAAGTATTTTCATTCATAGTGTAATAGACAAACTTGGAAAAACACTGGATTCTACTACTTTCCCAGCCTTACTATTGTATTAAGAATTTAAAAAAACAGATTCCAGGGAGAAATATACTTAGCAATGGCTTAAACCAACAAACCTGTATCTGTCTGAATCCAGTCGTGTAACATAAAGTTAGCTTAATTAATTTTCTCAAATCAAGCTCCTTGCTTCTATACTTTCTCCAATCCTACATGAAAACAAAACCAAACACATGAGATATAGAAAATTCTCATACAGGAGGATTTGCAAACATGTGAAATAATATGACTGGCAGGGACTCTTCAGGCAAATGTTATTGCTTAAATGGTTGTAAAATTTGTTTAACTTAAATACAGGTAAGGAATGAATCTACTTTTAATAGCATATAGAAGGCAGTATGTGTGTTGTGGCCCAACAGTGGCCAGCAGAGCTGGCAGCAGATTTGGACAGTGAGGAGGTTGTGGAGGAACATGAGCCAGTCCTGGAGTCCTGAAGTCTGGGGAAGGTTCTGACGAGTGCTCTGCATCGAAGGCAGAGATGGGGTCCAGGGCCGTCTGATAGTTATCAGCTGCCTTCAGAGTCAGACATCAGTGAGGCAGAAGAGCTGAAGCCTGTTCCCAGTGTGCACATGTGCAGAGTTGCCAGATGAAGGGAACAGCTGAAGAACAAGGGCCGACTTGGGAGTAAAGCCAGGTGGATAGTGAATGGCTCTTCCCCTAGAGAATAAAAGAGGAGCGAAAGGGGAATGAGGCTTTGCAGGAGACAATTTGTTCCTTCCGGCATGCCTGCCAAGTATTGCTGCATCTGAAAGATATGGGCCTGGCCACGTTCCAAGCTTGATAAAGGTTTGCAATTGGAAACTGTTTTGAAAGATGGTTGGCCAAAACTTTGTTGGATAGGAAATTCATTGTAAATCAAATAAAGGAGTTTATCAGGACGAGGACGAGGCTTTGTGCTGTTGGAGAAGCCTAGGTCAGAACAATGTGCTTGCTTAAAAGGGACAAAAGTGTTAAGTTTGAGCAATGAGAGGCTGAACCAGAGCATGAGTGCAACAATACTTTATTATAACAATAAAGGGCTGACCGTGCTTGCCACGCCAGGAACTGGCTCGCAGCAATCAGCGACTGGTTGGACCCCGCAGCCTGCTTTTATAGCTGGCTGCTGGGGAGAACCAGCCAATGAGGAAAGGGGGAAGAACGCCCACTCAAAGTGAGTGGACCTGAGTGAGAACTCCTAGAGTTCTCAGGACATAACACCCCTTCCCCCCAGATGCGAACATGCATAGTCTTTGAGGTAGGCAGGAGGTTTATGTTGGCGCCCGGAACGGCGTAGCTCTGGAACATCGTCTGTCCGTCCGGGGTCTGCCTGGGAAGGCAGAGTCGGCAAAGTGTCACCAGTGTGCCCCTCGGTTTGGGCCTGCCCTGGGCTCGTAGGGTTGATCACTGGGGATGTGCTCTCGAAGGCTGGATCGGGCTGGTCAACTGTCTGGGCGCCGCTGTCTGTGTTCGGGCTTTCGGAACTGGCTGTAGGTGTGAACTGATCGCCGGGCGTGATGTGGATGTGAGGCTGAGGATGAAGCCTCCTCTCGTCTAGTGCCTCTGGGTCCCTGCTGGCGATGGTGCTGAGGCGTCTGCGCAGTTGGTCTATGTGCCTTCTCCAGACACGGCCATCCTCCAGTCTGACCCGATACGACCGCGGCCCGGTGATGGCTACGATCTCGCCCGGAATCCACAGGGGCTCTCCAGTGAAGTTCCTCGCGAAAACTGGCTCCTGTAAGATAAAATGTCTAACCCCCGATGAGGAAGCGAGGGGAGAGTCAGGGCAGTATTGTGGGTGTAGTCTGTCCAATACAGTCCTCAGACGCCTGCCCATCAGGAGCTCAGCTGGGGACTTATTGGTGACTGAACAAGGAGTTGAGTGCTGGCTCATCAGGAACCGCGAGAGTTTGTGGTGCCAGTCATCCTTGTTGAACCTTGCCAGGGCTTCCTTAGTGGTCCTGACGGCCCTTTCAGCCAATCCGTTACTGGCAGGGTGAAATGGGGCTGTGAAAATGTGGCGGATACCCAGGTTGGCAGCAAAGCGGCTGAACTCAGTTGATGCGAACTGTGGGCCATTATCGGAGACAATGGAGTCGGGTAGCCCGTGCGTAATGAACAGGCGTGTTAACACGTTGGTGATTGCTAGTGTGGTGGTCGTGGATAGCTGTGCTACGTCAATCCATTTGGAATAGGCGTCCACGACCACTAGGAACATCTTCCCATGCAGAGGGCCCGCTAGGTCGATGTGAATTCTGGACCAAGGAGCGCTGGCGTTTTCCCATCTAGTAGGGGTGGCAATCTGGGGAGCAGGACGGGATTCCTGGCAAATGTTGCAGGAACTTACCCAATTGACAATGTCCTCGTCTAGACCCGGCCACCACACGTAGCTGCGTGCTAACGCCTTCATTCTCACGATGCCAGGATGTCCCTCGTGCAATGCTTCCAGAACTCGGGTACGCAGTGAGGCCGGGATGACCACTCGAGTGCCCCATAGTAGACAGCCCTGCAGACTTGACAATTCCTGCATGCGAGTCTTAAAAGGTGTGAATTTGTTATCAACATTGCCACCCGGCCACCCCCTCCTCACCCAGTCGAGCACCTGGGCGAGTGTTCGGTCTCCAAAAGGGGAGGCGTCTGCTGCCAGTACTAAAGGGAGGTTAGGGTCGAATTGAATAAGTACCGCCTCTGACGTGAGTAGTGATTTGACGGCGTTAAAGGCATGGTCTTCCTTGTGCCCCCAGTGCCATGGTGACTTTTTATCCAGCAATCTGTGTAGGGGTTCAGCTACTGATGCTTTATGGGGCAAGAAGGATGCGTAAAAGTTCAATAGCCCCAAGAACGCCTGTAGTTCAGTTTTGGAGGTTGGAGTGGGTGCCTCGTGGATTGCCTTAACCTTGGACTCCAGGGGGTGAATGCCAGAGGCATCAATTTTATAACCCAGAAAGTCCACCTGTCTAGTGGCAATGGCACATTTTTCTTTTTTCAACTTGAGGCCATGCTGTCTGAACCTCTCTAACACAGCTCGAACTCTTTGGAAGAGTTGGGGTCTGTCCCTGGCCGAGACTAAGATGTCGTCAAGTAGGGTACTACACCAGGGAGGCCCTGCAAAATCCGCTCCATGAGGGATTGAAAAATACCCGGGCAACACTTACGCCAAATTGGAGACACTTGCATCGGAAGGCACCCCTGTGAGTGACAATTGTCTGGAGTTCCGCTGTTTGGTTATCTACAGGGAACTGTTGATATGCTTGAGACATGTCCAATTTAGCAAAAATGCTGCCTGGTTCGAATGTGTGTAATAAGTGCTGGATGACGGGCACAGGATAAGCGCTAACTTGGAGAAATTTATTGATTGTCGTCTTGTAGTCCGAGCAAATTCTCAGGCTACCGTCTTTTTTTGAGGGGTGTGACAATGGGCGTCTCCCACTTGGCGAAATCTGTTGGCTCAATGACCCCTTGTTTTAATAGTTTATCCAATTCTGCATCTAGTTTTGGCCGAATAGCAAATGGGACCCTACGCGGTTTTAGCCTGATTGGGACTGCTTGGGGGTCAACTGAGAATGAGATGGGGGTACCGTTATAACACCCCAGCTCTTCGCTGAATACATCTGAGTAATCAGCGAATAAGGAGTCAGTGTCTGAGGTTGAGACAGCATGGACTCCTGTTAGCCCTAGGCCGAGATGGGGAAACCAATCGAGCCCCAATAAGGTGGGTAGATTGCCGTTAACTACCACTAGAGGTAGGTGACCTTTAAAAGCTTTAAAACTGACAAGGAACTTGCCTCTGCCGATTACAGGAATGGTCTTCCCCTGGTAGTCCTTCAGGCCAAACTGGCATCTCTGGAGCCGGCTAGTGGATAGGCTTGGTTGGAGCCTCTTAAGGGTGTTCCACGAGATAATTGAGAGCGCTGACCCTGTGTCAACCTCCATGCGGCACGGTTTACCTTCTAGGGAGACGGAGAGGGAAATTTTACTAACAGTGTGGCAAGTGTGCTTGGCAAGGTGATGCGTGCGACAGTTCAATACTTGCCTCTGTGGTCCCGAGTGCGAGGGAGGGTGCCTTTGTGCTGCGCTTTGGGGGGCTTGGCAGACTCTCGCGATGTGTTATTGCAGGTGGCTCCTTTAAACTTGCAGGTGGCCCTCTGATGAGATCCCCCACAGGCTAGGCACAGGGTGATGTGCTTGGGTGGACTGATGTTTTCTTGTTTGGCTCCTACCTGCGGCCGTCTGTCGTTGGATAGGCAGTGGACTTCGTTTTCATCACTGATGGTTTCCTCTGCTACCACCTCCTCGGAGTGGACTGGAAGTGATGACAGCTTGGCATTTGGGCCCTGGATTTCGGTGGCTGAGTTTGTTGCCAGCTCAGCTGCCAAGGCTTCCTCGACTGCTTGTGCGAGGTTGAGGTCTTTTTTTGCGAGAAGGCGCCTTTGCAGGTGGAGGTCCTTGACCCCGCAGACTAATTGATCGAGGAGCATGTCCTCCAGGTAGGTTCCAAACCCACAATGCAGTGCTGCTGTTCTGAGAGCGGCCATATATTGATTGATGGCCTCCTTGCTCGATTGCTTCCTCATACGGAAGGTGAATCTCCTGGCAATCTGTGAGGGCCTGGGGGAATAGTGGTTAGTGAGAATTTCAAGTAACTCAGACCACGGAACATTTTTCAACTCACGAGGAGCCACGAGCGCTGCGGCAGTATTGTAGACGGTGGCTCCGCAGTAGATTAGGAAATACGATTTTTTCCGATGCTCCCCCGCATCCGCCAGGCCAACTGCATCAATATAATGATTAAAGCGGTTCTTATACGATTCCCACTTCTCCTCGTCTGGTTTGAACACCGGGAAGACTGGATTGGAACTCATGGTGCTGGGACCGGGTGAACAACCTGAGGAAAAATCTCTCTGGGGCAGCAGACAATGTTTTAGTGCCCGTGGTGGGCAAGTGATTTCAGCTCAGGAGAGGTTGTTTGCAATCCTCTCTTTTCTCTCTGGGTTAACCACGTTAGGCTGTTAGCCGTTGATGGCGTTTGGATTCGCGCCTGAGTGGGCGTCAGTGACTGGCTACAGCGCTGTGCTGTACCTTTTAGGTTTGAAATTCAAATGACAACCATTTGAATTTCGCACCTGATACTGAGCGGCTGCAGCTCGCAGCGCTTCACTTTCCCTGTAGCTGGGATAACAAGCAGCTACAGACGCTTCTAACTTTCGATTCTGACCGCTCTCTCTGGCTGCGGATCAGCGTTCGCTTCTTATCGCTTGCTGGCCGCTTTCTCTGTCAGCGGATCAGCGTTTGCTCTTTTTGTTTGCTCTTTTTGTTGGCTGACCGCTCTCTCTGGCTGCGGATCAGCGTTTCTCTTATCGCCGGCCGATCGCTCTCTCTGGGCTGCGGATCGGCGGCTAGTGACTCAGCGGTTGCATGGTGCTTCTGGTAGCCATCCCATCCTCGTCGCCAGTGTTAAGTTTGAGCAATGAGAGGCTGAACCAGAGCATGAGTGCAACAATACTTTATTATAACAATAAAGGGCTGACCGTGCTTGCCACGCCAGGAACTGGCTCGCAGCAATCAGCGACTGGTTGGACCCCGCAGCCTGCTTTTATAGCTGGCTGCTGGGGAGAACCAGCCAATGAGGAAAGGGGGAAGAATGCCCACTCAAAGTGAGTGGACCTGAGTGAGAACTCCTAGAGTTCTCAGGACATAACAAAAAGGAAAAAGTGCTTAGGATTTTAAACACTTGTACATGAGCCATGCTTTCATGTTGTTTTCTTGATATTGTTATGTCAATTGTTTGCAATTACCTTTTAATTGGAAAAAAATTTCTATTTATCAGTCTTTCCTACAGTCCTGGAATTCCCTAGAATTGGTCAGAATTGGCCAGATCCAACCTGCAGGGTGCTTTGATCTGCTCTAAACAGTGAAAACAGTGAAGGACCAGCCTGCGGTGCCTCTGCCAGTGAAAACAGAGCTCACAAGGGCTGCAGGCAGCCGTCCTGAGGTCTGTTTTTGCTGGCAGAAGTTGCAGTCCATAGCTTGCTCAACCATGAAGCTGTACTGTAAAGGTAACAATAGTTGCCTATATCTGTACTAATCCCCTTCCCTTTTAGCAACAGGCAGAAGAAAACAATAGGCACAATGATTCTCTATATTCCTTAAAAAGGAACAATAATAACAACATTCTAACCTTTATCACAGATTGGTTTTACTGCAGACTCTCTGATGCAGTCCTGAATTTGTCTAGGGAGAGAAAAGATAATTTCAACTGTTCACACCTGCCTGGCAAGGGCACTCTTGGGGATTCAGAAATCTGTTGTTATTTTGAGACTATTGTCAGTAAAAATCCAACACTGCCTGCTTGTTTACTAATTGTAAGTAAGCAGGTATATACAGACACGACCGTTCAATGCTCTTTTATCCAAATATAACATCCGTTTAAAGCACAATAGTAATTATTCAGAGCTTAATTTCCAAATAGCAGATTTACATTGTCCAAAGCTATTTTGTATCATAATGATTACATATTTAATGATTATTGTAATAATTCATTAATATTAACACAGTATTGTTAATGTCATAATCACTATTAATTTGCAGGACATCTTAGATATGCATGAGGATGTATCCCTTGCCCAAGAATTTCATAATCCAAACTTTCAGGGAAAGAAGATAACAAAAAAGAGGGAAATAAATACAGGGAAATGAATTTTCCAAGGCGATTGTTGTTCAGATTATTGCTTTTTTACATTCATGGAAGAGTGGGATATCCAATGGAAGGGCATCTTGCTGGTATTATTCTATTTTGAGTAGGATGCTCAATGCTCATAATTGAGCTCTTTGCATATTTTAAAGTAACCCCACATTTTTATTTCAGTTATTTGCCCTTAAGCTTGCCTACAATAGGACAAATATTCTTGAAGTTCAATTTTTCCTGCCTCCTCACCCTAAGGCAAAGTGCCATATCTAAATATATCTAACAAATTAAAATTATAGATACCTGGTTGATCCTGATGGGATTGTTTTAATCTTGTTAACCACCCAGAGTCATTTATAAAGTCTATTTGAAGAATGGCATCTTTTTACAGGCTTGGAAAAACTACAGCTCCTATTGGAAAACGTCTATGTGTTCCTGGAGTGGCGATGACCTGCCATTGATCTCAGTGTCACTTTCAAATATGCACCAAAGGAGCTGTGCTTTTATCTGCTCCAAACAGGCTTCCTATATACAAGACAAAACAAGCAATATCTAACTTGGAACAACTTGTATGTTCTGTTGGGAACACTACATCTGTGTGAGCTCCTACCCCCTAGGGGGGAAAAATCTGCATGGAAATAGGTCTATGGTATATGTAAAGGAATGTAAATACATGCCAAAGGAACTGAAACAGAATTATGAGGGACAGGTTTTATGGAAATATGGGGCTAGGAGAGGTGGCACTATTATTAAATGTAAAAGCATATTTTCACCTCCCAAACAAATGAATGGTTCCAAGTTCACTTCGTCACCTTTTAGTACATAAAAGTGTTATGCCACTGCCATTTAATTATGTCTTTTATATTCCCAATAAGATATTTATAATGAGAGACTTAGACTTTCATGTATCTTAATTAATGAGATTTTCTAAACCAGTTGCAACCTGCATTTGGCCTTATGATGCCTCCTGGAATAACAATGATCTGCCAGTTAATACATAGAGGTTCACAACTGATTGTTGCTCCTCTTCTTTAGAATATTAAGTAGGTTTGATTAATTATTATTCAGTCTGCTTGCATCTTGCACACAGGACATTATCTTTGCACTAGCTCCCAGTAGACAAAAGAATAATAGTAGTTTAAATGAAAAGCTTTTGAAATCACTTTAACTGAGATTGAGATTATAATTCTGGAAAAGAATGTGCACAGGATCAAAGCATTTAGTTTTACTGGAGTCAGAGATGTTCCTGACTTTAACATACCTTTGAAGGAATATTGCAGAATTTTCCACTATAGTTATTTTTATTTTATTCTCTAAGGTAATAAACTGGGGAAAATATAGCACCTCGTGGACCAGGGGAAGTGTGCACATGCTGAAATATGCTTCTGCAAAGGAATTATTCCACAGTCATAAATGGTGTTGAAATAGTTCTGCTTACTCAACTTAAGAGTGATCTATGCTCTCGACATGACAGCAGCTGTCACATTCTAGATAGAAATCAGGAAAAGCAGATATCAGCATGATCCAAAGGCTTAGAAAGCACTGATAGTGCTTTACATGATGGAGAGCTTTCATCTGAATGGGATGGCAGGTGCAAAGTCTTCTACCATATTCTGAGAGTTTTGCCTAAATCAGGACACAATATTTGTGCTGTACAGTAGCCTTGATTGACAGATGATATGTTACAGAACCCCATTGTCGAGGACAACCTATGAACAATACGTTTCCAGACTATATGATGAGTTCATAACTCTGGAGGCTAAAGTATATTATAGGGGGACTTGCTTTCAGTACAGAAATAATATTATAAGAGTTTGAGAAATAGCTCTGTAGTTAAAATGAGCTGGTGTTTCAGCATTTTATCCTTACGTACTTTGAAAATTCTGTTCATTCAAAACAAAATAAATGTGCCTTCTCTGTAGTGAATTTGCTAGAGAGAATCTTCATTTGGAGTTACAATGTGATCTTTCAGAAAGGATGCTGTACTATTTCACAGTTGATCTGATCTCCTCATCATTTTCAACCTGCTTTGTGCCCATTATTCAGGAACTAAGATTCTGGACAGAAAGTTGGTAATAGCACATTGAATCATTAGATACTTTTGTTTAGAAAGACTGTTACGTGTTAGACTTGAAGACAGGTTCAATAATTAGAGGCAAGGCTAGAGAGTGAGAGACAAGACAACCAACATTTGGAGTCTGAGACATTGATATGGCCTGTTGACCACTGGCCCCTCCAACAGCCAAATCAGAGGAGGAGGAGGCATGGGAGTCAGGCATCAAGGCAACGTGAGAGCTCTGAAGGGGAAGGGGGAATGGAGCTGGCAGAGAGAGAGAGAGAGAGACAGAGGCGGAACCTGGGCCATCCATCAGCCCTGAGATGGAGAGTCAACAGCCCTCAGGTCTAGAGATGGTTGATGAAGAATAGGAGGAACAGCTGGGTCCAATGCCTGACACATGGTTGCACAAAAGGCAGAGAAAAGGAGAGCAGTGGAAAGCCGTGGGCTGATCCTGGGGAAGGAAGAGCCACTGCTGCTAGCGAGCCCCTCCCCACCAGCTCTGGGGATAAAAGGCAGAGAGTGGAGATGAATCAGTGTGGCAGACAACTATTCATCTTCTGTCTGGCTGGACTTGTTAGCCTGTGTTTAGAGAGAAACTTTTTGCCAGGTCTGCTGGCCCTCCTAGTAAAGGAATCTTTTGAGTTCATTTCAGAGGGTTTGTCTTGTTTGGCGAGTTGGGTCAGAACAGATATCTTTCTTTCCTTATGAGGCATGGATGAAGGATCATGGAGGTTTATCATTACAAATACATTTATATTTGTAATTCTAATGCATAATAAATGATAAAGAAACATCTAGAGAGTCAAAGAAAGATCAAATAGTGAAAAACTGGATGTAGTTAAACTGGCAGCATAGATATGGTTTTGTCTGCTAGTTACTAAAAAAGATTTTTTAACAAATCAAATAGAAAGAATAATCTGTTTAGCCTTGATTTGCTAATTTAATTGTTTCTGAAACTGGTTACTTGTCCTCAAAAGCAGTTGGGATGCCAAACAGTTAAAACACAATAGTGTAGAAATATAGTTCACATGTTTTTTTTCAGCACAGATACATTTTGTGCTTTATAAGTTAGCTTACAACTGAGCTTTTGTTTTTTTTGCTATTTTGAGGGTAGGTTTTTTTTAAATGATAAGACCCCTTCTGGGACATGTCACTTGCAACTTGTGTTTGTCATGCTTATAGTGCAGGGAAAAACACACACTAAATTCAATCTTTAAATTAAGCTGTAACCAAGCTTGTATATTCATTAGAGGAGAAAAATTCTCTTCTGAGAAGTTCAAATTGTTTATTGATTTTCATTTCTGTGTTCAAGTGAAGCTTGAGTAAGTCTGTCTTATGGGAGTCCCTCTGGGGCAGCCTGGCCAACAAGTGCATTACATTTAAACCTAAGTGAGCAGTTACCAACAAAAATCTGAGAATTCCTTTAAAATTATATTAATAAAAAGCTAAAGGGTAAGATTACCAGTTCAATAAAGTTGTTTTTGGGACAACAGAAACATCAGTCTTGTATTCTAGCCTATATAAACATCCACTTTTGACAATATTACTGATTTTTTTTAACTGAAATCGACTGAAATTAAAAATGGGAAATGGGAAATTAGAGGCATGTTGTACAAAAAGCAAAACAAAAAAACCCTATCCCCCCAAAATTATTTCTTGAATACTGTCAAAATTATAAGAAAAGACAATTAAGTAGATATAATTTTGAGTTTACTAATAAATTTCAAAATTAAAAGGCCATCCATCTATCCTGTTAAGTCTGAATATTGTATCTTTGTTGCCTTACTCTAGTAAAAGCAGGCCTTGATAACTTGATCTGCCAGGGTATTCAAAAGTCCAAGGGATTTTGGCTGGCATGAAAATTTTATTCAGATAGGTTGTTGGTTTCCCCATGTTTATGAAGTTCATAAAGAATATTGTTTCTTACCAAGACATTAATACCTGTGCCATGAACTTTCAGTCACAATAAAAATGTATCAAAAGATAGAAATTTGCCTAGACTGCTGAGCTAGTCTTCATTTCCCGAGGACACACAATTTCTCTCTGTTCCTGGTCCTTCAATATTTTTTTGGCCATCTTTCAAGTTTCATTCAGGCATATCCACAAATCAGCAATCACCTCACCCACATTTGGCTAAAGGTTGTGGCTTCAACATTTTAGCCTTTACTAATAGGTTGTTTTAATTTGCTATTAGCTATTGAGTTATTCATTTTGCAATACTTTTCATGCCAGCATTACTGTTTTTTGGTTTGATTATTTCATGGATTATAGTTTATACAACTTTCAACTATATATATATATATATATAGAAGCCTGATGATGGCAGATGAGATTCTGCCGAAATGTTGCTACAACTTTAAAAGCACAACTTCAATGACGTGGGAAAATACCCGAACAAAGCTGAATGCCATACATGTAAGTACCAGCGAAAACTTAAGAATATATATATATATATATATATATATATATATATATATATATATATATATATATATATAAAATGACTGAAAATTCAAGATACCTGTATATCTTTGCAGAATTAACTGTCATTTAAATGTATATTCTATAACTTCTTCTACCATATATATTATTTGTGCATTATTGTTTACAAATTTTATGGTTCAGAAAAGTTCTTTCAATAGCATGGGAATTGTTGTTGTACAATAATATAACCCATGTTATTTGAATACATAATATGAATTGCAGCTTAATGTGGCACACAAAAGTTTGATAAAATCAAGATCCCATATGTGGATCACAGAAGTAGAGAAGTGAGTTTTCTCTTTCTGTTACTAAAATGAAGATTATTTTGAAAAGTACTTGATTTTGATAGAAAACTGAAACTGAATAAGCTTATAATTATATTTGTTATATATTCAAACCATATATTCAAACTTCTTTAGGTTGATTCAAGGGATTGACATAAGTAGTTGGATATTTTCCTCCTTTTGAACATATAGGCTACTTTTGAAATGACTTTTGCCATTATCAAGCAAGAGTTTATCATTCAAAACTGGAAGGCTCTGTTGGATGATTAACAACTTAAATGTCTCATTGAGCATACAGACTTAGCTGTACAGATTTTGGATTCAGACCAATGAATGGCATTCCTGAGAAGTTCATTAAATTATAATGTTTGTACTTCAAATAGATTTGACATATTCCTTTAGGTGACATCTGTTTGGGTCTATATATTAACCAGGGCTGAAACTAGCATTAGATCAGGCAGAGTAAAAGTGGCAGGGGACGTTCATGTTTGTTTAGAAACACCACTTTTCCCCTCTTTCAGACATTTTCTCATTTTCTTTCTAATTTTCTCTCACACAACATTTAATCTCTATCTTTCGAACAATAAACTATTGGAGAAACAGAAGGAGGGAGGCAGAGAAAATTAAAATCTCTTAACAGAAGTCTGACCTTATCTCTGGAAAGTAGGCCAAGGGACACAATAAATTAGAGTTTAGGCCACTTAAGAGCTGTTGGGATACAGGTTGTCCATCCATACTTCAATAGATGTAGGATAATTGAGATTGCAATGATAAACATAGTAACCTTTTCTTTGCCTGCTTTGGTGGAATGTATACAAACCTTTAAAACATGTTAGCTACTAATCATTATTCTGTAGTTTTTATAGCATAGTATTGTTTTATTTGAAAATTATTAAGCCCAGATCAGCTACACTTTTGAGTTTCAGTGCAGTGTGGCAATTAGGTTTAAGGTTAGGTTTCCTTTCTAACTAAAGTAATAGCCTTTTTCTTATTTATTTTTTTGCCAGAAGTTATAAACGGGACCTGTTTATTATCGCAAAAATTATGACAGACATAAAGTTGTGTCCTTTATTTGAATATACAGTACATAATATTGTTTCTCTCAATCAGGTAAATAAATAAGAGAATAGAATGTAATCTAGCTATTGTAAGATACACAAGTCATATTCAAAATTCTTAACTATACCTGATATTATAGGAGGCTCCCCAAAAGGCATCTCAAAGGAAACAATTCTGAAGAAGTCCTTAATCCATTGAATTTTTCTACTATCACTTTGT
This sequence comes from Pseudonaja textilis, assembly GCF_049901715.1. Taxonomy (NCBI): domain Eukaryota; kingdom Metazoa; phylum Chordata; class Lepidosauria; order Squamata; family Elapidae; genus Pseudonaja; species Pseudonaja textilis. The sequence goes on along the minus strand of NC_141990.1, from coordinate 48,862,936 downwards.
CACAAATGTTCCTATTTTGGGGCAATGTACTTCAGAGGATTCTGTATGTGTCTTGGAGAAAACCTGATCAGTATGATTCCCCCCCCCCCCTAGTTCATGCTTAGTCATTCAAAATATTTTGATACTATTGGCCATGATATAGTCATGGATCAATTCCATGAATTGGAAAGTTGTTCTGATCCAGTCTGAACAATCATTATACTAGCAAGTTTGCAAATGATTGAATAATGGCGATGTGACTCAAACATTTGGGTGAGCAGTCACACATAAGTTAAAGGAGGAAAAAACCAGAGGAGATAAGATCTGAACTTGCAATCATGATGCAGCATCAGTAGCGCCAATTTAAACAACAGAGGAACAATAAAATGACACTGAATCCCAACAAGATAAAGACCTTGTGAATGAGTGATTCCTGGAGAAAGCAATTGTGGGATAGTTTGCTTGTTCTAAATGGGACTGTAGTCCCTCTGAAAGAACAAGTATGCACTTGGGTTTCATGACTTTCATGGAGGCCCAATGAAGGACATCCATACCAAGGCGCTGTTCAGGTCTGCAGGATGGTATATGCAACATTGTTGATCCAAGCCCCCATTTATTGATTAGCTTTGATTGATACACCAACTGTGCCAGCCTAACTATTTGTTCACACACTGATAATGTAGTACTAAGATTACTATCATGTGTACCACCATATCCTTGTTTCAGAAACTACAGGTAATGCAATCTGAAGAGACTAGGTTGCTGAGCCATATATTTGGTTATACACATGCATATTAAAATGACTAAACTATTTATCACTAATGCACATATTGTCTAGATGCAGGCTTTTGCTTAAACATATAAAGCCCTAAACAATTTTGGACTATGTTCTCTGTTACATATAATGACAAAGACAAATGTCATCTGTCAATGAAATAGGTAAGGTCCTGTTTGCATCTGGAGACGGTGTGTATCAGGATCTTAAAGTGCTGTCTGATGATTATTTGTGTGGGCCAGGGAAGTGCAGCTGTTTCAGTCCAGCATGGTGTGCTTGCTGTTACTTGTCACTAGTTCCTTAAAGAATCTGCATGATTACAGGGAACTGCAGCTTTGGGTTAATGAGCTTTCTTGTATTTCATATGGTGTAACAGAATATTGTACAGCGTTTACTGTTGTTTTTATTTTTGGTATTCATGCTGCTGCTTCTTGCTGGGAGATCCTTGTGAGGTCCAGTAGCCATAATGCGTAGCCTATTAGCTGTGACAAAGTCATGTTGCCCAGGGTGCACCGTGAGGAGGCTAGTCAGTCAGTCAGTCAGTCTCTATCATCTGTCTGTCTGTCTTCTATAATCTATTTCTAGGATGTCACAGCTACTCTGTGACCCCCTCAAAAGGCATAGCTTCTTTAAGGAGTAAGTGACAATTATAGTGAACATATCCCTGTTGGATTCAAAGCCCTCTTCCTTCTTCAGCTCTGAGTAACCTCAGGGGCCTTCTTTGTCATATGGGAAGTTGATTGCTTAGGTATGCTTTTCATATCCTTGGTCACAGCTTAAGGAGGTCTTAGTAATGTTCCTGGAATATTCCTAACTTTAAAAGTTTAATTGAAAAATAAAACTGTAAGAAAGGATCCATAGGTGCCCTTTGATCATCGTGAAGATTCTTCTGCTGGATAGGTGCAGTCACAGACTTATAAAAAGATTTTTATTCTCAAAAAGTATGGCCTTTTTTTCAACTGTCCAGTTGAGCCATAACTCACTGAATACAGGATTCCATAGGACTATGGCAATTTGTGTGGTTGTGAAAACAATTTCCTGATTTTCACATAGCATTTAGAACAAATCTAACTCTCAAGCAGCATCTAAGTTTGTAAAACACCGAGTTTCAAGGTGTTTGTTTTTAAGCCTGTATTTCCAATTTACTTTAGTGGGTACATGGATATGCTTGGAATGGCATTATGTAATATCTGGGATATTTTGGAATTTATCTGTAAGTCGTCTTTTAGCCCTTTCTGTTTTTTTTTTTAATTATGCCTTGCCACTAATGAAGGAGCCCAATTTGGCTATAAATATAAATGACCATTGGCTACTTTCTCAAAAGGCAAGATGTAAGATTACTGTTAATTTCAAGGACTACCCAAGGCAGCTGTACAGGTAATAAACATCAAATCAAATAGAAATTCCCAGAACTGCTTTCATTGTAAGGGGCACTTAAAAAATGCAATATGATATCTGAAAGCACCCTAAAGGGAGTCTTCTTTTGGAACAAAAAAGAAAGAACGAAAGATAAATTGCATTGGAAAAGATCATTCCATCACTTTTCTGAGATATCATAAAAAGGACAGAGGGAAGTCAAACATTTAGATGGATGGGATTTTTTTTTTCACCATTTAATAGTCACTAGAAATATGATGGTTGACAATAGATAAATGTGAAGAATGCTGAACATGACCATCCTCATACTTCATGCATTATAAGAACAGTTCAGGAGCTGTTTATCTGTATTAAAAACATCCTGCCTATAATATTGCTAAGAAGCGTGTATGCTGTGACAGTTAACAACTAAATGAGAGTAGCTGTTCACTTGCTCAGGTTTGCATGCGCTACAAAAGGGAAAACATGTAGCTTTCTGTGCTCTTTTTATTAAGCGATCATAAGAGAAGTAAATAAGTATCCAAATCTTTGCAAATGTTATGTTAACGGTGGGACTGATATGGAGACAATATGTTTGATGAAGATTTTCAGGACAAAACCACCACAATAAAAAGCCTTCCAATTTTTTGAGGAATGATTAGAAGCTCTGCTAAGAGTTCACTAGTTTATTTTATTTGTTTGTTTCATTTCCCTACAAATCCCATACCAATACATACTCTCATATTAGCAAATGTGGGGCTGGTGAGAACATACGTTTGCTAAAATAATTACAGTTTAGCTCTGATATATCTTTCTCAGCTGTTATACAAGTCTTGAACATGATCCATCTAATTTGACAAGTTACAATTTATTGTTGTTTTTTAAATAAACATTTCACAGTTGTCATTAAGACTAGTAAAATAATTTGCAAGCTTTTAATACCATTAATAAGAACATACCTCATCTCCATCACATCCTTAATATAATGACTAATATTATTATAATTGCATTCTACCTGTTTCTGACTGGCATATCTACTATAAGATCATTCATTTTTATTTTTACAACATTATTTGATCTTGAGCAGCAGTAATTGGCTCAATGCCACCTAATGAATTTTATAGTTCCATGCCCAGTCAGTAATATTGACTGGCCATGTAATTCATGTCTAGCTCTCTGGTCGCTTTTCTATAGATTCTCATCAATGCATGTACTTTATTGTAATGCTTGAACATCTTAACATGTTCTAGTGTTATTTATCATTTTTGAGCATTTGTTCCATTAAGAAGGAAGGTTTATGGGATGTGCTTTAAATGGGCCAAGGGCCAAAGTACAGTCTCTGCACTTCTGATAGAGCTGCTGAAACATTAAAAATTTGATCACTAAAGGTTGATGCAAACAATACGTGTGATTTAACTTTTTATAAGTGCCTTCCTATCTCTTTAACAATGTGTTAATAGTAAATCTCCAGCAATTTATGAGAAAATCATTATGAATCAGACAAAATAAGCAACTTCCAAATGCCTTAAACATGTTACTTTTCAATGGAGCCAGTTTACACATTTATTTAGAATTGTTTTATTTGCTTTGTGCATGATTATAAAACAATATATAGTCTACGCTTTTTAAACTAGCTTTCCCCAACATAATACCCACCAAATGTGTAGATTTAAGTTTCCACAATCTTTTGGTCAAAATGATCATAGCTGAGAATTCTTGAAACTGAAATCAACACATTTAAGGTTTCAAATTTGGGGAAATTTAAATTAGTCCAAGATCTATGAAAGAGGCTTACATCTTTAGAACACTTTAATTATAAAAGATCCATCAGGGAGGAAGGGGTCAACCTCAGGGAGGAAGGGGTCAAGCTATTTTCTAAAGCACCTGTAGGCCAGACAAGGAATGGATGGAAACTGAACAAGGAGAGATTTAACCTGGAAATAAGGAGAAACTTTCTGACAGTGAGAACAATCAACCAATGGAACAGCTTGCCCTCGGAAGTTGTGGGAGTGCCATCACTTGAGACTTTCAAGAAGAGATTGGACTGCCATTTGTCAGAAATGGTGTAGGGTCTCCTGCTTGGGTGGGGAGTTGGACTAGATGACCTACAAAGTCCCTTCCAACTTTGATTATCTGTTAAATCATTGACCTTGAGACAATGGATCTTGAATTAACTGAAGAGTGTCACTAAAGGCAAAAAAATAGTAACTATAATTTTATTTTATAGTTATCCTGGAAATAAACTGGCCTTTTTATTTATTTGGACTGTTAAAATCCAAGGAAATTCATTTTAATGTATAGCAATGTCTATCAAAGTTATTATTTTTATTTAAAGTCTATTAGTATTTTTCCTTTGCTAATTTCCAGTGTTTGTCTTTCTAGAATCTATTTGAAAACAACATTTTATCAAAGAAATTGGTGTTACCATCTCTTCCTTTTTTTGCAGGATATTCCATTGTAAAGATATATTATTTAACTTATTCCCATTTTAAATACAATATATCTCAACATTCTTAAACCACTTATTTTTATACAGTTTTCTTTTTATTATAATGTGCTGCTTCAGGGAAATTAGTTTGGCAGCTGCAGGTTAACTCCTTTGTAGTAACATAGCAAAAGTTACATTACAACAAATCTTGTTAAATGGTTTTATTATTTTTTCTAAGATCCTATATAACAGTCTGTAATGACAACAAAAGTTTCACATTATCTATTTTGTCTACATTTCCTCAAAGATCAATATGGCTAAGTACATCTTCTGCATACTTCTATAAGAAGATAAATATAAAACTTGCATCAAATGTAGCCTAGCCACCAGCTTGCATTTAATGGGCCACCCCTCTTCCTCCTTTAAAAACCTGCAGAGAAATATCAATACTGTGCTTGAATTACATTAGTTGGAACAAGGATGAATGTGATGGTATAAAGTCCAAAGGATTTACTCAGCAACTTTCCATAAATGGTAAATGATGCCTGCGAAAGCATGGATTCGTTTAGAGTATTTAACTAACATGTAAAAATCTTTCATTTTGATATTATGGATTTGTCACTGTGTTAAATTGCTTGGCAGGCTTTACTGAGTGAAAATATTAAAAACCGAGAAGATTTTCCAAGAAACTTTCTTGGACTTGCATATTTTGAATGGTCCAATGCTACCAAAGAAGGAAAACTTTTGTCATTTTCTTTGCAGAAGAGCCACCAAGTGAGCCCTCTAAAGCTGTGCCTATTTTCTGGTGTCAAAGGGTCCATTTTCCATTTCTGACTATATCATTTTTTTAAAAAAGCATATCTTAAATCATTGAATATTTAATTGCCAGGTCTTTATTAATTGAAAAGTAACAACTGCTTGGATTGACAAGCAATTAAGAACTAGCTTACATTAAAAGTGTCCCTATAGATCTTGGCAATAGTTAGAAACTGTACCACTTGTTAGTATCATAATGTAATCTGGAAGACTACAACCTAGGTGCCACCCTAGATTTTCCTTCTGCCATCATTCAATCCTTCAGAATGCCAGCACCTAGGCTATATGTCTTGCTTGTTCCTAGATTCCAGTTTTCAGTGCTCAGCTTCTCCAAAATGTCTACATTCAGACCACACTCAACTGCCAACTCCTGAGTCATCTTTAAGGACCCAACATCTCAGTCGTTTAAGGGTTGGTTAAGCCTGGTTATGATGGAGAAACTTGGAAGCTTTATCATAGTTGCCAAATCTCCCAAGTCTTTTAAGGCTCCATTGGTTTCACTTTGCCAGCATGCATTCGGGTTGCAAAGAGGGTGTCAGTTGATATCAGATGTGACATTTTGTTGCCTTAGTTCCATATTGCACTGACCAGCCATTGCCACTCTTTTGTTACCCTTTGTAGGCAGATATATCACTTTTCTCATGTTATCTTTTTCAGCATCCCCTTTCTTTTTCTTCCTCATCTCTTCCCTTCTTTCATGTCTCCATAGCTTCCATTTCAGTTGAGACCTTAAAAAGAGGCCAGTTTTCCAAATAAGGAAATGGCTAGGCCCTTCAAGAGAAACACAGGTTTTCCCATCAATTCATGATATTTCTCTGTTGCTATTTTACTTCCAATTTTAGCATTCCACTCTCCTATAGTCAATATGATGTCTTGGTTGTATCAATAAGATACTGCAGGTGGCTGTAAAACCATTCTGTACCTGTTTCTTCTGTATCTGTGATTGGAGCATTGATGTGGATCACCATAATATTGATTGGCTTGCACTGGACTCTGAGATCATTCAATCATTTTGAGGCTCGTCTCTGAGCTCTAACTTTGACACTTCTTTATTAATAATGATGGCTATTCTATTTTTTCTATGATTTTCTTCTCTCCAGTGGATTATCTGATGCTTTCCTATATTAAATGATCCAGTGCAGTCCAGTCCAATAATAAATATCCATGATCAGTCTTGATACTTTTTCTCCAGATACAACATCAGGCTTGTTTTGGTTTGCAGTTTTTACATTCCACATGTCATCTGCACATCTATAACTGTCTGGTTTGGTTCTGCAACCCAACAGGACAGACACAGACTCCAGAGAGTAATTAGGACTGCAGAAAAAAACAATTATTACCAACCTGCCTTCAATCGAGGACCTGTATACTGCACGAGTCGAAAAGAGGATGTGAAAATATTTACAGACCCCTCACATCCCAGACATAAACTGTTTCAACTGCTTCCCTTAAAACGACGCTATAGAGCACTGCACACCAGAACAACTAGACACAAGAACAGTTTTTTCCCGAAAGCCATCACTCTGCTAAACAAATAATTCTCTCAACCCTGTTCACCTATTACAAAGTCTGCACTACTATTACTGTTAAATCTTGTCATCACTCCTTATCACCCATCCCCTCCCACTTGTGACTGTATGACTGTAACTTTGTCACTTGTATCTTTACGATTTATATTGACTGTTTCCCAGTATGACTGATTGCTTATTGTACCCTATGACTATCAAGTGTCGTACCTTATGATTCTTGACTCCTGACAAATGTATCTTTTCTTTTATGTATAATGAGGGTATTTGGCAACAATAGCTGACATGTCTTTGAATATTAGTAGCTCGGGTTGGTAGCTATGTTGCTGTTTTGAGCTCTGAGCTTGGCAATTTGGTTGCAAACATTTCATCCCCATTCGAAACCTCTTCAGTGCACTTGACATCTGAACAACAACACCAGGACCAATTTACATCACACAGATGGTACTTAAAACCAAAGACTATGATTCAGTAACTACAGCCAGCCAATCACATAACCCAGGACTCAGAAAGGTATTTAAAGGCCAGTGCTCCCCCAGACAAGCACAATCTATATTCTAAAGCACACTGAAGATGTCTCCTTGAATGGGGATGAAATGTTTGCAACCAAATCGCCAAGCTCAGAGCTCAAACCAACAACATAACAACAATAATTGTTCAGTGCAGCTACATCATAGGCACAAATATTAGTTGTGATTGCCCTCTGCTTTTCCTTGATAGCTTCTGGTGGGACAGAAGAGGTGTGAGGGTCAGCTTCCAGTGTTTCTTGGTAAAATACTGGAGTGAATTGCCATTTGACTCTGGTGGGACATGCTTGATTTGAAATACACTGAAACATGGTGTACTTCATGCCATGTACATCCCCGAGGCTTGCTGGAAAAATCAGAACTTAATAGATTTACTAAAGCCATACTCAGCTGAGAAATACTATTTTTTTAAAAAAGGAGCAACAACTGAAAACGTTTACCTCAGAGGTTCCAGAAAGGAAGACTCCTAAAGGAAGCCTTTTCTATATGATATCAGATAGATAGAGACAATTGAATGAAAATGTCCCTGAAGATGCCTATGTTCATGAAAGGCTTTAAATATAACAGCTTGATCTTTGCAGATCTGTGAAGCAAAGGAAAACTGAAGTAGGATCATAAATACAATTGTAGTTTCATTTAGTGGCTATTTCATTGGTCCCAACTGTTCTTACTAAATGACCATTAGACAAGACTATTTCAAACTCCTCTGCATTAACTTTCAGCTTAGTCCTTCATAATGGCAATCTCTGTTTTCACAGCAACCCTTAAAGATTAATATAATGCAAATGCAATTATAATTTTAGTCAACATTATGAATGCAGCATATACGTTTTATGCAGAAATCTATAATATCCTTGTGTATTTTTTTCTAATATAGAAAGCATAACTAGGATCATCCTTAACAGGTTAAGGTAAACAATAAATGTTAAAGGTACTTGTGTGGATTCTTTTTTTTAAATCCATGCCTCTAAAGAAACCTTCATTGGGGTCATTTAGATTTTCTTTCTGTATCCATGCAAACTGCTAGTCAGAACTGTCTGTATGCAGGAGAAAGATAAAAAATTCAATTAGGGTGAGTGCTGTCATAAGCAAGCTTCATGAGAAGGCTGGAGATCATATGCATTACATATTGATGCCTATCAGCAGAGAGAACATACCCATGTTTTATTCTGTGCCCCTTTTGTAGGTCTGGCAGTAACAGTGCCCAATAAAGGCCTAATCATATTAATTTATGCCTCTATCAATTATGCATTCAGATTCCCCTGATAGCTTGTCAGTTTTTATTCACAATTTTCTTTAAAAAAAATACGCCTCTTAGAGCTACTGAGCAAATAGTATGAATGTCAAAAGGTAAGATTTAAAGAATATTACTTAAAAGGGGTGGTTTTTTAAATTTATAAATCTTCTATTATATGTCATGCATTTGTTAACTTTAAAACAGGTGACAGAATAGGAACAGTTAACGTGTTAAGGAGGGGGTTTTTATGTAAGAATGAAACATATTTCTTTCATTTTAGGCTTTTGCTGGGTCTTTTTTATATATTCAATTTTTCATAAAGCCAAAATGTTCTGGAATCTTCAAAGTTTCTATTTCTCAGTTGTTGAACATTAATTGATATTTTAAGAGTATAAATAATTCTATATTTATACTGTGATCAGGCCTATTTTCTCGTACAAAAGTTAGTAGGGATGATTTCTGTCACACATCAGAAATTCAAACCACAATAAATTAGTTGGATCTGGAAAGAGATGCCAATACACGTACTACAAATGGTGCTTCTTAACGTGGGATATTGTGGCTGATTAACTTTCATAGACATCACATTCAACCATTTTTGTTTCTGAAAATAATTTTATAAAAATCAGGAGTGGGGAATCATGGTCCTTTTATAACTTATGGATTTCAACTCCCAGAATTCCTGAGCCAGTCCACAAATCATAAAAGGGCCATGGTTTCCCATCTCTGATATAAATCATCACATTTATAAATCATCATATTTGTCAACTGTTAACACTGTTTTAAAAAACATGGAATACACCAATTGGTAGTTTTCTTCAGTATTCTAGGATTCCTGAAGCTGAGTGGAAATGACAGAAAATTAATCTGATTGGCTGGTTGAAATGACATCATGGCTATAATCTATCTTTAACAGATGCATCTGTAAAACAAGCTATTAATCTTTAGAATGTGGAATAATGTACATCAGTCATTTTTCACGTAATAAAATACGAAGGGTTTTTTTTCCAAAATTGGTGGCTTGGTATTTTATAACAGCTCAAAAACTCAAGTAGTTCCATAGATGACTGACATTCCCTCTAGTCCCAAGTTCTGTATGAATATTCAGTTTGCAGGTTCTATTCAAAAGCAGTTTGATTGTGTTTCCAAAGTGAACTAATTCTTTGAATGGAATCAGAAAATCAATTCAGACTGTTAAACTGAAGCCTCCAAACTAACTCAGACAATTTTGGACATTTCCATGCATGAACTGATGTTCCTTTTGATTTATCAGTTAAGTGTAGTAAACTCTTGATTTACAAGACTTCAGTTTAGTAGACGTCAGTGCATTTAATGGATATTTGGTTCTAATGGACATGCCTTTTTTCTCATTAATTGATTAAACTGAGGGTTTACCAAAATTGAATCATATTGATCTGATTTGATTATCCAGTTTGAATAAGAAAAAATACACACTTAAAAATGCTTGCAATGTGGTGTAAATTCATTTGTTGAATTTATAAGAATGCATTATAATATTTTTCGGTGAATGATCTAAAGATTTTTTAGAACTATCAGGCTTATTACAGATGTGAATAGCAACTTATTTGTCACTAGCGGTTTGTCTGAAGTTTTTATATGCACATAGGGAAGAAATCGTATCATTATTTGTAAATCAAAGCAAAATTTATGTCAGATCTTGGAGTACCATGAGCTTCTCATCAAAAGTGTTCGAACATTCTAACACTTTGTCTTGCACATTTTCCCATGTTCAAAGACAATCTATTGAAAAACTAACAGCTCACAATGAACACATCTGCCATTAATTTATCCAGCTGCCATTTAAATCTATCCATGTGGTCATCAATTTTTGTGAACGCCACAGGCTAATTATGTTTATATTATAATAATACATTATAATTTTTTATCTGTTCCAAAATTTCTTCCAATAAACTTCACTGGATAACTATTGGCCCTGGTGCTTTTTCCAAGCTAAACAATCCTAAATGTTCAAACCATTGTTTATATAGAATGGACACACAATACAGAAACACATAAATATGACCACCAAAATTATGCAAACTTTTCCAGGTGCAAACATAGCACAGATTAATGTTGAATAGATATCTTCACTGAGATACCCAAAATGACCCTTCAACTTTTTCTTTTTTAGTCATAATTCCATCACTGTACAGGTGAAGTTAGTATTTTCTATCCCAATACATACTCCTTTACAATAACTGAAACTGAATCCCATCTGGCATTTCATTGACCATTCATCTATTTTGAAGAGATCCTTCTGAAGTTCTTTATATTTACATTTGCTGTTTAGCAGCCAGAATATACATCTTTTGCAAATGTGGCCAACATTAAGCATAGATCTGAACATTAACCCTTGAGAGACTTCAGCATTTTTTTTTAAAAAAAACCCTCCCTTTTTATGACTCTGTAATTCCTTAATTTGGGGTAGAGTTGTGGTGACTGGATGGAGCTGAGATTGGCCAAAGTTTGCAGCAGATTTTTTTTCATTGCATTCTCAGAGAGAAACATCTGCAAACGCTTAGGATTTAATTCTCAACATATTTCAACATATTCTGGTTTTTCCCCTTAGATTATTAAAACAGTTGTATGTCATCCCATCCCATTTTCTGAGATATCCCACTCCTTGCCACGGATAAAGTTATAGCTGCGCTTCCAATCTTACTTCCAAAAATTGCAGCGGATAAATCAGTGCAGTTCTTTTATAAATGATGATTTCACTATATATTCCTTTCTTCAAACATGTCTCTTATCTTTCTTTTTATTTATTCATTAGATTTTAATGAAAGCATAAGGGCTATGTGCAAACCTGGGATAGTAGATGTTCAGCCCAATGAACATGATAACAGCCATAAAATGACATACCTTGGCCAGAACAAATAAAAACTTTGACAACTTCTGGCAAGGAGAAATGTGCCAGTTAATGGTGCCTCCAGGTAGCTTTAGCATATATGACTGGCAATTGTAACACAGTATCTCTCAGTGCACTTGGCAGCATTATAAGGATCACAGTCTAGCAAGGATGAGCAGTTTAGCCAATGTGTGGATTTTTCTTTTACATTTGGCATAGATATCTTTCTGCTTCACCTTTTGTTTTCTGTCAGAAGAATATTTATTGTAGCAATGTGCAGTGCAATCTGGCTCTTCATTTATGTTTGAGTTCCCTTCTTATTGTATTTCATGGTATTAATCGAGTACACATTTCTCTCTGCACCTCTGCCTTTTTAAAGATCTCCATTCAAGACTACAGTGCCCTTGGGCTACTGGTAATGTTTAATAACTTTCTACACTGGTAGTTCTTTCTTTGTCATTACACCAAGGCTTTTCTTACTTTAGTATATAAAGATCTTAAGTGTTCGCCTTGACTAGTGGCCCACACATTATGTAGCAGTATCATCAAGATTATATAGAAAATCTCTCTCTTTTTAACTGTTACAATGGATGTCTTGGCAAGAGCCACCTGAGGGGAAAAAAACAGAACTGGGAAAGTTGAGCTACTTTTTCTCAAATATCACTACATCAAAATGTTATTTAAAATAAAATGTTAGTGACTATCATTCTATCAAAATTATCATAAAGGTTTATTTAGCATTTTAACCGAATCTTGATATAGGTAGCAATTAATAGCCCTTTACATTTATAGCAGAAATGGAAATAAGAAATAATTTATTTTTTAAGAAATACACATCCATCTATAGCATTCAGAAATACTTTAATTACATCACTGACCTGATTTATAAGAGACAATAAGTTAACACCACTCTGGACATGGTCATGCAAAGACTTAATATCCATTCAAAATCAGTTCTAGGCCTGTCTGATGAAATGACCTGTGTGGTAGTGACTCTTAGAGACTGAGAGGTGGGGAACCACCTAACAAGTAACAGACTAGATTTAATTTCAATAGTGATCTCTTTGATAATAAACACAGCTGACCTTTCCTTCTTCTATGCTGAATCCTGCAGGCAACTTTTCTACCATTACTGGAGATTCATGTCTTGTTACACTTCTATGATTCTGGACTGCAGTTGTGCTAGCAAATTTTTATTTGAGAAAGGTGGTTTGATTGTCAGTTTCCCACTAACAGAACTACTGAGAATTTTTGATAGGCCACGAGACAAAAGTACTCAGTGTAAACTAAGGGTGTACATAAGGTGCTGCACATGATTTAAATTATTTCATTTTAGCTTGGAGTGGAGTGGGCATGGGAGTCTTTTGTTATCTCGAGATCAGACAGTGATTTTCATTCCATGTTCTTAGTGTTTCTAAACTAGAAGTAAAGATGTTATGATGTTATGCCTTCAAGTAGCTTCTGAGAGTTTGGGGAGGAAAAACTGCCACAGTGAAGAAAAAAAACCTCTGTATGTCTTTCACAGGTTGTTGTACAGAATCAAGTAAAACTTCTCTTAGATCTTTAAATTAATATCTGGAGTTAACCTAAAGAAGATTTGAAAAATGCATTGTATTATTTATTAAAAAAATGATTTGATAAATGAAGAGATTTGGATTTCAGATTTCAGATTTTTCTTATTTCTAATTCCAGAATGGTAGTAAAATACATAGGGATGGATACCCATTTGGCATGTGCATGGATATGGTATATCTGAAAGATGTACCAAGAGAATTTGAAGAAGTTATTATTAGATATTGTCCCCAAAATTCTTCTAATCAACTGTGGAATAGTTTTTAATAGGAAATAGTAACCTCCTTTGGAAGATGGTTTTACCTTAATTATTGGAGAGTAATAGGTTTAGTATAAGTTCATTCTTTAGTTTTTCTTTACCATGACCTAATATATAGAAGGAATTGAATTGTATCATATGCCTGAAACTATTTACTGTATTGAAATACTGCATAGAAAATAAATAAATCATACAAAAGCCTAAGTGAAATTACATCTTTGATATACTTTACCCTATCTTTACATGCTGACCTTGTTTATATTTTCTGAATCAGTGTAGAGAGTTGTTGAGTTGGTCAATAATCTAATCCAGCCATCAATAAAACACATTTTCTTGTTTATTAATATGTGATTAAAATGTATATGATAAAAATATATTGACTGCAAGCAGAGTTTGCATGACAAGAACAATTATGCCTTCCAAACTTAATCACTACATGAATCCTTTAACCCAGTGAATGTCAATAGTCTATTTATGAACAACTAAGGGAGGGGGGAATGTTATAAGTACAATATTGGGATTTCCCTGTGTTTGTTTGTATTTCATGTACTATTTCAGCTTGTATAAATCTCCAAACTTCAACAGTCAGCAGATAAATGTCTAGTCTTAAATTTATATTTGGTTCTGTGATAAAGCTAATATATATATATATAATGGTGATATAATGGTTGATTACACTGTCAATCAGATTTTAAAACTGGATTTGGCATTTTTTACTATCTATCAAGACTTTCCCAAGAATTAGGGATGAGGAGAAGTTTGGAGAAAGGAATATATAGTGAATCAGGGGTAAGAAATTGTTGTTTAATAATATTAAACGTCTAAATATAGAATGTAAGTCATTCCATTACTATTTGACAATCTTTATATTCTGTGTAGTAACTTTCTAGTACTTTCTCTTTAGTCTGCTGTCTGCAGGTATTGCAATGGCCACTATCCTTTTGTCTTTATTATCAATAATTGTTACGTCTGGCTGTTGTGTGGCAAATACTTGTCTGTCTGAATTTTAAACATTTAGTTTCTTCATTTTTTTATTACTTTGTCTATATTGAACTCCAGCCAGTTCTTGCTTTCAGGCAAGTGGTATTTCTAGCAGATAGTATTTCAAGGCACCATTATTGATAGTTTGTCAAGTCATTGCTTGTGTGATCTTGCAGCAATTAACTAGGTTAGGGCTCACCTGCAGGCCAGATGCATCACACGCTGGCCACACCCACACCCAGTTTAGTGAAGGGGGAAAAAGTCCAGCTATGTCATGTGATGCTGCTGTGATGACATGAGTTTGATACCTCTGAACTAGATAGTGCACTGTTTCTTCAGTTTCTTTGCACAGATGACATTTGCTGGCTTTTGCTGTTTTTTTTTTTAATTCTGACTTTCTATGCATTTGTTATTATGGTTTGGTCATCATTTTTTTTTCAAAAGGCAACTGGACTTTCTTTGGGTTTTTTTTCTTTTGAAATGTTTCACTTCTTACCCAAGAAGCTTCTTCAGTTCTAACTAAACTGATGGGAAATAAAAGGATTTATATTCTTTGCAATCATCCACTTATTAGCACTCTTATCCTTTATAGTCATTCAGTCATTAGCGCTTCTGACAGTCCTTAAGGCCACTTGGGGATTTATCTGTATGCTTGGAATCACCTGAATCAGGGTGCAAATGGATGTGGAGCCTTTTTGGAACTGCTGAAAGACCTGTATTGTAAACAGGAGATAGGTGGTATTATATCCTTCCCATCACCCTTGTTGAGGGAAGGCTGTTCAATTTTAATATAGATAGCCTCTTTGATTCCTCTTTCAAACCAGTGGTCATCTCTGTCCAGAATATGAACCTTGCTGTTTTCAAAACAGTGACTTTTGTCTTTCAGATATAGCAAGAACTGGTGAATCTGGTCCTGTTGAGTTTGTTCTCCTGTGTTCTGCTATGTGTTTGTGTTGTGGAGCGGCGGAAGATACTGAGACAGACACAGGCTTAACAGTACAAGGCTTTATTTGTTGAATAAAGGGTTGCTGCGGCTGCCGAGGCTAACTGGCAGTCAGCTGGTGGCAACAGCTGATGCCATTTGACAGCTCCTTTTATAGCCGGCTGTCAAACGGCATCAGCCAATGGGAGCGATCGGCACTCCCGCCAGAACTGAGGACCAGAGTGGGGACTTCTGCCAGTTCTGTGAATACAACACTTTGTGAAGTGGTTGTTTAGTTTCCCCAATGTACAGGTCTCCACATGTTACCCCTGCCCTGTGTTTGTGTATCAAAAGTTTTTTTTCTGGAAAAAAAGAGAATTTTACTTTAGGATGATGTTCAGGGGTGGGCTGCTATTGATTTGCACCGGTTTGGATAAACCAATTTTTAATTTTACGCTGGTTCAGCAAATCAGCAAATCCCACCCCTGGCTGGCTCTGCCCTGCCCTCCCCTCCCACACAGCCCATTTTGGATTGCAAGTAAGTGCAGGGCCAATGTGGAGGTTCGGGTAGGGTGAAAAATGGGCCTCTTGGAAGTTTTCAAAGGTCAGAAATGGGCCAATTTCTGACCTCCGAGAGCCTCCACAGCCCAACGAGGGCGAAAATGTCCCCCTGTAGCCTGTTTTTGCTCCTAGGATGAGCAGGAGGCTGACTAGGCCATGCCCACCATGGCCACACCCACCCAGAAACCAGGCAGAGAACTGGTTGTTAACTTATTTGAAGTCCACCCCTGATTATGTTTAAACCTGAGCTATACTGTAAGAAAGAAGTACTATAGTACATTAGAATCTAAAAGATATGTAATATTTTAAGATTTGGTATATAAGCCACAACAGGTGCTATAATCAGAGATGGTATTTAGAATGGCATATCGTATGTCTGCTACGCTCTTGAACTGCAGCCTACCACACAATAAAGTGTGCATTACTTGTAATTCTGATAGTTGTAGTTAAAGTTCTGTAGTTTCCAGTGCTTATACTCAATGTTCTGTCTCTAGCAGTATCTACAAGTATATTCATTGAAAGTAATGTCAATCAAACCATTTTAAAAGACAAAGTGAAAGAGATAAAATTTATTCAAACTGTTAAAGAGCTGCCCTCACAAGGAAAATTATCATGACGTATATCTGATATGTGAATTGCAAACTAACATTTGTCTGCTTGTCTGTGAATGAGGGCATTCCTAACAGTATATTTTGTTCTAATCCTTAATTCATTGACATGTTTTAAAATATTAGAACTTTGCATAATTTTTGGTACATTTTATGAATCTCATTAGAGATTTGAATGGTAGATCTTTAATTTCTTATTAGTAAAACAAATTTTTCAATTATTTCATGTTTTATTTTTCTCTACTGCTTTTGACATTTGTTATGTCTCATGTTTTGTTAGGATATAATATTTGGTGGGGAACAAGATGTAAAGAAACAAAAGTTTTTTAAAGACAATGGGTAAAATTTACTGAGAAAGGGATTCTGGAAAGGTACGCAAGATTGTATTATTGTATTTTTACATTTGTACTTAGAAATGATTATAGAAAATTGGAAATAATATGCAATTTAAAATGTGATGATATATTTAGTATAACTTAGTGAAATTTTTGTCAAGAAAAGGGGAACACTATAATGAAACAATGACTTAGGATATGTGATATGGAGGGGAAATAATCATGGAAAGCATAAGTGTTCCCATAAAGGTATGGTATTTAACTGAAATGGGTAAAATGTTTAAGATTGTTAATATTAATGATTAGACTATGTTGTCCTAGTGGATTTTTTTTTTTTTGAAATGAGAGACTTGGAGTAGGAGAAGGGGGAACAGCCTAATGAAATAATGATTTAAAATATGTGATGTGGGGGGAGGAATAATCTTGGAAAGTAGGTGCTCCCATAAAAGTATGTGATTTAATTGAAAAGTAATGTGCTAAGTGTTTAAGGTATAAATGAACATTAATACTAATGAATAGATTTGTATTGGTATTGATAATATTGTATAATTTTAGAATGTACCAAACAGAATCCCAATGTAAGCTATGTAGTCTATATTAAATATTATTAATGTAGGGGAAAGAGATAAAGGCGTCACACTCCAATTAGTGTATAGGAGAAGTCTTCTTTAAAGAAGAAAGATAAATGGATAGTTGGAAGTAGAACAGACAAAGAATAATATTATGATTCAAATTGAGATGAGATAAACAAATAAAATAAAATTGAGAAAATTTTAAAAGAGAGGAGAAGCTATATAGAAAATTGAAAATGTTATTAAGATATGGAATGGTATATAAAATGAATATGAATTTGATTTTGTGTCTGTATGAAGAGTTTTAACCCGGGACTAAGCAACCTTCAGAAAAGAGGTTTTTTATGTTTCTATGTCTTGTGTGTTTGTATGTTTTTAAAAATTAATAAAATTTGTTTTTTAAAAAAACAAGATATAATATTTGATTAAACAATATTAGGTTATCAATAATTGAAAATGTTAGCATTAACTCCCTAAGGATATTCTTCAACATTACTAGCAATTAACATAAATACAATAAAAATATTTTAAGCATAGCACAGACTTGTCTCTATTGAAATCAATATCATCAGAGATGTTTAAATATATATATTTTACCTCATCATTATTTTACCTTTACTTTTCCAAATAGCCATATGTCTCAATGGTACAAAACCATTATTTTAAAACTTTCCACTTTCATCTTTAAAAATCTGTACTATAGTATCATTTTTGCCTATTTAAATAGAGTGCATTTGTAAAATGATGTCAAAAACTTAAAAGCAGTATAGTATTAAAATATTTTTGTAAAGGAGGAAGAAAATGGCAAATCAGAAATACAGGGCTTTCACACAAATAGTGCTGTTCCTAATACTTTTCAACTTAACCACTTTTACTGGTGAAAGAGAAAACAATGTTATGGATGCCTTTTCTGAAGTTTTAGCAAGTATATATTCTGATATATATTAGCAGTGTAAATTTCACAAAAAAAAGTGAATGGGCAGCCAATGTAAAACTAAACACTATTAATAAGATGAAATTATAAATGTAATAAATAAGTTTAATGGTACAAAACTGATATAATAACATAAGTATCTGGCTTCTACATATGTTCTTGCTACTATATTGTATGCTGAGGCTTCCAGGTTATCTTTAAGGGCAAACCCTCACTGAATTTACAATTAGATTCAAATTCCATAATTTTAATATCTTTCTTTTTTCACCATTCATTTTGTGTGCTCAGTTTTCACATCGTATTTTATAACCGGAATGACCATTTTTTAACTGTTCTAATCTTTGTTATCATAGAAATATTCATATTTCTCATAATCTTATAATTGCTTTTCTCCCTAGGTTTAATCTTTTATTTACTTCTTCAATATACAATCCATCTTAAGCAAAAGAAAACAAAATTATCATTTTCAGTTGTTTGCTGTAAATTATGTTAACTAAATTTGCTGATTGATTTTACTTTTGTACTCTTAGTATTTAACATTAATTCTGATTTTGAAATTCTCATTGTAAATGGCAAGTGGTATCATCTTCATGTCAAATTGTTAGTGTTTCCTGTAATTTTTTTTATTGTAGCTGTCATCTTACATAAACTCCCTATACATTTTAAGTAAACATGGGAACAACGTACTACATGTGCTTATCTTACTCCCTTTCCAATTCTGAACCACACTGATTCCCCAAACATAGCTCTTACAATAGTTTCGTATTAATTTTAAAGGTTACTGAGAATAATCAAATATTCTGGCACAGTCCCCATTCTGACATGATCTCTGCATTCAAAGTCAATAAATCAGAGGCACACTTTAAATTCTCTTGTTCCCTTCATCGGATGTTAGTCCTGGTCTCTACCTTAAACCTGCCTCTTCACTTAGCAAACATTTCTCAACATATTACTGTATTTTTCTTTGTAAAAACTTCAGGGTGGAAAAAAAACTTTGCCAAAGAATCTGTGGACTGGTTTTGTAATTTGCAAATTATCTTGCATCTCTCTTTTATGGTATTGGCATGTATCCAATCTTTATCAATCCCTAGTCCACACAATCTTTCTGTATATTTGTTGACACATAGTTATCAGCACTCTCACAGACTTCACTCCTACAGTTTTAAATAGTGCAATAGTGCAACCTCGCTATTGCTAGGCACTTTCATAGTTGACAGCTTCATCTTGTACCACACTGTCATTGTACAGTAATATTTATATGCCATTGGAACGCAGTCTTTCCAACTTTCTTTAGTTCCATTTGCCTTTATTAGATATTTTTTACTTTTATTTATAAATGTTCCACTTTAGCAGTAATTTACTGTGATTTTTCTGATCTGAAAATGATCTGTGGGGTTTCTTTTTTGTGATTTTTATTCTTATTTTTCTCTATTTGTTGATGTTCTTAATTGAAATCTACTTCTTTATCCTTTCTTATCTGTTGGCAGAAGTCTGCATTTAGTTTTTATATATCCTTCTTGTTTCTCTTGTTACTTTATCTGTCTTTGGCTATTACATTGTCTGAAAACAACTTGGATGTTATTCTCTTTGAAATTTTTGGCAAAAAATTTTCTTCTTCAATTTTTACAGGCTCTTTTATTCATTCCCATAGTTCCTTAGGTTCTCTTTTACATAGGTTAAACATACTGAATCTATTCCTTAGATTGATTTTATATTCTAATTAAATATCCTCTAAGTCTCTTTAATCTACTATGTTTAACCTATATTTTTAATGCCAGCAGTTCATTGTCTGTTTCCCAATCTGCATCTGGAAGAGACCCAGCTGATTGGATGCTACCTATATAACATCTGTTTTCTATTCCATAGTCATTTTTTCTGATATTATAAGTACAGTGAGATCTATGTGTAAAATCTGAATTTACATAAATTGAAACAGTTGTTTGCAAAAACATTTTCTGCAGGATTCTCTTAATTTATCTCCTGCAATACAGCATTTAACCAGTCCAAATGAGAGTTAGTAAATAACTTCTACCACAACATTGATAGTCAGTGAATATGTGCAAATTTTAAAAGACATGGTGCTCTAAATTACTTGGTTATAGCTAAGCCCTTCCATGGAGTCCAGACAAGGAACAAAAACCACCAGTTTCGTAAGTTTCCCACAAACCACACTGCCCTTATTTTGAGGTTACAGTAATAAGTTTGAAACCACTTATCCCACTTTCTTTATTTTTACTATTCATAAATCCAGGGAATGTTTGCTTGAGAGTTGTCTTTGCTCTGTCTCCAAAGTCATTCCCATATACCATTATGTCATTTATCTAGCTATGTCCTTTTTTGAACACCTTTGTTATTCCATTCCTTCAAGTGTTCTCATGCCCTGAAAATATCATGTAATTACCTGAGTTAAACTGACCCATCGTGGTCCATCTAACTTTAGCTATCCCTGAAACATCTAACTTAATATGCTTTATTTCTGCTTTTAAAATGTTTTCCTTGGATCATTAATATTACATTCCATACTTCAATTGTGTGCACCTTTGTAAAATAAGAAATTCTTCTGTCAACACTGGCCTCAACAGGAATCAGATTTTCTTATAACTTTGGTCTGGCAATATAATTATTTCCAAATCTACTTGTGAATGTTTGACATTCTTCCCAATTAACCAGAGGGCCAACTTTCATCCCAGGGGGCCTTATTTTTGGGACCCAAACATGTCTAAATGATTTAACCATGTCCTTACAACTTTCCTTAAGAATGGAAAAGCAATTTGTTTTTTAATATCCACACTCACTGTAGTTTATTGTTAGCTTCATTAAGTCATTTTCAACTGGCCAGCAAGAATAATGCTACTTACCATATCAAAGTTGCCATCTCTTGGAATTCCACACTGATTGCATTACAAGCAATTACACCTGGATATAAATATTTCATGTGCCATTGATGGAAGATGTGTCTCTTTCAGTAAGAATAAGCACAACTGATTAAATGCCTGGGTGCTAATATTACCTAGGCTTACAATAAAGATATTAATGCTCAGAGTACTTCTATACTGACCTTTTAGAGTGAACTCCTCTTCTCTTAAATTGTAAGCCATATTCTACAACCATAGATTTCCCATTCATAGTGCTTCAATTTAGTCTGGATTAAATTTCAGTTTGTTTGCCCTCATACACCTTGAGATTGCCCCTATAGTTCAGTATTTCTTCTAATTTCTTTAAATTATTAACAGCTTTTGTGTAATACTTCAGTCTGCTTCATTTCACCCAATAGTTTTATGGAGATGTTTAAGTGGGTAACGGATAAGATTGAGCTATAGTATTTTTTTAAGGGCTAAAAAGTGAAAAAGGAAATATCCAGTAGCCCCCAAATTTTTTAAAGGGCTAAAAAGTAAATAAGGAAATATCTAATAGCCCCCAAATCCAGTCTCAAAAGCATCTATATTTGTATCCTTGCGATGCCTCTGAAAGATGTAGGAGATATTTCTTCTCTCCCTATTGTAAGTCATCCATGAAAATGTCCATGGCAGTTTCTCTTTCTCAAAGCTAGCAGGAACACTAGATTCCAGAATGGAATGGATTCCTCATTCCTCATGATTGTACTGAAAAATGAAATGGTACAAGATATCATTATATATTTCAGCATATCTGTATATAATAGAAATGTTCAATATTGTATTTCCTGGTTATGTGCATTTTTATGGGACAGAGAAAGAGATAAATAAAGATATGGGTAAAATTTAAAAGTTGAAAAGAAAACAAAGTATTTTATTTTTAAAGCTATGTCTTGTATTGATGTATGAACATTTGCCAATAAAGCAAAAATATTCAGCTGAGACAAGGGCTTGCGTTATAAGAATGGCAAGACACTGATCTAACAGGAGGCCTGTGATGCAATGTAACTTTGGGACTGCATGGAAAACAGATGCTTCTCCTAGGTGACTAGTTTAATCAGAGCAGCTGACTTTATAGTGCTCTCAAAACCTTTTGCCAAAGATGAATTTCCTGGAGTGGTTGAACTGCAGGTGCTAAAGGCCTGGAGTGGACAGGCTGTCTAAAGAACTTCATGCCACTGTCTCAAAAACGAGCTAACTGCTGACAATAATTGATGAGCCAGAGCAATGCAGCGGAGAGTGCATGTTAGAAATACCCACAATAACAACAAATGCCTATGTTTTTAAATGTGCAGCTATTTTCAACAACAAAGGGCTTCTCATATCAAACTGCTGACTCTTTTTTTTTTCTTGTCATGAAAACACTTCAGCATACCTCTTAATAACCTGAAGTAAATCAAATGGGGGATCAGCTGGAGCTTAACAGCACTTGTCTCTCCTTGGATATATTCTGTTTCTCTGGAAGATTAATTTATGATCTCTGGCGAGTCTGTGCCCCTAAAACTTGCAACTTAGGGTGATCCTGGAGTTTTCCTATACAAAGACTTACAAAGACAGATCCCTAATTTGTGCTATGGATCTGAATCTGTGACTTTACATGTACTTGTGAAAAGAGGATAGGTTATATTTCTGTGTGTGCATGTGTGTGTGAGAGAGAGAGAATGAGAGAGAGAGAGACAAAGAGAGAGAGAGAGGGAGAGGGAGAGAGAGAGAGAGAGAGATCAGTTGTCTTTTCCTTCTCTTCTTCCCAGGTATCTTTACTATGTAAATATGTATTACACTTAACAATTTACAATTTGGCAGTGGCACAAAAGAAAAAATTGAAATAAATACATCACAGATTTATATATATAAAAAACAAGCATAATCCTTAATAATGTTTGGAATCTATGGTCAAGTTATCACCACAAGAATCTTATTACACCAACAATTGATTAATTCTGCATCTTAATACTATGACAAATATATGGCTTGCAATAATATTGTGGCGTGCAGATAAACCTCTAGGTAGATGGAAGGGGGTGATAATCACACATTTCTAATGAACTAGAAGGCTTTATTACTTATTACCTCCAAGAGCTGTTACTATTTAACTCCTGAGTTATACACTCCAATAACTAGTTGTGATTTGGAATGCGCTTCAGCTGCTTAGGTAATGTGGATAAAAACAAAAAGACAATAAAAATCTGTCTTGGAAAGTATGGGGTAAAGCTGTTGCTGCAAAAAACCTGCTGGTTCCAAGAAAGGCTTTTACTTAGCATTGTATTGTTTGCCCCATGAAAATGGGCATAAAGGTTTTATTTTTCAGGTCAGGGGATGAACTGGTAGTAGGATTCAGAAAAGGAATGTAGAGTGACAAACAAATTCCATCTCTCCCCTTGGGTAAAGCTAGCCAGCATGCTGCACATAAATTAACTAATAAATTGCTGTCTGCTAATCTTTCCACTGCTTTCCCTCGTGTTGTTGAATCTAAGCCTTATGTATATGCTTGTGTGTTGTAAACAAGCTTGACCACAAGAGCAATACAAGCTAGAGCAGGAATGAAATATAGCCATTGGAGATTGTCCTTGCCTCTTGCTCTGGCTGGACAGGCAGACCTCAGGGACAGACCTTCTTGGTCCTGTCAGTTTATGGAGCTTTACTGCAGAGAAGTGCTGAAGAAATGACTAAACTCCTGTTCGATTTTAGAAGTTTTCTGTAATTCTTTGCTGCCATCTAGTAGTCATCCAGAATTTTGCAGTCCAGATCCGATTGTCCTAATCTTGATTTAACTTTGGGGTCAGCAGGTCAGTATACTTGGCAAAGAGGCTTCTGTTCTAAGCCCTCTTCTTGGAGTGTAAATTCCATATGAATTTGTTGGGAACTGTGCAACATTATGATGTAATCAGGACTTAAGGCTCAACCAATTAATCAATGCAAAACTTTTTTTTCTTTAAGTGAATATAGGAGACAAAGTACCCTTTTCAATGTATTTTGCTGTTCCCAGATCAGATAAAGATGTGTGGGACTTATACGTATTTGATATGCAGATGTTCCCCAAGTCAAGGTGATTTCAAAAACCGAGTTGTACATAATCCCTTGTGCACTTAATAATAACTGGATTTACAATTATTTGTTAATTATAAATAATAACATAATTATTGGGATTTTAAAAATGCAGTAATGCACACAAAATCTTAATTACTTCACCCCCTTCTTGGTCTTTCTAAATTACATCCAATTCCATCTGCAAAGAAGGTCATTATGTAAAGTTTAAATTATATCTTTGAAGAATACCTCATTTCATTACCTGTCTGGCCCTCCAAACATGTGCGCACACACACTATATATATAATTTGAATTCTTTTCTTTAGGACTCAAGCTCTTAGCTGTGGGTTTTCCTATCATTTCCCACACCATGTATATTAAACAGCCAAGAACATTGGCCTATTCCTTGAAAGTGACCTGAGACTTCACTCAAATAATTTTGTTGCATGGTGTCAAAATTGTTACATGTTAATGCATCTCTCCTTCTCTTTCTCTATTTTAAACCCTCCTAACAACTCCTGCAACAATTTTAAAGCCAATATAACAAGATACAAAAAGAAAAGGGAAATTTAAATTGGGACCTTGGTATTTTAACATCAGGATCCTCTTGTATGGTAGTTTTGTCAATTAATGATGTGTTTCAAGATCTTTTGGGAAAATGTATACAGAATGATGCTTTCTCTTTCTGTATCAGGCAAATCAGTCTTGGTAATAAGGAAACCAATCAGGACTATGCTAACTAAAAACACAGAACTACTGTGCTCAATGCTAATCTTTTGAAATAAGAAACAGAGAAGAGGTCAACAATCCTACTCTTCATGTCTGCAGCATCAAAGCATCCAAGATACCTCTCCACTCACCCCCCCCCATCACATTATCTTCTACCGAGCTGCTGATTCTAGCTCAGAAGACAAACCAATTACTTCCTAGAAGTGGCATAATCCAAATGCACAGCGGAGCTAGTTTAGAGTCCTTAAAATGACATTCCAGTTACCTCCTAGTCCCACTTCTCTAGTTTGGCTTCCTGGACAATTATCCTTGCAGTAATAATCTGAAGGCAAGAATTCTGCAGCACCGAAGGATCTTTCAGATCCACGCCTTCAAGGTCAGTCAGAGTCCTGGAAGACTAGTGATAGTTGCCTAAGCTTCTTGTGCTCTTTTTTTTTTTTTTGATCATCCACATGGTCCACTTGCAGAGCCCCTCCTGTGTCTCCAATAACTAAAAGGCAAAGTTCTTCCTTCCTTTGTAGGGAAGGAGTGCCATTTGTAAAGCATTCCTTCCCTCTGAAGGAAGCATGCATAGATGGACTTAGGGAATAAAAAGGAAGGCTGAAGGCAGTGGCAGTTTACCTCCTCAGCACTCTGAGATTTAAACCTTGCTTGGCTCTAACTGGAGTGCTACTTTACCCCCTTGTCTTTTGTAGGATGCAGAAGGTGAATAATGAAATCCTTTTGCTAATAGTTTATGAGCCATGAGATTGGAAATGTATGTGGATAGACCTGAGCACCACCGTCCTCAAAATCACTTGAGAGCCTCTTGGAGCCTGCCAGAAGTAACCATTTAATATCCCCTTGAGCAGAGGGGTGCAGGGTTTAATCGATGCATTTTTCCAGCTACTTTTTAGCCCCTTCCTACCTCAGATGCACACATATTGCAAACGTGGAGTGGATGGGCAGGTAAAACCCTTGCCGTGTGTGTGTGTGTGTGTGTGTGTGTGTGTGTGTGTGTGTGTGTGTCCGCCTGCCCGCCTGCCCTTGGGTGTCCAGCATGTGTTTAATTAATCCGAATCCGTATGGGGGGGGGGCAAAAGAAATGAGACCTATATGCTAGACACCTCACAGGCCACCCTTCTGATCACATGTGCACAGCAGCAGGCGACCCTTCCATAGTATATCATCGGGAGCTGTCGGCTGGCCATTGATGTGTCCACGATCCGGATGAAGACAACATCCAGGGCGTCACTGACAGGATGGCAGACGAAAGCCTGTCGGGACGCGAGGGGACAGCTCAGGAAGATGCAATAAGCACTGAAGGGAGGGAGAAAGCGGCCCCCTGAGTGGGTGTTCCAGAACTAACTCCGCGGCCTCAGGGAAGCCGCCCGGCTGGAGCGCCCAGCTGAAGGGGAAAAATCCGCGGGAAGAGAGGATGAAGGAAGCTGGAGGGCGTTAGACGGGCGGAGGGCGATGGGGGAGAGGGACAAACGGCCCCAGAAGAAAAGCAAGAACCGGGTGCTCCAAGAGGAAATAAAACTTTGAAAAGGAGCAAAGTTGATCATGAAAGCGAGGGGCGAGCGGAGGGGAACTCCTCGAAGTCTTTCCCACTGATTTTATACTTCTCCGGGAGGGGCGCTTGGGATTTCAGGCGGACGGCTGAGGAAGCCGGGCAAGCCATACTCTGAGGAGAGTGGACATTTCCCAGAGGGTCAGGGCGCACCTCACGCCAGGCGGCATCTCTCTCACACACACAAATCTCCCGCCACTCTCAAGGCAGGCGGTCCCCAGGCTTTCTCAGGGCGCCCAGCCGGGTGAGAGCTTCGCGGAGCGGACTGCTAAATTCGCAGAGACTCAGCCAGTCCCTCGACGGGTCAGCACTTCCTCGGCGGGCAGCTCTGACAGTTCCCGCCGGAGGGTGTGAGAAACACTCTTGCCGAGCGCCAGAACTGCGGCCTGTCCCCGCAGTGGCCCTCCGAATCTATAGGCCTTGGTGGCGAGGGAAATTCCCTCGAGTGCCCTCCCTGAAGCCAATGAAGGGGCGAGGAAAGGTCTCCTCCAGCCCGGTCTATGATATCTTTCTACCATCCTGCAGTTCTGGAGAAAAGCGTTAGATTCCTGCGCAAACTTCTTGAACCGCCCTTGACATTAGCGCGTCTGGTTGCCTTTTGACGACGTGAGTGTCGGCCTCCTCCTCACGTTTAGTCGACGCCGAGGGGCATTTTTTTTGTCACGAACGGTCTGGGCGTTATTGGAGCAAAAAGGGCAGAGGAATGTGGCTCAAAGCGCCGCTTATCCCGTCCATTTTGCTTGGGCAAGGGGTTTTTAGGAAACCGTAAAACAATTCTGGACTATAAAATAAGTTGTCTGTCCATCCTGATGCCCAGGTTTGAAGGGCTAGGTGTAAAGGAGGCGGATTTCAAAATCTGATCCGCACCAGAGGTGCGTCGCTGCCTATACGCGATATGCCTCTTCTACTCCAACCGTTCCTTTATATCTCTCTCACACACCGCCCAATTAATAACTTTTTTTTTAATAGAGCGCGACCGCTGGTAACCCTAGCCAGGTTTCAGTAGCCCAGGCAAGCCAATTCCAAGCATTTGTGGGCAATTAAGAATCCACCAGCGCCCTAACAACACACAGTAAACATAAGCACAATTACAGCCGAACTAAATCCTGCTACAGTACACCCACACTTTTCAGCCCTGGCAACTGCCTTGGGGGGGGGGGTGTTAATCTTCCGAAGAGAAAGGGGGGCTCCCTGCGCAAAATTACGCCTTCTCTTCTCATTTGTTAGCTGATTCCATCAAAAAGTTCGCTATTTATAGGCTACACACATGAACCTGGAGTAATGCAAACCCTCCCGTGTTTGTTCCCTTTTGCAAAGTGACCGGTGCCGCAGCTTTTGATTGCCTTTCGGACAGCCGGAGCAGCGGAGAGGACGAGCTGCAATCAAAGCAGGCTGGGAACAGATCTCCAGCTGCAGGGAGTCCGGGCAACGCGCTCGCCGCACAACCTCGTAAGTACCATACCGCGATCCCCCAACAACCCCCCCTCCTCTCCCCGCACAATTTGTAGATTCGTTTAGGAAAACCCATTGTGATGGAGAAGGAGGGGAGCCTTAAAAAAAAAAAAAGGACCAAAGAACTGGAGGAACAAAGACTTCGAGCAGGAGAACAGGGCTGAGACTGAGCCCCACCGTTGTCGCAGGGTGTCCCTAAAGATTCAATTATCTGAAGAGTGGCATTTAGCGATTCTCCCTAAAGTCAAACAGGGTTGGATTGATCCGTCTGGGAATCAAACCAGAAGGGAAAGGATCTTTGCGATTCCCAGACAAAAGTGATTGGTGGACAGCTGCTTCCCAATAAGATCGACAAGCAGATAGAAAAGCAGCCTAAAAGAAGAGGAGTCTACTTCATTTTTTTTTTTTAAATGTAGACAGAGGGCCCTAGAGAGCCCGTAGAAGATTGAAAAAATTAGCTACTGCCCCCCCCCCCAACCCCCCTTATGGATTGGCGGTTGTTATAAATTTGTAATGTTTCCTTCTCGGGAATTCCTTAAACTGCTTCACCACAAATTAATCAGATCCTCACTTGAGTCGGGCTAAAAGACCGGTTTGAGTGTGGGAAAGACCGGAGTGGATGCCAATCTTGCAGGGGCCGGGAAATGCAGCTTTGGTCAAGGCGGGCGTGGGATGGAACTGCCAACCCTGGACTGGGGAAGGGAGGGACGGGGTGGCTCTCTGCTAGCGAAGGACCCGGGCTTGCAGCCCACTGAGCTGAGCCTGACCTAAAATCCACCCAGGAGCGGCAGGGTGCCCTGGATCCCAGCCCAGCTCTGAAGAGCGGCCGGAGCGGCCCGTGTGCTTCTCTTGACCGCTCTCGGCAAGCGAGAGGATGGGGCTCGCTTGGGCTCGAGATCCGACCACCAGCTCCCGAGATGGGCATTCCGCGCGGGAGGAGGGTCTCCTGCCTTAGGCGCATAGCGGAGGGGCCAGCGCAGTCCCAGAAAATAGCAGCAGCAGCAGCAACTTGCTGGGGCTCCGCTCGAACTTTGCTGCCTCCAGTGGAAAAAGTGACTTCGCTCCAAGGCCATTT
Source organism: Pseudonaja textilis (assembly GCF_049901715.1). Taxonomy (NCBI): domain Eukaryota; kingdom Metazoa; phylum Chordata; class Lepidosauria; order Squamata; family Elapidae; genus Pseudonaja; species Pseudonaja textilis. Next base: position 48,833,950 of record NC_141990.1, on the reverse strand, counting down.
ATAGGCGACGGAAAAAGCCTCCTTTTCCGTGAGCGGAGGCCGAGCGAGCAGGCAGCCTGTTCAGCTTCCCCGCGGCCCCCTGCGAGCCGTCGCCTGTCCTCTCTCGGGTGGAGAAGACGCGAAGCCCGTTAGAGAGGCGAAGCTGGGCTTCTGGCAAAACTTTCTTTCGCGAATCTTTGGGGTCGCCCTTATTAAGATTTTTTGTCCAAGGACGGGGCAGAAATGGGGAGATCTTTTTTTAAAAGGTTGTGGTTGTTATCGACCGCACTTTTCACCCATATAATTGAACCGTTAGAGATATTAACCCATTTTTCGAAAGTCTTCTATAAATAGGGCTGCCATGGTCCATATCTTGTATTTTGACCTCACTTCTTTTTCATCAGGTTTTCTAAAGTAAGAAAGCGTATTAGCAATTCATTCAGTATCTTGGAGGCAGATGCTCTCTCTTGAAACAAAGAGTCCTTCAACTTCACTTCATTTATTTTTTCTTTTCACATTTTTTCTTCCATCATCAAAATTTGAAGAGTAATGTAAAAGAGTGATAGTGTCAAAAGAGAAACAGTGTCACAAACCTGGGAGATGGATGGGAGAGTATCCCTTATATAATATTTGAAAAGGGGAGACAACATTAAATCATTTACATCATTACTGTTTAACTGTAGGAAAGTAAGAGTTTTAATTGTTTGGCCCCAATAAAATATATTTGTTGTCATTTACAGTACAGTTGCAGTAGGGCTCAGACAACTACAGTCAGATCTTTGTTCTGTATTCTGCTGCTTTAATTTGAGAAGCTACTTTATTGGGCTTGAAGGTGATTAAAAATTAAACTAGAGTTTGAAATTAGTTTGACATATCTGAAAAGTTTTGCCTTTACTATAAAGTTGTTTTGGGAAAGTATATGGTTATTTCCTAACCAACTGAAATGTGTAAATAAATCAGTTCTGTGTTTTTATGCTCTAATTTTGAAAAGAATTTCTCTATGCAGCTATTTCTGTGTGGGAAAAGATTTTCACAAAATATAATTTTCCTTGTTGTCCCATCCACGCTATTTTCATAGTTTCTTCCAATGGTAAAGCCTGTTCAGAGCAAAATTGATGAATAGTAGGTATATTTTTCTATATGTAAATTAGGAGATTAAAAAGTTTTTTAAAAAATCCCAAGAATAGGTTGATTTTTGAAGTATAAGGAAGAAGACAGTGATAGGAAATACTTTGATTATACAATATCCTATAATTTCTTTCTTAATGGATTATACTAAGAACTGCAAAAGGCCAAATGTTCCTAAAAATCTTACTGTTTACATAGATTTCAAGTTAATTCTTTATAGGAAGAGTACAACTAATAATTAAATTGTAAAGTATTAGTTATCAAGAGTTAATTTCCTAAACCTACAAAGGATGTTTCTTTATCTTGTTTTCTACTGTTAGTTATAAATTTATTAGAATGATTATCTTGGTAAACAAAATGAAACTGGAATATTCTATATGCTTTCCCAGAAAACTCTCCTTGTAGTTCAGAACATTTAGAATAAATAATATTTTGTAATATAATGGGTTTATAACTGTATAACTGCATAATGCACATTCCAGTCTGATTTCTCATTATTTACTTCATCAATATTTTATTATTTATGTATTATTTCAATGTATATATTTGACCCACCCTTTTCATATTCATAACTCTGGACCACTAACAACAGTTAAAACACCATGAAATTAGGCATCTGTAGAAATAATACATGTCTGTCTGTCTGTGTGTTGTGTATATACACACAGAGAGAGAAACACACACACAATATATATTTAATTTTTTCAAACAGAACAACTTTGAAAATTGTTTGTTGTAGTGGACTGCCTTTTTTCAGCATTTGTGCATGTCTGTACATGGAATTAATCTCTGATAGCTAGATTCAATTTAATCCAGATAGTAGCCTCTAACTCCACCAAACCTTCTTCCAGTTTTCCTTCCTCAGCAGAATTCAAGATTCTTCACATACTAGCCCAATCTTCACATGTAGCACATTGTTTTCCCTTTACCCCTTCCACAAACTACTCCATCTAGATCTGTCTCAAATCATTTGTCTATTTCAATATTTCCATGCTTTCTCCTTTCCAAGAGAAGCTGCCTCCCTCAGCCTCTTATCTCTTAAGACCCTGGGTTAGGCTATTCATCCTATTTGATCATTAGTTAATCAGACTGACAGTAGAGTTCCACCACTCTCAAAGTGGTCTTTCCACTCATAATAACTCTTGTCCATTTGAGCAGGAAAGTTTCATCCCACTTTTTTTCCTTCCTAGTTTCCCCCACTTTTTTTCTTTTCACAGATCAACCAAGTGTTGATCCATTCATGTTGCATGGCAAAGTACTTTTAAAAGTATCTGCTTTTTCAACTGCTGATAAAAATAAGTATTATTAGAAATGTTATTATTGGGCCTCATATACTATTTGTAAATATCAGCCTATATACAGCTTATGTTAGGGCTATGTTGTCTTGGCACAGTGCAGGGGATTAAAATGTAGTTTTCATAAGGAAAGTTCTCTATCCATTTTTAAATTTGAACTAAACAGATTAATAGGCCATTTCTTTTGTAAGCGTATCAATCAAAATTTATACATCTTCCAGGTGTTATGAGATGATATGCATTTAATCTGAATCTTGTAAATGATAAAACATGACTAGAGAAACATCTTCACTGAAATTGTAAATAAAGAGTACAAGGATGCTTCATAGAGATTAAGTTTGTTCCTGTATGAAGGAAAAAGGTGAACACCAAAGGTGAGAAGAAGCATGCACATTGTTTCATTGTGAAGATTTAAATACTGCTTTAGTTAAGGAACAGAAATCTGTTTACTTGGAATTGGTGGCATTTTCTTCAGAGTTATAAGTTGCCTTTTAGTTTACTTTTGCAGCCTCTTGACGTAATAACTATAGATAGTTCAGCATATATTTAGATTACAATAAGCAGAATTTTCAGTGAAAGAAAGGGCCTGATGTCTTTCTGGTGCCATTACTTACTTTTTCAGTAATGTCAAAGATAACTTAGTGCTAGATAACTTAGAACTGTCAATATTATTACCTCCCTCCCTTTCCCTGTTCTTCAAAATTATGCATTTTGCATACTAAAAACATACGTGTGAACTAATATACTATACTATTAAACAAATAAAGAACAAAGTGGTCAAGGATAGTTTTAAAAGCAAAAGTTAGAATTTCACAATAATTTTACATTTAAACTAAATACATTTTTTTAACCAATTTCAACTCTCTTATATACAAGAGGGTCAGAACATATATTATTCAGTGTTAGTGCCATATAGGCAGAAGTTCTAATTTGAATCAGAGAGAAAACAGAGATATAAATAGAAATATAGTGGGAAACAGGAACACATTAGAACATCTCTTACCAAGTTTTATCTTGCTTGCATGTTCATAGTAGCAGCTACAGAAAAAAGACCCTTCTAGTCTTACTTTCATTAAATATTCCACATATAAACTGTTTTAAAAGCAGTTTGTCTCTCTCTGATTCCCAACCCAGACACTTTTGCTATGTATGTTAAACTCTTAGTAAGTGTCATCCAAGCATTTCAAATTATTTTCAGGTTGTAATCCTATTTAGAAACCTCAAGTACTTGCAACAGAAGTACAACTTTGAAATAATTTAATTTGATAATTGGAGTAAAAAAATAACCACAAGTGTTTTTCTTTCCTTCCTTCCTTCCTTCCTTCCTTCCTTCCTTCCTTCCTTCCTTCCTTCCTTCCTTCCTTCCTTCCTTTCTTCCTAGTTTTGTACATTTGTTGTAAAAATTCTGGTAAATTACTAAGAAGCAGGAATATGACAAGGCCATAACCAAATAAGTAAAATCATACTGTTTAGGGATTTTAAAATATTTTAGTCAATGACCTCAATCAAAAGCAGAGTAATAACATCAGTAATTCAGCACACAAGTACAGGATCTCTTTCACTTGAGAACTGAAATTATCTAAGGCAGAAAATAAAAATGAAGCAACCCCACTAAAAACTTAAGAGAAGACAAAAATACAGAAAAATAGATCTATAAAACTTTTTAAAAGTGCAAAAGATAAGCGAGGGAGGGAGGAAGGTAAAGGAAAGATGAGAAAAGTGGAACACAAGAGAAAGAAAAAGGATTCCTTTTTAGAATGAACAAAATCGATACTGAAAACTAAAAGGGAGGAGAGCACTTTCAAAGACTTTTCCACTGACTTTGCACAACTGGGCTGGGTGATTGGGGTCTCAGGCCAACTGCTGATGAAACTCTATGAGCCCTGTTCTGTTGGGGTGGACATTTCCAAGAGAGTCAGGGCCACCTGGTGCCAGGCAGCATTCCAGTCATATACACCTCCTGTTGCTACAAAGCCAGACAGTCTCCGGCATTTCTCTGCTGGATCAGAGTCTCAACGAGTGAACTGGCAAATTCGTAGAGAATTTGGCATCTGGCTGTCACCTTTCTCTGATGGGTCAGCACTTCTTTGCCTGGCATCTCTGACAGCTTTCTACCCAAGGGAGAAGGAAATTCTTTGCAGAGCTTGATCCTTGGTAGCTATACCTCCAGAACACCAAACTCTCAAGTTCTAAAAATGCAGTTTAGATCCCTAAGTTCCAGAACCTTAGAATCAACAAACACCCCCCCCCACACACACACCCCATGAATAAAAAGAACAGGAAATATAGTTAGAATCACACTCAAGCTAGCAGCAACTTCCTTCCTGTCTGGCTAATAATGGGTGCATAACGGTATGTTATATATTTATGCTTTACAGTACCAGAACAATGGTCTAGTTGTACATTATTATCTTTTCTCCCTCCTCTTCACTTCTTGGGTGCATTAAATAAGTGCAGCAATTAAGAAGGATCAGGCCAGAATTATAATAGCCATATGAGGTATAGTACATAGAATAGTAGAGTTGGGAGGGAGATCTTCGAGTTCAACCCTCCGCTCAAGCAGGCAACCCTATACCATTTCAGGCAAATGGTTGTCCAGTCTCTGCTTGAAGGCCTCCAGTGAGGGAGCGTCCACAACTTCTGGAGGCAAGTTATTCCATTGATTGATTGCTCTCACCTTTATGAATGTTCTACTTAATTCTAGCTTCATTCTGATTAGTTTCTTCTTTTGCCTTTTGGTGAGTTGGAAAATAGTCTGACCCCCCTCATCCTTGTAGGGGCCCCTCAAATATTGTTTTCACCCCGTTTTACAGATTGAATGACCACACAGTGAATTTAATTAAATCAATATAAGATTTGAATTCATCCCTTCAGGGGTTCAGGTAAACACCTCCCTCCCCTCAAAACCGTCTTTCAAATTCTACTCTGATTATCCTTTTCCCTTTAGATTGTGGGTCTATTGTTACATTTCAGTGGGATTCCTGTCATGTTTTCCCAGATTCAACAAGAACAACTACAGCACAGCATAGCAAAAAGTTTGTTCCATTAGCCACTGGCCCTCTAACCCTTCCCCCACTGCCAGAAAGGCATCAGATCTATTTTGATCCTTCTGTTATTGCTTCTTCTGAGATAAATCAGGGATACTCCCAATTATTCTTGGCTTCCTAATTCAATTTTATTTTTAGAAGTGTTGAGTGGGGGCGGGGGGGGGGAATGTTTTAATAAATATAGCCAAGCTAGAAGTAGTCTTGGTTATAAGCATGGTCATAAATCACAATAGTTCAACCAGATGCCAGAAGCACATCTGGAGATTTTCTAGGTCTTCCTCTCTAGGGGACCAAGGGAGAACAGACAAAGGTTAAAGAAGGGGAGGTTACAAGGTAGAGAGGTAGTAGCTTAAAAGTATGAAGGAATGCTTTTTATAATTTAAAAGCTGGGCTCTCTAATAATCTGTAGGCACAAGAATCACAGCTGACAAATTCTGGGAGCACCCACAACCCCCGAAATATCATCACTAAATTTCCCCCTGTTTTCCTGTCCTTAGTTCAGATAGACAATAGTGTTCTTTGTATGTTTTTAAAAGCTGTACTGTCTAATAATCTGTAGACATGAGAACAACTGTTGGCAAACTCTGGGAGCACCCCAAACCCCAAAATTACTTCACTAAATTTCCATTTCCCTGCCATTAGTTCAGATAGGTTAAAGAACAGGTCTCTCTCTCTCTCCCCCCAAATAATTCTTTCTCTCTCCTTTTGCAGTACAAAAATAGAGTTTGCTAGAACCTCGAATGTAATCAATCTTCCCGTATTTCTTCCCCTTCTCAAAGTAACCGGGAGTGCAGCTTTATCACCCCTTCGCTGCGGAAATAGCTCGGAGGAGCCACGACCCCCATCAAGCCTAGAGCTGCAGAGGTTCCGGGCCGAGGCAAGTTGCTCATCCCACAGTCATGTGAGTACAGCTCCGCCATCTACCGCCTGATCTTGCGCTGACTTGCAGCTCGCGCTCCTACTTGACTTTAGGACTTCTTCCTTGCGGTGCCCTCAGCGACGTTTAGAAACAGCGCGGCTACTGGCTTTGACCTAGTCGGGAAGCAGTGTGGCGGAGAGCAGAGCAGGAGGGATGGAGGGGGATGGAAGGGACGAACAGAAAGTTTGCGAAGCGAAATGCTTTATCCAGAATCCACATCGACTTAGAATTAGCCCGAACATTGCTGCATACTTGCAACAAAGTTTGCAGTTTCCAAGAGCAGAGCTTTTCACTTCTTAAAACCGAACGTCACAGGGCTGGAAAAAAAAAACACATCAGAATCTTTGAGGAAAGCTGCCCCGGGATGGGAGCTACAAGGCAGGATAAGGAATTTTAGCTAAGGAACTTGGACGATTTATTTAAAAAGGAAGGAGGGGGCATTAAAGTGCCTCTTTCCAGGCAAGGGGCACGAAGGTACTCGCTGTGGGTCTTACTCGCTGTCGGTCTTACATGCACATTGCCGGTTTGCGCGTGGGAAAGACCGGAGTGGATGCCAATCTTGCAGGGGCCGGGAAATGCAGCTTTGGTCAAGGCGGGCGTGGGATGGAACTGCCAACCCTGGACTGGGGAAGGGAGGGACGGGATGGCTCTCTGCTAGCGAAGGACCCGGGCTTGCAGCCCATTGAGCCTAAAATCCACCCAGGAGCGGCAGGGTGCCCTGGATTCCAGCCCAGCTCTGAAGAGCGGCCGGAGCGGCCCGTGTGCTTCTCTTGCCCGCTCTCGGCAAGCGAGAGGATGGGGCTCGCTTGGGCTCGAGGTCCGACCACCAGCTCCCGAGATGGGCATTCCGCGCGGGAGGAGGGTCTCCTGCCTTAGGCGCATAGCGGAGGGGCCAGCGCAGTCCCAGAAAATAGCAGCAGCAGCAGCAACTTGCTGGGGCTCCGCTCGAACTTTGCTGCCTCCAGTGGAAAAAGTGACTTCGCTCCAAGGCCATTTATAGGCGACGGAAAAAGCCTCCTTTTCCGTGAGCGGAGGCCGAGCGAGCAGGCAGCCTGTTCAGCTTCCCCGCGGCCCCCTGCGAGCCGTCGCCTGTCCTCTCTCGGGTGGAGAAGACGCGAAGCCCGTTAGAGAGGCGAAGCTGGGCTTCTGGCAAAACTTTCTTTCGCGAATCTTCGGGGTCGCCCTTATTAAGATTATAACGCAGAGAACCCGACGGTTCACGGGGATGAAATGGGAAGAACTTATTTGAAAGACTCGTTATCATATGAAATAGTTTCCAACCCAAAACTTTTTTTCTTAGCGTTGTACTGGCGTTAAATAGGATGAGGCCATTTGATAGGATTAGTAATAATGTCTGTCTTGCGGTATAGACATCTAGCTGTCAGGGCCATCCATTATAAACTTTTACATTTTAGTAGGATGGTAAAACAAGGTAGATTTGTGAGTAGCCTTTTCTCTTAAACTGAAGGAGACAGGATTGAAAGTAAGCATGTCAACTTGAAATTTATAGAATAGTAAATAGCACTCTCTGTTTTACCAATAAAAAGCCAAAGGTTACAGCAAACAAGGAAAATTAATAAAGTAAATTGCATAGTTTCTTCCAAAAAAAAAAATTGCTTAGGGTACACAGGCAAGGAACAAGATGTTGAGGTCATGTCCCCACTTGCACCTAAACATGGCACAAACATGCCCTGGAAAAGCCTGTTTTTTGCTTTGACCCAGTGAGCTTGCCTTTATCTCATCTGCAGCCAATGTTCTCAATTGTCCTTAGCTGGACTGGTGTTAAAATACTATTTTCTCCTTCATTCCAATAATGTACAAGGGCAACCTCAAGGTGTATAAGATCTGTTAGGCTTTGTCACCTTGGAAGAAAGTCAGGTGACTGGCAGTAACTGTAAATAGAAGCAGGATAGTGATCAGAAGTGGGAACAGCAAATTTCATGCCAGTACATTTTTCTGCCAGCTGAAGAATAGGTGGATAGCAGTGTAATTCAGCTGAGGAAAAGGCCTTTAGATTCCATTTGGAAGATTTTTTTTTCAACTCTCCATCCTAAAGATTAACTAAGAATTGTCCCTTAATTCTTATTTAGCAATACAAAGTCAATGTGGTCCAATATTTGTTAAAATTGTAGTAACTTTTTTTTCTAAGTAGTGTGTGCTGCAGAGCATCTAATTAATACCATTTCAGATTTGCCCAAACATGAGTGAAGTGTAAGTCCAGAGTTGTGGCAGGCAAATATTATGGGATGGGTGACATATAGCCATTAAGCCTCCATCCTTTTGTCAACTTTCAAAACAAAGTCACAAGAATGACTTATTTTGATAAATGAAACTCTGAAAGGTTTTCAGTATATATCTTTTGTGCTTTTTAAAGACGTAAATATATATTTTTACTTTTAACTATATTTGCAAACTTTTGAACTATTTCTGGTTTCTTCTTGATTTAATGTTAATGACTTACAGACAAATGTGTTTTCTCTCAACTGATATATGTTGCCATGTGACGTTGGACAGTAGGAAAGTATTATTGGACGGTTTATGTATTCATTGCTTGCTGACATACATGTGCACCAACCTCTTGTGGATTACATGCAATCCTGTTATTGGGGGCAATTTTACAATTTTATTGTGCAATGAGCAGATGATCTTTAATTTGTAATAAAGTGCAAAGAAGCAAAGAGATAACCTTGGGGAACATATGCAGAGACTGTTAGCAAAATACGAATTAAGCCTGGGAAGGAAAGAAGGCATTAAAAAGAAATTTAAAATGATTCTACTTTGACTCTCTTTGATATAAAAAGGAGCAAATGAGAAAGGCTGCCAGCTTTCAAGTTGCTGTTACTCTAGCCTATATCAATAGATGCCTTTATTTGTTGTGGCGTCTGTTTCCTGAACTGGCCTTCCTGAAAGGGCTGACAGCAATCTCTCTCTATATCTTCTCCAAAGTCATTTCTGTGATTCCCTACATCAGGTTACCTCCAATACAAAATATTTCACTTTCCAATTGTTAGTTCTTATTTTACAGACATGTTAGTAGTAATCTTTGCCAATTCTTCTCCGTTTTCTCCATCCCTTTTGATCTACTTTCTAAAACTTTCGTTTTCCTGCAGAAATTTATCAGTCTTCTTGGAAGCTTGTCCTTTCCAATTCTCTCCTCCTCCTCTTTGCATGATATCCTTTTCTTATTCCATTTTAAAATCAGCTCCTAAAAAGCCATCCTTTTTCCAATCACTTAAAATTTCCCCTCCCAAGGCAAATGGCAGTTTCAAAGGGCTATTTTCATTTGTGCATTTCAAGACCTTTAATACTTGAATCAGAAGAACATAATTACAGTAATTCTATCATCAACAATCCACTTCTACATGTTTGTAAACTTTTTAGTGTGACCATTCTGAATGTATGGGGTTTGGAATATTGGGCTTTTCATACATTTAAAATTATAGATTGATACAGCACTATGCCCTCCCACATGTACAACTATACCTTTGTATCATTATTAAGATATTAAGTTAGATGTGTTGGATGTTGTAAGATGTGTGGTGATGCATGTATAATCCAATGATTTCAAATGAAAAGACATGGGTGAAGAGATATTTTGTAGAATTATCATAAGGTATTCTTCACTTAATCAGGAAAAAGTGTTCAGGAGATATTAACACTTAAAGAAAGACATAAATGCAAAGGTCTCTCATTTGTCCAGCTGTTATTTTTCCTTTTATGTGCTGTCCAGACAGTTTAATGGGATTTGGGATAGTTAGTTAGAAATTGAGAGCTGTCCCCTTAAAGGGTGGTGGTAAATATGGTAAATATAGTAAGGTCATGGTAAATATAGTTAAGGTATCCTAGGAAATGTAGTCCATGTCATGTGGTCACATCTGTAATCCTGATTGGTCAGTAAATTGACCCTTGTTGGGTTGGGGGTGGTGTACAAACTTTATTTAGAACCTGTTGATGGCTGATCATAAAGTATGTGGAACACTATTTTTGTGAATTGTTTTTTCAAAAGAAACTATTTTTAAAAAAAGAAGTTCAGTCATAACGTCAACTGGAATGTAAAACAAGCCTCCTCATTTTATGTCCTGAGGCACAAAAGTAAGACAAACGTGCTCCCTTCCCTCTCTCACCAACCCCCACTCCCAAAAAACACCCCCCCCCAAACCAAGGGAATTATTTCAGAAGTTTCTATAGCAAGCAATGTCATAAAAAAGCATGCTTTTTGCAGTTTAGTCTGCCTTTATCAACTCAATAACCAAGAAGTAAGCACAGGAATGGTTTCAATCAAATATCACAAATGAGCAGTATATAAAACTGTTCTCTGATATTTATTTGAGGCATTTTACAATTACACACACCCTTTTTGTGTTTGGCAATCTGCCTTCAAAGTCCAACAAATGAACAAAATAACATTAGCTTTTATTTTGGCAACCAGAATACTTAATGCTTGCAATTTTTATAAATTTCAAAATTTTGTAAATGAATCCATCATACAATTTTGTTTTTTCCCTCTTATTCCTGTATATTGTCAAATCAACATCCACACTCAGTACACGTGGCTCCAAATGACCAATATGATTTTTTAAAAAGACTTCTTATGTCTTTAAATGTAACCAGTAGGACTGCATAATATTGGCTAAAAGAGCATAGATAGATATAGTAAAAAAATTCTTTGAAAGAAAAAAGTTTAAAGGCAGAGGTTCTGGAGGGCCTGGGATTTCTCATGAAATGTTTAAATAATATCCAGTATAAAAATCTAATATTAGTGGAAAATTTCCTATTACTGAATTGCCAAAAAACATGTAATGAATTACTGGAAAACCTTATTGAGCAGACAAGTGGGTATTTTGAAGAAAAGGAACCTCAAAGTGTACCATTACTGTACATGCTATTTGTATGGAGGAGTTTACCAAGTTCTATAATAATTGCAAATATATGGTATGGAAACAAAATAGAGATGATATGTTTGTTGGCTTGACAATTGGACAGTTTCAAATAATTGCATCTCATTGCTGAATATGGCTGATGCCATTGGACAAAAGATCACTTTATTTCTGAATGATCAATCTGTAAATTTTGGTAAGAACTCCAGATATAGATAAAATAATTTAAATGCATATGGAATTTTAAACTTTTTTTAAAGTGAAAGGTTTTATATATCAAAATTGAGGCCTTGCAACACACACACACACACACATACACTCAAGCACACACCCACACACAAATGCACAAAATTCAATATGCCACGTGGTATGAGAATTGCAAAGGGTATCCATTTTATTTCCATCAATCTGAATCAACAGAGAGGAATATGGGTCAGGAGAAAATATTTATTAGCAACAACCTTTAAACTTATTAGCCGTTTTCATCTAGTACAGGTTATACTTGACTTACGACCACAACTAAGCCAAAGTTTCTGTTGCTAAGTGAGTTTTGCTCCATTTTACAAACTTTCTTGCCACAGTTATTCAGTGAATCCTTTGCGGTTGTTAAGTAAGTAACACTGTTGTTAAGTGTACCTGCCTTTCCCATTTGGCTTTGCCTGTCAGAAGGTGATCACAAGACCTGCAACCTTCATAAATAGGACTCAGTTGCCAAGTGTCTTAATTTTGATCATATGACTATGGGGATGCTGCAAAGGTCATAAGTGTGAAAAATGATCACATCCTTTTTTTCAGTGGTGCTGTAACTTTGAACAGACACTAAATGAACTGTTGTAAGCCACAAAGACTACCTGTACTATTTTTATACATGATACAATGTGGTTTTGATAATAAAAAAAAAAACCCTCATAGGGCAGACTCAGTGGACCACTGGGCCTTTTTCTGCTGTAAATTTTCTATGTTTCAAGGGTGAGGGGTCCTTGGTACTCTCTGAGCTTGGCTGTTTTCTTGCAGATATTTAATTATCCAACCTACCCATTTCTGCAAGAAAACAACCATGCTCAGCGAGCACCAAGGACCCCTCATTTGTAGCCCGCCCGAGCTACAAATATTTTCCTTTATTGATGTTTCTATGTTTCTGTTCTTTAATATACAGTGAGCCAAAAGAAGTATACAATATGGCTAATCTAAACTAGGCGTGTTTATATATAATAGAAAAGTAATGTTATTATTTTTATTTTCATACTTTATTATAATACAACATGATTATTAAGTTAATTCCACTGGCCCCAAAGAAGTTTACATTTGTATAATTCATTACAGATCATTATTTAATTCTTTGGACAGCATAATGGAAGGTGAGATATATCACACACATAATTGATTCTGGGGACTGGGACCATTCTATTTCCAGTTAGACATTCCAAGTATGAGGTCATTTATTCGAAACTCTCCAGGGTTGAAATTATATTTTTATCCCACTTAATCTATAAACCTAAAGCAAAGCAGGAATGAGACATTACAAAGGTGACAGCAATAAATTGTCTATATTACATCACTTTGCCATGTGTAGCATAATATAATTGTTGCTGCATTCAAAATGTACTTATTATCTCATTGTTTTAATCTGCATAAAAGTCTACATTTTCCTTTCACAACTTGGTTGCCACTGTTGTGTGCTTTTTTACTCCTTCTTCTGGGCAAAGTTAAAACTGATTCTTTGTGCTGCTTGCTCTCTCGCAATGACAACACTGCTAAGAAAGTGAGATGAAGCAGCTACCTTGCTTGTTCTTTGATTGTGGTTTGCCATTAGATGTTTTCTATGTACATAGAAAATGCTGCAAACTTTTGGAAACTTTTTCCCTGTAATTTTAATCCACAGATTTTAACCAGAGTTTAGACACAATCTTTGCCTTAGTAAATGAAAATAACTCCACTGATATTTTATGAAATGATACATTAAAATTAATATTTCATTCAGATTAATAAAAATAATAAGGCTAATATTTCATTCAGATAAAAGCAGAATCAACAATATTTGGATTCTACTTCTCTCCTTATTGATGGAATATGCAGAAAGTCTTTGTCATTCTTATTTGCCTCCAGCATCTTCTTACAGTATATCACTGCTGCCCAATACAGATGCTTACTTGCTGCTTAAAGGTGACACAAATTCATGACACATGATCAAAATTAATTGGAAGGTCCCCCCCCCTTTGATTATGATACGTGTGTTAATGTTACAATTATAAAATGCAATAGGAAATTATTGTTTGGTATGGAGTATCTATGGGGATTCTCAGTCATCCAGGTCATGGTTGTCCCAAAAGTGCTTTTTCAAAAGGCAACTACTTTCTTTGTTTCTGCTTGGACACATTTCACTTCTCATCCAAAAAGCTTCTTCAGTTCTGGATGGTTCTATTCATCCAGAACTGAAGAAGCTTCTTGGATGAGAAGCAAAATGTGTCCAAGCAAGAACAAAGAAAGTTCAGTTGCCTTTTGAAAAAGCTTCTTTGGATCATTGTTTGATATAAAATATAAAAGGACAGAATATCAGACTTGTGAATACCTTCTTCTTTTCCTTAACATGGGTTTTAAAGATATTTCTAGACTTACAATAAAATAAATTTTGAGCTTCATATTATATAGCTTCAACTAGAAAGCATGGTAATATTACAGGTCTTTGCATCAACATTATAATATTTATTTGGTTAATTTGTTTCATTGACATGTTATTTATAAGCCTTCTGTGACATGCTATTATTTGTTCCCTCTTACCATCCTATATTTTCCTTGCTTTCAGTTTTATTTTTGCTTTCATTTGAAGCAAAATGTAAGCATTAGCTCACCAACTTTTTTTACCCTATTTTGTAGTGTTATCCTTTATAATATTGCACTTTATTTTTGATGGCTAAGGTCATCAGCTTGCAGGAACTCAAAGATAGGAAACTTGTTGGCTATAGGGGAACTGTATATTTTTCATACAGGTTCTATAATATTATGTTTAGATTCTGCCTTCATATTAATCCACAGAATATGGTTTAATCCACTTTTTGTCTGCATCCCCTTAAGTCTGTGGAGAAGGGGCACAGGTTTAATGTCAAGAAGGCCCTAAATACTTATCTCAAGCATACCAGACAGTTTCAAACATCTGATTCTTTGCTTGCTATACTTCAAGCCTAGCACCATGAAAAAAGTGGTCTTCAAATTTATCCCAAACAAAATAGACTAAAGTATATGAGATTTCTGTTTGTATTGCTTCAGGGGAGGAGGGGATATTCATATTTTAACAAGTATTTCCTGTATTCTGTTTTGCAAATTTTAGCACCCAGCACCCCTTGATTTTTGCAGGGCAGCCAAAGAAATGGTTCTTTTTGAGTCACTGCGTTTTGAATACTTCAACATTAGTTGCAGCCTCTTTTAGTCAATGGGAGCTTCAATAAGACATAGCAAATATTATTTTTTTTCCTTTACAGCAGCAAGAGATCCACCCATATATTTCATATCCAGTTATCCTCATTGCTGCATGGGGTTATTCTTATAAAATTGAATATATTGTATATCTGTGATAGGAAAAGGGTTTCTTTTTATTAATTTCCCCCCTATATGTATCACATTTTCTCCAAGCTTTAATTGGTTTAAAAAATGGGTATATCTTTTAGAAATAAGCTTTTAATAGTCTAAATAACTCTTGTATATTAAAAATAGAAGCAGGTTGCTTTTCACTCCAGAATATGGTATGTGTTGCATCTGCATGTAATCGCTCACTGATATGGGTAGGAGGAACATCCTGGTCATGGATATCCCGCACTACAGAAAGTTAACTATGGCACTAAAGACTCAAAGTTACTACTTGTATTCAAGAGTTTAGCAGAATTCAGGGCTGCCAATTAAATATAATTTAGACTGTTGACTATCATAGCTAGGTACCTAGACAGATACATATATCTGATAGATGCCAACTATTTTAGATGTAGAATTACAAAGAAGCGTTGTGCTTAATAATTTGGGGGCTTAAGATTTTATCCCAATATAAATCCATTAACATATTTTTTGCATTTGGCTATATCCAAAAATCATCAAAATTAATCTGAGCACAAAAAATTCAATCTAAGATTTAAAGCTTGGATAGTGAGATGGAGGGGCATACAGTTTTAATAAATAAAAATAAAATAAAATAAAGTGGGATAGGAATGGTAGGCCAACATATCTGGACCACAAAAATTCAGGTGACCGATTAATCAATGGCAGCAAAGATTGGAATTTTCTATGTGATTTTATAGCTATCTACTGGTCCTCCAGATAACTGCCACCTACTGTACCTATGGGATGCTTAAGCTTGGGAAATTTTATGGTTTTGGTTTATAAAAGAAAATTTCAGCCTTAACCCACAACTACTCAAGTTGAGCATTCACAGCAAGACACAAATTATTACTCCTTAAACAGTTCCTTAACTGGATAGAAGGCAATTTAACCTATCAGAAACAAGCCTAGACAAAGCCTAGATAAATTAACACAATTAATTTATTTTCTCAAAGGAAATTCTAACTGAAGGGAAAGTTTGAACTTGCTTGTTGTGTTCTTTGGGCATGTAGCTTTTGAGTGATATTTTCATGGGTATTTCTCCCAAGACAAAACTAATAGCTATCCATAGATGATAACTAAGACAAATGTTTATATTTATTCTAAATCACATTTTGGGTTTTAAACATGTTAAATAAAAAATCTAAAAAAAGGAAGCAACTGATTTTTGCTGCAAATTGAACATTTTATACAATGGATTTGGGGTTAGAAATTTAAACTATGTTCCTCAGCTTTATTTATATAGCTACTCTAAGTCAGACTGAAGTTGTTGTCTGGTTGCTACTGGTTTTAGCCTTTCATTTGGTTGAAAAATCTGGAAGAGAAATAAAGAAGCAATGTTATAATATCCATTTAAAATTAATATCCAAGTTATTTTGTTACTTTATTGAACCCAGCACTTTATAAGTTTCTTAGTCTTCCTAATTCTTTCCATGCTTTCTTCCTTGCATCTTCTACAGTGGCATTTGGCAAGTTTCAGACTTATAAAATGTACTTTCCTTTTTTTATTAGAATACTGTGAGACACCAAGTAAAACCTATGTAAAACAGATTACACATAAGAAATCTTGAGCCCTGGAATTTCTTTTGAATGAGCAGAACAAAGACAGTGCAGAATGTATGGTATCCATATACAGACAGTTCTTTTTAGCTACCACAGTTGGGACTAGCATATATTTAATATTTGGACACATAGTGTTGAGGTAATTCCTCATTAGGAGAATGAGTGCGTACAGGGAGACATATTTGAGAGTGGTGTTTGAATAATACTCACACAGCACACAGATACACTGTACAGTAAATGTAGATTTTTACTTCCAGAAACATTTAAACAAAGTTCAAACAAGCAGTCCAAAGTCATTCACAGGTAAAATCAGTCAGTTTTCATCCGGGGGTAATCCAATAAAAAAAATTTGTATCAAAAACAGTTCAGTATTAGACTTACATCAAATCCATGAATAATAGTCAATTAGGAGGAACGGCAATACTCTCCAACAGAAGGAAAAAGAGACTCACTGAGACACACTCTCTTCTGAGACTAAGACTAAACAACCCAGGTTTCTGGCTCCATCTTATGGCCATTTGAGAAACCACACCTAATTACAGTTTTGCATTTTCTTAAAGAGACAGTATTAAAATGTCTATCCTGGTTTATATATTTCCAACCCAAATAGCTGTTAGGTAACTTACATTCCTAACGTTCTCCCCTTTTGGGTAGGACAATATATACAACCTTAGAGTCTAAGTCCATAATCTTCACAGCAAGCCTTATGCTTTATAGAGCCTTGGGCCTTTGTAAAATGATCTGCTATATTGTTTTCTGACATCAAATATTCTAGCTTAATCATCTTACTTTGTACACATTGTCTCACATTTAAATATCTTAAATCTGTGTGTTTTTTTCTTGCTTTAACAGCAATATTTAAAGCCATCTGTATTGCCGATTGGTTATCTTCATAAACAACAATAGAATCTGTTACATCAATTCCCATATCAATTAGTAGTTGCTTATAGAAAACTAAATCTGTACATAATAAAGACAAACATGAGAATTCAGCCTCCATTGTTGACAAACTTAGATGTTTCCGTCTAATAGACCTCCATCCAATTAATGCCTTTCCCAATAATACTACAGTACCCGATGTAGATTTTCGTGTATTTATGTCTGTAGCAAAAGTTGCATCAGCATATGCAGTTAAACTCAGTTCATCTTTAGGCTCCAAATACAATACATAATGCATTGTTTGTTTCAGATATCTTAACACATGTTTAGCAGCTTGCCAGTGCCTTTCAGTTGATTCAGTATAAAATCTTGCTAATTGATTAACACTGTATGTGATATCTGGCCTTGACCAATTACTGAGATAAGATAAACTACCAATCAGGGACTGATAAATGTTCTTATCAAAAATAGGACTTTGTACATCACTATGGCTAAACTCCTGGCTCATTGGTGCCTTAGTCAGCTTACAAAGTTCCATTTTAAAACTTTTTAGTAATTAGTTAATTTTATCTGCCTGTGTGATCTTGTATCCTCCCCTAGTTCTATCTATCTTTAAACCAAGATACTGTTTGATTTCTCCTAACTGTTTTATCTTAAATTTCTTCTCTAACAGTGAGATTATTTTACTAGCTTCTTGTTCAATTTTGGTGATTACTGCTATGTCATCAGTAAACAATAGCAACAATGAAATTACACCATTACTTTCTCTTTTAAACAAACATGGATCAGCCATGCCAGCTACAAAACCTATCTTAGTTAATTCTTTAACTCTACATTGATTCCACTCATATCCTGATTGCTTTAAATCATAAAGACTCTTTTTCAATCTCCAGCAATCATTATTATCAGTATTATCATTTTTGAGACCTAAAGGTTTCTTTAAATATATAGTGTGTTGCAACAGTGCATGCAGATATGCCGTCTCTACATACAAATGATTTATAATGTATTTATCCTTAGCTAAAGGAGAAATACACTAAAGCCGCTCTTAATGTAGTAGCCTTGAGACTAGGTGCAAACACCTTATCATAGTCATTTGCTGTCTGATTGAACCCTTGTGCTACTAACCTGGCTTTATGGGTAACAGTCCCATCTACACTAGTCTTAAGTTTATATATCCATTTACATCCTATGGCATGTTTACCTGGTGGTAACTTAACATTTTCATATACCTCCATTTTTTTTAATGATTCCACTTCCTTATCCATTGCTATCTGCCAAGGAGCCTGATACTTAGCAGGATACATTTTTAGTTCATTATAATTACTTGGAACTGTATACACTTGGCATACAACACTAGCCTGATATCTATCAGGTGGTCATGTTACACGTGTTGAACGTCTTGGTAATACAGGGCTAACTGGTGGACTTTCCTGTGCCACCTGCTCCTGTTCTCCTACTTCCTCCTGTTCTTCCTCTTTAATGGCTATTTGTGGTTTACTTATTTTATCTTTAGGGACTATTTGGGTATCAATAATAATATCATTTCTGGATTCCTGTTCCAGTTTATCCCACCCAACGTTCTCGAGAAATTTTGCACTAGCACTACAATAAACATGAGCTGTGCCTTGATCCCAGAATCTAAATGATCTATGGTTGGCCTCATAACCCACAAAAAATAACTTTTTAGCTCTATGTTGCCCTTTCAGTCTTACTTGTGAGGGAATACGCACCCATGCTGGAGCTCCAAATGTGGTAGGTAACTTAAATTTGGTTTTCTGCCATGCCAACGAGTGAATGGCAATTCACCAGTTGTTGTATTAACTACATTGTTTAAAACATGATTATTAAATATTATGGCTTCACCCCACAGTGTTTCAGGCAAACCTGAATCAGATAACATAGTGCGAGCCATGGTTTGCCCTCTTTGTTATGTAATGTTGTAATGTTTGCCCTCTTCGTTCTATAAACGAGTTATGTTGTGGTTTGTAAGGTGCAGAATGTTTATGCTCAATTCCACCCAATTTCAACATAGTTTGGAATCTTTTGTTAACAAACTCAGTCCTGTTATCAGTAACTAAAGTAATTACTTTACTTTTCATTTTTCTCTCAGCAAACCTTAGCCATTTAAAGAAATGTTGGAATGTTTCTGTTTTGTTTTTCATAAGATAGTAGAAACTGTATCGTGAGTAATGGTCCATAATACTCAAAATATAGCAGGCACCTCCTAAAAAAACCAACCTCTAAAGGTTCTTTGGTCTTAAACCCATTAAGTCTGTTTGCTGGAGTAACCCTACTCTTTTCTTGACTACAAGCATTACAGTTTAAATACTTGCTACAGGGTTTCAATTTTACTCCCTCTGACAATTCAACAGTTTGTTTGAGCATTTTGAAATTAATGCGCCCTAAACATCTTTGCAGTAAATGTATACATTCATCATGTGGCTTAACATTGTTATAAACTGAGTTAGCCATCTTCAACTGGTCATCATGTATTACATTTAAATCATTCTCTAATGTAGCAGTAACACTTTTACCCTCTTTCTCTATTATACACTTATCTCCCCTAAAGGTTACTACATAACCAAGATTAACTAAAGCCCTTACTGATAGCAAATTAAATTTCAGTTTAGGTACATATAACATCTTGAACTACATTTCATAAACCTTCCCCACGCAAAAGTAGACTGCACTTCATAGACCAGGAAACATAGTTTGTTCCATTCAACTGGGTTATCAGTGATAGACTTGTTGAAGTGTCTTGTGCCATCTTTACCAGGATAGTAAACCACAATTAAACAGTAAACAGCTGTCTGTATACAGTACTGTGTATTCACACCAACTCTTAATTATCTGAGCCTGGTATGGCCTGGGCCCATAAGCAGTGTTGAGGTAATTCCCCATTAGGAGAATGAGAACATACAGGGAGACGTATTTGAGAGTAGTATTTGAATAATACTCACATAGCACACAGTTACACTGTACAGTAAATGTAGATTTTTACTTCCAGAAACATTTAAGCAAAGTTCAAACAAGCAGTCCAAAATCATTCACAGGTAAAATCAGTCAGTTTTCATCCAGGGATAATCCAATAACAAAGTCCAGTATCAAAAACAGTTCAGTATCAGATTTACATCAAACCCATGAATAATAGTCAATTAGGAGGAACGGCAATACTCTCCCACAGAAGGAAAAAGAGACTCACTGAGACACACTCTCTTCTGAGACTAAGACTAAATAACCCAGGTTTCTGGCTCCATCTTATGGCCGTTTGAGAAACCACACCTAATTACAGTTTTGCATTTTCTTAAAGAAACAGTATTAAAATGTCTATCCTGGTTTATATATTTCCAACCCAAATAGCTGTTTGGTAACTTACATTCCTAACACATTCCAAAACAAGCCCTATTATTTCATTAAAACAAGAAAACCATAATCCAACTCAGCATATGGCAACAATCTTTACAAATCTAAGACTCTATGTATATAGAAATGTAGAGATGACCTTGGAAACCATTAAAGCAAGTAAAACTAATTCAGTCCTAGGAAAGAGGAAAGCCAAAGGAAAGAAGTTCAAAATAACTCCACCATGATTCCCTTTGCTTTAAGGGCAAACAGAGAGAAACTCTGACAGGTTTTCAGTATTCTGTCATTGTTCCCTATGTAGCTTTCCAGTAGCATTACTGGAATCCTTGTGATGTCAGTTTCCTGAAGTGGTCTATCCCAAAGGGCTGATCCTATGGACGAGTTCTTTTTAACTTCAGTTAGAATAGAGCAGGAAGGGACCTTGGAGGTCTTCTGGTCCAAACCCCTGCTCAAATAGGAGACTTATTTTCTTAAGTGCTAGTAGGGATAGGTACCATCCAAACCTTAAGGAAAGCTGCTATAAAGGTGAGACAATTAGAATAAACCACAGCACAACAACATGACCTCCTAGGTAGAGATCCTAGTTATTTCCTACTTGAAAAGATAGGGACTGAAGAATATGCTTTTGCAAATATATGGTGAATTTAATCTTTAAAATTAAGAAGCTCTATGCACAGGCGGGTAATATTAGAAGAAAAAAATGCTACAAGCAAAATAAAACTCAGAAAGAAGCTCACTGAGAACTCTGCTTAAACAAAGATAATAGAAAGTTTGTGGTGAGTGAGAAAGCATAGAAACCCAGAATAGAGAAGGAAGTGGAATCTCAGAAAGACAGTAGAAGTGTTTTTCTGAATAGGGTTATTCCACTTGCCTTGGATATGGACTGCATATGCTTTTTCCCATGGCTTTCCTAAGTGACTGCTGGCCATGTTGCTTGAAGAAGGCTGCCATGCTTTGTAACATTTTTATGTCTCTTTAAACATTCAACTTATTATTCTTGGTTGCATCTTTATTTGGATCTTTATTTGGAGATGGCAGATATAGAAGACAGAACTGTCTATTTAGTCCTAGAAGATAGTTTCTGTTTCTTCCACATTTTCTATTGCTTTCTCATAGGCTTTTACCTGGATAGAAAATACAATACTAGAAAATACAATTAAGGAATCCATGTCATATACAACAAACTTTATTTGCATCATGTTCACTAAATTTATAAATTACAAGGCATCAAGGTGAGACACATTTGTGTCTTGCTAATATCAAAGGATGTGTTCATGTGCCATTGAGCTTTCTGGGAAAATGTGCATGACCTTCAGTCTATAACAGTGCTAAGAAGAATCATAATTTTCAGCCTCCACAAAGACAAAAAGATCTTGTGTTATTTCTGACAGTCTTGGTTCAAGATATTTTGCTACCTGATGTAAATCCCTCCCCAAAGTGAAGGTCCACTATGCCTAATGCCAACCTCCCCCCCAAAAAAATACTTGAAAGAGAACATCTCACAAGTATTTTTGGCCATCCTTTCAATACAAATCAAATCTATCTCCATGATCCTTTCTGAAGACTCATAATCTTCTTGCCAATAACAGAAGCAATGTGGTCCCTGAAGGTATATATTTAATTATTCCTTATCTTTAAAGGCACCATTTACACCTAACAGAATAATTCTTCTTCCCACATCACTTTGAGGAAGTGGTGCAACCATAATATGGTTCATATTATTCTATCTCTGAGGGGAAAAACTTGCCAATAGGAATGATGTAGCTTGACCATGATATGCAAAGTTCACACCTAAGTATTTCTTCTTCTTTTATATGAAAATAATTTTTATAGAGCATTGCAGAACACTAAGCACTAGCTTCTGGTCTCTCTTTCAGCATAGAGTAGAACCCGCCATTTTAGTTTATATGGAATGTTATCAAAATAATGAAAGTTTATTAGCCAATAATCATTGTTCCCCCTAACATTTAATGGCAAAGAGCACAATATCACTTCCAGTCTAATTTTTGAGTTTTAATCCATCTGTGTGATACATAATTTTAAGTCAATAGTTATTTGTACCTATTTGTTGTTCCAGGTACCTCTCTGTTTGTCACAAAAGTACATAAACATTGATTATAGTGGGATGATTATAGTGAGATAATCTGACTATAGTGAGATTAGGAGAGCCAGATGGGTCTAGTGGATAAGGCATCACTAAATTAGAAATCAGGAGACCATGTGTTAAGTCCTGCCGCCATGAAAGCCAACTGAGCGACTTGGGACCAGTCATTCTCTCTCAGACCAACTCACCTCACAGGGTTATTGTTGTGGGGAAAACAGGAAGAAAGTGTGTTGGATATTTTCATCATTTCCAGTTATTTGTAAACATATTTTAGAAAAGGTAAATGATTAGAATCCTAAACAGGATTTCTCCATATAGCCGAATCATTTTAATGCAGGTTCATTTATATGTGGATTATGAATTTGTAGACATAAGGAGGGTAATTTACTTTTTCCTCGAACTATTGAAATTTGGCATAAAACAATATATATCTGAAATATGTTTCTTTTAAAAAAAAATTAAAATAAAGTTTATTTAAGTTTCATATATTTAAAACATTTAAAAAGAAAGAAACATATAAACAAATATATATACATATATACATTTTGCAGCAGGTATTGAGCATTGGTTATATTTTTCTTTTCTTTTTTTCTTTTACCCCATAACATTGACGTGATCTACCTTGTTACAATACCTTCCTCGTTCTTTTAATGTTTTAATTTCACAGAATACTTTATGATTAAATGCACGTCCTTCATAGTTTCATAACTTATTCAGTTATGTGTTTCTTAACATCTCTATATTTGGTATTTGAAATGTCTTCCTCTTTTCAAATTTCAATGGCTACAGTTTAGCATAACAGTTTTAAAAATCTTACAATTGCTCTTCCATGTACAGACCTCCATGTTACATGCAAGTTTTAATATTTTAGTATTTATTTGATTTGTCAATTGCTTACAAGATACAGGTATAAGAATAAATAGATAATAAATAGATACACGAGATAGATACTTATAAGAAAAATAAAAAAAACAATAGGACAGGGACGGTAGGCATGATTGGTGCACTTGTGCATGCCCCCTACAGGCCTCTTAGGAAGGGGGTGAGGTCAATAGTAGACAGTCTAAGGTTAAGGTTTTTGGGGTTTGGGGAAGAAACCACAGAGTAAGGTAGAGTATTCCAGACATTGACCACTCTGTTGCTGAAGTTGGATTTCCTGCAATCAAGTTTGATGCAATTAACCTTGAGTTTGTATCTATTGTGTGTTCTTGTATTGTTATGGTTGAAGCTGAAGTATTCATTGACCAGTAGGACATTCAATGTATGATTTTATATATTATACTTAGATCTGACTGAAGGCAGCATAGTTCTAGGTTTTCTAGATCTAGAATTTTGAGTCTGGTGGCATAAGGTATTCTGCAATGAGTACAGGAGTGGAGAACTCTCGTTGTGAAATATTTCTGGACTTTCTCAACTATGTTAATATCAGATACGTAATGTGACTGTATGCAGTCAAGCCTAAATTAAGACAGTGGCATCCAAAGATAAAAGGCTTTTAGATAACAGAACTGACAGGCACATCTGCTTAAGATTTGGAAAGCCACTGCTTGTCAGAACAGACAAGGCTAGATGAACTGAGAAACTTCATATAGTCTCTACAACTAGCGCTTATATAGGTATCCCACTGTATTTCAACTTTTGATTACAGTCAGGCATTGGTATAATATGGATCTTATTCTACAATACAATAAAACAATGTAGGTCCCTAGCACACAGGGATTTATTTCCATTCTCATGTGTAAACCACAATGGATTTGTGTGTCCTTGAAAATCGAATAAAGACTTCACTTTTTGTGGTGAATAAAATTGCTGTTTAAAGTTTTAAACAATGCCACACATTGGTATAGTGTAACCAACGTATTTTTAAAGTCATTATATTTCCTTTACCTATTTTAATTATTTGAATGTTTGCTCCATTTTTCTATATTTTGATCATCTTGTTTTGTACATCTATTGCAAAGTATTTTCACAGACTCTCTTCAGTATTACTTGATTTTACTTTCGACAGCCCATTTAATGACATACGTGGCTTTTTAAGAGTTTGCAAGGCTCATGAGTTATTTTCAGTTAAAATATACAGGCTGCACAGCTGCACATTTTTTATTTGAGATTATGCTTAGATATATTTATATTATGGTTACTATGATTATCATTATTAAACTTTTTCAAGTTTTGTTCATTTTCTTTTATCCAACCAATTAAGATGTTCAATTTTTGGATGGTATGTATTAAAAAATAATAAAACTTACCTACTAATTCTGAGAAACAGTAAGCGTTTGTCTCAGTAAATTACGTCTTTCAGTGGCTGTCAACTGGCTTCATCCAATATTTGGTTCTTCTGATAATTAGCTGATTGTGCAAGAACTTCTTTCTGAACATAGGAAAGTGTAATGAAGAAATGAATTTAAATGGATTTAAGAGATGTATAATTACTGCATGTTTCAGATTTCAGTAGCTTCTTTTGCAAGCCCATCTTCACATACCTCTTAAGTGATTTTTTTTCTTTAACATTGCCAGCCATTAGCAATAGTCTGTTTTTATCTGTGTTGTTAGACGCTAACTACAACAGCAATATCTATAAAGCTATTCAGGATTTTCCCAAATAAGCATCTGCATTGGAATCAGCATTATCAATTTACAGTTAGGGGCTAAGAGATTGAAAGTACACTGCTATAAACCTGAAACCTTTTCAGTGGTGCTGTACAAATGTTGATTTCTGTTACGTATTCTTTAACCATGAAGAAAATACACTGCTTGCAGAATGCTTGATAACTGAATAAAAATGTAGTTATCTTCTGTAAGATAATCTCTACTCTAACTTAAATATGCATTACAGGTAGCATGTGAAGGCTTTCCCTCCCTTCTTACACTCATTCCCTTTCAGAATGAATTTAACTCTAGTGATTTGTTTAACATCTTCTGGAAATATATAATTCCTACTAAAGTTTGATTACTGTGTAAAATACACCAGCATGCTTTTAATAAAGATTCTACTGTGCTTTAAATTATAGCCAATGATTTCTTCTTTAGACTGAATCAGACTTCCAATTTTATAATGTTCCCATTAAGCAATGTTTATGTGAGCTGGACACTGATCTTATTCAAACTCTTGTTCACTATGGCAATACTTCCCTGATTTCAGCAATCTTATTCCACTTTGTCAGAATTTTATCTCATACTGCAAAATCTCTTGTATTCCACTGGCATTCTTCTCTAAACCCTTTCTTCAGATTGCTTTGAAGTTCCTCACTGAAGCAACCTCCTGCTCAATGCTTTGGTTATGTATCTCAATTTCTAGTGAAACAGTGTACAAATTGTAAATAGAGTCTATATTTTTAAACTAGTGACTTAAAAGTATAATTCTCAGTGAATATTCCAAAGCCAGCCCTGACTTAATGTAAAGGAAATATGGATATATCTCAAGGAAATAAACAGACCAATGAGGACTGACCTTTGATAAATTATGTTCATGAAGGCCACTTAAATATTAAAGGTGTTTGCTTAAACTGTTTTTCTTGCATTCTATCTACTGCAACGCACATTTTGCCTCTGACATTAATATATATATATTTAGAAAATATAAGTTTCAATCCAAAGACCCCTGCACAAAAACATTTCTGCTTGTACCTATATGATATACAGTACATATAGTCTATCTCCACATACATACCACTCATATGCAGCAATCTATATTCTGTTCCAAACAGTTGTAACTGGATTTCATGGGCAAATTTTAGTACTGGCATCACATCTGCAAATTGGATCTAATTGGTTTTCTTCACATTTTTATTTCTGTGAACATCTTGTGTGGTCTTTGTCCAGACAGTTGCTATAAGTGCAGCCAAAATATAACATATATCCAGCAAGATGTTTAACCTTTTTTTTTTTTTGCTGAGGTACCAGATGCTCAGGTTTGTAACAGAAACTGTTTTCAGGTTTCAAAGCAATGAAGCATGGAGATATGAATTCAAATCCCCATTGGACAAACAGAGGTGCAGTACATACAGCTTTCTTACAATTTTTGTTCCAGTCTTCTACATTCTTGATCATGAATACCTAAGTACCATTGTTCACCATACACAAGTTTGAGAAGTTACACATTTTATGATTTCTTTCACATCAAATTTTTGATTGTTGCATATAAAACCATGTGAATTGAAGGTAACCAATATTTGTTTATTAATCATTGTAATTTGTTAGTTTGAACTTATAGAAATTATCTTACTTTCCAGGATATGAAATATTATGCATAGGTGATACAGATAAATTGATTGGCTTCTATCAGTGGAGGTCAATGAAGATTAGATTATAAATGTACAGATATATGTTTAATATGGGTGATTTACTTTCATTAGGAATGTATTTCTATGTACATTATTGTGAAATGGAGCTCTAAATAAAACTATATATTTATATATGTGGTTGATTATTGTTTTCACAGGTATATTGGGATACTGGAGAATATTTAGAAACATTAAACAGCTTGAAAACTAAAAAATCTGATACATTTTTTAATAACAGTAGCTCTTGTGATACAGAAAAAAAATCCCATTGTATTCTGAATTCTTAGGATTTCACTGCATATTCTCTTATTTCTTGAATAATTCCAACATTTATCCTTAAATATATAGATAATCTTTGATGACACCAGCTTCTAAACTGATGTTTGAACTACAAGCTAATATAACTGTTATAGTAAGTATAAAGAAACTAACATTATAAGAAAAACTTTTATAGCACTGATTTCCATAATTTATTTTTAAATGTTCAGCTGTCCCCCTGCCCCACCATCAGTTAATTCAAAATAAGTTAAACTATATGATTAATAATAAAAAAATTAAGAGTGACATTTCTCTTTCATCATGCTAATGGAAATTAGACATATCCATGATCTTTTGGGGATATTGTTTCGGAGATATTTCCTTACCTAAACAAAGAACTGAATGACCATGGATGGGCAAAAAAGCATGGGAGAGAGAATGATTTCCAACATCCTGCTGGCTTCTCCATTGGTCTTCTTTGTCAAGAAGCATCCAAAATGATGGTTGTGTGACTGTGGCTTACCACAGAAGTGTGGTGTCATGGCAGAACTAAAGCAGCCATTTTCAATCCCTTGGGAATGATTGGTCCCAGATTTTGGACTCATTCTTTAAATTACCCCACTTAAGGTACCTTGATTCAAAAACTGTTCCCCTACAATGTACCATTTTGCCCAATTGAAAGTTACAAATAATCAAACAGACATGAGAGTTTTAGTAGTATATAATTTGGATGGTCTAAAGCAAAGACCATTTATGAAGCAATTTTGTTTTGCAATAAGTGGCATCTTATACCCAACTATTCGTATTTCCAGTATGGCTAGATTTCAAGGCTCTGGAAATGTATTTAAGAGGATCTTCTGTAACAGTTCCCATTTGATAGGCAATAATTTAATACCAGTATTTGGATTTTTTTACTTGTTCTGTTATCTCTCTTTTTCTCTCCCTTTCAATCCCCATTTTGAGTTGGAGCTGGAGTTGGCTGAAAGCCACATTATAATTACTACAAGTTGTACCATACAGGATAACCACATTACAATTGCTATAGGTTGTACCATATATAATGACCAGTTTAATTTTTTCTTATAATATATAAAGCTTTTATTAAATAAAGTTCTGCCAATAACTTACAAGTCAGTACATCTTTGCTTTGTGGATCTAATGGTTAAAGTTGACATCACTACTTAGATACACATTGTGAGGATGGGGCACCACACATAAAATATTTCTTCAGGCAAGTAGACAGACCCACCTTTTTCTGGAGTAGGGCCATATTCCTGCAGCATTGTCTCCAATTTGCCAAAATATTCTACATAATGTAAATCATTGTGAGGTGTGTAAATGTTAGACTAGAACTAGAGAACTAGGTTCAAATCCTCTTGAACATGAAGTAAGTTCAGGCCAATAACCCTTCTCTCCACTGAACATATTTTAGAATTCTCAGCATAGCAATGGGGAATATATGAATTTGAGACCCAATTTACCTCTTTGCAGTCAATGTGAAATCAAAAGGGCATGTTGGCAAGTTTCTATGCTCTGTCCATTTTTATACAAGGAAGTTCCAGTTTGGTCCCCTGCTTTTTAAATACAATGATGTTCTCCTTGATTTTCAGTGTACACAGTGCATTGGGAAATTAGCCAGCAATTCAATGTACACAACTACTACTGCTTTCCATCTTCTCTCCAGAAAGGTGCTGGACTTCTCAAACAAATATATAATAGTGGTAGCTTGGATGAGGGCAAACTAGGTTGCTCAGATGTGCATGGTGGAACAGAACTTTACAAACAGTTCTGGATACTGGTGGGGTGTTTCTGGAGGAAGACTGCAATTGTGTAGGTTCTGTTTGTGGGGTGTAGGAGGATCCATTATGAACCTGGATGCTTTGAGAAGTTATAGTTATGGGCTATAAAGTACAGTCTTTAAAAATGATAGATAAGATAAACCAAATTGACAGTATTATCCATCTTTTTGTTTTATTTCAAAGAAAATGGGATTTATAAAAGGACCACCAGCCCTTTGCCCAGCTCCTTTAAGGACAGCAGCGAGGAAACCACAGATACAGGCAGGCAGGCAAGCAGACTCAAACTAACGCAAATACAGTCGAGAAGTAACTCATGATCCCCTGAATATGCACAACCGTTTTTTTTTTTAAACAAAACACCGACCATGTACGTATGTATATTTCGGAATGCATGCGAGAAAATACACATACCAAACCATGATCTCAGCGCGAAGTGGGGGAAAAGATCGCAGCTTTTCCCTTCTCCTGCCAAGTTATCATTGAGAAAACAGACAGGCAGAGTGACGTCCTGGGTCAGACTGAGTGCGGCTCGACTCTACCAAGGAAACAGGGAGGCCCGTGTATCCCTCGGATGCCCACCGCCGCCTTTCTTCCCCTCCCCAGCCTCTCCGCCTGATGGGGAGCAGCTGTTTCAATGGGTCCTGTCCTGCAGGCAAGCTTACCCATCCCCAGGCAGCTGCGTGAGCAGGGGGGCTCGGGCTGCCTCGGACCAGCATCTCCCCCCTTCTCCGGCTGAGGTCGCGGAAGCCCAGTGAAAGGAGGCGTGTGTAAAGATTTTGCAATGTCCCTGCATGGGGTTGTAGACTTTCCTAGCAAAAAAAAAAACCCGGCTTCGGCTTCTTTTCAATCCCCGGCGACTCACCTGATTAACCCGCCTGCGGTTCTGCCCTGACCAGGTAAAGCGAGTCCAGACCTTATATCATCTTACAAATCTGGAAGCAAACATCGCACCCGGAACATTTTTGTTTCCTCCCCCCCCCGCCCCCTTTATAAATTGGAGAAGCTGATAGCGCTGTTAACAGTCCTCTTCCTCTCCTCCGCTTCTACCCCCATACCCTCTTCCGTGGGACTTGCTTAGGAGTCAGTTCTTTTTCGGGGAAATCAAAGGGTCAAACCTGTCAACCAGGCATTATTGATCTCTCTCTCTCGCTCTCTCTGACTGTTCGCCCTCGCTCTTTGCCATTTTAAGGGATAGCGCAGTTTTGTTTTGTTTTGTTGTTTATGTGTCTCCCTGACAGGTTCGGTTCTGGCTGGTTTTTTCCCCTGATTTTGCCCTTTGTGATAAAAGCATTGATTTATTAAACATACGGTGGGGGTGGACGGTGAGGGTGGGGTGGGGGTAAAGTGCGGGTGTGTGGGGTTAACAGGATGGGAGCGAAGGACGACTTTAAAGCTACTACCAGTTTGGTATGCTGGCAATCGTACCTGTGATTTTGTTTATTATTATGTGCTGCTGCCCGGAATGTACCCGCCCCACTTCTCCTTGAGCTCCTTTCAAAGATCTGAGAAGTTCCGTTCCCTCCAGTTTTGTCAATCGGTTGCAACCTTTACTGTCTCTCTTCCACTACTGCCAAGGGCAGCGCGGTCCGTCCGAGGACCTTGGTACGCGGAACAGTGCACGAAAAACTACGAATGGGGCCAGTAATCCGGGAAGAGATAGTAACGTCTGTCTTCCCTCCCCTCCCTTCCTCTCCTTCTTTCTTAAAACACTTTGTAAGAGTGATTTATAAGAGCCAAAGAGGCCTGGCAGTTAATGCCAGGAAATTTATTATCATTTGTTATCTAACAGTCTGTCTATCTCCATATATCTTTCCATTCTTCTGCTTATTAATAAGATTTTGCTACATGACGCTGCTTGTCTGAGGCTGTTTAGGCTTCTGTGCTGTAAACTGAGGAATAAACACCATTCAGTGCAACGAGCTTTCAACTTAATATGAACTGAGCTGTACACTGGAGAATAAGCTTTTCTGAAGTGGGACTTGTGTGTGTGTGTGTGTGTGTGTGTGTGTGTGTGTGTGTGTGAGTGTATGTGTGTGTGAGGGAGGGAGGGAGAGAGACAATAATTGAGCGCTGACAATGGTGCAGAGCTGCTCACAAAATCAAGAGTTGGATGGGATTCTAGCATGAAATTCTTACACCCCCTTCTAAAGTAAAAGCTTATGGTATGACATGGACAAAAAAAAATGGCCTTACCAGGCACATTAATACAGTGGCAATATATCTTCATACTTCTCCGATGCACAGTATATCTTATTTGTACTAATTTGAAGAGCATTGCTGCTCTAAAAACCAGAAAGAAAAGATGGACAAAGTATGTGTGCATGCACAGTGAACCCTTTTTTATGAGTTGTGAGTAGGGGAGATAAGTACCTTCCTTCTGTGAATTGCTTCACATCTTCTGCTTCCTTATGTGATGCTTTAAAAGTCTTTGGAGTCAGGGTGCTATATGATATGCAAGCACGCATTTTGATATGTATATAATTTACATACAGTGCAACATAGGCATGGAGTGTGCAAAAATGGAGTTCAAAACATTTTTAATCTTCTGTCGGTTTCACACTTTTCTAACACCGAAAGGAAATTATTTAAAATCTCAAACTTCAGATCACATCTGTGTGTCCAGTAATTAATCAAAGAAATAAACAAGTGTGCAAAGGATAACCCCCTTTGTTTATCTAGGGGAAAACCGATGTGGTCATTTGTCTCTACCTTCTGAGTAACTTGAAAGGAGGGTTTTTGGTTAATGGTTTTTAAATCTTCATATGAAATTGGACTTGGAAGTTACCCATGGACTGCTGTATTGGGCTCCAAAGGAAAAATGATGGTGATGGTTGAGGAGGTCAAGGGTGGTGATTACTCAGGTTTGTGTATTTTTTAAGCCTTATGAAATGGGCTGCAGGGGAAAGCTCTGGCAAAGGATTACAAGAACTGTTAGCGGAACCATTAGGAGATAATAAGGATAAAGTTACGACAACTTCATCCTAAGGAAGCAGGGAGTGTGAGAAAGAGACTCCAAATAACCCACCTTGATTCTACAAGGTGTAAGGGGGGACTCTGACTGGCTTTCCGGGCTCTGTTATTATAATCTACATCATGTTTCTCAACCTTGGCAACTTTAAGATGTATGGACTTCAGCCCCAGAATTCCCACAGCCAACAAGGAAATTCTGAGAGTAAGGCTGACTGAGGAATTCTGGGAGTTGAAGCCTATACATCTTAAAGTCTATGGAGATTCTCAGTCAGTCATCCAGGTCATAGTTGTCTGTCCCAAAGGTGCTTTTTTTTCAAGAGGAAACTGGACTTTCTGGTTTTTCTTTGAAGACATTTCACTTCTCATCCAAGAAGGTTCTTCAGCTTTAATTGAATGATCAATCCTTCCATTCCCCACCATCCAGTCAGAACTTCTTGGATGAGAAGTGAAATGTCTTCAAAGAAAAACCAGAAAGTCCAGTTGCCTCTTGGAAAAAGCACCTTTGGGATATACATCTTAAAGTAACTAGTAAAGAGAAACACTGTCCTATAACAAGATTTTCAGTAAGTCCTTGAGATTTCTGTATCCTGACCTGACTTACCTTGAAGAGCTGACATTGGCTTTATTTCAACATAGATATAGCTTTACAGGCATATGAGAACAGTAAATAAAATATCAATGTTTTTCAAATAATAATATATGAGATATGTTAATTGAAGATGCTACATTAGAATAGTAATAATTAGGAGCCAAAATTCTAAAGAGCCAGTACAGATTTCATGTGAAAAGGTTTCAAGGAAACCTTTAAACTGCTTTCTCTAAAGCTATGTTAATTGATGTGGGTTTATCATACCCTTCCTGCAAAATGCCAGAGGGCTATTGGGTGGCAGTGTTTTCTGTAGCCCTGTGCTGTCTCTAGTAGTTCTCTGAAGTTTTACAGCCCACATTTGTAGGTCTAGATTGAGTTATGTATGTAGTTACAGGTAGTCCTCGACTTATGACCATAATTGAGCCCAAACTTTCTGTTGTTAAGTGAAACATTCATTAAGTGAATTTTGCCCCATTGTACACCTTTTCTTGCCACAATTGTTAAGTGAAACACTGCAGTTGATAAGTTAGTATCCTGGTTGTTAAGAGAATCTGGCTTCCTCATTGACTTTGCTTGTCAGAGGGTTGCACAAAATGATCATGTGACCCTGGGACACAGCAAAGGTCATAAATATGAACCAATTTTTGATCACATGATCATGGGGATGCTGCATAACCGTCATAAGTCACATTTTTCAGTGCTCTTGTAACTTTGAATGGTCATAAACAAACTGTCATAAGTGGAGGACTACCTATATTAGTCCTCCCAGTAAACCAGGCAGGAACACACAACGAGATGAGCTAATGGTACTTTATTGAAAAGCTACATTAACAGAATCTTGCAAGTTTGAAGGTGCAGATCTCCCACTGCCACTTTTAATTGCTTGATCCATTAGGGCGGGTTTTCTTAAGTTTCTTTCTGTGTTCAGCAACTGTGGCCTTCCCCCTCTTGTCTCCTAGGCAGCTTTTCTTCTTATCCCTCACAATTATTCTCACATACCATTACAGTATGTGAGTTACAGTCTTCCCATTTAGAAGGCATCCAACTGGTGAAAGATGCCATTATAGACTGCTACTCTTCTGTTATAGATCCCACTTCAAGGCATGTAACAGTTCAGTTGAATAAAGATTGCAATAAAATCTCCTGGAAGCAATCTCTGTTGAATCCAGTATATTATATCTCACAAAGTTCTCTTTTCTCTCTCCAGAATGTACATGGGAGGAAGGTTGAAAGCTGTAATACTGCCCAAATAAAAGTGTATTGGGGTAGGAATTTCTGGCTAATTCCAAAATTGCACAATATAACAATCAAGCTGATAAACCTTGCTTTTAATGTCCTATTTAGGTGAGGACTCAAGAAGTTTTTGCTTTTTCCCTTCTGGCTCATGATTATGGATATATCATTAGTTCCATTGTTATATTAAAGGGGAAAAAACTCAGAAATTAAAATGATTTGCAGCCTCCATTCTTCATTTTTCGGCCTTTAGAGGCAGCTATTTGACACATAAAGCATGATGACTTTACTGAATATGTTCACCATGAACATGTATGGAACCCTCAAGTAGCATTTGATGACCATATAGGTGCTGAAGGTCATAGCAGATTGTGTGGCCTACCAAGTAGTAGCAGGGATACTGTGGTGAAAATAGGAGGCAAGAACATTATGTGCATCATTTTGAGATGTACAAAATAAAGTTGGACTATAAATGTAATAATAATAACGGATACAGTTTTGGTTGTTTTATCTTGTTTTGCTTTTAATTGTTACTCACCCAAAATCATATATAAGAAATGAATGGCTATATAATGTATTAAACAAATAACTAAAATAATAACACCAATAATAATATCTAAGAGGAGGATTGTTTCAGTTGGTGAATATACTAATTCTATATGGAGTTATTTTAATAATGTAGAGGTTTGATACATTGTCTACATAACAGTATGTAAGTGGAGTAATGATAATCTATAATTAAGTCCTCATATTCTTACCTATGAGAGTCAGTTTGGCATAGTTGTTAAGGCATCAGGCTAGAATTGGGAGACCATGATTTCTAGTCTTGGTTTAGGCACAAAGCCAGCAAGGAGACATTGGGCCAGTCACTCTCTCTCAGCTCTACGAAGAAGGTAATGGCAAATCTGTAAAGAATCCTGCCAAGGAAACTTTAAGGACTAATTCAGGTAGTTCTCAAGAATCAATAGTAACATGCAAGCGAACAAGCACCAAGCAAATACTAAGCAAGAAAGATAGCCACTGGTAAATCTTAGAATCCTTTTGAGAAAAAAAAAAAACCTTGCAAGAAAACTGCAGGGATTTGTCCTGGCAGTTTCCAACAATTGGACGTGATTGAACCAAAGAAAAACAAATCTTATCTACAATCATATATGTCAAATGGTAATTTGCAACTGTACTTAATATATTAAATGTTAAGTAAGTAATATAACTCTATTAAGCATGGATACTATCATACCTTGTTTCCCAAGTGAAAAGTTTAGTTAAGTCTAAAATATTCTGTATCCATCATGTTCCTACTTCTCCTGATCATGGCATCATTATTTTGATATTAAGTGATCTTAAAGATATTCCAACTTTCATTTTGAATCCCAGAATTTGAATCAATACTGGAATCGCAGCGCTTTAGATAAGACATAGAAAAATAAGTTGGCACCTGAAGGGTTTCTGATGGAAGTGTCCAGGAGTGGGCTTCAAAAATTTTAGCAAAGATTCTCTGCCCAGTTGCTGGGTGGGCATGGCCATGGTGGGCGTGGCCTAGCCAGTCTCCTGCACCATGGCGGGGAGGGGGTGTTGACCTTCGCGGGCTCTGGAGGCTTTCCTGGAAAGCCAGAAACAGGACCATTTCCGGCCTTCCTGAACTTCTGGAGGCCCATTTTTCACCCTCCCGAGCTTCTGTGCATGCCCTGCACTTATCTGCATCCAAAAGACTGCGTGGGGACTCCAGGGGGGAACAGGGCAAGGTGGGCAGGTGCAGAAAGGAGTGGGATTTGGGGGTTCTCTGAACTGCACAGAATCTTGCAGTACTGCACCACCGAGGCTCTCCTAAATCCCTGCGAACCCCCAGCAGCCCACCCCTGGAAGCATCCCTGAAAATGATAGCTTGATCTCTTCTCTGTCATGTTGTTTACAGGGAAATTTTGTTGCAACCAGAAATTCAACAAGATTAATGTCTGAGTGTTTTTGTTGTTTTTCTTTGTGAATGTTATATGTGCCTTAACTGCTACACAAAACTGTTCCAAATAAGATGAGTGGCTATACAAATCTGATTAATAACGGATATAAATTTAAAAAGGAAGATACATATATATTCATATGAAATACTGTATATATGTGCAATATGATCTGGAGGAGATTTTCAATATGTTATCAAATAATTAACCATAACGTATATTAAAATGTGACATTAACTGGGACGCTTTAAAATATTCTTAGAAGTTTCAGAATTGTGTATACAGATGTTGTGTTATGTCATCTTCACCTGTATGGCACTTTACATGAATTACACACTCTTCTTGGAGATGGGGAATTTTTTTTCTATTTTTACACATATGTTTTAAAATATAGATAAAGTTAAAATGTACTTAATTTTTTTTAAAAGTAAAATAAAATAAAGTGAGGTGAGATAAGGTAAAGCAAAGTGAATAATTCAGTTACATACCAGAGGATATATATTAAATATCTTTGAAATACTTTTGCAATTTTTTTTAAAAATGTATGTAAAATATTTTATGACTTTAGTCCATATAATTCAATTAACTTGCCAAAAAATAATTAAAATTTAGTTTGCAGCTGTATTCACAAGGATGAGTATCGTCATGTCCACATCTCATGTTGCAAAAGCTTTATTATGGATTATGATGTAATTTTACGTTATTAGAAAAAAATATTCACAGACAAAATAATGAGGAAAAAGCTACTGTGGCATAAAACAATAAAGGTTACAGCAATGAAACTTATCTGGTGCAATTTAAAATTCATTCACTAAGAAACCTTGACAGGATCTGCCTTCCAGATACTGCACATTTGGAAACAATATATCTCCATTTAAATGCAGATGTGCAGTTTTCTCCAGAGGGCAGTTGGTTGAATCTTTTGACTGAACTGCTGGTACTTGAAAAACTAACTGAAGATTTCCCCATGAACAAGGGACCGTTTCAAGTCAGCTATTTGAATAATGATTATAAATTTTCTCTAATATTGCAGGTTTCTATTGATTTTAATTGCCTTTGGAAAAAGAACCCTTTAAAAGAAAACAACCATCTTTTTCTTCACTCTACCCATAGAGTGTCTATGGATATACTATAATTGAAAAAGAAGTTCCTTTCTTTTTCCACTGCCATGATGGTTGCATGTGAAGAGGGCAGACTTCTTTTGATTTTGACCTAGATTTCTCTTGATTATTCCTATATAGGGAGCACCTAGTAATTTCCCGCAGGGAAAATAGGAGAACAACTGTTGACTAGCAGAGATGCATGGAGAAAAGGGGAATGGTGCACCTTCAGTTTAACTCTATTGCTCCTTGAAGATTTCATTAGGAAAGAAGGATGAGAAGGGGTGCTTTGTTAATGTGAGGCTCCAGTCTTACAAATATATTTGCTTTTTGTGCAGGTAATTTTAAATTTCAAACGGCATGACAGTTTCACACAAAGAAATCAGGAGAAATATTTTTAGACAGAGGGCAAACATTGCACGCTTAAAGTTATGCTTATGTTTGTTTAAAATGGGATGCCTCCAGTGGATATCCCAAATTCCTAAGTGCCATCCTCCAATTTATGGATGCCATTCCTACATGGCTGGAAAACTATATTGGAATCCTAGGCTAGGGAATAGCAATAAAATCCCAAGCATTTAGGGCATCAGGTTTTTTCTTGCTCATCCTCAATCATCCTTCTTGGTTCAGATTCTACTGTATGCAATAATTTAAATATACAGACAATTATTATTACAAATAACTAAGATCCGTGGTTGTAGGATGGCATTTACATTTTACAAATAAATGCAATAAATAAATATCTGCATGTAAATATTAACATAGGCTCCAACTGCATCATAGTCATTATTATTATTAGGATGATTATTATGTTTTATAACATATACTGCTAAGGATTCCAGACCTAAAAGCAACTTATAATTATAAATTAAATATATGGGAATTTTACTTTAAAAAAAAAACACTACCACCACCACGTTTTATTATTTCATTGTACTTATTCATTACTTTAAAGTAAGAATTCAGTGGAAAAATTCTGTAGAATATACAGTACTTATTTGTTTTAAGGGTGGACATTATCACATATAGCATGGTGTGATCTCTTGATAAAAAAATGGAAACGTATGGTACTTGTATGCATATATTTATGTACATACAGAATTATTTCATTTACTCCATCTAATATGCCACACAGTACCAAAGACTCTAAGTCAGGGGTGTCAAACTCTCATCATCATGGGGGCATCACATGACGTATCACAATTTTTTCCTCTTTGCTAAACCAGGGCCATTGTGTGATGCATCTGGCCCGCGGGCAGCGAGTTTGACAGGCCTACAATGTCATC
Source organism: Pseudonaja textilis (assembly GCF_049901715.1). Lineage (NCBI taxonomy): Eukaryota > Metazoa > Chordata > Lepidosauria > Squamata > Elapidae > Pseudonaja > Pseudonaja textilis. Next base: position 48,795,741 of record NC_141990.1, on the reverse strand, counting down.
ACAAAATATATATCCATAAGAAAAAAAGGAAAATAACCCACTCCCACTTTCAATCACAGCATTCCTTCTTTTGCTAGATAGAACAGATGATAGTGTTCCTAATGCCTGTTTCTGAGTCCTAGCAAACAGCAATTGCATAAAGAAGGAACCTAGAGGGAATTTGAATTGATCAGACAAGAAGATGAATATGGAAAAAGGTGGTCTTTCAGGTAACTAGACCTGGAACATAATTATGGATGCTTGACATAGGCCTTATAGGGGGCATCCTGAATTGCTCCCAGAAGCTAACTAGCAGCCAAAACAGCTCCCTAAGCAGTGGCAGATACCCATCATTGCTCTGGCTTCTATGTTTAGTCCCAGCTGTAACTTCCAAATGGCATATATATAGAAATGATTTGCCATCATCAGTAATTAAGTTTGACTATAGGCAGATTTTGTGTACTGTCATATGGCCTAAGACATGACAATTGACTTTCTTCAAATAGATATACTTGACTCTTCATATATTATTTCATATATGATTTCATGAACAATCAAGTGTAGAGAAGAATTGTGAAACCTAATCCAGCTGCTCTTTTTATTTCTTTCTAATGTTTTCCCACAATTGTGTGTCATCTATCTATCTATCTATCTATCTATCTATCTATCTATCTATCTATCTATCTATCTATCTATCCATTTATCTATTTATCATCTTTTATACTCCTGCATCAATAGCAAAGTAGCTGGGACTTCTCTTTCTTAAGCCATAACTTGATACCATCCCTATGGCACAATGACAGTATGATACTGTGGGAACCAAAGCAGTTATGCAATAAGGAACCATAATCCTAATTGTATCCGATGTGCCTTTCTGTTCAGAGAAAGCTCCCAAGATGATTTTCAAGATAACAGAAGTTTAAAAACTTTAGAACAACAAACAATATAAAGCAGAAAACAATTTTAAAAATAGGCCAGATCACAATATGGCACTGTGAACAAGTTGTATAGCTTATATGAGCAGCGCAATATAAACAGTGTTACATCTTCATGTTACTAGTGTACCAACTACCATGCCAAAATTTCCCCTATCCAGGTAGCTTCTGTAGAAACTATTGCTGCTAATTGGCATATTTAGCTATGAAGATCGCTTGGCCACTGGTGACAAGGATTAATCTCCAGGCTCCAGGCTTACAAGAATCTAGCAAGAATGTAGGAGCTATTGAACTCAGTGAAGCTTTCTGGAGAGTAAGCAAACATAGGTTTATGCATTCTGAACTCACAAACACCTGTTGGGAATTTGGCAACAAAATTTCTTTCTTTCTCTATATGGCTATTTCCTGTTGTTAATCTTTGTCATATTTTATCCTCAAATTTCTCTTTCCTTTCCTTCCCATTTTAGTTATCTCCTTCCCCCCTTACAACACCATCTGTATTTATCTCTTTCTGCTATTCTTCTTGGAAAGACAGAATGGGGAATGTGTTGGGCTTCAGAGTTTAGTGACCATGGTCTAGAGAACAGATTTCCTGGTGTTTCATTGGCAACTCTAGCTGGCATCTTCAGAGGCAAAGTGATCGGTGCAATGCAGGGTCTGTCTGGGCTTTTATTTTTATAACCAGGTGTCATGACTTCTGTAAGTTCTGTCTTGGCTATGAAGACAGGAGCCCAGTCAATCCTTGCTGGGTTAGCTTTCTCCCTGCAGATGCCAGCTGCAGTTGCTGGTGGAACATCAAGAAATCTGTTTTCTAGAGTTTGGTCACTAAACCCAATATTGCCCAAGAGATATGGGCTGTGAAAGTCTACACCAGTTTATAGAGGGGATGTGTGTGAGGACAGAATATTTTCTCTCTACAAATGTAGATATAGTGCAGATCAGTTTTAACAAAAGGGGTTCCTAATCCAATTAATCCATTGTCTTGTCTGCCATTTTTGGAACTTTTGGTCACTGCGTGAATACACACCCACATGCAGTTGCAGTATATGTTCACATTTACTTTTCAGTTTTAGATATAGTCATTTTTAAATTGACTAAGAAGCTAGGAATTATACCAGATGCATCATCTTTTTTTAAAATAGAGGGACAATCATTTTAAATTCAGGGTTGTTTTCTTTCAGATAAATATGGTTCTTTTCATAAATCAGAGATGGCTCACAAAAAGTGTGTATAGTCAAGGCTATGGTTTTCCCAGTTGCAATGTATAGCTGTGAAAGCTGGACCATAAGAAAGGCTGAGCACCAAAGAATTGAGGCCTTTGAACTACAGTGCTGGAGAAGACTCCTGCGAGTCCCTTTGACTGCAAGGTGATCAAACTGGTCAGTCCTAGAAGAGATCAACTCTGACTGCTCTTTAGAAGGCCAGATCCTGAAGATGAAATTCAAATACTTTGGCTACCTAATGAGAAGGAAGGACTCACTGGAGGAGAGCCTAATGCTGGGCAAGATTGAGGGCAAAAAAGAAAGGGATGACAGAGAATGAGGTGGCTGGATGGAGTCACTGAAGCAGTAGATGTGAGTTTAAATGGACTCTGAGGCATGGTAGAGGAGAGGAAGGCCTGGAGGAACTTTGTGCACAAGTTGGTGCATTGGTCAGACATGACTTCACAACTAACAACAACATTGCCCTTTGCTACTAGAATACAGCCTAAGTGCATAGGAGATGGTCATGATGCCTACTAATATAAGCAGTCCTGTGTATCCATAGATCAAATTCTGGATCTAACGTAATGTTCTGGAGCCTGCCCATCTAGTCCCAGGGGTTGATGTTTACTGTTTAGTGGCACTGTTTTGTTTTGTTAATTTTCTTCATCTAACAGATTATTTTGCTGTCTATTAGATTATTTTAGTCTGGGCTATCTGATTTAATATTTTTAATTTTTTAATGTTTGTTCTACTTTTGTATGCCACCCAAAGTCCACTGGAGTTTAATGGCCAATAAATTTAAATAATTAATAATAACAAAAATAATAGCAATCTTTCTAAGTCTGATACAGGAAAGAGATTTGTGAAAATAATGGAAGGTGGTTAAAGAAGAGTGCTTTTTTAAAAAAAATGATGTAGAAGCTCTTTTCTTTCAGTGATACAAATGTTAGCTTCTTTTTAAATTACCATCAGAAAAGTGCTATAATCCCAGAAAAATATGCAACAATTTGCATGGTGTTTTGGAACCGAATCCAAAATATTGCATGACCTGAATAATACATATGGTTACCTACCTTCCAATAATCTGTTTCAGAGTGTTCATCTTTTATCACATTAATAACTATAATAGTTTATTGATAGCTTCAAGCTGCCTTAGGGCTTCAGTCTCTATATGACTGTTCCATACATATTTACCAGAGGATAAACCACAAAGACATGGTAGGGCTTATTTCTGGTTTTACAGAAATTGGTTCCATTGTTTTTATGAAACTTAGATTGCTTCTGGCTATGGCTTTTATTTTTCCCTTGCTCTTCTCATTCCTGGTGTTTTATGAGCTCCTAGGTATCACCATCTTTCTGTTATAATCTGTATGTTTTTTCCACCTTTTCTTAAGACAAAATGGGGACAAATAGGTTGACTTTGTTGTAAACCTGCAATTCTTATAGAAAGAAGCTTTCTCTTAAGACCAAAAAAGTAAAATTACAGCATTGATGTAATCACTCTTCACACTGATTGAAGTAAGTGGGATATTCAATGAATGGATTTGGAATAGGAATATAAAACATTCCTAAGACTTTAAAGGTACAGCTTCAAAATTCTTTAAATTTAATTATCTTTGAATAAACCAAATTCCTATTTTTAAATTAGGACAGGAAATACATTGAAGAATTTCCTGCATCTCTGGTCATTTTGGGCCATGTCACAGGATGGAAGCTAAGACATCTCTTTTAAATATTGGATTTCTGCCTTTCCTCCAGAACTCAAGGTGGCACGCCTAATATACCCTTATCCAGTGTTTCTACATAACAACCCTATGAGGTAGGAACACCAAGAAAGACTGGACCATTTAGTGTCCATAGTTGAGGGAGAACTTGATTCTGGATCCTCCAATATTTTAAACTTTCCACCTTTAGGATAGAGAAATTGCTCCTCCTGGAATTTCCTATCTGTTGTAACTTTTAAAGTACAGAATTCCTGATTCCTCTTTGCATTTGTAACTGTCATACCTAAAAGCTTTTTCTTCAAGGGAGGCATAAGAACTGTGCAACTATCTATAAAAAGTACATATCTAAAAGTGTTTTCTATACATGCTGCTGTAAACTTAACTTACTTGAATTCTATGAAGTTTATAAAAAAATGCTTTGCACTGTACAGCTCGGCATAAGCTTCACTGAAATGTGATGCCATTGGTTTTTCAGTAAAGGTTTCTTTCTGCAGGACTGCAAGCAGGCATCAGCTGCTACAACTAGGGAGCAAATCAGCCATTGTACTTTAGGCAGCCTTTTTCTCAAGGTTTCTTTTCCACACAAGAAGCATCATCTTTTCTTTTCCGTTTCTTTTCTTTTTTTAAATAGTGTCAGACTTTGCATTTGGCTTATATAATCAGATCAGAGTCAAGATCATTGCTGCAGACTAGAAAAGGCATCCTTAAGACATTTGTCCTTGAAACTGCACCAAACTCTTGGAAGAACCCAGAACCTGTGAGTATGATTTAGGCAACAATAGCACGGTGCAAACCTGCAATCAACTATTGTACAGTATCCGATTAGCCCTCTGTTAGGGATTTTTATCTCCCTCTTCCCACATTATTTTACATTCATTCTCAATTCGTTCTGAGGAAACAAATCAATTCAGGCTTCTGATACAGTGACTTTGCAGTAGATGAGCTGGTAAAATGTTTGATTTAACTCTTCATTGCTTTCTAGAGGCTGATGAGATAGGCACGGTAGCCAATAAGCTCTAGGGAACTTTTCAGCTTCTTGTCTTTTAATGTTATTGTTTGGAATTTAAACAAATGCTTTTGTCTACCTAATAAACAAGAGACAATTTTCTTCATATGCCACTTCAGACAAACAGTAAATGAATGAGGCAAATGCATTCCATTAGCATCTACTTTAATTAGCACTGAAACTTGGGTGTTGGCAATCTTATTTTATTGGTAAATTATAACTATTGTTTTTAACAGAGCTCTACTCTTGTCTGTTTTGACTATCCTGGCTAAGTTTCTTTGCTTGGACTGCAGTCTTATTAAAACTGTACTGAAACACTGTGTCTGCATTTCAGGGACGTTCTTTTTTTTTTTTTTCAAAAAAAGAATTAATGTTTGGAAAAAGTAACTGTTGAAAAGAAAGGAATCTGCATGGATGAAGACAATCCACAAAACAGAATCCTCATTACACTTACTCTTTTAAAAGTGCACTTTCAGTTGGGGGGGATAATTTTCCAATGAAATTGGTTTATGATCAGAATGCCATATTTTAGCACAGCCTGCTTGCAGCTCTAACTAATAAAAAGCCTTCCTTTTTAAAATTAAAGTTTAATAGAAATCATTTTATATATAAAATGTATCCCAGGTTAGTCTGATTGATAGCTGAATTGTGATTTGTTAAGCATGTTCTCCATAAAATCCACAGAGGAATTTGCATTCCATTTAACTAAAAAGTAGCAACCATGGATTCATCAGCCACTTAACTACCGAATGCAATGTCTGGCTGTAAACAATACAAATGAGTCAGGGTGGCAGAGGCAACCAGACATGAAATGATTTTGGAAGAAATTATAGTAATGGTCAGATGATAAAGTAGTACTGGTTTCTATTTATTATTAAAAGAAAAGTATTTCAATTTTCCCATCACAAGGCTCAGTTTAAATAATGCTTATCTATAGGATTCAAAGTGACATATGATCCATTGAAAAAGTGAGTTCTTCCAGGAATTTTGGGTTTGCTACCTTACTAAGTACAAAATTAACATAAAAAATCCATTCTGGACCAATGCAGATTTATCATTTCTTACACTGACCAGTTTAAATTGCTTTGACAATTATCAAATCAATCTTTTTTTTTTAAAAAAAAATACAGAATTACTAGAGCTAATTCTTAAAAGCGTATAGAGAAATCTTAGTTACCACTCCAAAGGTTGGCTAAGAGGTGGAGTTGCAGGATCCAATTTTGGTCGGTCACCGGAACCAGAGGTTTGGTATTCTGAGCTTTACTGCTCTGTTTAACTCTCTTATTCTTTTCATAAAGAAAGGGAGTGTTGCAGAATAACTTACACAAAATAAAGCAACCTAACTTGACACTCTTAATTTATAGAATTCAAGCTGCAGTTTGATAAATGCTTAGTGTGGCCCTACTGATAATAGTGGAATTTACTCATGTGTAAACATGGCCAAGTGATTAAATTCAACTTTTGGTACAAAATGGTGATATTCTGTATTCTTGAGTGCAAGGCCATATTATCAGAGAACACATTTCCAGATAGCATCTCTTTTAGAAACTATATTGTACTTGTCTAATACTTTTGAAGTTAAATATATTATTATTTTATACTTCAGTTATCAAATATCTTTGGGGAGAAATATATCTTTCTCTGTGCAATATTGTAATGTGTATTTTGTAGCAAACAACATTTATTTGGAAGGAGAAACACTGGCTCCAAATTCTTTCTTTTTAGTCTGTATTTAAGCTTCTCATTACTTCCTGGACTCTTCGATGGATTTCAACTTTAGCTTTCTCTAAAATCTGGGGGCAGGAAAGATCAAACAGGTCACAGTAGCACATTTTACTGAGTTTTTTTAATAGATTATTTAGATTTTTTATCCAATCTTAATCATTATTTATAAATAACTCAAGATGGTGAACATACCTCTTTCCTTCCCCAGTATTCTCCACAACAATCCTGTGAAGTGAAATGGGCTGAGAGAAAATGACTGGCTGAAAATCACCCAGTCAGTTTTCATGTTTAAGACAGAACTAGAACTCACAGTCCCCTAGTTTCTGACCTATTGCCTTAACTATTAGACCAAACTTTGCACCTTGATGAAAAACCATCAAGAAGAACTAATTGGGCCGATGAGCTTTTGGAAAACAGGAGTTCAAGCCAATAATTACAGTCAATAAATGTACATTCTTGCCCCCAGTGGAATCATATCAGATTCTATGTATCTGAAACACTTTCATATTAAAACTGGTTTCAGAATTTGCATGCTGATAAATAGATGGATTGCAATCTTGCCAACCTTCCTATTTGAGCCTTTAATACAGTATGGATGTTCACATACACTTATTTTTAGTAGGTATAGGAATTAGGGTGATGTATTGGCCTTATTCAGTTGATGAACCATATTTGATATGGATGTGTGCGTGGCATGCAGAACCAAAATGGATAAAAGATCAGTTGTTAAGGTTTCTACAGTTGTGAGTTTTTAAAGGAAGCTTTGTAATTATCAAGGGTAATCATGTGTGAAGAAGTTGGGCTACTTAAACTCACTGTAGATTTGTGGAGGTGAGAACAGCTTTTGATTCAGTTGGTACCTTAGTTTACCCATCAGACTTGTTTTATTATGTTTCACTGCTCTGCAATGTATAGAAAGTTGATCGAACAATTCCTTAAAAACATACAAGAATCAAACATCTTAAACTCTTCTCAGCAGAGGGTCTGCCAGCGGACCTGGGGAATCCAGAGTGGGATGGAGCCCATTAAATGGCTCGTGTGATCTGCTGTCACCGGGGCAGGGGGGTGGGAGGTGGGGGATAATTGCCATGGGCAATCCGTTGCCATGGCTGAATAGGTAGCAATATAAATTCAACAAATAAATAAATAAATTTAAATCAGGAAATTTGTTGTTAAGTGATGTTAAGTAAGATGCAATGTCATGTGACCATGCTGACTTAGGACAGCAGGTCTGGCAGTCTCAGTGGCTGTAGTTAAATGAACCTTATGTGTTCCTTGAGTGCAATTTGTGATCTCCTGCTGGCTTTCTAATTGACTTTGCTTTTCAGGAACCAGCAGTGAAGGTTGCAAATGGCAGTCATGAGATTGCAAGATGCTGCAGCCCTCATAATTGTGAGTTGAGTGTTGAGTGTCTGAATTGTGATCCCATGACAAGTGAGGCTGCTGCAACAGCCACAAGTTTGAGAACCCATCATAAGTGTCCCTCGTTCAGTACCAATGTAATTTCAAAATTTGCTGAATGAGGGACATTAAACAAGGACTACCTGTATTATCACGAAACTGGAAAAGACAGGAGGAAGAGAATTCTAAATATCACACTGAATTCTTAGCTAAAGAGAAGACTGCACCAATTATTTTAACTACAATTTATTTTTTAAAAAGCTCAAAATGTTCTCTTCTCTTCTGCTATTCAATCCCTAATGAAATTTTATTAACAATTTGTAGTATATATCTAAGAATATTCCCTTCTTCATAATTTTGGAAGACAATGGAGCTCATTTTTCAGCAAACCTGTTTAGAAATATAGTCATGCAATGCAACTCTCTGCACCTTTACTGTACTTCTGTTGATGCAGCTTAAAATTGTTTCCTTTGCCACCTGAGTACCCTGCTGATTCATATTCAGTTTGTAATCAGCTACCATTCCAGGTTCTTAGTTATAAGTCAGGTATAATTACCAAGCCAGATAGAGCCCATTCTATATCTGTTCATTTAATTTCTGTTTCCTAACTGAAGAACATTGGATTTCTGTTAAATTTCATTATATTATTTTCAACTCATTTCTCCAACCTATTAAGAAATTTTATTTCTGACTTCTATGGTATTAGCTATCTCAACAACTTTTGTATGCTCTGCAGATTTAATAAGTATTCTGTTCACACCTCATTGGAACTGTTAATCAAAACATTGAAAAGTACAGGATTGTTAGGCCTGTGTTACCTCAATTGATATCTCACTCTAGGATGATCAGGAGCCATTGACAAGCAATCTTTGGGCATGACCTTAAAATATTAAATTTCATTTTAATATTCATGCCATCCTGTCCATAATTTCTGAGTAAAGCCTTGAGGGTATTTTGTCATATGCTCTGCTGAAATCAAAACTAATTCTATCTATAGCATTCTCAGAATTTACCAAGTAGATTGCTGGGTGTTCTTTTTTCCCACTCCAAGCCTTGTATGGATTACATATTGAGATCATGATATATATGTAAGTATTTTTTTTTTGCAGTAAACAATATAGGTAGTCCTCAGTTAAGAGCTGTGGTAGTGCAGTGATTCAAAGGCAGTATTGCAGACGAATTCTACCCACTACCAGCGGTTCGATTTTGACCGGCTCAAAGTTGACTTCACCTTCTATTTTTCCAAGGTCAGTAAAATGAGGACCTATATTGTTGGGGACAATATGCTGACTCTGTAAATCACTTAGACAGGGATGTAAAGCACTGTGAAGCAATATGTAAGTCTTAAGTGCTATGCTATTGCTATTGCTATTAACAATGAGTGACCAAAGTTATGACAGACCTTCCCAAAGCTATTTAAGACCCAGTTCTGGAATTCCAATGTTAGTACTCCTCCCTTGATCACATTAATGCATTTTCAGTATTTGACAACCGGCTTGGATTTATGTCCAGTCACAAGATTGCAATTCTTGGTATTTTTTTTGCCAGTTTCTGGCAAAAATAAAATACTCATTGAAGAAAACAGGTTCATTTAAGGACAATTGAAGAAAACAGGTTCATTTAAGGACAATTGAAGAAAATAGGTTCATATAAGGATATTTGCTTCATGATTTAGTATTTGCTTAACCACTGCAAAAAGGTTTGTAAAATCAGCCATGGTCATGTGGTGGCCCACTTAATGACTGCCATGACTTATAACCATAATTCTGGGCTCGATTAGGGTTGTAAATTGAGGATTACCTATAAACACTTAACTCTCTAGGGAGCAAAGTGGCTCTGGGCAGTATATATCATTTTTCTTAATATATTTTTTTAGTTATTTTAGCCTTATAAGCTAAATTCCTCATTCCTCTAAATTCCACATCTAATTTCTCTTCCCTGGAGGCATAAATTACATTCTGATGTAATTAGTTTTTATTTTGAGTAAAAAATGCATGATTTATATTTTCTTATCAATGAACATCACTCAAATTTAGGCTTAGAGGAAGCTTATTTCTCTGTGTAATTTTTAAAAATGAAATACATCATTTAACTTGTAGCGCATATTCTACCAAATTCAGTAGGTGTCCAGAGTTTCTCTTTACTGTTTCTCTTTATTCCTTTCAACCTCCCAAGGTTGGTAAAATGAGGACCCATATTGTTGGGGACAATATGCTGATATTATAAATAGCTCAGAGAGTACTGTAAAAGCACTGTGGAATGGTATATAAATCTCAGAGCTATTGCTACTGTAGTTTGCCTTATTAGTTAGACTCAATCAATCAGAATAGAGCTGGAAGGGACCATGGAGAGTCCAACCTCCTACTCAAGCAGGAGACCCTATACCATTTCAGACAAGTCACTGTCCAGTCTCTTCTTAAAAACTTCCAGTGATGAAGCACCTACAACTTCTGATAGGACGCTGTTTCGCTGGTTAATTGTCCTCACTGTTAGAAAGTTTCTCCTTAGTTCCAGGTTGCTTCTCTCCTTAATTAGTTTCTATCCTTTGTTTCTTGTTCTGTCTACAGGTGCCTTGGTAAATAAGTTGACCGCCACCTCTTTGTGGCAACCACTTAAATACTGGAATACTGCTATCATGTCACCTCTAGTCCCTCCTTTCTGTAGTCTAGCCAAACCCAAATTCTGCAACTGTTCTATGTTTTACTTTTCAGGCCTTTAATTATCTTAGTTCCTCTTCTTTGCACTTTTCCAGAGTCTCAACATCTTTCTTGTAATGTGGTAACCAAAACGGGATGCATTATTCCAGGTGTGGCCTTACTAAGGCTTTATAAAACTGAATTAATACTTCACATGATTTTGATTCTATGCCTTTGTTTATACAACCAAGGATTGTATTGGCTTTTTTGGCTACTGCCCCACACTGATGGTTCATATTTGTGTGATCATCCACTAGGATAAACCAGCTCTTCCAGACCTGACATCCCACAAGATGGTAGCAGGAGTAATAGAAAGGAACAGATCCAGAACTGACATTGACTTAGTGGCATGTCACACCCCAGTCCTTTGGCTACGGTGCTTGTCCCCAAATCATGCATAAGATAAATGTAGTTACCAGTGGAAATCCCAGCAATTACAGATGCATGAGAGTGAATCTGTATTTTGGCCTATAAGGTGTTTTATGACTCTTCCTTCAGCGTGATGGCTGAATTGCTTGAGATATAATCCATACAACAAATGGCTTTTGAAAATTAATAAGTGTATGTAACTATTTGATTCAAAGGTTTGATTAGAAAACAAATTTGGTTAAATCTCCAAACAGAATCAAGTTTTTAAATGAAACTGTCAAATTAATTCCAGATTGATTTAATAGCTTGATCAGATTTTGTGTGTATACTAACCCTCTCTTCTTTATGAATTACATCAATATTCCAAATTAAATCAATTTTCCGAATCAAATTCATCTCTCTTTCCAAGAGCTATTTTAATATTTAACACAAATACTTTCTGCTTTGTGCTAGAAGAGGAACATTTGTTGGTTTCAAGCAACATTGCTCTCAGTGCAGATGGAACCTATGAAAGGTATGATCTTGATTAGGACTTTTCAGGAAAGTTAACATTTGCCAGATTCTGCATAGGGTCAAATTATGATTACATGCACCAAGGCATTTTAATGTAGTTTCCTAAGCTTATGAAGAAATTTTCATTTACTTTTCCAACCTCTATAGCTGTGAGGAAATTATTTTATGAGCTCTAATACAGGATAAAAAATCAATTAGACAGCTAGGTGGATTTTCCTGGTTTGTCTAGAGATATCTATGTTTTTCTCTATCATGTTGGATCAATTTCCATTCTTTGATTCTAGTGGCAGCTTGAGGAAGAAATCATTTTCATTTCCTTTTTCTTGTGTAGGAGAAAGGAATTAAATATCCCTCTTTGGTCTTCTCCTAGATTTGATTGCAATGATAGTAAAAAAATGTTAGAATCTAAGAAAACTGTTCCTCTTTTCTCCATTACAGTTGATGTCCTCAACATTCCATGGCTCAGTTAATTTCCCTTTATATTCTTAACCCCAGTTTTTAATTAACCAACTGTTATGCTATCTATATTTTTTCTTAGATATGCAAAAATCATTTTGGCCCTATTTTACTCCATGACCTATAGGCAAAAGATCACCAGAGCTTTGTATTATACAGTAGTGGTGATGGCATAATTTTTCAGATCTAAACTTTGCCTTAGAGTTAGCCTTGAACAGTTTATTACCAACATATATCATAGGTACCTAGACTGCAATGTTGAATTGAGATGGAAAATGATAATGAATTTAAGAACTGTGTTAGAAATTAGTATTCTGAAACAATATGTATAACAATGATTTTATAAGTTTGTTACTGTAGCCTTTTCAGATCTTGAGAGAGACTTGACAAGCTATTTTTTTTTTCACCACAGGGGGAAAAAAAAAACCACCCTCAATTTCAGACATCTGAAAACAGAATTAATTTTCAAAGAGCTCCTTGGTGCCAAGATGACTCATATGCCTTATGAATGTTCTAGATGCAAGAAGGAGGTGGGCTGCCATACCCTTCTATTTTGTAATCTTGCCGCATTATCTGCTTGATAGCTGCTTGGGCAGCTGTAGAGATTCTTCCAGCTTGCAGTGGTCCAATGTCGCAGAGGCACATGATCTGAGAATGCCATGACAGCATCCTCTGCAACATTGCAAAGGATTCTGGGGGAGAATCTCTGCATTACATATTACTTAATTCACATCCTTAAAATATATCTACTGGTTTTGTTTAAAGCCAGTGCTTCTCTTCTTGTATTTTTGCAGCTATGGATGGATCATGGATTTCTAACAGCATTAAAAGCAGTTAGAGAGAAGAACTGTCACATATCTATTGTTTCCCTTTGAGGAGGCTTTTATAAAAACAAATCAAAAGGAAAAAAAACAGAAGCAGAAGTGGGATGAATGCCATAACATGGCATATGTCAGCTATCTAGAAAAAACTAAAATGTTGTCTGTTTCTAACTTAATAAACCTGTTTATTTCCATCGAAGCATATACAAATATTTCTCAATGTATTTCTGGATCAAACCTATTATCATATGAGCAGCTGTTTATTTCATATTCAGGGATCCGTGCATGCTCTTGCTTTATGTTGGAGTGGAAAAGAGAAGAGAGCACAGATGTACATCGCTGTGTTCTTCCCATTTCAGTATCTGTTGTATGCATAAAAAAAACCCCTGCTGTATGGGTAGAAAACCAGATGCACTGTGCCAGTACTACATACACCAAGGGATTTGCAAGTGAAGAGAGGCACAAGGAAACGTCTTCCTTCTGAAGTTGGCAACGTATGATTATTTATTCTTAAATGCAGGACAAATAGTTATGATCAGTAGGCCTGCTTCTTCATAAGAATAAACTAGAATAACTAGACTAGAATAAAATTTTTATTGTCACTTTAAACGTACACTAATTAGCATACATTAAAAATGAAATTTTGTTGTATTCAGCTTTCAAAAGATAACCATTATGCATAAAATCAATGCACACACCTATATAACACAGAAACATCACAGTCTAGTTAGAAAGCATACATATACATGGCAAAGAAAAGAATCCTGCAAGTTTACAATTGGATGGCATAAGGAACAAAGTGTTACCGAATCTAGTAGTCCTCTATAAATACTTCGAAACCTCCTCCAAGAGGGGAGCAACAGAAACAGACCATGAAGTGGGTGTGTGGAGTCTCCAACAATGCTTTGAGTGCTAAGCACATAGCGTTTATAAGCAGTATCCTGAATAACAGGAAGCGAGCTTCCTATAATCTTCTCAGCTGTCCTTACCACTCTCTGTATGGACCTTCTATCTGAGGCACTGCTACCACCAAACTGAACAGTGATGCAGTTTGTTAAAACACTGTGAATTGGGAAATATTTTATTTTAGTATATGAGAAACTTGTATACAAGCCTCTAACAGCCATTCCAATATAATTGCCTGATATATTAATGAGGGGGAGGTCATGAGCCTACAAATATGTGCAAAGTTATGGTGAAATTTCAGCTATTGTGGAAAAAAAAAGATTTGTGTGCCAACTGCATGCTCACTTCAAAGCACATGACATTTTAGTGCTTCAATCTAATTATCTGTGCTACTGATATACTTGAGTAATGTATCTATCGCCCAGATAATATTACTTCACAGTGGAAGATATTTAGCCCTTGTGGGACTATTTACCAGTTTCTTGAATCCATCTTTTGATTTTTTCTCTAAAGCTTTCATTTAGTTTTGTGCTACTCATGAACAACTAAACATTTTTAATGGGGATTTTTTTTCCTTTAAAATAAGTCTTTCTTTTAAAAAAGGGAGAAAAAATAATTTTAAATAAAACAAATTCTAATAATACTCTATTTTCCATTGCATTTAATATGATGTTTATATATCTTAAGGCAATGTATGACTTTATCAAAGATAGCATATTGAAAAATGAGTATAAACTTTTAAAGACCATCCTGACACACAAAATGTAATCTATTCTGTTAAATTTTGGAGATGTACAGATAGTCCTCGACTTATGATCACAATTGAACCCCAAATTTCTGTTGTAACAGCATTTTTTTCAATGCTATTGTAACTTCAAACAGTCATTAAATGAATGGTTATAAGTTGAGGACTACCCATACCCTCCTGATGAACAAACGGTCCAAAGGGGATACAGAATTTAGACTACCTTTGTATAATTTCTCTACAGCATTTCATTGATTTAGGAAGGAAAAAAAATCTCAAGTAAAAAGGTTAGTTTTAGGTTCCAGTGTAATAAGGACCAACAATTTATATCATTGGAGGAGGGATGAAGACTGAAAATAGTGACTTACTAAAGACCAACTATCATATGTAATTTAAATCATACTAATGTAAAACATTGCTATGGTTGTATATTACTGCAGATTAATTTTAATCTCATTAGGTTCAGTAATTTTGGTACTGCTACGCCGTCATTGAAGACTGTTGATTTTAAGTGTTTGATAGAAACCCTAGTTTTCCATTTTTTTCCTCCTGCATTTGAAAAATATTTCAAGAAGCCTGAAGATAGAAAAAAATTCTCCCGTCTTCCATTGCTTTCTTTTTTACACTGAATTCAATAAGGAAAGGCTGTAGTTTAATAATTTCTACAAGCATTCACAGTACCTTTTGGGGAAAGAATACTGACCTTTCCCTATTTTTAATAAAAACCTTCAGTCTTTGCTTTCTCTGCAATACTACTTCTACTGTATTCACCCCAACCCTACCTCCAGATACACAGAAAGAATGAAGAATGGAATGAACTTCCTCCAGAGTTCCCAGGTTAGAAAAATACTGGCAACACCCAAACAAGTAGAACTCTGGGCTTGTTTAGTTCCTTTCTATGAGGGTGGACCTCCATGAATAAAGGTACCCTATATAATTTGTATAGATAATGCTAATTAGATGAAGAAATAAAAATAATCTGTGATTGATTACTGTCACCATAAGATGTACAGGAGAGGTTAATAACACCAGTAATTGTGTGGGCAAAAAGAACTGAAGGGCATTTGCACACATTGTCTTTTAACTTAAGGTTAATGAGTGTCACATACATGTCTCTCTGGGAAGCAGTTGTTGGATCAGAACCTTTGCAGTCAGGAGGTTTTGCCTCCAATTCTGCTACTGTCTATGATATTGAGCAATACCCAAATTCACCCCATGCAAAGACAGAAAAATAGGGGTATTCATTAGACATTACTTACCTTACTTTGGATAGAGTATGTGAACATCTAGTTCTCCCAAGAAAGCTTTAATGCTGGGAAAGGTAAAAGGAAAAAGAAGGCTACCACCAGCAATAAGGTGGATAGATTCAATTACAGGAGTGTTGGAAGAGCTGAAGGAACAGATCATCATGGAGAAAATCTATGTGAGTGCTAAGAATCAACACATTCATGGCATGTAATCATCAAGGGCACTTATATATTATATATATTTCAAATTGAATTTATTAACAACAAACAATATGGTCTGGATATCTGGAACAGCAACAACAACAAGAAGAAACAACCCTCTTTTCTCTAAACAAATTCCAATTCCAAGATATAAAGAACTCTCCTAAATTCTGTACACTAAAGAATGTTCCCTTTTATTGATGCTGCCCATGTGTCAGGTTGTAACTGTTCTGATAACAGAATTGTCAGCTGACAAGCTGAACTGTATAAAACAAGGCAGATAAAAAGGCTATTGCTATTACAGAGTTTTGGAAAGAGGAAATCCTGTACCAGGTTGGAAACAAAATGGTTCCCGGGCAGCTGTTGTTTTATTGATTCCAAAGTAATGCCACTGCCAGGAAGGCCCTTGCCAGGGCTATGTCCATTCATGTCCCATGTTGGCTAACCATGTGTAATGAGGTTAGGAATGCATTTTACTGTAGTCATATTAAACATCTGCTACTAAACTAGACTGGCTGCTTAGGATGCTTCTTCCCAATGAAGACTACCTTTTCTCATTCTCCCTTTCCCTCCGACACTCATACAGTTAATGTTATATTTTTTAAAACAAAGATTGCTTCATTTCCTTTCAATCCTAGCTCCTCTTTGAAGGACTGTTACAAAATACTCTTCACGTCTGTCACAGGCAATTCGGGTACAATACTAAATTCCTATCTAACATGCATTCAACAATATCATATTATGATGCTGCTCTCGCCATTTGCCCTCCAAAAACTTAAAATCATATAACTTTCAAGGAGATCTTTGTTCATGTTGTGAGGAAAAATGCTGTCTTATGTATTCTAAAAGCAATCATTTTCCACCGAAACTTATAACAAACTTATATGGCTATCCTGCTTTTCGTTTTTTGAATGCTCAACATCCATATTGCACAAACTATGAACATCTTATTTCTATTGAAACAATATAATTTGTGACTCATGAAGTGAAAGGCATCCCACAACCAAAAGAAGATTTTTCAAATACTAGATAAGTTTGATTTGCTACCTGTCTTGCATGAAAAACAGATGTATTATTATTGGGTTGTGTGTGTGTTGGGGTATATAAAGATGCTCACATGTACTTATTTGCTTTATGCTGGTTAATATTATTTTAACAGATTGCAATGGCTGATTCACAAATCATGGAACTTAATGGAGTATTACAAAATTAGACCATTTTGGTCTTGGTTCAAGATACTAACATAAAAAGTAGGAGACTGTGCGTTGTAGACTGCCTTAGCCATGGGAATCAGTTGGCTGACTTTGGGTCAGGCACTTTCTCTCAACCCAACCCACTTCACAGAGCTGTTGTTGTGGGGAAAATAGAATGAGAAAGGAGTATTAGATATGTTCACCATCTTGATTATTTATAATAAATAAGTATAAGTACAATGTAAAATGCCATTTTAGCAAAAGCAGATTAAAATACAGGTGTTATATACTGAAACAGTGATTTATAAGGACTATATGAATAAAATATTTGATATTAAATTAACTATTGACTAGAAAGATAGCACCAGTCAAACCTCTCCTGGTTGCTTATTTCAGTTAGGGACTGAAACCAAAAAGTACCTCATGTTTACCTATTTTGGTTTATTAGATAGGGATTCTAGGAGCAGAACCTCTGATTAAGACATTTATGAATGTATTTAATTTTTATCTTGCCTACATTTTTTGTTAACCTAAGGCAATTTAAGTAATTAAATTGTAATTAATTTGCCACAATATACCTGTGAAATGAGGTGAAATGACAAATAGAGAATGGCCTAAAGTCATCCAGCTGGCTTTTACTCCCAGTCTTCTGGTTTCAGACCCAGAACCTTAACTATTGCACCAGACTGGACAGATGGATGGATGGACAGATGATAGATAATAGGTAGGTAGGTATAGATAGAGAAGAGTGAAAGTGAGATAGAGAAGAGTGAAAGAAGGAGAAAGTGGTGATCGGCAATTGGTGGTGGCAACAAATGGTGGCGATGGGCAGCAGCGATCCCCTCAGCCTGGAAAAGCTGATTGGCGGAATTCCGGGAAACCAATTCAACCGCCAATCAGCTGCTCATGCTAAATCAGGCTGTGCTGAAGCTGTCCAGGCTGTTTGCTGTTTGCTGCAAGGAGGCAAATTGCTGGGAGGCAGAGGCCGGTGGGTGGGGGCTGGTGGGTGGGCAGGGCTTTGGCAACATTCACTCTGTAAGATGCATGGATATTTCTACCCACTTTTTTGGCGGGGGGAGGGAAAATGCATCTTCTAGTGAGAAAAATATGATAAATGTTACAGTTCTAGTTGTTAATCTCAGGGGCCTATTCTGGGCAATTTGCAGTTTCTAAATAATTTTTAACAGTACCATCATATCTACTGCATTGTAATAGTCAAAATGAGAAGATTCTGCAAAATGTTTAATTGTGAAGTAAACTGTTATAATGTGCTTAAACGTCCATGGTAACACTTGATCATAAGGCATACACAGACTGCAACCAGATCATTTAGTAGAATTCAGTGTCACATAAAACATGCTGAATGCTATTTATTTGGTTGGATGAACTGACAATCAACAGTGCCTCTACCTAGCTTAGAATCTCAATTCATTAGTACACTACTTCTCCAGTCCATTGTGATATGCAACTGCTTCTTCATAGCTATTACTGCTCATGTTTAACCAATGTTACAGACATGGGTGTCATTCAGATCCTGCTGACACTTCAGACTAAATCTCTGAATTATATGTCTTCTAGCAATTGTACATAAATTAGAGATGAGGAAATCAGTGTCTCACTAGAAGTTGTTCAAATATAATTTCAGTAATTCCACTGGATATGTTGAGGCATGAGAAGAGAAAACTAAGAGGAAGGAGACTATCTCTTCAAATACCTGAAGGGATATAAGCTATAAAAAGAAATGGACTCTTCTATCCCAGAGCACAGCCTTCAAAATAATAGCCTTAAATTATGGGAAAGCAGATACTAATTGAGTGATGGGCAAATCTATGTAACTAGGAACAGTTCAACAGTGAATTTCTTTTTTGCTGGAAGCATCTAAGCAGACATGGAACATAATCTGTCAGGGATGCTTTAATTCAGATTTCTGCACTAAGCAGAAAGTTGGAGTTGATAGCTTACACGACTCCTTCTAAAGTTGGAGTTTTTTGATAGCTTTCAGAGATTCAAAATATCAACTGAATTGCAATACATTTGTCTTTTTCTCAATGTAGTTCTCAGCATAATTTTAACTTGAAATGAATTTAGATACTCAAGACTGTCCGGGGTTGCTAAGCTACCATACTCTCTATTACTTTGCCCACAAAAAGAATATTAGTCACTGGTCTGTAATTAATAATCTCATCTAGGACAAGCTTATTTTCTTTAGGAAAGTCAAAATATGCCTTTTTTTGGAAAAACGGGAACATTTGCTTTTTCAATAAAGCACCTGTAATTGCTACTGGGCATGCCCTCCCTTCTGCAATAAGGAACACATATATTTGAGCAAACTCGGCCAACCATCTTGTTCACATTATTGAACTCTATTAACTCAAAGTTATCCATAAAAACCAGACTAGACAATACTTGAGATATCCTTGAATTTTGCTACAACATCTATGGAAGTCTCTATATGGGCAAACTTATTTTCAAACTGTCTTCTAAAGTTTTGCAGCATGCTAGCAAGGACTCTACTGTATCTTTCTATGGTTTAAATTTCAAAAACATTGTGGCTCACAGGAAAGCTCCATTGAATAATACTGTAAGGGTACATGGATGGTAATGGAGAACAAATCCTTCATTTCCATTGCTAGCTGAGAGTAAGGCAATTCAGGATGGTTTTTTCTCCTTTACCTGCATTTCAGCCATTTTCTTGCTTGTCTCATTATCCCTGTTTTCTTAGTTCAGTTCAGGAGAAAACATTAGAGAAAAGCACAGAAAAAGAAGACATAACAGACACAAACAGCAAGCACCGAAATAGAAGAATTAAAATCCATGAGTGATGACTGTAGTGAAGTTAAATCTAAGCCTATATGCTTGCTTGCTTGCTTGCCTGTCTGCCTGCCTTTATAGCACCTTTGATGCCATGTCTCCCCTAAGAGTTATAGTCAAATAACCAGGGGTGGGATTCAAATATTTTAACAACTGGTTCTGTGGGCATGGCTTGGTGGTCAAGTGACTGGGCGGACATGGCTTGGTGGTCATGTTATTGTCTGGGTGTGGCCAACTCAATGTCACTCACATCGAGGCACGCATCTCTTCGCCTGGCATTTTCATGACTATGGGGATGCTGCAACAGTCGTAAGTGTGAAAAAGGGCCATAAGTCACTTTTTTCAGTGCCATTGTAACTTTGAATGGTCACTCCACACAAGCAAAGTACCAGCAAAGAAGGGGAAAAAAACTCCAGAGACATTCCTGAAACAGGAAGTCTAGTCCTGCCAAGAATGTAATAAGGGTTAACAGAGAGGCAGTTTCTGTAAGCAACACCAGAATGTTTCCTTCCTGCCTTCCTTACAGGATTAGGCCAGTAATTTCTTCTAACAACCGGTTCTCCGAACTGCTTAGAATGTTAACAATCGGTTCTAGTGAATAGGTGCAAACTGGTAGAATCCCACCCCTGCAAATAACTCTTATAAACAAATGCCATTATTTCATAGGTAGTGCCTGGGTTTATATCTATTAAAAGAAGTTGAAAGATACTTGAGTTTATTTGATCTACCTGGGTGTTTGCTTAGAAAAGGTTGAGAATCCTTGTTGAAAGAACAGTAGAATGTGACACGTGCAATTCACTTAGCAAACCCAGAGGCGTGGATTTTAAGTCCTGAATTCCTAGTCAGCATGGCTTCACTGGCCAAAAATGTGAAATATTGTTTTGGGTTTCTATGCACCTGGAGTATTAGATTTAAATACAAGATGGAAAAGGGGCTAGTGTACAACCCAGTTGCACTCTTCACTTAAGGGATGCTTTATCCTTGGGCATTGTAAATTGTCCTTAAGTACATTATTTTCATGAAGTTTGGTTTATAGTTCAGCAGATTGTTTTGATAGTTTACTTTGTCCTGAATATATTATACAACTATTAACATCGAGACATATTTCTTTGTTTCTTCTGTTTTTTAAATTAATATTAAGCTGCTATGAGCAATTATAGCATATGTTTCAGTGATGTACTGTAGTATACATACATTTAAGTATTTGTTTTGTGCACTGACTGTTTTGAAGTGCTAACTATCTTGGGTGCTCAAATTGGCATATTAAAAATGTCACATTAAGTTCTCTCGCATTTCCCCTCTTTAGCTTAATGCTGCAAAAATCCTTCAAATGAGTATTTATTTTTATTTTGTCTGTTGGGATGGGGGCAGGGAAATATTTATGACTTGACCTTGTTCTAACATTATCTTGTTTGTGGTCCAAGAAAAGAGGAAAACCATCAGAATGCCACCTGTTTATTTTTGCCTATAAATCTCTTTTGGCAATGCCAACTGTTCTCTTATGGGACTTGCTGCACAGACCAATGTGTTCCAAAATCTGTTGTAGGGGAGCACAAATAAAACAAATGACTGCTTTGTTAATTTCCTTTAAAGTAATTGAGTGTTATTTTGGTGACTTCTAGAGTATTATCATTTTAATCTACCATTAGAATATTTGGCAATATTTATTGAGGCTTAATACTTTTCTTAATTGGAATACTAAATAATTAATTAATATCATCTGGAGTTCCACAACGTTGTTTAATACTCAGTATGATGGAAGGCTACAATCCTGTCTTACAGAATAAACATTTATGAACTCAACAGTACTTACTTCTGAGAAATTCTTCCTTCAAGAAATTCAGATTACGTTACACTTGCATTGTAGGATTTTAGCTATAACAGTAGAACTGTTTTATGTGCCTTTGGAAAAGCCATAATTTCAATAAATCACATGCTCATAATAATCTGTCCAGATATCCAGGAAGGATAACGTCATTGTTTTCTTGTTCCCTTATCAATTTTATTCCTTTGAAGATGTTGATAGTTTTGTGTGTGTTCTCTAGTTGGTCCTTTTTTATTATGAAAAAGATGTCATCTACCTACCAGATCCATACTTTAGGTTGTGTGCATGGGAGTGCTAGTGAGTCTAGGCAATGCATTATGATCTCTTTTATGAGTCCTGAAAGGAGTGACACCATGAGTCTTCCTTTGATTGTTGATATAGTTCTCTGTACCGAAAGTATAAGTTAGGCAAAGATTGAGGTTGTGTGTTTTTCACTTCATACAAAGAACATCTGTGTGGGTTGTGCCATTAATGACAAAAGAAAGCAGATATGTACAAAATATTCAAGTTTGCATAGATACAAGAAGACTCCCTTTCCTTGAACATTTTGAAGGGATTCTTACTCACCCTTTTTGTTTCTTCTAAATCAGTGAATATAGAGATTGACACCATCATTAAGCATGTATTTGCTGCTTGATAAATGTGTAATTTACTTAATTTTAAATGCTTAAAAAATAAAATGACCAAAATATAATTATTAATGGGAAATTAAAAATACAGGTTAATAAAATCTTACAAGTATATTTTGAGTGGTAATACAGAGACTAGAACTTACACATGCATGCTTATCCATATGTTTTTCTCAATATTGGTGTGTTTTAAATATTTCTGGAAGGAGCTGACATCTAGCTGTGCATAAAATAAAACTCTGAAGAGTCAGTGTAATCATTAACTGATGCATCTCCTGGTTGTGACAAGTGATGAATCAGCTTTCTTGCCTGGAGCTTCCTTTAGGATAACACCCATAGGGCAGCCCTCAAATGCTCAAGCAGAGCTTTATCAAATGGCTCCAGTATTCTTCCCAAGTGCCCGAAGTTCTTTCCTGTCTTGTCACTAAGCACCTTAGGACATTTCAGTGCTGATCTCAGCTTCTTAGCAAGAGTTGCGTCTTGGGCCCTATGAACAAAACAGCAAAATCCTATCAAAATCTTTCCACAGCAGTAGGCTCCCCCCGCCCCCCCAAATGTCAGGTTATTTCTACAAGAAGGCAAAACATTTGGTGTGCCCTTATTGGAGATTATGCTTTTTGCAAGCTCTGTTAACTAATCGTTGGTTTTTTCCACTGTCTTGCTTTGATTTGGATGACTGCTCAAAGCACCTGCTAATGGCCTAGAGCATTCATGCCTAAATTTGCAGTATCTGTAGCACTTACACATGGGTGGTTTGTACACAGCCAGTGAAATGCTATATGAAGCACCTGCTGCATTATCAAGCTAGTTTGCTTTTTGCTCACTGATGGAAGGATTTCCTTCCTTCCTTCCTTCCTTCCTTCCTTCCTTCCTTCCTTCCTTCCCTCTCTCCCTCCCTCCCTCCCTGTCCAGTTTACTTTAGGAGCATAGGGTAGTGTACATAGCATGCTCCTGTTGCCAATTTTTCCTGGCAAGAGTGAGTATTACTGATAGAGCAGAATATTTGTAAATCATGGTTGAACTGTGGGGTCCTTGGTTCTCTGAGCTGGGTAGTTCTCCTGCAGACATTTCATTACCAAACTAGGCATTATCATCAGTCCTAATAGAGAAGTTTGCTTTTACCTTCTGGGAACTGCTCGACATCCAACTCAGGCAGATCCCACACGAAGATGACATCATCATCTCGGGCGACCTGAATGGTCATGTAGGGCGGGACAAAAACGGACACCAGTGCCACGGTGGGCACGGCACAGGCGATACGAATGAGAATGGCCAGAGGATCCTGGACTTTGCCGACTCCCATGATATGACCATCACGAATACCTGCTTCATTAGGCGAGAATCTCAACTCCTCACCTACCATAGCAGAAACGGGAGCCACCACACACAGATCGACTACATCATCGTACGACGAAGAGCCGCTAAAAAGCGTGCTCAACGCCAAGGTGTACCCGTGCGAATCGAGCAGTCAGCACAGGCCGCTGATGGCGAAGATCAGGATCAACAAGCCCAAGACCAGGATTGACAAAAGGAATGCAGACCAGCCACGAATCAAGTGGTGGAACCAGAAGAAGATGGCGGGACCCCTCATCAACCGGAGCAGTTCCTGCAGATGGTCGACGGGCCACAGGAGCGTGGTCCATGCTGAAGAGCACTGTTCACACTGCCGGCTGCCAACAGCTTGGTTGCACCAAGCCAGGACGGAGACGCATCGAGCGAGATACATGGCTCTGGACACCGGAAGTACAAGATGCCGTACACCTGAAGAAACGGCTCTACAAGGCCTTTCTTCAGGACAAGACCAGCGAGAAGCTCTGCGAATACAAGGCGGCCAAAAGGCAGCCAAGAAAGCAATAGCGACAGCCAGAAGCTCCACTACGATGACATCTACGAGAAGCTGAACACGCGAGAAGGCGAGAATGAGATCTACCGCCTAGCCAAAAGCAGACACAGGAAGACCCTGGACATTGACCAGTTTCATGGGATCAACAACGAAAGGGGAAATTTGATCGTCAACCCCAGAGGCGCTGCGGAGAGGTGGCGGCAATACCGAGAAGATCTCCACTGAGGAGTTCCACACCCACGAACCCGCGAGGTGACCCAGTTGAAGGCCCAGTCTCAGGCATTTATGCCAGCGAGGTCGCCGACGCCATCAAGGCCATGAAAAGCGGTAAGGCAACAGGACCAGGCGACATCCCTGCCGACTTCTGGAAAAAGGCACTACCGGGCTCGGCATTGTGGCTGTGCGAGCTGTTCAACAACATCGTCTCCACGGGAAAAGTGCCACGACTGGTACCGCAGCACCACTGTTCCGATCTGGAAGGGAAAGGGCAGCCCAGCGGACTGCTCCAACCTGAACCGGTCAGGTTACTGTCACAACACTATGAAGATCTTTGAACGCGTCCTTGATAAGCGCATTCGGGATATCGTCGACATCAGCGTCAACCAGGCTGGATTCATCAAGAACTGCGGCACCACCGACGCCATCTTCGGTGTGCGGATGCTGATGGAGAGCTCACAGAGAGAAGAAAATCCCGCTCCACACGCCTTCCTAGACTTGGAAAAGGCCTTCGACCGAGTCCCATGCGATCTCATCTGGTACGCACTGCGAGATCACGGCGTGCCTGAGCTGCTCGTACAATGGGTCCAACTCCTATACAGATGTCACAAAAGCCGTGTAAAGCGGCAGCTGGGATATCAGAGGAGTTTAATATTACCGTCAGCGTACACCAGGGCTCTGCTCTCTCACCACTGCTGTTCATTCTGGTGATGGACACAATTACACACGACCTGTACACGCCCGCCCCATGGAGCGTTGCTCACGCCGATGATGTGTTCCTGGCCAACCTGTGCAAGGCTGAACTCGAGCACCGAGTCCAACAGTGGCACGACCGCCTCGAGCAGTTCGGGCTCGGCTGAACCTAAAGAAGTCCGAATACCTGACCACTGACAATGAAATGACAGGCTCCATCCACGTGAGCGGGCAGGAGCTACCGCGCGCCTCCACCTTCAAGTACCTGGGAACTACTCTTGGGGAAGAAGGCCTACTACAAACTGAGGTGGCAGCCAGGATCAATGCAGCGTGGGGCAAATGGAAGTCCGTCACGGGCGTCCTCTGTGACAAGAAGATGCCGATGCGCCTGAAGGCAAAAATCTATAACTCTGTGGTGCGCCCGTGGCCATATACGGCGCAGAGTGCTGGCCGGCGACCAAAGAAGTCGAAAGCAGACTCCAGATAATGGAGATGCGAATGCTCCGATGGTCGGTAGGCCTCACCCTACTCGATCGCGTCAGGAGCGAAGAAGTGCGTAGGCGGTTCAGCGTCGTGCCCATCCCCACGGTCATGAGGCAGTCCCGGCTCACGATGGTTCGGCCACGTGAGCCGCGCCAAGAAGAATCCATCATCAAATCTGTAATGAAGGTGACTGTCGGAGGAGCGAGACCGCGTGGTAGACCTAAACAACGCTGGATGGACACGATCAAGGCCGATCTAGAGATCGCGAAGGCAGACCCGACACGCGTGGCAGACAGAGAGGTGTGGAAGCAGTACTCAAGGACATTAGCGGACCTCGCCCGAGCGCGAGACAAACGCTGAAGAAAAAGAAGACTAGTGTATATAAATCACTCCCTGCTAACCCTGATGATGTTACCTAGTTTGGTAATGAAACATCTTCAGGAAAACTACCAAGCTCACACTGTACCAAGGACCCTGCAACAGTGAGTATTGTGCCCAAACTTAACCAGGGAGTTTCCATGTCCGAAGGTGGACTTCAACCTGCTCAGTTTTTAAATTTTAACATGAAACAATATACTATACTAGCTTTCTATCTTGTTCTCCCTGTAATTTAGACGTTTGGCATTTTACACATGTCATTTTCACATTCTTTTCATGTTTACAGTTACAATTTGGGGTGGGGGGGAATTATGCTGCCAGCACAGGAATAGCTTGTACATCTCTTGTGTACTTTAAAAATAATGATTGGGATCTCATTATTAACTAATTGCATGAGGATTTAGGACTGGATTATGAACCCATTAGAGCAGAATGGTAAGAGTATAAATCTAATGCATAAATAAATAGGTGATTACACAGATTCTTATGATATGTTTTTGAATGTATGTATACTTTAATTTTTTAATTTTTCATTTTCTATTACTCAAAGTATCCAAAAATTACATGGCAACTATTTTATAGATCAATAGGCCATATTTGGAGACACTATCCTTACTATTGTATGTAAGAATATACGTTTGGCATGCCAAGGCATGGCATGTAGTGGAAGTAGCTAAACTTTGTAAAACTTATGTGGTCTGGTTTAAGATTTTTGGTTTAATGATTCCTTAAGGGGAAATACAAACCAGAATATATACCACCTTGTTGAAACAATTAATAAACAACAATTGTTAACTAAAAAAAAGTATTTGTTTAGTTAACTACCACTCTCCATCCTCCCAAAGTATGACCTTTTTTTTTAAATATATTGTAGCATTAAATAGGCTAACCCATATTTTTTTCTTTGTTGGCACATTTGCCACTATTTTTTATGCCCACAAGCTTATACAGAAACATTTCAAGAATTGCTTTGGCAAGTTAAGTGAGTAATACATTAATTAAATAAACAAACACCTGAAGAATTATTTTAGCGGTAGCCATAGTGCCACAGGAAGATATAAAATGTCCCAGATTAGTGAACATTCTGTTCAAGAAAATGGGACTACTGCTGTTCAATGTTCTGATTTTTTCCCTCTGGTTGGAAATTTGTTTTGTATAAAATTATGCAAAAAGTCATGCACCTGTTGTCTTTTTGGTGCAATTTCAGATACCAGCATGGTTTGAAAATACCTCTGCAAAAAACAACAGGTATCCCATATGCAGTTTTTCAACAAATCATGTTTCTTAATGTATTTACTGTGTATTGGGAAGCTGAGATGGACTGTAACTTTGTTGGATAGTATTTATATGCAAGCCGAAAGATTTTGCCATTTTTGTGAGGACTGTGGGTGCCTTCTGAAATGCCAAGGTATTTCTTTGGTGGAATATTGCTTGTTTGAAGCTTGCCTCCTTTCATTAAGAATGCATTTTTATTATCTTCACAATTTGTTGTCTGAAGTGCTAAGGAGTAGGATTGCATTCAAAAGGGAAGTGACTGAAGTAGATGTCAGGCAAAACAATGTGAAGTATACATTTTAGCCTGTTGGATCTTTGAACTATAACTGCATCAGCCCACTTGGCAAAAATGTTGTTTGAAGACATATTGCATTCCACGAGCAAATGGAAAAAATGGGCACCTGTCATACTTAGAAAACAGCTGGGTAACCTGGCCAAGTGCCACAGTCTCTTTTCACATGCTGAAGCCGTCTCAGCTCCATTCCGAGCACTGAAGAAACCCCTTGCCTTTAAATGGTTACAGAAACATCTACTTAAATGACTGTGCTAATTAGGGGTTATAAATTGCACTACATTTTTGTAAAGCCTTTCTTCTGTGGTTTTAAGCAATAAGCAATGGGCTGCCAAATTACTGTTTGCCACCAGCTTCTCTCTCCTGGAATCAGAATTTTTCTTACTGTTTCCCTAAGCTTTGCAATGGTTGGCACTGGTGGTGGCTGCACTTATGGAAAACAAAAGAGCAAACTAGGAAAACTATTTTTGAATTTACATGAAGTGCTCATTTGGGAGCAGCTCTTGTATGATTGAGGGAATGTAGGTGCTGTAATCTGATTGTGTGATTTTCTGCTTATGTATCTCTTCCATAATGGAAAATGCCAGAAACATTACACTGAAGGCCAGGATGCCTATGGCCACCCACTCTCTTTTCTTACTTTCAGTATTGTTGCTACCTTGCACAAAGATTTAGCCTCTCTTATAAAATCCCCACATGCTCACAATATGATTTCTCTGTTGGGCATTATGGGAAATTTAAATCATGGATCCAGCTGTGCATTGATGGTAATAGGAAAAACCGCAATTTTCAACAGTGATTGAAATGAAGTTAGCAAGAATTCACTGATAGATGATCTTGTTCAACTGGCCTAATAGTTAAAATTCTCTTCATAAACAACAAATAGTTAAATTGGACTGAAGTGGGAGAAAGAGAAAGCTCTATTAAGCCCACATCTTCATTTAGTCACCTGTGATGACCTGGGGCATGGCACAAAGGCAACACAGTCAGATAATCAGTAGGAGTCCCTTTATTAGCTCCAATCTTGCTTCCAATGTCCTGGTTACCTTCTGGCTGGAGAAAAACTCCCAGAAACAGCCTTTGGCTGCAGAGAATCAAATCAAAAACGTGGTCAACAAAAACTGTAACTATAAGTCCAATCAAGGCAAAATGAGGTAATTATTCCTACAGGGCAGGAGCTAGAATTCCAGATGTGAAGGCACGGCAGTAACTCAACATGGTTGGAAAGACACCAGGAATACAGATAAGCAAAGCCAACACAAAATAAACTCACGTTTGCTCCCAGCAGCTGCAGCACTCAGCATGCATTTCTTTTAAACTCTTATTCCATGTGTGGCTAATGAAGGGAATCAGGGCCCTTTCCTCCCGCATAAGCCAAAGATATTTTTTTTTTCAAAAGACAACTGGACTTTCATTGAAGAGTTTTGCTTCTCATCCAAGAAGCTTCTTCAGTTCTGACTGAATGGTGGAGAATGGAAGAATTTTTATTCCTTGCAATCATCTGCCACTAGCACTCTTTCTGAAAGTTGTTGAGACCACTTGGAGATTTTTCTGTGTCCTCAAGGTCACCCAAATAGTGCAAATGCTGAAAGGACTATTTACAACACAGTCCTTTCAAGCAGTTCCAAGAAGGTTCCACATCCATTTGTTCTATTCTATGGATGCTTATGTATGTTTGGGGAGAAGTTGTTGCCCATTTTCTGCCATTTATCTTATTATTTGGAGACCTGACTTGGATTGCACAATGCACTTACTTTCTCTTTTTCTTTCTACTACCTTAAACACAAAAAAGTTGTCGCTTCATATATACACTAATGTACTATCTTAATGGATAATGGCCTTCTAAAGCAGCAGAAATAAGCAATCAGATTTAGTTATTTCCTCATGCACATAAATTCTAAAGTACTAATATCATTAAAGTAGAAATTTGAATGGCAGGTGGTTCAGTTCATCTCTCCATGTTATCAGACTTCTTACCACTATGTTAATAGCTTCTGTCTTGTCTCACTTAGTTAAACCACTTTAGAACTGACTGACCTTCTAATTTTAGCACCAAAGGACTATAGTTAGAAATCTTTCCATAGTTGTTTACAAACACCCCCAATCAGTCACAGTGTGTGTCTGCAATTTTAGAAGGTCTCAGTTATCGCCTCTATATAAGGGTGAAGGGTCATTTCAGTTCATTTCAGCTGGGTGACTGAGGAACACAAAGAGTGCTGGGAAAATGGGGGCAGGGGATGACAGACCCTTCTTTTGAATCAAAACTGGCCATGTTTACCATAAGCAGTTTAGTGAGGTTAATGTGTGTTGAATATACTTTACACATCTACATCTTATTTTTTTAAAGAAACACACATAATTTTGAAAGAAAGCCAATATGGGAAAAAGCCAGGTTTAAATTGCCATTGCAAGTTGGAAGGGAAGATGGGGTAAAGTGTATTTTGCAGAAACAACCCTATATGATTATGTGTTCTTTTTTAATTCCAGTAACTTTTACAATTAGACTTCTGTATTAGACTTATGTATCATTCATGGAATATATATGCCATTGTGACTCTCTCTCTGTGTGTGTGTGTGTGTGTTATGGACAGACAGATAGACTGAATGTCTATGGAGATTCTCAGTTATCCAGGTCATGGTTGTCCCCAAGGTGCTTTTTCAAGAGACAACTGGACTTTCTGGTTTTTCTCTGAAGATGTTTCGCTTCTCATTCAAGAAGTTTCTTCAGCTCTGACTGGATGGTGGGGATTGAATGTATCCTTGATAATAGTCTCTTGTTTCTAGGTAGGCAGTTTAAATTTTATTTATTGCATTTAAATTCTAGTTTCTCACTGGTAATCCAAAGCATCATGTATAGGGGTTCTCCCAATTACTTTCCCACCATAGCAAACCTGTAAGCTGGTCTGAAAGTAAATGATGCACTTAGCCTGCAGTTACCAAGGAAGAGATTAAAAGTGGATCACGCAACGCAAATCCAACAATTTCACTACTAGAATTTACTGGCAGTTGGTGGCAGTTGAGATTGAGAAAGATCTTGAAAAGCTAGTAGTATTACTAAGCTACACAGAACAATGGTCTGGACCAGTGGTCTCCAACTGGTGGGCCAGGGACCACTGGTGGTCCACAAGAAAATTTTGGTGGTTTGCAGAGAAACGTCACCCCCAAAGCACCCCCCAAAGCAATTAATCTAGGCTGCACGGGAACACAAGGCTGCGCTGCCCACATGGCCCATGGGAACACAAGGTTTGTGTTGCTTGCACTGCAAACAAAACAATGTAGTGAGGGGAGGGGGGAAAGGGCAGAGGGGGGAACTTGCCCCACTTACCTCACATGCCTGGCCTGGCCATCGGGCTGCTTCTTTCCGTTTCTTTCTTCTGCTTTTGGCTGCACCCAAGGAAAGCAGCCAAAGTCTTTCTTTCTCTCCCCCAAACTCTGCCAGAAATGAGTCTTTGGGATCCTGCAAGGCCTCCTGCCCCAAGAGGCTGCACTGGCAAAGATTCATTTCTGGTGGAGTTTGGGGGAGAGAAAGAAAGACTTCTGCAGCTTCTGCTGCTTTCCTTGCATGCAGCCAAAACCCTCTCTCTCTGTCCCCCTGAGAATGGAGCTGAGACGGTATCCTGCAATCCCAAATAAAGAACGATCGGTCGGTCGGAAAGCAGGGTTGAGGATTTTCCTGCAGGCTTTTTGGGGAATTTTCCCAGGGTGTCTGGTCTGCGGGATTTAAAATTATGAGTTTGGTGGTCCCTGAGGTCCAAAAGGTTGACGATCCCTGGTCTGGACCTAAATGATGTTGGTATGTATACTCTTTGCTATTTGCTTGACTTGACTTCTTTTGAGATGAACCTTTTAAAATGATTGCCCTGCTTCAATGACAGAATTTTATTGGTGTTTGGGAATGGTTACATTTCATTCATAATCCTCCTATGTTTTCAAACTGTTCTCTACACCATAACAAGGCAGAATACTTGCACAATATCATTTGGTAATCCTAAAACATTTCAGTCTGGGAACATTCTTTATTTAGTACTTCTTGAGTGTGCTTGGAGGGATGGAAAATGCTAAGAACCCCCTTCTCCATTGCTTAGAAAAAGATGGGCTTACTCCATGATATTGTGATGAACATAGTGGGCACCAGTGAAAGCAACTCCTATATTGAGACAATATTAGAGACTATCTTTTCAGGTTGAAGTATATATTTCAAATTAACAAGCAGACCAATTCTAATGTTCACTTCAGAGCACGGAAGCCTTATACACTTGAAAGGAAAGTAAAACTCTAACTCAATTGCACATATGGTAAGCATCCAAATGAAAGGAACTATACATGGCTGCCAAGTACAATATATGTTTGATTTTAATCCTTTCCTTGAATCTGTGCCTCCAATTGGGAAGAGGTGTATATGCAAATTATTCATGAATAATAAGGGAAGCTATGTTTATTTGAACAACTAATTGTTTTATGGATTGCATGCTCAGCCAAATATGGGAGGACTTGCAAACCATTTAAAAAGATTAGTAAAAGAAAAATATTAATTAAAATTAATGGGATGTCTTCAAATGAAACAGCAAGTTCTTTGTGCTTTTATGGGCAACAGAAATAATCTTTTGAGGCTAACAGAAATGTCTCTTGCAGCTTTTATAGTTTATGGAAACTCTAAAAGTTATTGAAGCTCTTGACTCAACTGTATGGTGTAAATATGTTACTTCATAAGCTTGAGAAAAATACATACCGACTAAATATGTTATTATTGCTGTTATTGTTATTAAGTAGAATGGCGAGATATCTTGTTTACTTCATCATATAGAAAAAGTAATATTGCTATAGTAGTCAATTTAGCAGGTATATAAACAACTCCTATTTTTCTTTCAGAGGAATAATTTGGTTTTTACTCAAGAAACACAGGTACAAATTTTATAGCAAAGTTAAAATGAAGAATAAACAACATCATGTAATGTAAAGAACAATGAATAAAAATACATGTTTATTATTGGTTGATTAAAATATTATGGCAATTGAAACCAACATTTATGGTTCCTCTTAAAAATCTTTATCTTCATAATTAATTAAGTTTAATGCATTAATTTTAATAGAGTACATTTTGGAAAGAATCAGACAATCACTCATTTTCCCAATTAAATTACATGCTTGTGTAATTATAGGGGATGGATGGAGGGTAAAACTGGGTTGCTTTTAAACAGTATCAACTTACTTTAATAAGCCAAATGTTAAAATGTGGCTTTTTTGTTTCAGACAGAAATTCAATAAAAAGTTTGTTCTGGAAAACCAACCATTATTTGATGTATAGAATTGAATAGGGAACCTAGAGGCTGTTCATGAGTTTTAAAATATACCATATAGGTAGTCCTCAATTTATGACTATCTTGGGACCATAACTTCTGTTGCTAAGCAGTGGGCTTTTGCCCAATTTTATGACTCTTTTGCCATGGTTGTTATGCAAAATAGGTTTCCCCCATTGATTTTGGATGCCAGAAACTCCCCTGGGAAGATCAAAAATGGCGATCATTATAAAGACATGTCATAAAGGCCAGTCCCTTTTTAGATAAGGCATTTTGCTATATTCTGCTTGAGATGGTAACTATATGACAAGTGACAGTATCTGTTATCTAAGCAAGGCAGTTTTTCTAAAAGCTAACCACAATCTTTCTTTTTTACCTGAGCCATTTTTGTGATGTGATTTGTCAAGGAACAATTTCCTGACTTGGTTTAAATTCCCCACCACCACCTGGTAAGTTATTCAAATCTCTCCTTTCTGAACATTCATTTAACAAAGACCAAATTAAAATAAGGACATTTTTCATGGAAGAGTGTAAAAAGAGAACTAATGTATTTTTTTTACTTATTAGTTTATGCCATGTATTTCTTCACCACCCCCTAAGGCTGGTTAATCGTGCAAAACCTGAACATTTCATTAGCTGGAACATGTTTGCCCATGGGGATTTCTTTAGTAAATTAGTTCTTTCTATTTATGCAGGTAAATCATAGCCTTTCAGTGAGTTAGCAAGTAAGTGCAGCTTTAACTAGGAGTGCTGTGTTTGGCATTACTTTAAAATCATGAAAAAAGGATCATTTTTAGGAACGTGGAAAAATATTCCCTGCTTTTTGAGTTTTGCACTGAGTGATACTTTAGATAAACATAGTACAAATATCTTAGATATTTTAAAGCATTCAGTTGAACTTGAAATCCTCCCTCATTAGCTAATTTTTCTAACTATTGATTAAAATATGCTATCCATAAATGTGGTCTTCAAAATCTTCAGTTGTTGAAAAAAAACCAACCCAAAATTTATAGCACCTAAAGATTACAAGTGTTATCCTCTTTGTCTAAACAAGGTATAAGGTTAGGGGCTGCAGTTTAAAAGGCAATGAATTTGTTTCAAATATACTACTGCTATAATCTTTATCATAATTTCTAAATTAGGTGAATTTGAAGACTAGCATAAAAAAATAAGGTTTATTGAAGTTCTTCTAGTACATGGTTTGGCATGAAGAGATCAAATGTCTTTTGGAGTGCATGGGGAAGGAAAATAGTCCCAAATATGTCTTTTTCAAGATGACAGGTGGAGAATTTTAAGAGCCTACTTTAAAGAGGTGAAAAAAAAAATGTTAGCTTCCTATATTTGGGCAATCCAATGCACATTTTTTTCCTTCAGATCCAAAGAAGTTCCCAGAAATTCACAGTAGAATCAATAGGTTGAAGTAACTATAAATACTTTTCACTGGGAGGGAGAGAGGGACATGCAAATAAGATTTGATCCAAAAAACTGATTGAGAGGCTGTTTAGATTTTTTTTTTTAAAGAAAATCATAGCACTATCACAGCCCTTAATTTTTGCTGAGATTTCAGAAGCAGAAGTTTAATGCAGAAAATCTACTTGACCAAATTTACTGTCGTTGCAAGGCTCCAGAAAACGGTTGTGTTGGCACCAGAGACAGTTTTTCGTTCCTGGCATTTGTGATGGCATTATATCTAGAAACAATGTTTTCTAGATTTACCCTTGTTCTTCATGTGCATGTATGCAGCTGAACATAACCTGGTTCTAATTATATGAAAACAAAATTCTGGATACACTGATTCATTACCATATTAGGGAGACAAGTGGTAAGATAGTAAATATTATGATTATCCCTCTCCACTTTTCTTCTGTTAATGTGGAACATCTGTGAGACTGAGATAAGGACTGCCAGAGCAACTGCTCACATTTTTCCTTTTGCTGTTCAGCTATAAATATATAAGTAAAGTATGGCATTCCTGCTGCTGAATTGTGTGCCCTGCTATCCCTAGCAAGCATGGCCAATGGTTAGATATGTTAGGAGTTCCACAACTTTGGAGGAGCCATTATTAGCATTACACACTGAAAGCCTAACCACAGGATCTTCCCAGCACATCATTTCCAGGCAACAGTGGTTAACTAGTGTGTGATATGCAAAATATTTGTATCCATCTAGATTGTTAGTAATCTTGCTAGGAAAAACAGAAGATGGCTTCTCTGAATGGGATAATATTTATCTGTGAGGCAAGGGATTTGGCTTTCTGTGTTGATAAACTCAGGGAGTTGTATACTGTGTATGTTTTTTACACTGTGAACTTTATATTTTCCTCATTTGTTTCTCTGCAAATGAGAATTCTGCCACCCATTATAAAGTTTAATAATAATAATACATATTAAACAAAAACATTCATTATTTTTTAACAAATTGAATTAGAATTTACTTTAAAAAAGTAGGATGAAACTTTTTGAATATATCCTTTGCAGATGAGAGTCAATCTTATTGAACTGTGATTTATTAAAATATCCATAATATCGAGTTGTTAGTTTTCTTTCTCAGCAAAAGTCTGTTGTTCAGCTTTTGTTTGTCTTCAGAGAATGAAATTTCAAGCTGTTCCAGCTACTCATTTAGTTTTGTTTTTGTTTCACTAAAGAAGGTGAAGAAAGTCAGCCCCTTTTTCTAGAGCTGTGTTTGGAGTCCCAAAGAAAATAATTTTTGCATGAAAATTTTATATTAAACAAGTCCTCTATACTGCACCCTGGGCTGTTTGACTTGTAACAGGATGTTATAGTCTACCAAGTTAATGCAGTTAATATTAAACTGAATTGGGGTGGGGGGGATTGCTAATCCCTTAGGCAGGCTTAGTAGAAAGGGCAAACATATTTATAGCATTATGAATTAGACAGAGCAAGTGAACAACAGTATGTGTTATACCATCAAATGTACAATTTTAGCAAAGCTCAGTGTAAAGTAAGCTTTTAATAGTACTTAAATTGCTGAGATATCCCACCTCTGATAGAAAGAGCTGCTGGATCAGATGACAACATGTTAGTTAAAATGAAACAGCCCCCAAAGTTTTGTACCTCTTTCTTTGTTTCTGATGATAAATCTTTTCTTTTTTAATTGCAGGGTTTATGGACTTTTTAAGTATGCAATACTAC